>NC_133327.1:499054434-499699791 GCF_042186555.1 Aquarana catesbeiana | reverse complement strand
TCAACTGTATTACACCACAGCGATACTCATCATTTTCTACACTAAATCTACTAACGAACAAAATTATTCATCAATTTATTCATCAATTAATTAATCAATTATGGTCTATCCACTTGTACAGGTGAGTGGTGTAGGAGGGAGGATTTCCCAGAGAGGGAGGAGCCCTATGTGCCCTGCCCTATCCATTGATTGTGCCTTTTGGCATTCACTATATATACAGGGCCTACTGAAGGAGGGTTCACTGCTGAGCTCTGATGAAGAAGGGACGAGCCCTTCGAAACGCGTTAGCGGGCAGTGCTATATATTCTTCTAAAGACCTTTTGGAAGGCTTCGTTCATCATTTTAACCACTTGTTGTTAGCTGATGTCCAAGGTTTATGGCACATGATTTTACTACTGCTTGTGAGTAATTTCCTTTTATCATTTTACTCAATAAATGTTTTACAAAAGATAATGCACATGGCTGGTGCGCCCTTTTCTCTTTTTATTTCTTTGTCTGCTAGGATTCCCCATCCTTGAGGGCAGCAAGGCCTGTGTCTCCCTTTCATCTATTTGGTCGACCACTTGTGCGCAGGAGTCATTTTCTGTTTTTGTATCGCATGATACAATAACCAAATAACGATGACTACAGTTCCTCATGGATGGGAGATTATCTGCAGGTGTACATCATGGCACCCCAGATATGTTGATCAGGTATACAGGGGTGACAAGAGCGCACATCCACTAAACCGATAATGTCTTTGCAGAACGAACACACCCCCACCAGACAATCGTTCTGTGCATTGCACAGGGGCCCTTTGCTGGCGGACATGTCCTCTCTCCGCAAACACCTCTCTTCAAAAAACAGGAAGTTTTTCCACTACCTAACAGGTCTCAACCAGCATCAGTCTGCCCCAGTCAGCTCTTTAGAGCAGGCTGCGAGAGAACAAACACTGGGAGACTCTTATGACAATACATTAAAATACATCTTCATAAAATTTTCCACAACAGTACTCACTTTTGTGAGATACTGTATATGATCTATTGAATACCTCTTTCAGGTCTTTATATGTATTATTATTGTTTTTGCAATTATATTTTTGTAATTTAATGTTTTTTTTTGTTTTTTTGTTTTGTGTTTTAGTGGTAATATATTAAGGTCCTACAAAAGCTCCAGAAGAAGCCACGATTGTGATGAAACATGTAGAGGCAACCATTCTTTTGTATAGTGACCACTGAGCTTTATTGTGCTCTTTTTATAAAAATTGTTTTTATTTTTTATATTTGTCTAATAAAAACGATATATTTTTGTAATATCAATTTTTATTAATTGTTTGCACCTTTAAACTCCAATTTTGTCCCTGGTCATATTTTGAATTCAAAGGAGGTGGTATATATGGTGAAATCTCCAACCACAAATGCCAAATTTATATTTATATATGCTAAAGATGGTTTTCACCTAAATAGAAGGGGGGTCTGCTGTTCTGGGGAGAGGTTTATGGGAAGGCTGAAAGAGTATTAAAACTAGGATTGAGGGGGGAAGGTGAATTTGATTAGAAGTGGACAGACAGGGGTCAGCCTCTATTGGTGGGTGGAATGGGGAAAGATAGGGGGAGGGCTAGAGCGGGTGATATGAAGGTTCCCATGTTACAAACAAACATTGGATATTGGTACCATTTGTACTAAAATAAAAAATATGAAACATATGTGTGCAAAATGTGACAATGAATTAAAGTGTTCATTAATGCCAGAAGTCTGCCAAACAAAATAGGTGAGTTGGAAGCTCTGGTGCAGGAGGAGAACTATGATTTATTTGGTATTGCTGAATCTTAGCTTCATTCTTCACATGACTGGGCTATTAATATTCCTGGCTATGAGCTCCTTCAGAAAGACAGTATAAAACGGAGGGATGGTGGTGTCTGTCTCTATGGGAGAAGTGATCTCAAAGCGAGTGTGAAAGCAGACCTAGTTGATGGAAAGTGGGATGAGTCTGAAGCATTATGGGTAGAACTGTACATGGGTATACGTACTACAAAGGTTATCATTGGAGTTTGTTATATACCTCCCAGTGTTAATGAGGAGGTGGAGACTCAGCTCCTTGTACAGATAGAAAGGGTTGCAAGGCCTAGGACAGTGATAATAATGGGGGATAGGGATGAGCCGAACACCCCCCTGTTCGGTTCGCACCAGAACATGCGAACAGGCAAAACATTTGTTCAAACACGCGAACACCGTTAAAGTCTATGGGACACGAACATGAATAATCAAAAGTGCTAATTTTAAAGGCTTATATGCAAGTTATTGTCATAAAAAATGTTTGGGGGCCCGGGTCCTGCCCCAGGGGACATGGATCAATGCAAAAAAAAGTTTTGAAAGCAGAAGTTTTTTCGGGAGCAGTGATTTTAATAATGCTTAAAGTCAAACAATAAAAGTGTAATATTCCTTTAAATTTCATACCTGGGGGGTGTCTATAGTATGCCTGTAAAGGGGCGCATGTTTCCCGTGTTTAGAACAGTCTGACAGCAAAATGACATTTTAAAGGAAAAAAAGTCATTTAAAACTACTTGCGGCTATTAATCAATTGCCGGTCCGACAACACACATAAAAGTTCATTGATAAAAATGGCATGGGAATTCCCCACAGGGGAACCCCGAACCAAAATTTAAAAAAAAATGACGTGGGGGTCCCCCTAAATTCCATACCAGGCCCTTCAGGTCTGGTATGGATATTAAGGGGAACCCCAGCCAAAATTTAAAAAACAAATGGCGTGGGGTCCCCCACAAAATCTATACCAGACCCTTCAGGACTGGTATGGATTTTAAGGGGAACCCAGCGCCAAAATTAAAAAAAAATGGCTTTCTTCTATCTTCCTTTGGTTTCTTCCTCCATCTTCTTCTTCTTCTGGTTCTTCTGGTTCTTCCTCCCATGTTCTCGTCTGGCATCTTCCTCCGCGGCGCCAGCATCTCCTTCTCTTCGTCTTCTGGCCCGCTCCGCATCCAGCATGTTGGGAGGCTCCCGCTGTGTGATGCTTCTCCTCTTCTGACGGTTCTTAAATAATGGAGGGTGGGGCCACCCGGTGACCCCGCCCCCCTCTGAAGCATGATGTCAGAGGGGGCGGACAGGGAAGTCACCGTGCGCCAGAGGGGGGAGGGGTCACCGGGTGGCCCCGCCCTCCATTATTTAAGAACCGTCAGAAGAGGAGAAGCATCACGCAGCGGGAGCCTCCCATCATGCTGGATGTGGAGCGGCCCAGAAGACGAAGGGAAGAAGACGCCGGCGCCGCAGAGGAAGATGCCGGACGAGAACACCAGAGGAAGAAACAGAAGAACCAGAAGAAGAAGAAGAAGAAGATGGAGGAAGAAACCAAAGGAAGATAGAAGAAATAAGAAAGAAGAAGCATTTAAATAAAGGAATTGTCAAAAACTGTCTCTTGTCATTTTTAACATTTTTGACACTTTTTTTGTGAAATGGTAGGGGTATCCCCTTACCATTTCACACAGGGGGGAGGGCCAGGATCTGGGGGTCCCCTTGTTAAAGGGGGCTTCCAGATCCTGATAAGCCCCCCGCCTGCAGACCCCCACAACCACCGGGCAAGGGTTGTGGGGATGAGGCCCTTGTCCCCATCAACATGGGAACAAGGTGTTTTGGGGGCTACCCCAAAGCACCCTCCCGATGTTGAGGGCATGTGGCCTGGTACGGTTCTGGAGGGGGGGCACTCTCTTGCCCCCCTCTTTTCCTGCGGCCTGCCAGGTTGCGTGCTCGGATAAGGGTCTGGTATGGATTTTTGGGGAGACCCCACGCCATTTTTTTTTTAATTTTGGCGCGGGGTTCCCCTTAAAATCCATACCAGAGCTGAAGGGTCTGGTATAGATTTTGAGGGGGACCCCACGCCATTTTTAAAAAAAATTTTGGCCGGGGTTCCCCTTAATATCCATACCAGACCTGAAGGGCCTGGTATGGAATTTAGGGGGACCCCCCACGTCATTTTTTTTTAAATTTTGGTTCAGGTTTCCCCTGTGGGGAATTTCCATGCCGTTTTTATCAATGAACTTTTATGTGTATTGTCGGACCGGCAATTCATTAATAGCCGCAAGTAGTTTTAAATGACTTTTTTTCCTTTGAAACATGCACCCCTTTACAGGCATACTATAGACACCCCCCCAAGGTACGAAATTTAAAGGAATATTACACTTTTATTGTTTCACTTTAAGCATTATTAAAATCACTGCTCCTGAAAAAACGGCTATTTTTAAAACTTTTTTTTGCACTGATCCATGTCCCCTGGGGAAGGACCCAGGTCCCCAAAAACTTTTTAGCTTGCACATAAGCCTTTAAAATTAGCACTTTTGATTTCTCCCATAGACTTTTAAAGGGTGTTCCGCGGCTTTCGAATTTGCCGCGAACACCCCAAATTGTTCGCTGTTCAGCGAACTGGTGAACAGCCGATGTTCGAGTCGAACATGATTTCGACTAGAACTTGAAGCTCATCCCTAATGGGGAATTTTAACTACCTGGAAATTGACTGGAGTAATGGCACTGCTGGAAGAGTTATGCCGCGTACACACGACCGGGCTTTCCAGCAGAAAAGGTCAGACGGAAACATTCCGTCGGAAATTCCAATCGTGTGTGGGCTTCATCGGACTCTTCCTTTCGAAAATTCTGACGGACCTAGAAATAGAACATGTTTCAAATCTTTCCGATGGAACTCCACCGGAACCAGTTTCTATCGGGAAAACCGCTAATCTGTATGCTGTTCCGACGGACCAAAAACGACGCATGCTCAGAAGCAAGTACGAGACGTAAGCGCTCGGTGTGGTAAAACTAGCGTTCGAATTGGAGCTAGCACATTCCTCATGCTGCAAGTTCTGTGATTGTTTAATGCAGCACATTTTTTTCTTCTTTTTTTTTTTTTTTTTTTCAAAACATACAATATAGTATAGTACACAGCCGTTTTGTAAAACATTTTACAGAGGTACAAGAACTTCAGTACATGCTTATGTCTATCTGAGGGATATTCACAAAAGTATATACCTGGATGGGAAGGCTGGATAAATGCGGAACAACTGATCATAACAATCTAATAGTTGTCTAATAATAGTAGATACCTGGATGGATATGTTTAGGAAATCCCTAGTGATTAACTATAGTGTTAGATAACATCAAAGGCAAAGGAAAAAAGGAAAACAAAAGGGGAGGGGGGGGGGGGGGTATGAAAGTAGGGAATAAAAAGGGGAGAGTAGGTGGGGGGGGCTGCATGGTTGAAACATATACGATTGTCAATATACATTTTACCATATTGGATAGCTGGTGATGATAGTCTAATAATAATCTATTAGTACTCTAAGGAAGGTAAGGATAGCGGCCTGAGTTAGGGTCGTTTTGACGAGAGAAGTCCTTTGTGTGAGGAGGTCGCCTCTTTTGGTATTGGAGAATAAGAGTCATAGTAGGAGAAAGAGAATTGGCTGAAGTTTGCTATTTTCTCCTGAGAGAGAGAGATGAGAGCATGAAGGAATGCCATTTGGAGTAGAAACGACGGTCTTTGGATTTTTCCTGTTTGAAATCCGTGTTTAGGCGGTCCTTGATGAGGAGATGTAGGAGCTCTGGCCTGATGTGGGTAATGTTAGGGCTGTGAGGAGTGATCCAATATATTAAAATGGTTCTTCTCGCAATTAGAAGGCAAATCAGAGACCACTCTTTGTGGAAAGGGGTATCCTTTGAGAATCTCGTGTGTCTTGTATTTGTAGTGGTGGTTTGGGACCAAGGCAACAGTTTTGGGTCCCAGTGACCAAAGATGAGGAGTAGCGGATCCTTTGGTAGTTTTAATAGGGTTACTTCAAATGCGTAGGAAAGTACCTGATCCCAGAAAGTAGAGATATAGGAGCAGTTCCAGAAGCGATGGGTCAGGGGTGACTCTGGTAGGTTGCAAAGGGGGTAAAAGGCTCTGCTTTGATCTGATTTTGACGATAGGAAAGGCATGTATGCTCTGTGGACTATTTTCAGTTGCGTTTCTCTCCATATTTCGTTGGGTGTTAGTTTTTGTATGGTGTTAAGGCCTTGTAGGATTTTTTCCACTAGGTTCGGGTCAGGGAAGTCTTTGCACCAGTTGTTGACTGGTGATGATGAGAGAGGTAGAGAGGTCTTGTGTAGGAGAGGTTTGTATATGTCCGAGATTTTGTAGGAGTCATCTAGGATCATTTTGTCTGTGATGTTAGGCTGGAACCTTTTGCTGTCTTGTTTGCAAGCATCTTTTTAGGAAGCTGATGCATTGGCCATAGTAGAAGATATGTGTTATGGGTAGAGAAAAGGTTTCCGCTATGTTGACAAAGGGTAATGGCCGCCCCATTGCTGTGTTGCAGAGGGAGGAGAATTTTATCAGGCCTTTTCGTTCCCATACTGTGAAGGGTTTGTGTTCCATGCCTTGTGGGAAGACCGGGTTCCCCTGGATCGGAAGGTGTGTTGACACGAAGGGAGATACCTTAAGCAGTTTCCTAACTTCTCTCCATGCTACCGCTGTATCTCTTAGTAGGAGGTTATGTTGATAGAGAGGGGGGACTGACTTCCATTTGCAGTGAAGGAGGGCCACTAATGAGTACGGATGAGCCATGCCAGATTCCAAAGAGAAGTTGGAGTAGCGAGAGGACTGTGTTATCCAGTCTAGGCTAGTTCTAAGCAAACATGGTAAATTATAAATTATAATATGGGGGAGACTGATGCCCCTCTTCTGGGAAGATACAGATTTTTGAAAGCTATATGTGGTCTTTTGTTTTGCCATAGGAATTTAGATATGGCGA
The DNA here is from genome assembly GCF_042186555.1 of Aquarana catesbeiana. Lineage (NCBI taxonomy): Eukaryota > Metazoa > Chordata > Amphibia > Anura > Ranidae > Aquarana > Aquarana catesbeiana. The sequence continues at coordinate 499,693,022 of NC_133327.1, read as the reverse complement.
AATTGAGCGAAATCACATCCTTATGATGGAGAAGTAGCAGAATAGTTTGCAATGGGTATAATAATCTTGCAAAACTGACCATTTTTATCAGGTGGCATCTTCCCAAGAGCGAGAGGGGCAGATCCATCCAGGCAGTCAATTCCTGAGTTATTTTTGAAAACAGAGGAGGGTAATTGAGGTGGTATAGTGAAGAGGGGAGTTTCCCCATTTTAATTCCCAGATAGGTAATATGGGATTTAGCAACAGGAAAGATGGAGTTTTGGGCCCAGGATCGTTTAGAGTGAGTGCCAATGGGGAGAATTTCGCTTTTGCTATAGTTAATGCGGAGGCCGGAGCATAAACGAAATTCGTCGAATACTTTTTTTATGGTGAACATATCTGATGGGGGGTTGGCTGAGAATATAAGAATGTCATCCGCAAATAGGGAAGTGCGCAGGTCGAGTGTACCAACTTTTATGCCATGTAAGGGAGCTGTTAATGTTAGATACCTGGAGAGGTGTCACGACTAATACTCACCGAGGCCAAGATGCCGAGAGTGGCTCACCCTTATGACCACGCGTACCCTGTCCCCTGGAGATGATACAGGGAGCAGGGAGCACGCAGAGGCACAGGCCTCCAGTAGATGAGAACTCCAAAGGTAGAAGTCTCCAGGAGCGGACTGAAGGTGCAGATGAAGGTGCCACTGCAGGATCAGGGGATCGAGTGCAGAGTTGCAGGAAATCCGTAAAGCCAGCCAGGGGGTCAGAACCGGGTAATCAGATAGGGAGCAGAGTCCGTTATGGATAGCCAGGGGTCAGCACAGGTATCAAGCAGAGAGCAAGTCCGTTAAGAATAGCCAGGGATCAGTATTGGTATCAGGCAGAGAGCCGTTGTGCAACCGCACGCGCTGCACCATTGGGCCGCGCACGGGTGTGCGCCGAAGCACCAGTCCACCGCGCATGCGCCCCGGAGCCCGGTGGGCAGATGTCCTCTGACAGTGCCCCCCTCCTAGGGGCGGACACTGGACGCCCAAGCTGGACATCAACTCTGGGTGTTCTTGATGGAAGACTCGAATTAAGCGTGGTGCATGCAGATTCCTAGCAGGCTCCCAAGAATTGTCTTCAGGAGGATATCCCTTCCAATGGATCAGGTATTGCAGCTGCCTGCTCCTCCTTCTACAGTTTAGAATGGACTCTACTTCAAACTCATTCTCCCCATCCACAATAATTGGCGGGGGAGGAAGTTCCCCTCTTCCAGGAAAAGGGCTGGGCACAACAGGCTTCAATAAGGACACATGAAAAACAGGATGGATTCTGTAGGCATTTGGTAGTGCTAGTTCAAACGCCACGGGATTAATTATCCTCTTGATTTGAAAAGGTCCAATGAACTTGGGTCCAAGTTTTCGGGATGGCAGAGGTAATTTAAGATTTGTAGTTGACATACACCTTACAATCTCGTCTCCACCCAGGCCACCAGGAGCGAGAGATCAACTCAGACGTCTTCTTCGTCCCAAAGTGACCTGCCAATTTATGGTCATGACACATTTTAAGGGCTAGAGGCCATATTTCCTGTGGTATGAAAATTTTTCCCCAGGCCCAGAAGAGATCATCACATTTTTCCAAAGAATGTACCTCCGGTTCGGAACACAGACTAGATGAAGACCTGATGGAAGATATTAAGTCCGCCTGGGTCAGACCGAGGAAATTTTGTGAGGAGAGAATGGTGCTGGGTTCAGTCATTCGAGGGTCTGCAGAGAACATCCGGGAAAGTGCATCCGCCTTTCCATTTTTTGAACCAGGTCTATAGGATATGTGGAAGTTGAAACGAGAAAAGAAGAGGGCCCAACGTGCTTGTCTAGGTTTCAACCGTTTTGCTGTCCAGAGGTATTCCAAATTTTTGTGACCTGTAAAGATCATAACTGGGTGATTGCACCTTCCAGTAAATACCTCCATTCCTCTAGAGTGAACTTAATGGCCAGCAGCTCCCTGTCACCCACGTCGTAGTTGAGTTCTGGCGGACTGAGTTTCCGAGATGCAAAGGCTACAAGATGTAGAATGGCCTTAGGCCCATGTCTTTGGGAGAGGATGGCCCAGTACAAATGGTCGAGTTGGATCAGGATGGCGGAGAATTGGGGCAGAGCTGAACAAGGTCTTTAAATTGATAAAGGCTTCTTGTGCCGCTTGAGCACTGAAAGGAACTGTGCTGACGCGTCAACTGAGTAATAGGTGCCACAATAGCAGAGGAGCCAACAATAAATTTCCTGTAGAAGTTGGCGAACCCTATAAAATGCTGCACCCCTTTTTTATCAGATGGAGCCAACCATTCTTGAATTGCTTCAATCTTTTGTGGGTCCATTGCGAACCCGTTGGTTGAAATGATGAATCCTAGAAATTGTACGACTGACTTCTCAAATTCACATTTTTCAGCTTTCAGGTACAACTTGTGTTGTTTAAGTATGGTAAGGACCTTTTTTACATGCTCTTTGTGTAGTTCCATAGTGGAAGAGAAGATAAGAATATCGTCCAAGTAGACAACAAGGAAGTCGTCCAGGTATTCTTGGAATATATCATTCACCAGGTGTTGAATGGTGGCTGGGGCATTGCAGAGCCCGAAGGGCATCACCAGATATTCAAAATGTCCAAATCTGGACCTGAAAGCCATCTTCCACTCGTCCCCAGCCCTGATCCTGATGAGATTATAGGCACCTCTGAGGTCTAGCTTGGAGAAAATCTTGGCTGATCGAAACCGTTGGAATAACTCGGGAATGAGCGGCAGCGGATACCTGTTTTTGATGGTAATATTAAGCTGTCGATAGTCAACACATGGCCTAAGGGATCCATCCTTCTTTCCTACAAAAAATATACCAGCCCCGGCAGGTGAGGGACGAATGAAGCCCTTCTCAAGGTTCTCATCAATATAATGTTTAAGAGCTTCTAGCTCTGTTTCTGAGAGTGGGAATATACGGCCGAATGGGACCTCTGATCCAGGCAATAGGTCGATCAGACAGTCGTAGGGCCGATGAGGTGATAGGCAGTCAGCCATTTGTTTGTTAAAGACTTCCTGAAACTCAAGGTATTCGGGAGGAACATGTTGGAGGTTGTCAGATGTGACTGTAATTGCTGCACAAACTTTCGGAGTGATAGGAAGGCAGTGTTGAAAACAATACTGGGAAGAGAATGATACTGACTTAGTACTCCACTCAATCCGTGGGTCATGTGCCTGTAACCAGGGCAGGCCGAGTATAACAGGGAAGATAGGAGAATGAATGAGGTCCAGACGTAGGAATTCTTGATGGCCAGAGTCTGTGGTCACAAGGATAGGTTGGGTCTCCTGGGTGATAGGACCTGAGCGGGGAAGTGATCCGTCTGCTAGGTGTATTTGCAAACCTTGAGCCTTGGTTTGAAGGGGAATATGCAGATTGTGAGCCAAGGTAGTGTCTAAGAAGCAACTGCAAGCTCCCGAATCAATGATGGCCGGCAAGTGAGTTTCCCCTTCCGTTAGCTGTAAAGAGACAAATAACATCACGTAGGTTTTAGGAACAATGTTGACTTGGCAGTTCGTCAGATTGGGCCGAGAAAACTTACTAGGTCTTACTGGACAGCTGTGCAGGAAGTGTCCGGCACCCCCACAGTATAGGCACAAGTTAGATTGCCGTCTACGTTGTCTCTCTTCGGAGGTCAGCGGAGCAAGGACCAGGCCGAGCTGCATAGGCTCAACCTCGGGTACTGGTGTTGCAGCAGCAGTCGGAGATGGCAACTGAGTTGGAAGGGGTCTTGACGACGTCCAGGCTGGGCGTGGGCCTTGAAAATGCTCTGAGCGTCGCTCACGTAAGCGCCTGTCCAGTTTTGTGGCTACTTGGATTAACTCTTCCAAGGAAGATGGGGTTTCCATCCTAGCCAATTCATCCTTGAGAAGTTCAGACAGGCCTTGACGGTACTGGTAACGTAGGGCAGGCTCATTCCAATTTGTATCAGCCGCCCACTTACGGAATTCCACCGTATAGTCCTCAATTGGTCTCCTTCCTTGGGACAGACTGTGTAAAGTTGCTTCAGCAATGGCCGTGCGCTGCGGATCATCATAGAGTTGGGACATACTCTCAAAAAATGTGTCTATCGTATTTAGCACTGAACTTTTTTGTTCCATCAAGCCATGGGCCCAGGCTTGGGGTTCCTCGGTCAAGAGCGAGATCACAAATCCCACCTTAACAATCTCAGATGAAAAGGTTCTGGGCTGGAGGGCGAAGTAGAGAGAACAGGCGTTCTTAAAGGCCCTATATTTCTTACGATCCCTTGAGAACCGCTCCGGTGTAGGAACCCTGGGTTCCGGGAGAGCCATTATAACCGTGGGATTGGTGGTAGTCTGAGAGGGGAGACCCCCACTGCTGGGTGTGGGAGCTGCGGCTGCAGGTGGGAGTGACCCCGTGATTTGTTGCAGGCGGTTGTCCATCTGGTTATATCCCTCCTGCAATTTCTGAACAGAGTGTCAGGGAGCTTACCTCGGCAGGCGGAGCGTCCGCGGTGGTGTGCGTCTGGGCGCGTCGGCGCGCGTTGGCGCGCGCGTTCCCGCGGACCTCGCCGTGCGTGTTCCTCGCGGCACCGGCGCGTGTGTTCAGGATTGTTCCGTTGTGCGCGCCGGTGTGCGGGGGCGCGCGCGCGGGCGTTGGCGGGCGCGCGTGCCTGTGTGTGCCGGGGCGCGCGCGTGCACGTCGTTTGGCGCCAAGAGCCCCATTTAAGCCGGTGTGTTCTTGTGTCCAGTGCTGCCTAACCAACAGCTAGTCGTCCTAGAGCCTGATCTGTATCTCTCCTGTTCCTGAAATACCTATTGACCCGGCCTTGTCCCTCGATCTCTCTCTGAACTCTGCCTGCATCGACCCCTGCTTGTCTGACCATCCGATTGCCTGTTCCTTTGTACCTTTGCTGACCGTCTGTTACCAAACCCGGCCTGTCTCCTGACCATCCGTCTGCCTGCTCCCTTGGATCCTATCTGCTGGTCTGCTTACTTCCAGCCTGTTGTCCTTGCAAAGCCTGCTCAGCTCTGTGCCTGTGTTCAGCCTCCTTCAGCCTACTCACCTGTTAACCCTGCACTGTCTGGACTGCTATACCGGGACTACAATACAGGCCTTCATACCACTCCGTACTTTCGTACCCTCTGTTTACTCTACCAGGGGGCCGATAGTCGGAGGGTAAGGGAGCCTCCTCTCTGCCCGACAGGACTCGCCGGTCTGGTAAGTAGGAGCCTGACAGTATTAGGCAGCCATGACCGAGTCCGGGCAGGGGGCTTCCCCCATGGACGAACTTTGCCGACATTTGGCGGGGTTAACCCAGGCAGTGAAGAGCCTACAAGAGGGATACTCCAGCCTGGAAGAACGTGTACAGGCCTTGTCTGCACCTACCGGTCCACCAGGGTCCGCAGCAGCCACCTCAGCACCCTCCGTGGTCATGTTACCTCCTGAGCCAAAAGTACCAGTACCTGAAAGATTTCTCGGAGACCGAAGTAGGTATCGTGCCTTCCGGAATGCCTGTAATCTCTACTTCGCCCTACTGCCACGCACGTTCTCCCTTGAAGCCACTAAGGTGGGCTTCGTTATTTCTTTACTTTCTGGTGAACCACAAACATGGGCTCACCGACTTTTGGAGCAAAAGTCAGTCGTCTTGGATAGCCTGGAGGCCTTCTTTGGTGCAATGTCCCAACTATACGAAGACCCCCAGCTTACCGCCACCGCAGAAGCCTCCCTGCAGGCCCTTCGTCAGGGCCGTCGAGCAGCAGAAGACTATGCCGTCGAGTTCAGACGATGGAGTTCTGACACTGCGTGGAATGACGCCGCGTTGCGCCATCAGTTCAGGATGGGGTTATCAGATCCCCTCAAGGATGAATTGGCACGGGTAGGGGTACCACAGACTCTGGAGGAGCTTATCAACCTGTCCATCCAAATAGACCGAAGATTACGAGAGCGACGTGCTGAAAGAACCACCAGTACCTTTCGCCCCACCTGGATGATTCCACAAGTACCCTGTCCTCCCAGCAGATCTCTCGCTCCTCCACCTGCCACAACCAATGAAGCGCCAGAACCTATGCAACTCGGTCTATTCCGCCCTTCTTTAACCCCTGAAGAGAAGACACGCAGACGGGCACACAATCTCTGCCTCTACTGTGGGGAATCCGGGCACTACGCCAACGGCTGCCCCAACAAGACACGTAAGTGTCGCTCTGCTGATCGTATCTGTGCTACTATTGTACCCACTGTTGGCTCGCATCTAACCATTTCTGTCACTTTACAGCTTCCCGGAGAGGCCATCCAAGTCCCAGCTATCATTGATTCCGGAGCCTGCAGCTGTTTTATCGACCGGACCTTTGCCTCCCAACATGCCATTCCACTCCAACCCAAGACTCAAAGCCTAGCTGTCCATCTTGCAGACGGATCTGCTCTCTGCTCCGGTCCGGTCACTCATGAAACTATCCCTTTAGAAGCCGTCATTGGCCAACGTCACAGAGAATATCTTTGTTTGGACGCCATCTCGTCCCCCCTTTTTCCTGTCATTCTCGGAATGCCTTGGCTGCTGGTGCACAACCCTCAAATCAACTGGGCTTCTGGTAACGTCAAGTTCCTCTCTGGATATTGTCTTCAACACTGTTTACAGGGGATTGGCCGTGAGGGTACCCAACTCCTCGGTCTACTTCCAGATGTTGATCTGCTTCAAGTTATCCCTGAGCCTTATCAAGACTTTGCGGACGTGTTTAGTAAAAAGGGGGCAGAAGTACTACCTCCACACAGGCCCTACGACTGCCCAATTGAATTACTTCCAGGTACCGAGGTACCCTTTGGCCGGATCTTCCCCCTGACTGAGCAGGAGCTGGGCACCCTGAAGCAGTATCTAGATGAAAATCTGAAGAAAAAGTTTATCCGCCCGTCCACCTCCCCGGCCGGTGCGGGCTTATTCTTCGTGGAAAAGAAAGACCATTCTCTGCGGCCATGCATTGATTACCGTGAATTGAACAAGATAACTATTAAAAATCGTTATCCACTCCCTCTGGTACCTGAACTATTCCAAAGGCTGGGCACTGTCAGAATCTTTACTAAATTAGATCTTCGGGGTGCTTACAATCTAATCCGCATCCGAGAGGGTGATGAGTGGAAGACAGCGTTTCGCACTCGCTTTGGACATTTCGAGTACCAGGTTATGCCCTTCGGTCTCTGTAATGCCCCAGCAACATTCCAGCACTTTGTAAACGACATCTTTAGAGAAATCTTGGACCTCTACGTCATTGTCTATCTGGACGACATACTCATCTTCTCCTCTTCTTTGATTGATCACCGCAGGCACGTCAGGAATGTTCTTGCCCGGCTCAGGCAGCACGGCCTATACGCTAAACTGGACAAGTGTGAGTTTGAACGTCAGAGTATTCAGTTCTTGGGACTCATTATTTCGGTAGATGGAATTAAGATGGATCCACAAAAAGTGTCGGCCATCCTGGACTGGCCTGCTCCTACAGACAAAAAAGGGGTCCAACGCTTCGTAGGATTTTCTAATTTCTACAGAAAGTTTATTAAAGACTTCTCTAAGATCATTTCACCAATTACTGAACTTACTAGACAGGGGGTACGATTCTGCTGGTCGCCCCGGGCACAGGCAGCTTTCGAGAAATTAAAGGGACTGTTTACTTCTGCTTCTATCCTCAAACACCCGGACCCTGCGCTACCGTTTGTGCTGGAAGTGGATGCATCGGAGATCGCAGTAGGGGCGGTACTTTCTCAACGCCAGGGTCCCAAAGCCCTCCTGTTTCCCATAGCATTCTTTTCCCGTAAACTCTCTTCGTCTGAGAAGAATTATGACGTGGGAGATCGGGAACTGTTGGCCATCAAGGCGGCTCTGGAGGAATGGCGCTATCTGTTGGAGGGTGCTGTACATCCGGTTCTCATCTTTACCGATCATAAGAACTTGGAATACCTAAGGGCAGCCAAGCGACTTAAACCACGACAGGCTAGATGGGCACTTTTTTTTTCCCGCTTCTCCTTTCATATTACGTACAGACCCGGATCCAAGAATGGAAAACCTGATGCCCTATCACGAATGTTTCACGATTCCAAGGAAATTGCTCCTCCCGATACTATTTTGCCAGCAGGAAACTTCTTACTCCTCCAGGAAGATTTAATTTCCAGGATTAAACAGGCCTCCTCTGAAATTCCCCTACCTACCGGAACCAGTTTAAATGACGGGTTGCTCTGGCATGAAGGCAAGATTTTTGTACCTGAAAAACTTAGAGTGCTGATACTGGAACTATGCCATGACCACAAGCTGGCGGGTCACTTCGGAGCTCGGAAAACCTCGGAATTGGTGTTACGCACCTTTTGGTGGCCTTGTCTCCTGGAGGACTGTAAAAGGTATGTGGGTTCTTGCCACACCTGTGCCCGGAATAAATGCAACCGCTCAAGGGCTTGGGGTTTATTGAGGCCCTTACCGATTCCTGATAGACCTTGGAGAATGTTGTCTATGGACTTCATTGTGGAGTTGCCCCCTTCCGAAGGTTTCTCAACCATCTTTGTGGTGATCGATAGGCTATCCAAGATGGCACACTTCCTCCCTATGAAAGGCACTCCCACAGCCGTAGAAACGGCGAAAATATTCATCAAAGAAATAGTGAGATTACATGGGGTACCTGCGAATATTGTATCCGATCGGGGTGTCCAATTCACCTCCCGGTTCTGGAGAGCACTGTGTGCCGCCCTGGAAATTGAATTAGCGTTTTCCTCGGCCTACCACCCTCAGACGAACGGCCAGACTGAAAGAACTAACCAGACGCTGGAGCAATACCTCCGTTGTTTTTCTGTATTTTCGCAGGACGACTGGGTGTCCTTGTTACCGGTCGCTGAATTCTCATATAATAACTCCCTGCATTCTGCCATTAACCAGACTCCTTTCTTTGCAAACTACGGATTCAATCCTTCTTTCCTTCCCAGTTCTATTCCGGAATGTACCCTACCTGCAGTAACGGAAACAATGGAGTTCTTCTCTAGTAACTGTAAAATCCTGCAGGAAACCATGGCCCAATCTCAGGCTTCCTTCAAAAGGATGTTTGACAAGAAAAGGCGAGGAGAACTCGTCCTTGAGCCTGGCAACCAAGTGTGGCTCTCCACAACTAATCTAAAGTTGGCCTGTCCCTCCAGGAAGTTGGGACCTAAGTTCCTGGGCCCGTTTCGGGTGAAAAGAAAGGTGAATGATGTTGCCTTTGAACTTTGTCTACCAGAGTCTCTTAGAATTCACCCGGTCTTTCACGTGTCGTTATTGAAACCAGTTGTCCCTGATCCCTTTCCTGACCGTAAGGCCAAGCCACCGGAGTCTGTTTTGGTCAACAATGAGGAGGAGTTTGAAGTTGAAGCAATCCTGGACTGCAGGAAGAGGCAGAATCAGCTCCAGTACCTCATTAAGTGGAAGGGGTATGGACCCGAAGATAACTCTTGGGAACCCGAGAGTAACCTTCATGCTAACGAACTGTTACGTGCCTTTAAGAACTCCCATGCACCCAGGTTGGCCCAGCTGGGCATCCGGAGGCTGCCCTTGAGGAGGGGGCACTGTCAGGGAGCTTACCTCGGCAGGCGGAGCGTCCGCGGTGGTGTGCGTCTGGGCGCGTCGGCGCGCGTTGGCGCGCGCGTTCCCGCGGACCTCGCCGTGCGTGTTCCTCGCGGCACTGGCGCGTGTGTTCAGGATCGTTCCGTTGTGCGCGCCGGTGTACGGGGGCGCGCGCGGGCGTTGGCGGTCGCGCGTGCCTGTGTGTGCCGGGGCGCGCGCGTGCACGTCGTTTGGTGCCAAGAGCCCCATTTAAGCCGGTGTGTTCTTGTGTCCAGTGCTGCCTAACCAACAGCTAGTCGTCCTAGAGCCTGATCTGTATCTCTCCTGTTCCTGAAATACCTATTGACCCGGCCTTGTCCCTCGATCTCTCTCTGAACTCTGCCTGCATCGACCCCTGCTTGTCTGACCATCCGATTGCCTGTTCCTTTGTACCTTTGCTGACCGTCTGTTACCAAACCCGGCCTGTCTCCTGACCATCCGTCTGCCTGCTCCCTTGGATCCTATCTGCTGGTCTGCTTACTTCCAGCCTGTTGTCCTTGCAAAGCCTGCTCAGCTCTGTGCCTGTGTTCAGCTTCCTTCAGCCTACTCACCTGTTAACCCTGCACTGTCTGGACTGCTATACCGGGACTACAATTTGGGTAAGTATGACCTTGGTGGTATGGATGTGTCATTGCCATCATCCCATGTGAATCTATGAAAGAATATATAATACCTCTAGCGGGATTTTTAAGGCAATGAATACAAAAAATATTTATAAAATTAATTTATTTAATATTATTCAACATTAAAAATATATAAATTTTTTAAAGTTTTTTCACAAATAATCATGTGGATCAGTAGACATAGAATAAAGAATAAAATAATTTCCAAAGCATGTAGCAATTCTACAAGTACATCCAATACAGAAATGAATATAGAGAATTACATATGAAAAATAACTTGAGGAGGAATGTAATGTATCACACTACCCAGTGTAGTCACCCTAGATGGCCACCCTGGTAAAGGTAGTGGAATTCCAACGCGTTTCAACGTTTAAATCTTAAAGATACAAGTCTTCTTCAGGGAAAATACATCACAGTCTAAAAAATCAGAAAACAAAACTATTATGAACTGTACATGTAAATACCATACATATCCCCTGCAAAGGTTGTATTCTCATGTGACTTACGCTGTCCCAAGACAAATCGGTAGGGGGCTATATGCCAGAGACCGGGAACATCCCACATCAGAAAAGCCTGGACTGTCCTAACACTCTACAAGGCGGCTGGATATAATAGACGATCCAAAAGTTCGGCGTCCTTAGCCTCAAAGAAAAAGTTTTGATGGCTATCTGTGATGGGGCAAAATAATAGAAATGAGTGATAAGTGTGGACAAGCCCCACAATGAGTCTCATGTGGGAAGAGGTACCCCCTTAGTCCTAAGTATGGGAGTGGGGAATCCCAAGAATGCAGGGTAAAACGTACTTACTTTAGAATGAATAGCTGGTCACTGAGTGAGGAACCGGGGGGAGTTTCCGTGGTGCCCGAGGTTTGAGGTCTGCCCCATGTACCTGGATGAATGTCCAGGGAAGAATGGCGCCATTTGCCATCTTTGGCGTCCTATTTGTGGTGTGAGCCGGTTGGTGGGCGGGGACCTGACGCCGCGCTGGCCAATGGCGCGGCTTGTGTGGGTCGTTGCTGTCAGGAGCACTCAGCGTAAGGACGCCGAATGCTACCTAGGCAACCCGCTCCGCTAAGTGGGTCTGCGAATGCGCGACGTAACGGCGCGCCTTACGCAAGGCTGGGAAGGTCAGGGATGGTGCTGTGAGCACCAGCGGCCATCTTAAAGACGGGCTGTGCCCACACTGGAACAAAGTACCGCTGCAGCTAGAGGCTCTACCGGGACTACAATACAGGCCTTCATACCACTCCGTACTTTCGTACCCTCTGTTTACTCTACCAGGGGGCCGATAGTCGGAGGGTAAGGGAGCTTCCTCTCTGCCCGACAGGACTCGCCGGTCTGGTAAGTAGGAGCCTGACACAGAGTCAGCAAGAACGGAAACCTGCTGACACAAGACCTCCAGAGGAGAGCACGCTCTGTTGGCCTCGGACATCTGGCTGGTTTGTACTGTCACGACTAATACTCACCGAGGCCAAGATGCAGAGAGAGGCTCACCCTGACGACCACGCGCACCCTGTGCCCTGGAGATGATACAGGGAGCAGGGAGCACGCAGAGGTAGGTACCTCCAGTAGATGAGAACTCCAAAGGTAGAAGTCTCCAGGAGCAAACTGAAGGTGCAGATGAAGGTGCCACTGCAGGGTCAGGGGATCGAGTGCGGAGTTGCAGGAAATCCGTAAAGCCAGCGAGGGGGTCAGAACCGGGTAATTAGATAGGGAGCAGAGTCCGTTATGGATAGCCAGGGGTCAGCACAGGTATCAAGCAGAGAGCAAGTCCGTAAAGAATAGCCAGGGATCAGTATTGGTATCAGGCAGAGAGCAAGTCCGTTAAGAATAGCCAGGGGTCAGTATTGGTATCAGACAGAGAGCAAGTCCGTTGAGAATAGCCAGGGGTCAGTATTGGTATCAGGCAGAGAGCAAGTTCATTGAGACTAGCCAGGGGTCAGTATTGGTATCAGGCAGAAAGCAAGTCCATTGAGAGTAGCCGGGGGTCAGTATTAATAAACGGCAAGGAGCAGAGTGCACAGCAAAATCGGAACTGAGGATAGCTGACGCCAAACCAGCAACCCGACTGGATGCTGGAGCCGTCAGAAATAGCCCACACAGCGTGCGACGGCGCGCACTCGGGGGCCGTTGTGCACCCGCACGCGCCGCACCATTGGGTCGCGCACGGGTGTGCGCCGAAGCGCCAGTCCACCAGGCATGCGCCCCGGAGCCCGGCGGGCAGATGTCTTCTGACAAGAGGGGTTCTAGGGCGATGTTGAAGAGGAGCGGAGATAGGGGGCATCCTTGTGGAGGCAGAATTCATCTGATAGAAGACCTGCTACCACTAATCTTGCTGCCGGAGCAGTATACATGGCGTTAATAAGATGATGGAAAGGGCCATTGAATCCCATTGCTGACATGGTCATGGATAGCCAGTCGAAACTAACATTATCGAAGGCTTTCTCCGTGTCTAACGTGATTATGGCATGATCCGTGTCTGGGTGTTGGATGGCATGTTCTAGGGCCAGCATGACTTTGCGGATGTTGAGGGTGGCGGTTCTGCCTTTTACAAAGCCAGATTGGGCGGAGTGAATCAATGAAGGGATGATGTCAGCTAACCTTGTGGCTACGATCTTGGATATAATTTTTACATCTAGATTGAGGAGCGAAATGGGCCTGTATGAGCCCAGTTCCTGGGGGCCCTTGCCCTTCTTGGATAGTTATTTTATAATGGCTTGATTTCCCGACTGTAGATAGGCACCGCCTGACCATATACCCTTGTATACTTGAAGGAGAGTGGGTTCTAGGAGGGTTTGTAGGGTCTTGTAAAATTCGCTAGTGAATCTGTCTGGACCCGGGGCCTTGGAGAGGGTTAGTTTGTGGATAGTTGTCGAAATTTCAGGAAGGGAAATAGGGGCATTAAGGGCCTCTAGTTGAGATGGAGAAATTTTGGGCATGTTTATTTTCTCGAGGAAGGCGCAAGCTGTTTGTTTATCTATGGGGCCTGAGGCGTACAATGTGGAGTAAAATTTAAGCATGACCTTATTGATCTGTTGTGGAGTAGAGTGGAGGGTACCTTTGTTGTCACGGAGAGATGTGATGTGTGTCGGGTGAAATGGGCCTTTGCAGAGCCTGGCTAGGAGTTTGCCTGCTTTATTCCCAAACTTGTGGAAGGTGGCATCTGAGTGGGCCTTTTTGGTGAGTTCGAGGGTGTTTACCCAAGTATTGAATTCTCCTTTTGCTGCCTACCATTCATTTCTGGCATATGGGGAGTCTTTAGTGTATAAGGAGCCTTGTGCCTGGTGTAGGCGTGAGCTGGCAGCTCTGTATTTAGTTAAGGTGTTGCGCTTAAAGGAAGTGGCATATGAAATGATTCGGCCCCTTAGGTATGCTTTACCGGCGTCCCAGAAGAGGTTCGAATCATTAATGTGGGGGGCGTTGGTTGAGGAGTATTCAGTCCATGCATTGGACATATAGGGGGTCATTTACTATAACTCCAGGAAGTACTGGGCACTATGGCAAATAATAGAGCCCATTTTAGCCAAATGGAAACAAAATGGCGAATTTGTGCATGAAAATCAGCGATATAAGCGGAGAACAAACGTTTGCAAATTCTAAATTGCCGCTAATTAGCGCTTCCGCGTATATACAAATGCCAATTCTTATCAAGCTGTTATATAGCACTGTACTGTAGCCATGATCCATGTATGTGAAAGAAACATTTTTTATCAGAGAGGTGCTCTAGTTCCCATGCATCTATTGATTTATATTGCAATTAGTATTCCTAGTTTTTTTTTCCTTCTTTTGCTAAGAAATGCAGTTCTGAATGATTATTACATAGTAATGTCTGCTATTCTGTAAAGTTACATGTATTAATCATTTAGGTTACCTATTTGTTGTATGTTGTTTTTTTCATGTTTTTGATTTATTATTTATTAATTTAGTTGACTATAAAGCAGTAATTATTTATGTTCATTCTTTAATAATACTACACTATTATGCAGGTCTTGTACTTAGCACAATGGCTTAGTGGTCTGCTTGGATATCTCCACACCACTCATGGTATGAGCTCAAACAACAGCCAACCTACCATCCACCAGCTGTGTTTATTTTTTCAGTGCACAAGTGAATTAAAATAAACAAACAAAGAAATGTAAACTGCCCTTTAGCTAGTGTGTGTGGCGTTTGGAATGTCACATCATATTATAATTGAATACTTACATACCACTGCATGCATTTAAAGAGTTAATACAATAAAAACTTTCACATTAAACTGCATTGGCTACTTGGCAATCACCTATTTTCAGTAAATATATATACACATATATTTGTGTTGCTTTGGCTAATTGGCAAACTGGCATTCTCCTTTTCCCACCAATGCAATCTTTTAGGATTTTTCTGTGGGATTTGAACCCATGAGTCTTTCAATACCTGAATGTTTGAAGGTAGAGGTGCTAACAGCTAGCCTATTGGGCTGAGCACAATTATACATGCAAAATACTTTTACTAGTGTTTGATGTGTTATATACCAAAAATTAAGTTTATCAAATGTAAACTGCTTGTTAGCTAGTGTGTGGTGTTTGGAGATGCACACCATAATATTAATGAATACTTACATACCATTGCAAGCATTTGAAGAGTTAATACAATAATATCAGCCACATTAAAATGTATTGGCTACTTGGCATTCACTGTATGCTGCTTTGGCTAATGGTAATTCTCCTTTTCTCCACCAATAGTAATCTTTTAGGATTCTTCTATGGGATTTGAACCCATGAGTCTTTCAATACCTGAATGTTTGAAGGTAGAGGTGCTAACTGCTAGCCTATTGGGTTGAGCACAATTATATATACAAAATACTTTTACTAGTGTTTGATGGTTTATATACCATACAATAAAGTTTATCAAATGTAAAGTGCTTGTTAGCTAGTGTATGGTGTTTTGGAGATTCACACCATAATATTAGTGAAGACTTATTTATTTTTATTTAAAGCGGGGGTTCACCCACACCGCCAAAAAAAAAAAAATATTAAAAGCCAGCAGCTACAAATACTGCAGCTGCTGACTTTTAATACATGGCCACTTACCTGTCCCAGGGTCCATTTTTATGTGAGATGTGCTCTACCTCGTGTGCATCTATTGATGTATGTTGCAATTAGTATTCCTAGTTTTTTCCTTCTTTTGCTAACTAATGCAGTTATGAATGATTATTACATAGTAATGTCTGCTATTCTGTAAAGTTACATGTATTAAACATTTAGGTTATCTATTTGTTGTATGTTGTTTTTTATTTTTTAATTTAGGTGACTATAAAGCGGTAATTATTTATATTCATTCTTTAATCATACTACACTATTATGCAGGTCTCATACTTAGCACAATGGCTTAGTAGTCTGCTCAGATATCTCCACAGTACTCATGGTACAAGTTCAAATACCAGCCAACCTACCATCCCCCAGCTGTGTTTATTTTTTCAGTGCACAAGCAAATTAAAATGAACAAACAAAAAAATGTAATCTGCCCATTAGTTAGTGTGTGGTGTTTGGAATTTCACACCATAATAGTATTGAATACTTACATATCATTGCATGCATTTGAAGAGTTAATATAATAGAATCAGCCAAATTTAAAGTGCATCGGCTAATTGGCATTCACCTATTTTCAGCATATGCTGTTTTGGCTAATTGGCTAATAGTCAGTTGCTTTTTTTTCACCAATTCAATATTTTAGTAATTCTCTGTGGGATTTGAACCCATGAGTTCTTCAAGGTAGAAGTGCTGACCGCTAGCCTATTGGGTGTAGCACAGTCATACATAGAAAATACATTCACTAGTGTTTGATGTTTCTTCTCCCCGAGCTGTCTCTCCTGCTGCCACCATCTTCTCCCGCTGATGTGTTCTTCAGCGCAGCCGGTTACCCACTAATAAAAAAAAGCCGCTCTTCTTGTGGCGGTCTTCTGTGGCCATCCGATAATGTCACCCGGGGAGTCCGCTCCATGGCTATGTAAGAGACACTACACAGCGGGTGACAACACAGCGGAGGAAGACCACCATGGAAGAAGAGCAGCTTTTTTTTATTAGCGGGTAACCAGCGGTGCGGAAGAACACAGCAGATGGCGGCGGCAGGAGAGACGGCTCTGGGAGAATACAGCTCGGGGAGAAGATGGAGGAGGGAGAGACAGTGTCTGGAGAAGATGGCTCAGGGAAGAAGACAGCTCGGAGCTATTCTACAATAAAGGACTTGTCAAAAACCGGCTATTAATTTTTTTACATTTCACTGCTTTTTTTGGTGAATGGGTAGGGGTAAAATGTACCCCATACCTATTTACATAGGGGGCAGGATCTGGGAGCCCCCTTGTTAAAGGGGGCTTCCAGATTCTGATAAACCCCCTGCCTGCAGACCGACAACCACCGACCAGTGTTGTCGGGAAGAGGCCCTTGTCCCCATCAACATGGGGAAAAGGTGCTTTGGGGCATGTGGCCTGGTAAGGTTCAGAAGGGGATGGTGCTCACTCGTCCCCCCCTATCCTGACCTCTGGGCTGCATGCTCAGGTAAGGGTCTGGTATGGATTTTGGGGGCCCCACATCAAATTTATTTTACATTTTGGTGTGGGGTTCCCCTTAAAGTCCATACCGAAGGGCCTGGTATGTACTGGGGGGACCCTACGACATTTTTTTCCTTGAATTTTGGAATTCCATACCATATTATTGAATAAGTACATACCATTACATGCATTTGAAGAGCTAAAATATGGAATAAAGCAAGCTGATGCGCTTTGCCTAATTATGCTTCTGAGTACAATGCACACTTCTGGGAGGTGATGCTGTCAGTGGGATTTGAATTCATGGCTTGAACGTTTGGGGGCAGCAGGGTATACCGCTATGCTACAGAGCTGAGCACTTACCTACAGAGAAAATACATTTACTAATGTTTGATTCACTACAATAATGTTTTGCATTTCAGGCATTAATATTATAGTAACAACCATGCTTGTGCCGATGTGGCATTGGCTAATAGGCATTTGCCTCTTTTCAGCATATGCTGCTGAGTACAATTCAAGCTTTCAGTAGGTGATACCATCTGTGTGATTTTCAGCCATTTGAGCACGATTATATTGAGAACATATGTTTACTAGTGTTTGATGGTGGGACTACTTTATATTCTAGGTATAAAATAGTACTCAGCACAGTGACTTAGGCACCTTTCACACTTGTGCGACCTGAAAGTTGCGAGATTTTAATGCGACTTTAAGCAATGCCTATGTAATCTTGAGGTCTATGGACACACTAGTCACAGGGAAAGACACGCAACTTTCCCATGATTTTGCATCAGCAATTTTGCCGCAATTCCAGGGAATGCCTGTGTAAACTTGAGGTCTATGGACCTCAACTCGCATCAAAGTCAGACCAAAGTAGTACAGGGACTACGTTGAAGTCAGTGTTACTTGAAGTTGCACAGATATGAATGGTACACATTAAAAATCATGGGGTATGACTTGTCATACGACTCTGATGTCCAAAGTCGCACAAGTGTGACTCAGCCCGACTTTGTCAGCGATTTCAGAGACATCAGTGCACTTTCCTGCACAGATGTCTAGTGAAATCACATAGGTCCCAACTGTTCTCCTTTAAGAAGGTGTCCTATGCCTACCTACTTTTGCTAATAGGTGTCCCTTATACCCATCTCAAAAAGTTGGGAGGTAAGAAATTGCCCCCTGAAGTCGCCCAAAGTAGTGCAGGAACTACTTTTGGGAATCGTTGTGGCGTCGCACCAATTCGGACAGTTCCATTGCCATCAATAGGCGCCGATTTGGCCTACAATTTGACATGTCAATTCAGACCTATGTGAACATGGGTGAAGTTGCATAGATATTAGAGCTGCACGGTTCTGGCCAAAATGAGAATCACAATTTTTTTGCTTAGAATAAAAAGATCACGATTCTCGTGACATAAAATCTTTCACATTATCCCACAAAAAATTGGGCTAACTTTTCTTTTTTTTTTTTTAATTCATTAAAGTACTTTTTTCCAAAAAAAATTGCATTTGAAAGGCGCAAATATAGTGTGACATAAAATATTGTAACAACCACCATTTTATTCTCTAGGGTCTCTACTAAAAAAATATATATATATAATGTTGGGGGGTTTTAAGTAATTTTTTAGCAAAAAAAAAATTATTTTAACCTGAAACCAACAAATGTCAGAAAAATGTTTAGTGTTTAAGTAGTTAAACTTTCCTCACTTACACAGAATTCTATTTAATTGACAAATTGTTACAAGGTTTCTAGTTAAGTTCACTGATAAAGAATGTTCTAATTCTTGGCAGACTTCCTGGTTTTTCGACTGTGGCTTCAGAAGAGCAGAGAGAGTTCTTTGCATAGCAAGAATCGTGAAACTCTTTTTTCAAGATCGTAAAGGGGAAAAAAATCACGATGACGATTAATCGTGCAGCTCTAATAAATATGCATGGAAATCAAGGGGGACAACTTTTCATGTGACTCTGAGGTGCAAAGCTCCATGAAAAGTCACCCAAGTGTGAAAGTAACCTAATGCGATTGATTGATAACACCTTTGAATAAGGCCCCATTTGCACTTGTGCGACCTTAAAATTGCACGGCTTTGTCATGACTTGAAGCAATGTCTGTGTAATCTTGTGGTGTATGGACCTCAAATTGCATCAAAGTCAGACCAAGGTAGTGCAGGGACGAATTTGCTACACCTTCAGGATGCACAAGTGACAATAGGGCCAAATTCAAAGGTGTTATCCTTGAATCTCATTCACACTGCTGCGACCTGAAAGTCACACTATTTTGCTGCCACTTTGCCGCTGCAACTTGGCCCCAACTTCTGGGAATGCCTGTGTAATATTGTACCCGATATACCTCAAGTCACACCAAAGTAGTACAGGGACTACTTTGAAGTTGGTGTGACTTAAAGTAGCACAGATATGAATGGTTGTCATTGAGAATCATGGGGTACAACTTGTCATGCAACTCAAAGGTCCAAATTTGCTGGAAAATTCGCCCAGCTGTGAAACAAGTCATATATATTTTAATAAAAGGAGCTCTCATTTATACTTGCATAGTCCTTACTGATTTACATCATCAGAACAAATGCAGGAAGTGATGTGTGCACATGGGACGGAAGCAAATGTGTGGTGATGCCAAACAAATCAATGAACCCCACCCACACCAAATCTAACTATGACATCCACCCCGCATTGATTAAGTACAAGTACATATCCTACACTTACCCGGCCAATAAGCAGCGCCTCCTCTCTGCTAAAGAGACCTCGCCATGTCCACCTAGATGGAGATCCTGACCAGCAGAGGAACTTCTGGGTGCATACAATGAATAATTTCCAGGTCAGAAGGTGAAACCACGCTTTTGATTGCAGCTGCGAATATTTGATCTCAACTATGATTAGTATTTTTTTATTTTCAGATATGCAAATCTGTATTTCTACATATATTTGAAGGTAAAATTAAGGGAGTTTGCTAAGAAATGGTGTCCCTGGGTTAGCAGCAGGTGAATTACAAAGGCAAAAGGCCCAGTTTGAGCCCTGGTTCACACTGACAGCAGGAGGAAAGCGTTCAGCTGAACTCCCACAATTTCATTCCTGCATGTCAGTCCCGACTGTGGGGGCAACATTAGAGACATCATTGCAGGTTTCTGCACCAATATCAATACAAATCGCACCAATTAGAACAGTGCAATTGCCACAGATTTGACATGTCAAATCACACCAATATGAACCAGAGCTGACACATTCAAACACTGCCTAACCACCAGCTGAATTCATTACCTGCAATTCTCCACAGCTGTTAATGATAAAGGTGGAATCTGTATATTTAACTTGCAGTTGTGCAGAAGCCTAGGTTTACATTGGAGCAATTGGTCATGCGATTTGAGAGATCAAATTGCATGACTATTGGCAATGGCACTGTTCCAATTGATGCAACATTTTTTTTGTGGCACCGCATCAGTTTGCTAAAGTAGTTCCTGCACTACTTTTGCCGATTTCAGGTGCGGCTTCAATAGACATTTGTGTATGAAGCCACCTGAAATCACGCTGACCTTGCTACTTTGAAATCGTGCTACTTCAAGTGAAGTAGCGCAATTTCAAAGTAGCATGTGAACCAGGGCAAAGAGATTAGTTTTTTGGTGCACAAATACATATTGAAATAAAATATAAAAGAGATATTGCACTTTCCCAAAACCACCACCCACAAAAACTAAAGAAAGAAAAGTAGAAGGGAAAAAAAAAAACCCACACACACACCACAACAAAAGCTCAATGTACTTTTATTTTACCAGCAGAAAAAAAATAAATTTACATTTACTAGCTTCAAAAAAATTTGGACAGGATATATGGTACTACATTTAGCAACGGAATTTTAAGGGCCCTGCTCATAGGAGCTTACAATCTAGAATTAGACAAAACCTTAGAGTGGACACAGCTTTAATTTCAGTGTATAATGGGCAACACATCACATTATTATCTGAAAGATTATAGAAACATACTTAACAGTCATTCTTACAAAGCATTCCAACATAATATTGCAAAAGACTTATTCAAAACACCCACCACCAGCCCACAATCCACACATACATAGATGACCATGTTCTGCTGGAAGCTGCATTTCGGTGTACACGATTAAACGACATCAAAAATAGTAGGTCAGCAGATGCTTCCAAACGATGTTTGCATGATCAGACAGGAACAATACACACACAACATTGACAGCATGGCCACATAAACCCACTTTTCCTTGTCAAAAGAAGTTTATTGAGTATACAATGTTATAAAGATACATAAAGTAAGTTTACAAGGATCTATAAAGTAAGCTCATTGTTTTACAGTAGGGTTTATATAGGTAAATATCATGAAATTTCAAATATTAAACATTGGGTTCACGTAAACCTAAATTAAAGATATATATAATTTCCTTAGTTACTTTTGTAGGTATTTAAATGATTTATACCTACTATACATATTGTTTACAAGTAGAGTGTATATAGGTCAAATAAATTCTGATATTGAGCTTTAATCGTAAGGTGGAGAAAAGGAAAGAGAAAGAAGAAAAAGGGTTGAAAGGTAGAGGTATGGTCCACAAGGTTGTCCCGCTCGTCAGTTTATTATTCTTTTTAGTTCTCTTTGAAGCCTTAGAATGGGTGTCTCTGTAAGTCATTTAAACTGTTACCATGGCAACAGGACAAAGTCATTGAAGTTTGACAGGAACTGTTGTTTTATCCAAGGATGCCAAAGTTTTTCAAATTTTGGAATTTGATTTTAATCGATGGCTACCATCTTAGCATGGGACATTGTATTATTCATTCTGTGAATTGTTTCTGCTAGTACCAATGTAGGAGATTTCCATGCCTTGGCCACTGTTTGTTTTGCAGCTGTTATTAGTTGGATCATAAGTTTGAATTGAGAGAGTGTTAACCATTCCGGTTTTAGATTAAGTAAAGTTAAATATGGATCTGGTTGTATTATTTTTTTAAATATTTTAGATGCAATCACGAAGACTTCCTTCCAGAAGGTTTGGATTACTGGGCACGTCCACCATATGTGTAAATATGTGCCTATTTCTGGGCATCCTCGAAAACAAAGAGCTGAGGTATTAGGTGAATATTTTGCCACTCTAGCGGGTACAAGGTACCAGCGAGTTAGGACTTTATAATTTGTCTCCAGTGCTAAGATGTTGGGTGAAGATGACTTAGATGTGAGCCATATGTTAGACCAGTCCGTGTCTTCTAAAGTTCGTCCCAGGTCCTCCTCCCACCTCTGAAAGTAAGAGGGTCTATTAAGATTTGCTACTCCATATAATTGATTATAAAGTGATGAAATTGTACCTTTAGCAAATGGATCTTTTGTACAGATTGATTCAAAAATGGATAATTGGGATAATGGTGTATCCCCCTTTAGGAATGGTGTATAGAAATTTTTGATTTGGAGATATCTAAATATCTCAGAGTTTGGTAGATCATATTTTTCTCTAAGCGATGGGAATGAAAGGAATGATTTAGATGCTATGAAGTCATTTAGTGTCTGAATGCCTGATGTTGTCCAAGCTTTAAAAGAATTTGGGTAGATCCATGCCGGATAAAAGGCCGGATTTCTGATAAAAGAAAGGAGAGGATTGTGTGGAGATTGTAACTGATATTTGGTTTTTAGTTTATCCCAGAGAGATAAGAAGTGTTTAGTTATGGGATTATGAATTTTAAAGCGGTCTTTAGGATCAAGCCATAATAAATTTGATATTAATAGAGGGTCATTTTCTGAAGCCTCTATAAATACCTATAATGGGATTTCCTGTTTTGCATGGTATTTGGACAGACTGGCCAAATGTGCTGCTCTGTAGTAGTTAGTAAAATTAGGGTATCCCAGGCCTCCTTTATTTTTGGGAAGATGTAGTGTGTGTATAGGTATACGTGGTTTAGAAGAGCCCCATATAAACGAAGTTGCTCTTTTTTGTACTATTCTCAAAAAATAGGAAGGAATTGGAATAGGGAGGACTCTGAATAGATAAAGCAATTTGGGTAGAATAGTCATTTTGATTGCATTAATCTTCCCTATCCAGGATAAAGGAAGTTGCGACCATTGTTTTATTAGATTTGTGATCTGTCTTAATACAGGAGGATAATTGGTTGAGAATAAGTCAGAATGAGATGCTGTTAAATGAATTCCAAGATATGGGATTGATTTTTCTGCCCATGTGAATGGGAGTGCAGCCCTAGCCGGGATCAATACCATGTTTGTGAGTGAAATATTAAGCACTAGGCATTTCTTAGGATTAATCATAAGGCCGGATAGGGCTGCAAATCCATCAAGAGCTGGTATTAAGTTAGGACCAGAGACCTGTGGTGATGATAGAAAAAGTAATATATCGTCTGCAAATATACATAATTTGTGTGTAATACCTCCTACTTCAATGCCAGTTATAGTTTGGTTTGTTCTGATGTATTGGGCCATGGGTTTGAGTATAAGGGCAAATAATAAGGGAGATAATGGGCAACCCTGTCGGGTACCTCTTTCGATATTAAAGGCTTCAGATTTGTATCCAGCATATTTTATATAGGCTTTGGGTTTATTATATAATGCTTTGATCCATGTTAAAAAGTGGGGTCCAAAACCCCATTTTTGTAATGAATATTGCATATATTGCCAGGATACTGTGTCAAATGCCCTCTTAATATCGAGAGATAGAAAAAATAAAGGGATTTTCCGTTTTTTAGCAATATGTGCCAATAACACTGCCCTGCGTATATTATCGCCTGCCTGTCTATTTGGCATGAAGCCTACTTGATCTCTATGTATTAATTTTCCTATAATGCTATTGAGGCGTTTTGCTATTATTTTTGCTAATAATTTAATATCGAGGTTTAACAGAGAGATAGGCCGATAATTCACACAGGAAGTATCATCAGAAAGGGGTTTTGGGATCATACAAACAATTGCCATTAGTGTTTCTTGCCGAAAAGAATGTCCATCTAGAAGTTTGTTAAAAGTTTCAGTGAGAATGGGAGAGAGTATTTCTGAGAATGTTTTATAGTATAAAGCTGAGTAGCCGTCTGGGCCTGGTCTTTTGTTAAGTTTTAGGTCTTTTATGGCGTTAGCAACTTCATCTATAGTTATAGGCTCATCCAAACTGCTTTTTTGATTCTGAGATAACTCAGGTAAGGTTATTTTTGAGAAGAAGGATTCAGCCTCTGTAGGATTAAATTCATTGTTTGTCTTGTATAAAGTTGCGAGATGTGAGTGAAATTTATGGACTATTTTAACTGGATTACAAGTGTAAACATTTTTTGATAATTTCAAACGTATTGGTTTGAAAGATTTGTTAGTTGAATTTAATGCCCGAGCCAAATATGTACCTGGTTTGTTTGTATTCATGTAGAAATTGTGTTTGGAGCGTTTGAGGGATTTATCAACTGACTCAGTGAGAAATAGATCGTATTCCAATCTAGATTTTTCCAGATGAGATTTTGTACTCTGGGATGGATTATCTTGAAATGATATGTAGGCTGCATTAAAATTGAGTTCTAGTTTTTTTGCTAGATTTTTGCGTTCCCGTTTAAATAGTGCCATTTGTCTTTGTATTGTACCACGCAAGACAGGCTTATGAGCTTCCCACAGTGTTATTGGGGAGATGTCTGTTGTATTATTAATTGATATGTATTCCTTTAAAGCTTGTTCAATGGCCATCTGATGTAGTGGGTGTTTGAGCATTATGTCCGGTAAGTACCACGTTGGGTCATGCGCTTTTGGTATGGCTGAGGCTATAGTAGTGTATACTGCATTATGGTCAGACCACGGAATCGGAATTATATCTGATGCAATAATTTCTGGTATCATTCCTATTGTTAGAAAAATATGATCTATTCTGGTGAAGGTTTGATGAGGGTGCGAGAAATAAGTGAATTTCTTTTTCATTGGGTTACTTTCTCTCCATGAATCTACCAGATTGTATTTGGAAAGAAGTTGAGAAAAAGGTAATCTAGAGGTTATTTTGGATGGTGTAAAAGGTGATTTATCTAGAAATGGGAGGAGGACCTGGTTCGAATCCCCACACATTATCACTGTTCCTATTTTGTGTGTATTAATCACTTGTAATATATGTGAGAGGAATGGTGTAGGTTGTTTGTTAGGAGCGTAGTAGGAAATCACCGTGATTGCTGTATCCATTATATAACCCATGAGTATCAGGTATCTACCTTCTGGGTCTTTAATTTCTGATGATAAGGTGAATGGTGTGGATCGGTGAAAGGCAATTAGAGTTCCCCTTTGCTTGGTACAGGCAGAAGCCGTGTAAATTTGTTGATAAAAAGGAGAAATATATTTTGGAGTAGAATCTTTGGTGAAGTGTGTTTCTTGGAGGCATACTATGTGAGCCTTCTTGTTATGGAAAGTACGGAAGGCTTTGGTCCTTTTTTGAGGGACATTTATTCCCTGAACATTCAGGGAAAGTATATTCAGTGGTGCCATGGCAATAGATCAAATAGTTTTGACTTAATTTTTGTTATGCAGAGCTGACTGCGCAGATCAACCTGTGTGGACTGAAGAGATGAATAGATAGAAAAGAAACCAGTGAATTCTGGAGTAAAGAGTAAACAAAAAACATATGAGATTAGATGATACATTGTATAAATTATTTTTTGCAAGTAATCACAATTTACCCGTGAAAGAGAATAAATATCTCTCTCAGGGGAATAAGTGCCTTTGTCACACTCCCACATAATATGGTTGGGAGAATGAGGAGGGCTAATGGGGGTACACGGATCTTCCGCTTACAGGAGAGAAGTGCTATGTCAAAAGACATCAAAATGATGTTTCATTAATTGGAGTGCAGAATATAGTTTTTGTTGAAATTATTTATTCCAGGGTGGTTGTATATGGTTAGTCTTGCCCTAGGCTAAATAATTCAGTTAGAAAGGTACTGTTAATAACTTTGGTATTGATGAAGATAGTTTGAATTATTTTGGGATTTTAACCCTTTTAGAGTAAACAATTACATATTTTATTCATATGTAACTGTTTAGATATGTCAACTCATAAAATTGAGGTTGTATTGCTTCAGATTAGAATAAACAAAAACATAATTCTAGGAACTAGTTAGGTAATAATATATTTGTTTTAAGAGAAGAAAGAAAAAGCTTCCTTTACTTCTGGATTATTGAACATATTTTGTCCTAAAAAGTAATAAATCTATTGTTATTACCTGATAATATATAACTGAACAAGAATTTCCTTATTTCACTTATATATTCTAAGGCTATATGAATCAGAAGTAATAAGAAATATAACTGGAATGTAACATGATCCCACACAGTGTGTGACTATCAGAATGCAGTTACATTCAGTTATAAATACAGGTTTTTTATAGAGAACCATCTCTTAGTATAATAAATGAAGAGATATCAGGAATTAGGATGTCAGTCCATTAAATCTTCTTGGTCCATGGATGATGTGGCATAACGGCCTCTTTTGTGAGAATGATGATTCCCATTTTGTTCTGAAATTTTCTGGGTGCTGCCTGAAGGTGAAGATGATGCCATTCTTCTGCGTGTGGGAGTGTTGCTGCTTGTAGGTTCTGTCAGATTTAATTTTAAAAGGGTTTGTTGTAGTTCATCTGCTGATCTGCTTCTGTAAATTGTACCTTGGTAGTTAAATCTGACTGAAAAGGGGAAGCCCCATTGATACATAATGTTGTGGCGTTGCAGTTCCATTAGTTGGGGTTTCATGGATCGTCTTTTAGTAATAGTAAGTTGGGATAGGTCAGCAAAAATTTGATAATTGTGTCCTTGAAAATTAAGTTCCTTTTTTTCTCTTGCAGCAATTAGTATTTGTTCTTTCGTTCTGTAATAATGAAATTTTGTGATTATATCACATGGGGGTCCATCTTTCTTTTTGGCTGTGAGGGCTCTGTGTACTCTGTCCAGTTCTAAACGTTCAATAGGGATATCTGGCTTTAGTTCTTGTAATAGAGCAGTAATAGTAGATTGCAGGTTTCAGGTATTCCCCTTATGCGCAAGTTTGAACGTCTGGCTCTATTTTGGTAATCTTCGAGCTTAGTTTGAAGTATTAAATTCTCTTTTTTTAATTGTTCCAATTCTGTTATATTTTCTTGGGTTGTAATTTCAATTTCATCCATTTTTATTTCTAAGGCTGCGGTGCGGTTTCCCAGCTCTCTTATTTCTTTGGTTAGGCTTTTTGTTATTTGGTCTGAGGTTTGTTTTAAAGCCTTATGAAGCATCTTTTCAAATTGTAATAATATTACTGGGGATACTGAGGAGGCTTGTGGAGAAGTTTGTGAGAGGATTTGTTCTGTATCTGACTCAAATGGAGAGTCTTGCTGTGACATTTTCTGTCTGTGAGAGCGCCCTGATGCTGTATCTTGTGAGGTGACTGGAGCTGCTTCAGCTGCAGTGAGTGCCTGTGAGCTCTTTGTGAGGTGATTTTTATTTCTGCCACGGTTTCCTCCCAGTACCATATTTCCTGCCCAAACTTTCACAGTTTGTTCCCTGGGGCAAAAAGGTTCAAATGGATACCTTTTGAGCCTGCAGGCTCTGCTTTGTCCTTCTCTTCTCTCCTCAGCGGTGTGGAGCTCTAACAATGCATGTCTGCTCCGCTAGGCTCCGCCTCCTGCCCCCAACCCACTTTTGATTGAAAAAATGCACAAGAATTTCATCAAATCTCCCAATATCATTCCTTCTCCATCACAACAAAAAACCTGACCTTCTCAGGCCAAACGAATCCCCCTACTGCAGGCCTTTATATAACAGAGGTTGTATTGTTAGCACACTGACACACCCAATAGAAGTACACGCCCACCAGTATCTTTCAATCCGTCTCTTCATGTATGTCTAAAGTGATTGCACCTGATGAGCAGGAACACATAATAGGATTTGCAACTGTGTTAGCCTTGGCTATGTGCATCAAATCTCCAACTACAGGACAAAGAGCAAACTCCATTTGCATCCACATAAACAAAGCAACAGTTTTCTAAGCATATGTACCTGTGCAGTGTAAACCCTAAAATTTGAAATGTCCAAGTCCCTGGGCATGATTAGTGCTAATAAACATTAACATCAGTCCCTGGCTGCAATGAGCTTCCAATATAAAGTCCAAAATTAACAATCTTACATTAGAACCTATTTTGACAGGAGACAAATAAGATGCCAGTGTGTCTTTAGATTGTGGTGAGAAACCCACACAGGGAGAACATATAAACTTCAACACAAGCATTAGCATGTTGGGGAATTGAACCAACATCCCAGGTGCTGCTAGACAGAACTGCTACCCACTAAGCCACCAGCCAGCCCCACACATGTTCTCTGCATCTCTGTGGTGTGAACCAGCCCTAAGTCCATAGCCATGCTCAGTGTCACAAGCAATATACAGTATATTGGCCTAAGTATTGGGATGCCTGCCTTTAAACACACATGAACTGTAATGGCATCCCAGTATTAGTATTGGGTTCAAAACTCATTTGGCCCACCCTTTGCAGCTATAACAGCTTCAACTCTTCTTGTCCACAAGGTTTAGGAGTGTGTCTATGGGAATGTTTGACCATTCTTCCAAGTGCATTTGTGAGGTCAGGCACTGATGTTGGACAAGAAGGCCTGACCTACAGTCTCCTCTCTAATTTATCCCCAAGGTGTTCTGTTGTGTTGAGGTCAGGACTCTGTGCAGGCCAGTCAAGTTCCTCCACCCCAAAATCACTCATCCATGTCTTTATGGACCTTGCTTTGTGCACTGGTCCAAATGATTTGGTGGAGGGGGATTATGGTGCGGGGTTGTTTTTCAGGGGTTGGGTTTGTCCTCTTAGTTTCAGATAAGGGAACTCTTAAGGCGTCAGCATACCAAGACATTTTGGACAATTTCATGCTTCCAACTTTGTGGGGACAGTTTGGGGAAAGCCCCTTCCTGTTCCAAAATGACTGCACACCAGTACACAAAGCAAGGTCCATAAAGACATGGATGAGCAAGTTTGGGGTGGAGAAACTTGACTGGCCTGCACAGAGTCCTGGCCTCAACCCGATAGAACACCCTTTGGCTGAATTAGAGTAGAGACTGCAAGTCAGGCCTTCTCATCCAACATCAGTGCCTGGCCTCACAAATGCACTTCTGGAAGAATGATCAAACATTCCCATAGGCAGACTAAACCTTGTGGACAGCCTTCCCAGAAGCTGTTCTAGCTGCAAAGGGTGGGCCAAATCAAATTTTAACCCTACGGACTAAGACTGGGCTGCCATTAAAGTTCATGTGTGTGTAAAGGCAGGCGTCCCAATACTTTTGGCTATATAGTGTATCTGGAAAAGACTTACAATGGTGGTGGAACCCTCCAACACATAACTACTACAATTAGACATAGATATAGGACCTGGGAGATGAGACAACTTTTCTACATGAAGTAACATGGTTGGGATTTGAACCCAGACCCTCAGAGATACTAAGCAGAAGTTCTAACCTCTAAGCCACAGAGCTGCCACGTGTGAGACCCTCCTACACATAACTACACATAAATACACATAAAAACACATTAATACTGCATTTCTATGGACATACAGGTGATGGAATTACATTAATCAAGAGTTATTCTTCTTGATTTATTCTGTGATATTTGGTGTTTTTTTGTGGGTGAGAGTAGAATATTACCCTCAAATTTTTGGGAATTACATTTTGATTTCTGATGTTGGTACACATATCACATTTTTTGGGCTCAAATTATGAATATTTGGAAATAATAAAAAGCACAAAAAATTGTGATTAATTTAAAATTTTCATCAGCAATGGTATTGTTTGTGGATTGTAACGACACCTGTGTGAGTTTGGGGTAAAGATTGTTGTGAGATGAAGAATAACAAGTGAAAGTGACAGAGAAAAATATATTTTACCAAAACATCAAAACATTCCACATTGTAGCATTCTTAAAATCAAAATATTTTAAGTACCTTAAAATGCTGGGTCTGCATCTGTGATCCCTGGACAGTGTTTTTGATATCGCTGATCTGTCTGCATTTGCTCGCCTCCGTTAGCTGCGGTGTTTCATGTGGTTCTCCTACCCTTCTCCCCGCCCTTGGGTGTCGGGGAGGGGGCGGATGCATGGTCCTTCCCTCTCTGCGTCACGTCACATCCGCCGGTTGCAGGGCGTCCTTGTGGCGCTATGTTTCCGGCGGTGTGTCGCTGTTCGTGGACACACTGGGGAGATGGATTGGCACTAATCGCCTGATGGCTGAGCCGCCCAAGTGAAAGTGGTGTCTCTTGACTTGATGTGGTGGGCTGGGCCATGATGGAACACCCATATAGGCATCTCCAAGGCTGGCCTTCACACACTCCACTTTCCTTCCTGTTCAGCATCACGCTCACATGCTTGGAATTGTCCACTCTGTGCAAACCAGGTATCATTCCGTTTTCCCTAATTTTTTTTTTTTCATCAGTCTTTATTGTTCATGTTCTTTCTTGGCCTCATTTTTCTCTTTGTTTTTTTTTCTCCACTCCTTCCTATCCCACTCTCTCTCCTTATTTCCACATTGTCACCACATCACTCTTTTCACAATTTCTCATACTTACACATCAACACATATCACTATGATTTGTTTCATATAGGTTTCCCACATGGAGGTCCGCATCCTACACTCATTGCACCCACCAGCAATGGTTTTGCCTATGGCCGTTGTTCCCATTCCCGCAGATCACCCTGGCGTCGGGCGGCTTTGCTTTGCAGCTCTCTGCATTCCTGGGTGCTGTTTCACTGGATCGCTGATGCAGATGTGTGTTTGGACGCACAACCTTTAAATTCATCCTATACAAGCAAAATATTTGTATACAAAACCTTTTTTCATTTCCTGCTTATTTACTGAACATTTTTTTTTTTTTTTTAAATAAAAATATTTTTTAGAATCATTCCATGACATATGCTCCCGATGAGCGGTTGCTATACCGCGAAGCGCGTAGAACTTTGATTATTAACAATCTTCCCATATCATGGAATACCAAGATTTCAGTGATTCCACTTACCTCCATAAGAATCTGTCATGGCATTAAATCTCTTTTATTATTATAATTATTTGTCCTTATTTTCATGGCTCCTTTTGGGGTCTAATCATAGTAACAAATGTACACATGCATATTGATTGTTATCTTTGCTCTCTGTGTGACAATGGATCATGACTTATTGTGTAATTTATGTGTATTTTATGTATAATCAATCCATGGTTTATTATATAGAGGCTTGATGCCCACAGCATTTTAGAGGTTGGATGCCCAAAATGTTTTTTACATACCATGGATTATACCAAATAAATGAATTTTGGTCACTTGACCTGCGTTGTGCTGCTGTGTACTTCATTTAAAGTCCCACGTCTCTCTCTTTTTCTTTTTAGCCAATGACCGGGATGGAGGCGAGCATCCTTTTGGTGCTAGCCTCATTTAAAGTCCCAAAATTTTCCTTCTCGCAATTTCTGTTACTTTTTCTTCTGCGCACAGAACGTACATACGACACATGCGTGTTAGCTTTATATACACTGCGCATGCGTGAAACTCCGCCCTCGTTGCCCGCCCCTGATGTTCTTTTTCATGAATATTCCCCGCCATTTCTCTCTACAGTGCGCAGTAGGAGCAACATGGGGGAGACACAGCAGGTGGTTGTAATTATTCCATTAATGAGCAAAGCCCGGAGCCCGAAACGTCCCGATCCCGGAAGAGGAGATTTAAGGCCTCCAATATGGCCTTTGAAAAAATGGTGGAGATGGTGGACATCTTGCGGAGGAACGATTATGATGGGAAACATGGACCATACACCCAGCCGAATTTGCGCAAGGCCAAAATCATGACAAAAGTTGTGAAGACTCTGCAGCAGAATTTTGGGGTACGACGCTCCAAAGACCAATTAAGAAAACGCTGGTCCTACCTTAAACTGAGGGAGCTGGATCAGTATTAAAGAATAAATAAGGTGCTTCAAAAAAGTAAGCACTTGTTGTGTGTTCCTATTATGATTTTTACCTTGCATGCTGCTCCATCTGTTGTACAGTTTTAAATGGCTACGTTCATGTTCGTGGACACAGTAATCATTCGCAGGAAACATTGTTAGTAGGAAACATCGTTAGAAAATATATACGATGTATTTAGTTGATACAGGGTTGGTCTTGCTAATTTGTCTTATTAAAAGACGTTTAGGACATTAGTTGTCTAGATGTCTTTGAAACTTGAATGAATTGCAAACTTGATTCAGTGTAATGTAAGGAGAGGACACTCAGCATTTGGACTCAGGAGCACTAGTGTGGGACACCAGAGCACATTTTTTAGGGTAACTAACAAAAGGTGCTCCAGTGGATACTTGGGGTGTCCCTATCTGTGAAACTTGGCCAAAAAAGGTAAGTATTGCAGTTTGGTTAAAAGGGATTTTTAATCAGGTCTTCAACTTGGATCTCTTCCCAAATAGACACTTGTACACCACTTAAAAGCAATGTTTCATATTCCTATTTCTGGACTCAAATATCTGTGTGCTAAGTATACCTTTTTGTTTCATTCTCATAGGGGAGAAAAGACTTAGACAACAGGATCCCAGGGACCCCCGACCTCGCCAGCCTGAATGGGAAGTAAGCCCCAGCCCCCCCGAGGATGTGGAGGAAGGAGGGGTGGAGGAAGTGGGCAATATGGGCACCCCACCAGGTGAGTGTCTGACACCCCAGCTTCAGGTAATCTATGTATGCCTGCATATTTCCAAATACATCTTTTTTCATCAATGTTAGCTGACGTTCTGGAAGGAGAAGCGGCGGACCCTTTTACTAGCGCCAGCGCCTAAACCCTCATCACCAAAATCATGGCATGGAATGGGGAGATCGAAGCAATGCACAATCGCCTGGACATCATGCAGCAGGAAATGAAGAACATGATCAATGTTTTGTGGAGAATATAATCCTTTTTTCCCTAAAACAAAATCGAACATGTTCTTCATTTTCTTTTTAGATGACCAGATTTGATTTTTTATATTTGTACATTTTAAAAGCCAAATTTTCAAGATGCACATGGTGTGTCAACATGTGCTATCTGCCATCAGGGGATCTCAAGGTACACGTTTTGTGGGTGCAACCCCTTCCTCATAACGCTAGTAGGAGAGAGGAAGGGGTTGCACCCACAACACACATCCATTGATCCCCCATGATGGGAGATAGCACATGTTGACATTACCCATTTGGAATCCCAATTTGTGTGCATCTTCAAAATTTGGCTTTTACGGGTGTGACATCACCCCATCTGATTTATGGCAATAGCAAGACATTTTTGACACTATAATGTCTGATATTGCCTTCATTTTTGAGATGTTGAACTTTGTAAGTTCCAGAGTTGTGTGTATGTTATGTTTTTAAACATGCCTGTTTATTTAAAAAAAAAAAAATGTTAAAAAAATATATTTATAAAAAAAGAATTTTATATATATATATATATATTATATTATATATATATATATATATATATATATATATATATATATATATATATATATATATATATATATATATATATATATATATATATATATATATAGAAAAAAAGTCCAAGAGGTTGCTGCACTTAAAAACTTCTTTGCTTTATTTCACAATATCTTCAAGAGAGATTTACAAAGCAAGTATAATCCTTTCAAGCAATATCACAAGCAAGAAATGCCTACACAGTTTCAGCCATGAGTAGATTCAGATATGGATGGATGGATTACATCTCGGGCTAGTCAGCTTACGCCCTTCCTAAGATCCATTGAATCACATCTGAGGGTTTTAATCCAATCATTCATTTAAATACAGGTTTAGTGAAGTACTTCACATATGGAATCAATATGGCTAATTAGTTCAAATCGCATACCATTTAACATCTATATATGCATATATTTATCTATAACATGCCATTAGAGCAAGGATAAGCAACAGGTGTCAAATCTCTCATTCTCCTCACTCACATTTTTAATATATTCGGAATACCTATAAAAATGCAGGGAAATGGTACATTCATGAGTAAAAACAAAGAAATCCCCATCATAAAGTTATTTTTTCTGGCTACTTTTAAATGCTTATTCCAACAATTAAACAAATAAATAAAGATCCAAATCAACATTTAAGCCATATGGAGCAATCGTATTCAAAAAATGTATCCAGTATACTTCTCTTTTTCTTAGAATCAATTCACGGTTGCCCCCTCTCCTATTTTTTTTTTTCAATACCTTCTAGGACCATATATTTTAATTGTGATACATTGTGGCCGAATTCCAAAAAGTGTCTCGCCAGCGGTAATTGGGTTAGTTTATCTTGTATTGAGTATTTGTGTCTCGCTATCCTATCTTTTATTTTTTGTGTAGTCTCCCCTACATAAACTAAACCGCACGGGCACTTTATGGCATAAATTACATATGAGGATTGGCATGTATAGTAACCCCGTATGGGGATATTGAAACCCCTATGTGGATGTGTAAAGTATTTACCTTTAATCATAGAGTTACATTGTATGCATGACAAGCAGGGATACGATCCCAGATTTTTTGGTCCCAGAAAAGTTAGTTTGGCTGCTGCAGCCACAGGTTGATCAGATTTAATCAATCTCTATATACAAGGTCGGTGGGAAGACCTGATTGCTGGCACTAAAATGTAAGCAGAGTGCGGTTCTCCTCTACAAGTGTATATATGAATATAATATAATATAATATAATATAATATAATCCGATTAAAAAGTTTGCTAATCAACAATTTGTGGCTTCTTCTTTCAATGCTCAATACCAGTTTTTAGCAAGAAATTTAAAAAGAAGCCGCCCCTGATTCTCTCTTAGGCTCGGTTCACACAGGGGCAACATGACTTACAGAGCGACTTAGCAAGGAGACTTGGAGGAGACTTCAGCGCGACTTTGAGTGACTTACAACGCGACTTAAAGTCGCCTCCATGACAGGCGACTTTGCCTGTGGCCAACCATAGCTAAGCAGCTCCTGTGACATCATTCTTGTTCCTGTTCTCTTCCTGGTTCCCTGTTCCCTGTGTTCTCTGTGTTCTGTGACCACAATGTTCACTTTGCGCTATTTAATGACAGCTGTCGTAACAGCTGGTGTGGCAGTAATGATGGAAGAAGAAGAGGAAGTGAAGGATGAGAAGAAGACGTCGCTACTGGATCCATCCTATTATTGCTAATAGAGATAACAGAGGCCAGTTCTGGGCCATGTATGAGAATTTGCGTGTGTTTGAGGACAAGTTTTTCAACTATACCCGGATGTCGATCGCAAGGCAAGTACATATGCTATATGTGGATCTACACATTTGAACTAGCCTATTTGTCATATATTTTGTTTAACCACTTAAGCCCCGTCCCATTTTGCTGATCAAAGACCAGAGCACTCTTTGCGATTCGGCACTGCATCGCTTTAACTGACAATTGCGCGGTCGAGCGACGTTGCTCTGAAACAAAATTGACGTCCTTTTTCCCCACAAATAGAGCTTTCTTTTGGTGGTATTTGATCACCTCTGCGGTTTTGATTTTGTGCGCTATAAACAAAAATAGAGAGACAATTTTGAAAAAAATGCACTATTTTTTACTTTTTGCTATAATAAATATCCTCAAAAAATATATAATAAACATTGTTTTTCCTCAGTTTAGGCCTATACGTCTTCTTCTACATATTTTTGTTAAAATAAAATCACAATAAGCGTTTATTGATTGTTTTGTGCCAAAGTTATAACGTTTACAAAATAGGGGATAGTTTTATGGCATTTTTATTAATAATTTTTTTAATAGTAATGGCGGCGATCGGCAGTTTATATTGTGACTGCGACATTATGGCGGACACATCGACCAATTTTGACACTTTTTGGTTGCATTGTCATTTATACAGCAATCACTGCTATACAAATGCACTGATTCCTGTGTAAATAACACTGGCAGTGAAGGGGTTAACCATTAGGTGGCAGTGTAGGGGTTAAGTGTGTCCTGGGGCCGTGTTTCTAATTGTGGGGGGGGCCGTGGCTGTGTGGGACACATCACTGATCTCTGCTCCGATCACAGCAGAGATCATGGACACTGTCACTAGGCAGAACGGGGATATGCTAGTTTACATTAGCATCTCACCGTTCTTCCTCCCCGTGAGACTATCACGTGTATCGCGGTAATGTGTGGGTGTAGCTCCAAATGGCTGATATTTCTTATTTTCAATATAGTAAATTAGCTTTTTTATTCATTTTACAGTTTCGATGAATTGCTTTGTCTGGTTTACATCCATCTGGAGCGACAGAATACATCATATACGAGGAGTATCTCACCAACTGAAAGACTAATTATTACACTAAGGTAAACTATCTATTTTTTGATGCACATTAGTATTATATTTGCAACATTATAGTAAGGTCCAGCCTGAGCTTATTTGTCTGGGCTTCTCCAACGGGTCACGTGAGTGCAATTCTTTTGCACTCCTGTGCCCCCTTTTCAGTGGAGAGTGATCAGAAGTCCGCTTTGTGCAGACGTCACCAAGATCAGTTGAGGCAGCGCATCATCCTCACTTCCAAAGTTCTTTATCCACCAACTGCCTGGACTGATGGCAGTGCC
This sequence comes from Aquarana catesbeiana, assembly GCF_042186555.1. Lineage (NCBI taxonomy): Eukaryota > Metazoa > Chordata > Amphibia > Anura > Ranidae > Aquarana > Aquarana catesbeiana. The sequence continues at coordinate 499,656,754 of NC_133327.1, read as the reverse complement.
AGCCACTCAGCAAGCTGCTCTCCGCCCCTCCACATCTCAGCGGTCCAATGAGCGTGGAGGAGCAGAGCAGGAGAGCAGCTGACTGACAGTCAGAAGCTCTCAGCTCAGGGAGAGAACCGAGCCATCGACGATGTTTGTTGACTCAGTTCTGTGTGAAGAAGCGGCAGTGGACAATTGCAGCATTGGTGCAAAGCTACATCCACCTAGGTAAGTATGATTATTCCAACATAAAAAATACCGTTGAATAAATTTTGCAAAATTTAGCACACAAACATCCATTAATTTTAGAATAACAAACATATTTTAATATTATAGTGTATGTGTGTGTGTATATATATATATATATATATATATATATATATATATATATATATATATATATATATATATATATATATAAAAAATTTATATATATAAATTTTAAACAAACTTTTTTTGTCTTTTTTATTTACAATTGTTCGTACACTGGTTCATAGCCAGAGGTTACAGAGCTGGTGGAAGGCCTTGGGGATGGTGTTGGTGGGAAATTGTTGGAATTCTGACTGAATTGTTGGTACCCTGGTGCGCCAATTGTTGATGGAATTGGGGATGGAGACAGATAGGGGATTGGTGGATGGGCAGGATTCATGGCATTGCCATACTCATCAGATTATGGACGGAAGCGAGGGGGATAGTAGGGCTGGGTTTTGGGCGGTGGAGGGTTAGGGTATGTATAGTAGGGACCAGATGGTGGTGGTGGTCCAAACATGGGTGAGGTGGGAATTGATGGCTCATTGCGCATACTGGCTTCAAGGAGGTCCATCACTGCCTTCTTGACAGCATGCTTGCGCTCCTGGGGAATTTTCTGAAGCATTCCTGTGACCATTAATCCAAAGCCATGATCTTCTGACCGTAGATCCTCTAATTTTTGGTTCATTCTTTCGACAAGTACTGCAAATCTGTCCATATTATCACTGTGCCTTCCCCTTGGTGGTCTGCTTCTACACTGGCTTCTGAGCTGGATAGGCTGAGCCGGCTGCTGTATGCTTGATGAAGCCTCTCCTTGGTTGCTCTCCTGTGCTGCTTCAGAATCTTCCAAAAGAGAATGATCCAGCGACAGCGACCCTCCTGCTTCTTGGGATGCTGCTTCTTGAGTTGCAGCCTCTTGCGATTCCTCCTGCCCTTCATCATGCACTTCCCAACTGGATTGTGTTCTGCATTAAACATAGAATACAGTTAAGGCACACCCTTATTTATATAATTGTATAGTATCACTTTACAAATATGAAAGATGTCACTCTCTCAGATCCATAAAAGGCCTCAGAAACTCCAGTTCGTCTGCATGGATGTAGGGTACCACCCTTTTAGTTGCAGACCCACTCCTGGCATCATTAATTTTTCGGAGGTACCTCTTAAAGCAGTCACGCAATCCCTTCCATCTAACTTGTAATATTGATACTGCAAAACATAAATAGGAACATAATGATTATGTATTTTGTCTTTCAGATACCTGGCAATCGGTCATTCCCTAATTAGCCTACATTATGAGTTCATGGTGGGCAGGTCGACAATCAGCGGCATCATCAAAGAAACCTGCCAAATCTTATGGGATGTGCTTAACACTATAGTCATGAAGAGGCCTACACCAGAGAATTGGCGGGATATTGCAAAACTATTTTGGAGTCGGTGCAATTTCCCCAATTGCATTGGAGCTATAGATGGGAAGCATGTGCGTGTTATAAAGCCTGTTGGTAGTGGAAGCATGTACTTCAATTATAAAAAAATGTTGTTCTTTTGTACTGCTGGCCGTGGCCGATGCAAACTACTGCTTCACCTATATAGACAACGGTTCCTACGGTAGTAGCTGCGATTCACGGATTTTTGGTAATTCCTCTTTTGGTGAAAGGCTACGGGATAATCGGTTAGATATTCCTGAGAACTGTCCTCTTCCTGGCACAACTGAACCCCCAATACCCTATTTGTTCATCACAGATGAGGCATTTGCATTGGGGGAACACTTAATGAGGCCTTATTCCAATAGGAACCTGACTACTTCTAAGAAAGTGTTCAACTATCGACTAACAAGAGCAAGAAGGGTGGTTGAATGCAGTTTTGGTATTCTTGCCAATACATGGCGTTTGTTACATACCCCTATTGCATTAAACATTGAAAATGCAATTACTGCTGTTAAAGCAGCTTGCGTGCTGCACAATTTTGTCCGGATACGTGACGGGTACCGCTTCGAGGATTCCCTTATGCATGATATGGAAAGTGCACACCTCATTGCTACAAAGGGATCCAGCGATGGTGCCACTGTTCAAGAGCAATTTGCTTCTTACTTTCTTTCACCGGCTGGTGAATTAGAATGGCAAATGGATGCCATTTCATAACTGCATTGATTAAATATATATTGTGCTGCTGTTACTTTTTCTGTAAAGTTTTAGAGCCTGCAGTTTGAGTTTCTAATTTTGTCACGCTATGTTACTGTCGTTAATGTTTTAAATACTATTTTTTGGTAACATTTGACATAAACTGTGATAATAAAGCAATTATTTTGGCTGATATTGATCATTCATTATCTACATTTATTAACAATAGAAGTATGCATCATTGAAATCCTGCACCTGGGTTCTCCATAGGCCCCTTTAACAATGGGGCGGTGGGGGCATCAGCGGTAAAACGCCGCTATTTTTAACGGCGCTTTACCGTCGTTTTAGCAGCGTTATTCGGCCACTAGTGGGGCAGTTTTAAACTCCGCTAGCGGCCAATAAAGAGTTAAAACCGACCACAAAGCGCCGCTACAGCGGCGCTATGCCGGCGGTATAGCCGCGCTGCCCCATTGATTTCAATGGGCAGGAGCGGTGAAGGAGCGGCGTATACACCGCTCCTTCACCTCTCCAAAGATGCTGCTTTCAGGAGTTTTTTCCCTCCTTCCAGCACACCGAGGGCTTTCACACTGGAGACACAGCAGCGGCAGTTTCACGTCGGTTTGCAGTCGCTATTTTTAGCGTAATAGCGCCTGCAAATCGCCCCAGTGTGAATGGGCCCTTACTCTGATCCTCCAGTTGTTCCAGAACTACACTTCCCATCATGCCTAGTCAAGTATGTCAGTGCCTTGCACAAGACATGGATAACAGACATAAATTAAATAAAAGGGAAAACTTACATTTGTCACTACGTTCGGTCGTCATCAATGTGTCCCAATTATCGATAGTCAACAGATCTCCAGCCAGGCACTATCCCTCTTATTTTGATCCTTGTAGTTCGGATTAGTCCTGTCATAGATACAGGGATCAGTGGCGTCTCCAGCTTTCAAATTTAGGGGGGGCACATGGGGGGACAGGGACAAAAGTAGGGGGGCAACTATAAAATGTATATATATATATATCCTGGGGCCCTTTACTACGACCCCACAACGGGCCATTTCACATGTTCTGCAGTGAGCTCCCTTCCTACTGTATTGGGGTCCCCCAGGGTGGCAGAAAACAAGAGATATATGTCACCAGCATATCAAGAAAATATAAGGATCCAAAGCAGTGGGAGAACTATCAGGGTTGCAAAGGTTGTCTTGCCTCCGGGCCCTGGTGTTCTGCCACTGTGGGGTTCCCCAGCCTCCTCTTGCTGTCCTGCCCCTGCTATTGACAGCTCTGGTCTGGCATCTCTTGGAATTTACAGGCTGGTCCTCCTGTCCTAAGGACGAAAGAAATCAGTCTGTTTTTTCAGTAACTGAAAGTCCTGGTGGAGTCCTTCCTGCAACTCGCTCTTCTCCCTGCCAATGAGGATACAGGTGAAGGAGCAGATCAGGCGGCCGTGGTTGTGTGAACGCTCGCATTATGCAGTGTCAGCGAGCAGGGGAGGGGGGAGGAATCACCCGCAGGAGCTGACTGGGGACTCTCTCCCTCTTAGACATTGATTTTTTGTAAAAAAAAAAAAAAAATTTTTTTTTTTGGGGGGGCACATGGTGGGGCACAGCATAATGTTGGGGGGGTCACCATTGACAGGGATGCTGCCTCACAAGTCTTATTAAGGACTCATTGTCAACTGCCTCTCTGTGATGGACTTCCCTGTGGGCTCTGGTTGACATTGTGTCTACAGGTTGTTCACACTAGTATACACAGAGATCACGGCATCCAGGAAGTACTCTGTGGGAGGGACGGGGCTGCCTACAGTGGGGAGTACTGGGTAAAATCTTTTCTTCTTCCTGTGAAGTCGCTTCACTATAGACCACGATCCGACTTGTAGGCGACTTCCATTTAAATCTATGGGTACAAGTCGCCTAGAAGTAGTACAGGGACCTTTTCTGAAGTCGGAGCAACTTCAGTAGCGTACATTAAGACGGCTCTCATTCACTTGAATGGAATTTCTGATGTCAAGTGACTTGGGGCGACTTGAGGTCTGACAAGTCGGATCCCAAGTCGCGGTAGTGTGAACCGGCACTTACTCCACTGTGCCAAAGAAAAAGTGAAAAACTGTATTACTAATGTGTAAATGAATACAAAATGTGTACATGCACAGTGTACAGTGAAAAGCTGCCACTTAAATACGTGAAAATTGTTCAGAATCCCAAAAACTATACTGCTCACATGTGTACAGATAGAGATAGTGGCGCTAATGCATATAGTGTAAAATTATGAGTCAAAACAGCATGATACCTATGACCCTCTAATTCTACATGAAAAAACAGTACTATAAATATATTTTATATATATAAACACCCAGTGAGAAGTGTCAATATAAATATTAAAAATAAAAAAATAAAGATCATAGATTGTGATAAATAAATAATCAAGCACAACATTTGTTTTTCAATCTTCTTGTGTGATGAATCTACTCTTCCACCACACCACCGTGGCTTGATTGGAGCTGGCTTGATTGGAGTCACGGTTCATCACATGCAACCCAGGTGTGGTTCAATTGCTGTTTTGCCGAACACGAGAGGAGGAAGCTATACAATCTGGTGAGTGCACTCTTCATAGGGAGTGGTGTCACTATCACGGTGGTGTGGTGGAAGAGTAGAAGATTTATCACACAAGAAGATTGAAAAACAACTGTTGTGCTTGATTATTTATTTATCACAATCTATGATCTTTATTTTTTATTTTTAATATTTATATTGACACTTCTCACTGGGTGTTATATATATATATATTTATAGTACTGTTTTTTCACGTAGAATTAGAGGGTCATAGGTATCATGCTGTTTTGACTCATAATTTTACACTATATGCATTAGCGCCACTATCTCTATCTGTACACATGTGAGAGGCATAGTTTTGGGATTCTGAACAATTTTCAATACCAGTTTTGTAAGTAATTTTGTGTTTGCAGTGACAATGGGGCTTATTTACTAAAGGAAAATCCACTTGGCACTACAAGTGCACTAGGAGAACCTAGGAGACAGCCAAAAAGAAAAGCAAGCAATAAATAAATTTCTAGATTTTATCTGATCATTTTTTTTTATTAATAAAAATTAGGCATTGTCTGGCATTGCAATGGCACCCCTAACTGTAAAAAAATTAACATAGTTCTCCCTAACTTCATGGGCACTTTGGGGGGCCAAGCCAGTATGGCCAGTATCCAGGCCTGTCAGAGGATTCTCTGAAATAAGTCCAGCCTCAGGCCCAACTGAGGCAATATAATTTGTAGAATGTTTTCTTAAAAAATTGTGCAGGATGCAGCATGATAGGACGATATGATTGAGTTTGTAGTCCGCCATATGGATTGCTGTCCGAAACAGGCGGAACCGGTTGAACATTATCCCGAAGGCATTTTCAACAACTCTTCTCGCTCTGGCCAGCCGGTAGTTAAAAACCCTCCTCTCTGGGGTGAGGGTCCTTTGGGGGAATGGCCCCATCAGGTGCTCGCCCAGACCGAAGGCTTCATCTGCAATGAAGACAAAGGGGAGTCCTTCCACTTTATCTGCATCAGGTGGCAATCCCAGGCTACCACTCTGGAGATGCTGGTAGAACTTCGTCTGGGTGAAGACTCCTCCATCCTCCATCCGGCCATTCTTCCCCACGTCCACATACAGGAATTCATATTGTGCCGACACCACCGCCATTAACACGACACTATGAAACCCCTTATATTTAAAATAGTATGACCTCGAATGGGGTGGTGGCACGATGTGGACTTGCTTCCCATCCATAGCCCCTCCACAGTTGGGAAAGTCCCAACGGGTGGCAAAATGGGATGCCACAGTCTGCCATTCCTGTGGCATTGAAGGAAACTGGGGAGTCAAACAAGAAAAAAAAAAAAAAAAAAGTACTTTTGCACATAACATTGCAAGCAGATTACACAAAAAACATTCTTGCTCAATATCAGTATAACATTTATTTTAAGTATTACAGTCAGGTCCATAAATATTGGGACATTGACACAATTCTAATCTTTTTGGCTCTATACACCACCACAATGGATTTGAAATATAACGAACAAGATGTGCTTTAACTGCAGACTTTCAGCTTTAATTTGAGGGTATTTACATCCAAATCAGGTGAACGGTGTAGGAATTACAACAGTTTGTATATGTGCCTCCCACTTTTTAAGGGACCAAAAGTAATGGGACAGATTAACAATCAAATTAACAATCATCCATCAAACTTTCACTTTTTAATACTTGGTTGCAAATCCTTTGCAGTCAATTACAGCCTGAAGTCTGGAATGCATAGACATCATCAGACGCTGGGTTTCAACCCTGGTAATGCTCTGCCAGGCCTCTATTGCAACTGTCTTCAGTTCCTGCTTGTTCTTGGGGCATTTTCTCTTCAGTTTTGTCTTCAGAAAGTGAAATGCATGCTCAATTGGATTCAGGTCAGGTGATTGACTTGACCATTGCATAACATTCCACTTCTTTCCCTTAAAAATCTCTTTGGTTGCTTTTCACTGATGAGGTGGTATGCTTTGGATCATGAGCAGTTTGTTTCCTTCTCCATACTCTTCTCTTCCCATCACTCTGGTACAAGTTGATCTTGGTCTCATCTGTCCATAGGATGTTGTTCCAGAACTGTGAAGGCTTTTTTAGATGTTTGGCAAACTCTTATCTGGACTTCCTGTTTTTGAGGCTCAAAAATGGTTTACATCTTGTGGTGAACCCACTGTATTCACTCTATTTATGGACCTGACTGTATTTAAAGTCTAAAATATAAGGCCCACTTATCAGATTCTTCACCCCCTCTGATGGCCCATTGATAAAATTTAAGGGGGGGGGGCCTTATAAATTAATTTAAGCACACACATACCATTTGGACACATTTTAAAGGGGTGTTTAGGGTAAGCACCACAATGGAGCTGACAAAATACATTGTTAACTGACTAGACTAGGTGTGTATGGGCCCAGGATAGCATGCTGGGGAGGTTAGTGAAGGCAAATATGCATGAAGGACAAAAAAGGAGCATTAAAAGATTACAGCATGCATGAGGACAAAGGGGACTTTCACAGCATATTACAATCATGGTCATAATGTATTGTATTTCTTTAATCAATCCCTAAACAAACATGAAATACATAGAATGTGATGTTAAAGGATAAACCTTACCTTAATATAGTCCTTCTGCAGGACCTGAATGATAGCAGAACAGGTCTCTGGAATAATGATCTCCAGAGCCTGGGGGGAGATGCCTGTAGAGAACTTGAGGTCCTGCAGGCTTCTCCCAGTCACCAAGTACCTCAACGTGGTGACTAGCCTCTGCTCCGGAGTGATAGCTTGCCTCATGCAGGTATCCTGCCTGCTGATATAAGGGGTCAGCAAAGCCAACAGACGGTGAAAAACGGTGTCCGTCTTCCTGAGAAAGTTCTTGAAATCATCAGGATTATTCTCCCGGATCTCACGAAGCAAAGGCATGTGAGAGAATTAGTCACGCTGGAGTAACCAATTCTTGGTCCATGAATTCCTACCCACCCTGTTCATGGACTAGACTTGGGTCAAAGAATTAACCCCAAAACCGAGCCCCAGCATAGCACGAACTCTACGACGAGTACGTACCCGCAACATGGCTTCAAAACGGTCGGCTGGTCAGAACGAACAGAACGCACTGAAGAACAGCAAGGCCTGTGAAGAGCGAGCTGAAAATCAGCAACGAGATGACAAGAACGCACTGAATAAACAAATGAGAACTGATTACACATACTGAAAAGCAGATACAAACCCCACAAGCACAAACTGAACAGCAGTTAAACAATCTGAAAAAGCACGAGTCTGAAAAGTGCGAATTTACGGATAGTTAGTATGCTAGACAAAATCCTGCACATGCGCTTTTGACAAAAATCAGACGCTCAGTCGTACAATAATCAAACCGTGTGTACAAGGCCTAAGAGTACATTTTCCAAGGATGATGGCTGCTCTCCAAGACAAAAAATTTTGTCCGATGAACGATCTGCCGATTTTCGGATTGTTAGTATGGTGCTTTCGACAGACGATTCAGTTTTTTTGTCCGACAAAATTTTGTCGTACGTTAGCTCTACATCAGTCTACGTATAATTAGTAAGTTTTTTTTATGAAAAAAATCATAAGAGCAAGACTACGCATGCTCAGAAATGAAAGAATACAATACATAACTATTCAAACCATTTCATCACTTCTGATGTTGTATTCTGTCGTACGAGAATTTTTGTATGGTGAGTAAACTCTTCACATTCGACATGAGACTAACATGCAACAAAAAAAATGGACGAACACTCATCCTAAAATCTGATTGTGTGTACTTTAGACTGGGAGGGAATATTGGCATCGATGAACACAGAACATCATCTGTGCCATGATAGGCAGCTGCCTAGAGTACTGAAACTCATATTTGGGATTGCCAAAGAAAATAGTGCAGAGGTTTCAACTCATACAGAATGCTGTGGCAAGGCTACTTGTGGGTGTCCCTTTGAGGGATCACATGACCCCCATTCTTTGTGCCTTGCACTGGCTGCTGGTTTACCATCGTACTCTATTTAAAGCAGGTTGTATCATGTTTAAAATCATGAGAAGCCTTGCTCTGAGTTACCTCTGTTCACTTTTCCATAAATGAGTTCTGGGAAGATCACTTAGATTGAGCAGAAGAGACCTCCTCCACATCTCTTTCTCCCACCAGGGTACCGTGCTGTGGAATAGCCTCCCTGCCCAGCTCCAGGAGGTCCCTACCATCCTGGTCGTTCGCAGGAAATTGAAGACTTGGCTCTTCACACATGCTTTTCCTGCATAGCCTTTCTGGTTCCATTTTTCATGCTGCCTTCCTGTTGCTGTCTCCTCCTAGTCCCTGAGTTCTCCAGGGACCTCGCCAAGTGCTTTGGGACCCTTCGGGGTAAGACCACGCTATATCAAGATACCTCTCAACTCTCAACTCAGAACAGAAATGGGAATTCTTCAGAAGGAATGGGAACTCACTGCAAAGTATATTCCCATGGGCAAAAAGTTTAAAAGGCTAAAAATAAAGCCTATGTGTCTCACGGCCAAAGTTAAAAAAAGCTATAAATAATAAGAAAAGAGCTCTTAAAAGATATAAAAATGAAGGAATGTTTGACGTTTAAGTGCTATGGCAAAAATTCTAAATGAATGATAGACTGCAAAAGATAGTAGGACAAACCCAAAAAAAAATTCTTCAAATATATTAGTAAAAAGGTTAGTATGGTGTATGGTGAGTAACCTCTTCACATTCGACATGAGACTAGCATGCAACAAAAAAACGGACGAACACTCGTCCCAAAATCTGATCGTGTGTACTTTAGACTGGGAGGGAATATTGGCATCGATGAACACAGAACATCATCTGTGCCATGATAGGCAGCTGCCTAGAGTACTGAAACTCAATCCAAGTATACTACGTCCACAGCCACCCCTCTGTCCAAGGTTTTGCTTACCTCCTCATTAAAATAAATCAGGTTTGTTTGATAGCTACTGTCTTTCACAAATCCATGCGGTCTGTGGCTTAAAATATTTTTTTCTAGCAAGAACTTATCTATCTGGTCTTTTATTTAACTCTCTAGTATCTTCCAACTATAGAAGATAAACTAACAGGTCTATAGTTACTTGGTAAAGACTTTGATCCCTTTTTGAATATGGGCACCACATTGACCTTACGCCAATCCAGTGGCACCATTCCAGTCATTAATGAGTCCCTAAAAATTAGAAACAATGGCTTTGAAATGACAGAGCTCAATTCTTTTAGGATCCATGGGTGATTGCCATCTGGTCCAGCTGCTTTATCCACTTTTATTCTGTCTAAATATTTCTGGACCGTATCACTTTTGAGCCATTGATGATCATTTTGGGGCTGTGTCAAAACCATCCCCATTAAGGACTTGAGTTCCCCCATGCTCCTTTGTATACACAGAGCTGAAGAAAGTATTTAATACATTTGCCTTCTCTTTGTCCCCAGTCACACAGTCCAGATTATTTTGTAAAGGGCCTACATGCTTAGAGTTGAGAAGGGTTTTGGGGTTTTGGTAGATTATACATATCATAATAGCATGCAATGCCAAGCTGCAGTTTCCAAAGTGAGCAAAGTCCTTTCTTGTATTGAGAGAGGTATAGACTCCAGAGAGAGATATAATACAGTCTCTTCACTGCCTGCTTAAACACCTTGATTACCACAATATTGCACTGCAACTATATGCATTGCACGCAGTGCCATTCACTTGTATGTGTTGCAGTCGACAGGTGCTATGACTGCTCAAAGCAACATGGGGTATAATACCTGCTGTGGCGACAAAGCAAAGCATCACAGCTACTTTATGTGTACACTACCGCTGACTGTGCAGCTACATAGGGTAGTGATTGAAGGGTTTTATCCCACCCCCCCCAACTTAACATGTAAGCACCCCTTCCTCCAAAAACAGATTCCTCACAATCTCCCACTCTGCAGTACAAACCTCTCAGCACCGACATCCCCCAGCCTCTCCCCCATACAGACCCCTTGGTAGTATTAGAAACACCTCCCTTCACCCAATACAGACAACCCCCCTCCTACCCAGTAGTAGAAACAATCCCCCTCTTCCCCCAGGGAAAGACCCCTCAGCACAGATCTCCCCCTCTAAATTCACTCACGTGATCATGTGGAGCTCAGAGTGAGAGAAAGTCCTCTCGAGTCTCTTATATGATACTTCCTCTCACTATTAGCTCCACTGTCACTGAAGCAGCAACTGTGGACTTGCTGGGAGTGCTGAAGCCACCTGACTTTTCTTTCTGGAGGTGGTAAACACACAAATCCCTGTGCTGTCAGAGGGGAGAAGACAGATCGTGTGTTTCTACTAAGCAGAAACAGCGATCTGTCATCTCTCCTAGTTAGTCCCACCCCCCCCCGCAGTTAAAACATACACATAGGGAACACAGTTAACCCCTTGATCGCCCCCTAGTGTAAAACCCCTTCCCTGCCAGTGACATTTACATAGAAATCAGTGCATATTTATAGCACTGACTGATCTGTAAATGGTCCCAAAAATGTGTCAAAAGTGTTCGACCTGTCCGCCGCAATGTTGCAATACTGCTAAAAATCGCAGATCACCGCCATTACTTTAAAAAAAATAAATAAATAAAAACGCCATGAATCTTTCCCATAGTTTGTAGATGCTATAACTTTTGCGCAAACCAATTAATATACGCTTATTGCGATTTTTTTTACCAAAAATATGTAGAAGAATACATATCAGCCTAATCTATAGCAAAAACTAAAAGATATTGGGTTATTTACTAAAGGTAAATCCACTTTGCACTGCAAGTGCACTTGAAAGTGCACTGAAAGTGCACTTGGAAGTAAAGTCACTCTAGATCCGAGGGGGATATGCAAGGAAAATAAAAAACAGCATTTTAGCTTGCACATGATTGGATGATAAAATCAGCAGAATGTCCACTCATTTCAGATCTACCCCTTAGATTTAGAGTGACTGCACTTGAAAGTGCAATTGCAGTGCAAAGTGGATTTGCCTTTCGTAAATAACCCCCATTGTGTTTTTTTCAAAATTGCGGCTCTTCTTTTGTTTATAGCGCAAAAAATAAAAGGTGAGGTGATCAAATACCACCAAAAGAAAGCTCTATTTGTGGGAAAAAAGGACATCAATTTTGTTTGGGTACAACATCGCACGACCGTGCAATTGTCAGTTAAAATGACAGTGTCGTATCGCAAAAAATGGCCCGGTCATTGAGCAGCCAAATCTTCCGGGGCTGAAGTGGTTAATGTGCAGAGCTGTAAGACTGCTTTGCAGACTACAGTGAGATTGTAAATGTATTGGGTGTCAGTGGTGGCTGGCGCTCCATTTTATGGGGGGGGGTGGCAAACAACCCTCCCCCCGCACTTACCACATCCAGGTCGCAGGCGGCTTTGGTGGCTTCCCCAGCTTCCTTAGCTTCTCCTACCAGGCCAATCCAGTCTTAAGACCCGTTTCCTGTCCGTGAGGAGAATGAGGAAGACAATAGCAAATGTTGATTCGCTAATGTCACAAGTGGGCGGGCTTGGGGCACAGTGCTCTACAACCCGAGCCTTTTTGAAGCCAATTAAAGCCTCAGGCTCTAATTATGTTCTTCCAAAAAAAAGCTCATAGAAATTTATGTGTCCAGTGCCCCTTATGGAGATTAGGGGCTGGAGCATGGAAATTTAGGGGGGCAGGGTCCCTGCGCTCTTTATGGACCGTCTGCCACTGTTAAGTGTGTATAATATAAAAATAGGAAGAGAATAAGGATGTTTTAACACCCTATCAATACATGCCACAACAGTGCTTAGTGGCTAGGACGATGTCTGCATTTCTCCCTGTGCCTCTCTTGGTCTTCTCCATATACTCTGGTTTCCTCCCACACTTCAAAGACATGCTTGTAAGTTAATTGGCTCCTTTCTAAAATTTGCTTTGATATAATACTTTACTGAGAATAAACTAAGCTGCCAGCACTAAAAAGTCTAATACAAGAACTAATCCACCCTTTGGGTGGAGCCTACAACGGTGACGTCATCACGTTTTTCCTCTCAGGAGGTTGATGGGCAGACAGAATAGGAAGTGAAGGGAAGCCTGAGGAGACGCCGTGGTCTTCATTAAGAGACACATTACGGTATTACCTTTTAACGTCATATATCCTGTAAGTGCAACCCACTTATTATATTAAATTCAAGTTTATAAAGCACTGCGCTATGGAAGCATTTTCTTTTATATTTTTTGAGTGGCATCGCCCTAGCTGTGGTTCCAGACATCTTCAAGGGTCTTGGGGAGACCGATTTCCCTGTGCTGGGTGAGACTACTGTTTTAGTAGTCACGGATAGGTGGTATGCAGGCTACTTACTCACTTGGGTGTGGAGTTGGATGCACATTCTTTGGAGGATCTTTCACAATTTCAATCGTTTGTAATTTGCCACAGATATCGCATATGGATGGATGTTTGTTTTACTCTTTATTCATGGACTGAAATTTTCACTACGACTTAGCTTTAGTTATTCTTTTATTTACTTTTTCACATGAAAATGTGAGAGTTTTGTCATGCTGTTATCTTATTAGCGCTGCACTTACCTTGTATACATACTCTACTGAGCATGCCTGAGATGGCTGCCTCACCTCCTGTTTGCTCCAACAACTCTTTGAGTCCTCAGAGAGAAAAGCATTATATAAACATACATTAAAGTGGTTGTAAACCCTCACATATACCCAGTGAAGTGAACACCACAGATGATACACAGAGATAAACAAATAAAACCTATGAAGGAGGATTTGTTTTATCTGCAGTCTCTTCTTCCCTACACCCCTTCAAAAGGGCAGAGTGTGTTAAAAATCTTTTATCTGTCAGGAGCATAGAGGAGGGAATGGATAGGCTGCAGTTAAAGTTTGTGAGAGCTGATTGGAGGAAAGAAACACACCTCCCTTTCTAACAGTAGAAGAACTGTGTCCTCAATAGACAAGCTCCATTCTGAGCTCCCTCCCCGACACAAACAGCATCATGAAGGCCAAGGAAAACACCAGACAGGTCAAAGATAAAGTTATCGAGAAGTTTAAAAGCAGGGTTAGGTTATAAAAAACCTCCCAAGCTTTGTACATCTCACATAATGGAAGAAGTCCCATTTGCAGTATGCAAGAAGCCAAACGTGGAAGAAAGTGCTCTGGTCAGATGAGACCAAAATGTAACTTTTTGGCTTAAAAGGAAAACGCTATGTACAGTGGAAAACTAACACTGCACATCACTCTGAACACACCATCCCCACCATGAAACATGGTGGTGGCAGCATTATGTTGTGGGGATGCTTTTCTTCAGCAGGGACAGGGAAACTATTCAGAGTTGATGAGGAGATGGATGGAGCAAAATACAGGGCAATCTTCGAAGAAAACCTGAGGTTCACCTTCCAGTAGGACAACGACCCTAAACAGTCAAGTAGGCAGGCAGCTGGTGCTGGTGACAGCAGGCAGGGTAGCAGGGTCAGGCAGGCCGGGTTATACACAGACGGGAAGAATCAGGTACAGGTCACATACAGGAACGAGGTCAGTAGGCAAGCCAGGCCTGGAACCGATCAGTGGAACTGAAGCCAAAGGAGCAGACAGAAGAATGGTCAGTGGACTAGCCAAGGTCGATGCAGGTGGAGTTCAGGGAATGGTAAAGACAAGCCGGGTCGATAACTGGAAGCAGGATACAGGTTCACAGGATAATAGATACACAGGAGGCTGAAGACAAGGCAGCATTAATTCTGAGCACTGGCTGGGTTTAAATAGTCTGTTTGGCACCAGCATCTGTCACAGGTGCATGCAAGTGCTGGCGCTCACGGGGATGCACGACAGCTCGTGTGTGCGCACGAGTTAGCACATGCGCATATCTATTAGCCAGTGCCCAATTCTTATGAGCATGAAAGGGAATCAGTTTTAGCTTGTGCCCAGGAGTTCTTCCAGAGGAATTATTCTGTATGCTGGCATGTGCATCATGACAGCTTTTCTTTAGCCCACTGTAACCTTGTTTTTTTCTGTTTAGGTGTTAATGATGGTTTTCGTTTGGCTTTTCTGTATGTAAATCCCATTCCCTTTAGGCAATGTCTTTTACAGTTCGGTCAAAGACATTGACTCCAGTCTCTGGCCATTTGTCCCTCATTTGTTTTGTTGTGCATGTTTTCAAGGCATATTGCTTTAAGTTTTCAATCTTGACGCTTTGATGTTTTCCTTGGTCCACCAGTACGCTTCCCTTTCACAACCTTTTTATTTAATTTGTATTAAAGAAAGCTATCATTAACACCTAAACAGAAAAAAACAAGGTTGCAGTGGGCTAAAGAAAAGCAATTGTCATGGATCTGCGGTAATGTTTGTCTGTCAGCTTACCTCTCCTTGTGTTCAGCTTAAGAGGCCAGCCACTCTCACTTGGCTTATTATAAAATGAAACAATCAGCGCCACAAGTAAAAAATATTGTGATGTTTAAATAAGATAACCTAATAATAAATGTGCACAGCTGCTAAACATTAAAAGTGGTACACCACACTAATTTCAAAATGGATAGTAAATAAATAAATGTAGCCCTATGTGTAAAATTATAAGTATAAAGTGCAAATCTCTAAAATAAATTTATCCTACCTATAAATAAATAGTCCATAAAATGAAAAAATGAAGAAATAAAACATGAAAAACTCTTCTTGTGATCAGTGTATCCACACAATTCCACCACAGTGATTGTTCGTCCTCAAAAGGAGTGGACACCACCACCAGTAAGAATGCGCGCTCACCTCCCAGATGAGTCAAAACTCATATGTGGATCTCCTCACAAGCTCTTTGCTCTCACTTCCTCTTCCCAATCAATGGTGGGTAATCCAGATGGCTCTTTTCTTAATGGTAACTCAGCTCATTAATATCCAAAGAAACGGATCCTCTCCCAGCTTGGCTCAAGATTCCATGAGTTCAAGACATGTAAATAATAAGTATAGAGACCATAGTGCTCACTGTATACAAATTTATTCAAAGCCCCCAAACAGACAAGTTGCACTTACAAGATAAAAACTTTTAAAATCACATAAAAACCTCCAGAATAGCACCACCGTGTCCACATACACAGTGCATGGCTGAACGTGACTATCAGCTCCTCCCTTCTAGACACGTATCGGCCAATCACAGGCCTTCCTCAGTAGAACTCCTGTCCATTGTCAATAAATGTCTGGAACTCGGTATTGATCCTAAACCTCCATTTCATAAAAATTGATTGACATCTTTCATATTTACTCTTGAAACCTTGCTCAGGATGTCAAGAGAACTAAATAGAATAAAACCTTTTCAGCGCCCCTTTAAAAGGAAGGATCGGTGAACATGTGAGGAGTTGGTCCCGTTTACCAATCATTAGTGGAGACAAAAAGATGTCTTTGACATCTTGGTGTCTGTCCTGGGAGCATGCATTGAGTATGTTACAAACAGAGAAACACTGGTTACCCAGTGACAAATATGTACATTGTGTTGATGTTTAAGCCTTCTTTTTGCCAACCCCCATATGTGTTATGTGGGTGGCAACAGTGCAAAGTATATGTATACGTAATTACCATAATCTCATATAAACTTTAAAGTATAACTAAAAGCAATAGAGGGGAGGTGGATTTGAACACCGTTTAGTTTTTATTGTGAATTCATTAAGTATTACAGGGCTGCCCTAATATAAATTCCTAAAACACAGTTGTAGGCTCCTATACAGTTCATAAAGTCCAAAAATATCATCTGTGTTCCAACAAGTTGTGACAAAGTGCTCTGTGCTCATTCAATGTACAGTAAATAGGCGAGGAAAAAAACTGCGCTAAGACTTAAATTGAAAACCGGCAGCGACTCAAATGTGGGATACAGACAAATAACAGATAAAAAATAAAGAATTTTTGCGCCAAAACAATAAATTCGCTATTGATGAAAATAGTCCATAAACTTGAATAGTAGAAAAGCACCACAGTGATTCCACATCTAGATAAAAGTGCCTGACCACCATGTAAAATGCCTGCTTACCAGATAGTAAGCAGAAAGGGGCTTTTGGCTATAGCCCAGCCACGGCCTTTGTCTCCCAGGATGACTGCTGGATACACACAGGATGGAACCCGATAGTGACAACCCCCTAAACATCTCCTTGATTCATAACCATATGGAAATGGACCCGGGATAGACTCAGAAAGAAGAGAGACTGACCATAACGTGATACTGTATGACAATTTATTAAAAACGAAGTGGTATTGCACTTACATGTATGTAGATAAAAAGGTCGCATAAAATCAATGCAAAGGTAAACAAAGGAGCCTGTCCTCTCAACAGTGTGTTGACGTCAGTGCGTGCCCTCACAGACGCATTTCGTCATAGGTGATGTTCCCAATGGGGATGGGGACCGGGAAAATCTTTATGGAGCTAAATATTTTAAAATTATGATTACAGCAATCACTGTGAAATGAATATGCTATCTAGAAGACTCACAATATAAATGACCTATAGTGTAGTTAATATTTAAAAAATGACATCAGCTGCTGTTCATTAAGGACTTACATAAATTAAACTTCCAATATTGCGCTATCAGGGAGAGTTACTAATAGACTTCCAATGGGAGACTGAATTAAACTTATGACCTGTATTTTTGGAAAAGACCCATATCTTTCTGGGGGTTTATTTAGTTATATGAACTATTCACCTCATGTTTGCTTTATCAACCCCTATTTATATTAACATATTCATTCTTATTTCTGGTCTTAATCTTAATAATTGGTGATGAAACAGTTTATGTCGAGATCTACGTTGAGCCCTAGGGGTGTTAGCGTACGCATACATTGAATCCATCTGGTTAAATTCTGTGAGATGGCTCTCCTCTTATGCGTTCCCCTATAATGTTTGTCTATTTAATCAATTCCACAAAAGGATAATGGAATAAGCATGGAGCACTTTGTCACAACTTTTTTTGAACACAGATGATATTTTTGGAGTTTATGAACTGTATGAGAGCCTAGAACTGTGTTTTATGAGTTTATACTAGGGCAGCGCTGTAATACTTATTGGATTCACACTACAGGGTACACAGCACCTACATTGCAGCAGCAGCCTAATCCAAATTTAACTTAATTGGTTTAATGAGCTGAATTTATTTTCACATTCAATTTAACCATAGCGCAGGTGCATTTCTATTACTTCAGTTAGTTTTTATTGCGGTCTGTTCCCCCACTAGAGAGATTAACCTTTTTTAGTCCTGTTAACCATTAGCATTGAAAGTGAAAGTAAAAGAAAATCCCAAATTGTGGGTTGTCCCCAGTATAGTAATAGATGGAAAGGCTTCCAATGGGAACACTAGTTCTTGTGACCTGGGGGTCCTCAAGGGATTACTCTAACTTGAAGGGATTCCCATTCACTTCCTGTTTTGGCTATCAGATAGGAAGTGAAGGGTAATCTCCCCAAAGGGACACAGATGGCAAAAAATAAACCAAGAGGGGTTATAACCTCATCCTTACTCTATTTAAAATAGAAAAGCTTTGCCTATAGTTCTACTTTAACACATTAATATAATGTATTGCAGTGTTGGATTTCAAGTCATAAAAGAAAAGTGGCCCATCATTACAAGAATGGGATTTTTCTAAACTGTACTTCTGGAACAGGTATCTTTTAGCTGACCCCCACTCCCCCAGCATTCTTTCAGAGCTGTGTAGCCTTGTGAAAGCCTCAAAATTCATGTGCTAAATATCCTGACCAAAAAGTCTCTTCTTCTATGTATGTGCAGAAAATCTCCATTCATATCTATAGAAAGAGACTGTTATGCCTCCCTGCCTATGGTGGATGCAGTGGATGCCCTCTCCATAGGAATAATTGGAGATTTTTCTGCACGTGCACAATAAAAGAATCTGCTTGGCAGGGAAACTGTACAGTGTTAAAAAGCCAGTGGTAGGAAGCCAGGAAAAAATTGACAAGCGAGTAAAAGACTTGAGAGGGGTACTGGGAGCAGTGTCATTTAAAGAATGGCTGTAACAAAAATAGTTGTATCCTCTAAAGTGTATGATAATCCTAACAATGAATTCTCTTTTTTTACGCTCTTTTGCCTAAATATACAATTTAATGTGTTTTTTTACATATGTTCCACAGGTGTAAAAGCCTTTTGATATTGTTCTCTGTGCCTGTGTAATCTCAAGGAGCTCAGACAGCCCTCCTAGTTCTTATCCTGGACAGAATAATTGCTCTCTATGTTGTAAAGATGAGGAAAGTGGGTGGGATTACAAGGTTTAGCAAAAGACAACTGGGCAGTCCTGACAGAATTTCCTGTAATTCATTCTACAAAGAAGTCCTGTGTGTTCTCACTTTTCAACGGGAAAATGGGACCTAAGTGCATTTTTGGTAGGTCAACGGGTATTTTTCTAAACTTTAATTTTGTACCTAGATATCAGCTTTAAGTTTGAAAAGTAAAATCAAAGTATTACTTTTCAAATGAATTGCAATTACAATAAGTTGTCTATTCAAAGAAAAAAAAAAAAAGAAAAAAAAGTTAAAAGCTAAATATTTTGAAAGCCATCTATTTTGCATTGCAAATAATACAGAGAAAACATTTTCAAAGAATCCTGCACAGACCATTAAAACTTAGCGGTGTACCTATAAAGACTGATAAACATTAGTTCAGTGAAATGGCAGCAGCTTGTTTAAAGAAGGAAAAATACATTAGATGTCTTCATTTTTATTCTACATTTTGCCTGAGTTTTGTAGAGCTGAACTATTTTATAGATGCACCATTATCCAAGAGTACCTGCAAAATTCCCAGAAGAGAGAATCTCTGAGACGGTGTTTACTCTTCATAATAAAATGGAAAGGCTAATTTAAATGACACCAGTGAATGCCTTGTAGCCAGATGTGGGTTATATGACTGAAACATCTGTTACACTTGACTATCGTATAAACTCTGGGACATGGAGAGAATGAGTTAGGGGAATCTATATTCTTATCGACCACTGTATTATGCTGGCTGCTTTAATTACTAAACAGCAGTTGGCAGTTTAATGCATGGTGTCACAATGCATTAATAAAATGGAAAGCGTTCACCCTGCTTTCCAAAGGCAATTTGTAATATATTCAGTTCAGGTTTTATGTAATACTGTAGGTAACAGATATAACAAAAATAAAACTGTATCCATGCAGTCACATATTCAGAAAATTCTTGCTGTGTACTTTCGGCATTAAAAACAGCATATTTTTTTTTCTTCAGCTTTAGCCCTCATTACATGATAGATGATAAACTAAAATGTTTTTAGGATTTTCTTTACTCTAATGCTAAACATCACATTTTGATTGGTTTGCACATGACTAACAGGATCTTTGTGCAATCAAATTAATTTATTTAATGTGTGCACAACCATTATAATCACATTTAATCAGCTTCTAATGAGATGCAAATAAAAACAAGTGATTTGTTTTCCACCTACATTCAGAGTTTGAATTTTCAATGTATCAGTTTGTACATTTGGTTATTGTGGAGTGAAAATTTACGTACATATTTTAACTTCTGTTTAAAAATGAATCCTAGGGATGCATATTTTTGCATGGTGACATTGGTCCAGCTTGGACCAATGTAACTTGGTGTATACCATACCTGGCTGATCCCTCTGGAAGCTGGAAATCGCTGTAGTAGGCACAACCAGCTTCCAAGTTTCATGCCAAGGGGCTGCCCTGCTGCCTGTCACCTTCTCATCCCCAGTGGATGTCACATCTGGAGCCACCGTCCCTGTGAGGCAAGTCTGCAGGAGTGTATCGGAGGTCTGGAGGAGGAGAGGGAGGAATCGTGTAGGGGCGCGGGGTGGGAACTACCACATTCAGTACACTGACAAATCCCTCCTCTCGCTCCCCCAGCTGCAGAGCTGTTCAGCACCTCAGGGCTCTGATTGATGCTGAGCAGCTGGCATGCCTCCTTCATGGTCATTGGTCGGGACTCATGAGGGGGCGTGACCAGCCAAGGGGTGATCCCATCTGTCACTGGGGGGGCAGAGCGGCCGACCTCAGGGATGATTGCACGGTCCTTCTGAGGCAGAGAGCGACATGGAAGTAAGCAAATTGTCTCTAAAAATGCCTATTTTTTTTTTTTATGCAGCCATTGGACTGTATGGCACTGCAGCTCCAGGGGTGAGTGTGGTCAGCCAGTATTGTAACTCCGAATCAGCCTTGTGTGTGTGACTCAGCCAGCCTGGAAGGGAGGTTGGAGAGGGGAGATCGGTGATAATTCCTCCTGCTCTGCTGTATGCATGATTGGGGACCATCCACCCCTCAACATCCTGACCAAAGTTTGCTGGGGCAGATGTGACAGGCTGGGCTAAGGGATGGCAGGGTGCTGGGAGTGGGGATTGCTGGGAGCAGGAATGGCAGGGTGCTGGGAGTAGGGATTGCTGGGAGCAGGAATGGCAGGGTGATGGGAGTAGGGATTGCTGGGAGAAGGAATGGCAGGGTGCTGGGAGTGGGGATTGCTGGGAGAAGGAATGGCAGGGTGCTGGGAGTGGGGATTGCTGGGAGCAGGAATGGCAGGGTGCTGGGAGTGGGGATTGCAGAAGGAGTTTGGCTTGTGGAGAAAGCAGCGACTTTGAAGGTATTTTTATTTTAAGTTTTTGAGCAGTCATTAAAAAGATCAGGGCAAGAACAAAGGAGGCGGTGTCAAGGGCGGAGCCAAGGGGACGGCAAAATAAGGTTTCACCTAGGGTGTCAAAAATCCTTGCACCAGCCCTGAGCCTACTTCAGTGATTTCCAACATTCAGGGGCAGGTATGGTACTGTATATGCATAGTTGCATTGGTCCAAACTGGATGGAATGGAATAATGTATGAATGTTTAATTATTTATAGCTGGAATTCTTTTTAATCTCTTGTGTGAAAGGTTTCTACTAAGGCCCCGTTCACACCATATACAGAGACATGAGTATTTTTTTTATGTGTTTCTACAAGGGAACAAAGAAAACAATTGTTCTCTATGTCCCTATTCACACCACAAAATAGGTGTCATGTGCATATTTTTTCTGCACAGAAATCCGCATCTGTATGTAAGAAACTCACATAACAGCAACACTGCGAACAGGGCGTATAGAGAATAAATTGTTTTCTTCGTGCCCTTGCCGAGAATTTATGTTGCATATTTATGCACAGAAAAAAAGCTCACGTGACAGCAGGGTTATGGTGTGAACAGGGGACATAGAAAACAGATGTCCCTGCAGAGACCTACCAAATAAATACATGTCTCTGCATATGGTGTGAACAAGCCCACAATATTCTATGCAATTAAAAAAAATTCCATCATTTTTTATGCAAGTATTGTCTGAATGAGGCCTAAAATCGAATAGCTTTGCAATTAAATTGTTCATCAGTCTTTTAGTTTGTCAGAAAACAGTCAATCACATATATAAATGATTTACCTTAAAGTAAGATCCCTTTAAATGTTTTGTGTGGAAGGGTCAAATGCATCTTCTTTTGGTTGCATTCCATTTGCATTTCTTATCAAATTGTGGACGTCATGAGATCAACAGAGCGCATTCACTGGTTGATTTGACCTGATCCAGCTAGATATCACCCACAAAGCTGCAGAGCCACTTTTCAAAATCAGAGCATTGAGTATAAATACTCCATATGATTGTATAAAAAGTTCTGCAGGGTTCTGGCTTAGAAGAGGCATAATTTCCACCAGACAAGTCACAAATAAATAAACAAATCTGCGGAGTTTGAATTAAAGTGGTACTAAAGTAGGAAAGTTTTTTTTTTTTTTTTTTTTTTTTTTATTTTAAAGAGTTTGTTGCCCTTGAAAAAAAAACAAAAAAAAAACACAGATCCTGTTCCCTTAACCAGTTCCGGACCAGCCGCCACAGTTTTACTGCAGCACGTTGGCTCGGCTGGGCAAATTGACGTTTCCTTACGTCGGGCAGGCAGCCTTAATGCGGAGAATGCATTAAAGTGGTTGTTAAGCCAACAATAAAAACCTCCCATCCCCGCTGTAACATAGCGTTATGTGGCCTGTGTTATATTAAAAAGCTGCTGATCTGTACCTATATCAGAGAGTCTCTCAGAACTCCTCAGCTCTCTCTTCTCTCTCCTCCCCAGCTGACATCAGCGGGAGTGTTCGGCCCTGCCCGCTATAGCTGTCAGCCAGGTAGAGGAGAGAGCCGAGGAGTCACATGAGTGCTGGGAGACTCTCTGATATAGGTAGAGATCAGTAGCTTTTTATATAACACAGGCACAGGGGCACATAACGTTATGTTACAGAGGGGATGGGAGGTTTTTATTGTTGGCTTAACAACCACTTTAATGCATTCTCCACATTAAGGTAAAAATGCCCCTTACCTGGCTCCCGTCACCGCTCCAGCACTTTCAGCTGTAGCAAGGCTCCTCTCACTTTCTGTTTTCACAGGAGTCACTGAAGGCAGCAGAAGCCATAGGCTCCTGTTGCTATCAGTCAAACTCCTTTAAAAAGGGAGCAGGGAAGTAGCTTATTGGTGCTGTGTGTGTCTATGGACTCACACAGTCTGGCTTGGGAGTGCACACACACGGGTGTCTCTGTAGCACCCGGCTTGCTAAGGAGACAGCTGGAGGAGGAAGAAGGTGACAGGGCTTACCTCCTCTTTTCCCAGAAGAGGAGGTAAGCAACCTTTCTCGGCAATTATTGCACAGAGCAGGTAAGTATAACCTCTTTTTTATTTTAACAAAAATGTATCTTTTAGCATCACTTTAATCCCACATAGAAACATAGTGATAAATGATACTCCTTTGCATGATTGCTCCTTTTCATTCATGGTAAATGGCAACAATAATGTCCCATGTTTAGCATCTTTTTAAATAACCAAAGATCAATACCTGCAATACAAACAATTTAACTCGTCTTTTATGTTCCTATTATAAATAATAGCCTTAAATATTGGACTCGCCACATGTTTTTTCATTCATCCACATACTTATAGACTTCAATGCAATTATACATAAACACATACAGTATTTCACAAATACTTTGTTTATGAGAAACACTTTTTAAAATACACCTAAACCCCCCTCCTGCCCAGACCAGTTTTCAGCTTTTAGCGCTGTCACACTTTGAATGACAATTGCACGGTCATAGAACACTGTACTAAAACTACATTTTTATCATTTTTTTCCCCACAAATAGAGCTTTCTTTTGGTGGTATTTGATCACCTCTGGGTTTTTTATTTTTTATTAAAAAAATTTAAAAAGACCACATTTAAAAAAAAAAAATACAAAAATACAAAACCGCTTTATATTTTGTTAATAAATTTTGCAAACAGGTAATTTTTCTCCTTCATTGATGTATGCTGATGAGGCTACACTGGTGGGCACCGATAGGTTGCATTGATGGGCACTGATAAGGCAGCACTGATGGGCACTAATAGGTGGCACTGGTGCGCACTGATGAGGTGGCACTAGTGGGCACTGAGAGGTGGCATTGGTGGGTACTGAGAAGTGGCACTGAAGGGCATTGATAGGTGGATTACAAATTATAATATATATATATATATACACACACACACATACATACAAACATATACATATACACACACAGCCAGGTCCATACATACTGGGACATCAACACAATTATTCTAATCTTTTTGGCTCTATGCACCACCACAATGGATTTGAAATGAAACAAACAAGATGTGCTTTAACTGCAGACTTTCAGATTTAATTTGAGGGTATTTACATCCAAATCAGGTGAACGGTGTAGGAATTACAACAGTTTGTATATGTGCCTCACACTTTTTAAGGGACCAAAAGTAATGGGACAATTGGCTGCTCAGCTGTTCCATGGCCAGGTGTGTGTTATTCCCTCATTATCCCATTTACAAGGAGCAGAAGAAAACACCCTTCACAACAGTTGGCCAGATCAAGAACACTCTCCAGGAGGTAGGTGTATGTGTGTCAAAGTCAACAATCAAGAGAAGACTTCTCCAGAGTGAATACAGAGGGTTCACCACAAGATGTAAACCATTGGTGAGCCTCAAAAACATAAGGCCAGATTAGAGTTTGCCAAACAACCTCTAAAAAAGCCTTCACGGTTCTGGAACATCCTATGGACAGATGAGACCAAGATCAACTTGTACCAGAGTGATGGGAAGAGAAGAGTATGGAGAACGAAAGGAACTGCTCATGATCCAAAGCATACCACCTCATCAGTGAAGCATGGTGGTGGTAGTGTCATGGTGTGGGCATGTATGACTGCCAATGGAACTGGTTCTCTTGTATTTATTGATGTTATGACTACTGACAAAAGCAGCAGGATGAATTCTGAAGTGTTTTCGGGCAATATTATCTGCTCATATTCAGCAAAATGCTTCAGAACTCATTGGACGGCTCTTCACAGTGAAGATGGACAATGACCCGAAGCATACTGCGAAAGCAACCAAAGAGTTTTTTAAGGAAAAGAAGTGGAATGTTATGCAATGGCCAAGTCAATCACCTGACCTGAATCTGATTGAGCATGAATTTCACTTGCTGAAGACGAAACTGAAGGGAAAATGCCCCAAGAGCAAGCAGGAACTGAAGACAGTTGCAGTAGAGGCCTGGCAGAGCATCACCAGGGATGAAACCCAGTGTCTGGTGATGTCTATGTGTTCCCGACTTCAGGCTGTAATTGACTGCAAAGGATTTGCAACCAAGTATTAAAAAGTGAAAGTTTGATGGATGATTGTTAATCTGTCCCAATACTTTTGGTCCCTTAAAAAGTGGGAGACACATATACAAACTGTTGTAATTCCTACACAGTTTACCTGATTTGCATGTAAATACCCTCAAATTAAAGCTGAAAGTCTGCTGTTAAATCACATCTTGTTAATTTCATTTCAAATCCATTGTGGTGGTGTATAGAGCCAAAAAGATTAGAATAATGTCGATGTCCCAATATTTATGGACCTGATTGTATATACAGTGCCTTGCAAAAGTATTTACCCCTCTTGGCTTTTTACCTATTTTGTTACATTACAGCCTTTAGTTCAATGTTTTTTAATCTGAATTACATGGGATGGATAAGAACACAATAGTCTAAGTTGGTGAAGTAAAATTAGAAAAATATATACATAAAACTATTTTTCAGAAATAACACCCCCTTTGTTATGAGGCCCATAAAAAGCTCTGGTGCAACCAATTACCTTCAGAAGTCACATAATTAGTGAAATGATGTCCACATGTGTGCAATCTAAGTGTCACATGATCTGTCATTACATATACACACCTTTTTCAAAGGCCCCAGAGGCTGCAAAACCTAAGCAAGAGGCACCACTAACCAAACACTGCCATGAAAACCAAGGAACGCTCAAAACAAGTAAGGGACAATGTTGTTGAGAAGTACAAGTCAGGGTTAGGCTATAAAAAATATCAAAATCTTTGATGATCCCTAGGAGCACCATCAAATCTATCATAGCCAAATGGAAAGAACATGACACAACAGCAAACCTGCCAAGAGACGGCCGCACACCAAAACTCACGGACCAGGCAAGGAGAGCATTAATCAGAGAGGCAGCACGGAGACCTAAGGTAACCCTGGAGGAGCTGCAGAGTAGGGATGAGCCGAACAACCCCCTGTTCGGTTCGCACCAGAACATGCGAACAGGAAAAAAGTTTGTTCGAACATGCGAACACCGTTAAAGTCTATGGGACACGAACATGAATAATCAAAAGTGCTAATTTTATAGGCTTATATGCAAGTTATTGTCATAAAAAGTGTTTGGGGACCTGGGTCCTGCCCCAGGGGACATGGATCAATGCAAAAAAAAGTTTAAAAAACGGCCATTTTTTCAGGAGCAGTGATTTTAATAATGCTTAAAGTCAAACAATAAAAGTGTAATATCCCTTTAAATTTTGTAGCTGGGGGGTGTCTATAGTATGCCTGTAAAGGGGCGCATGTTTCCCGTGTTTAGAACAGTCTGACAGCAAAATGACATTTCAAAAGGAAAAAAGTCATTTAAAACTACTCACGGCTATTGCATTGCCGGTCCGACAATACACATAAAAGTTCATTGATAAAAAAGGCATGGGAATTCCCCACAGGGGAACCCCGAACCAAAATTAAAAAAAAAAAAAAAAAAAAAAAAATGACGTGGGGTCCCCCCAAAAATCCATACCAGACCCTTATCCGAGCACGCAACCTGGCAGGCCGCAGGAAAAGAAGGGGGGGGACGAGAGAGCGCCCCCCCTCCTGAACCGTACCAGGTCACATGCCCTCAACATTGGGAGGGTGCTTTGGGGTGCCAGTCCAACAATACACATAGAAGTTCATTGATAAAAACGGCATGGGAATTCCCCACAGTCGAACCCCGCACCAAAATTAAAAAATAAATGACGTGGGGGTCCCCCTAAATTCCATACCAGACTCTTCAGGTCTGGTATGGATTTTAAGGGGAACCCCGTGCCAAAATTTAAAAAATAAAAACGGCGTGGGGTCCCCCCAAAAATCCATACCAGACCCTTAGCCGAGCATGCAACCTGGCAGGCCGCAGGAAAAGAGGGGGGGGATGAGAGAGCGCCCCCCCTCCTGAACCGTACCAGGCCACATGCCCTCAACATTGGGAGGGTGCTTTTGGGTAGCCCCCCAAAACACCTTGTCCCCATGTTGATGAGGACAAGGGCCTCATCCCCACAACCCTGGCCGGTGGTTGTGGGGGTCTGCGGGCGGGGGGGCTTATCAGAATCTGGAAGCCCCCTTTAACAAGGGGACCCCCAGATCCCGCCCCCCCTGTGTGAAATAGTAAGGGAGTACAAAAGTACCCCTACCATTTCATTAAAAAACTGTCAAAAATGACAAGACTCCTCCTCCTCCTCCTCCTCCCTGTGACGTCACGGGGAATGCCACAGAGAAGTCATGTCCCGTGGTCACTGGGTTGCCCCGCCCCCCCATTATTTAAGAACCGTCAGAAGAGGAGACGCGTCACACAGTGGGTGCTCTCTCGTCCCCTCGAAGCTTATCCCTACTGCAGAGTTCCACAGCAGAGACTGGAGTATCATCTGTACATAGGACGACAATAAGCCATACCCTCCATAGAGTTGGGCTTTATGGCAGAGTAGCCTGAAGAAAGCCATTACTTTCAGCAAAAAACAAAATAGCACGTTTTGAGTTTGTGAAAAGGCATGTGGGAGACTCCCAAAATGTATGGAGGAAGGTGCTCTGGTCTGATAAGACTAAAATTGAACTTTTTGGCCATAAAAGAAAACGATATGTTTGGCACAAACCCAACACATCATCCAAAGAACACCATCCCCACAGTGAAACATGGTGGTGCAGCATCATGCTGTGGGGATGTTTTTCAGCAGTGGGGACTGGGAAACTGGTCAGAGTTGAGGGAAAGATGGATTGTGCTAAATACAGGGATATTCTTGAGGCTAGGACGGAAGTTCACCTTCCAGCAGGACAATGACCCCAAACACATTGCTAAAGCAACACTTGAGTGGTTTAAGGGGAAAGATGTAAATATGTTGGAATGGCCTAGTCAAAGCCCAGACCTTAATCCAATAGAAAATCTGTGGTCAGACTTAAAGATTGCTGTTGACAAGTGCAAACCATCCAACTTGAAGAAGCTGGAGCAGTTTTGCAAGGAGGAATGGGCAAAAATCCCAGTGGTAAGATGTGGCAAGCTCATAGAGACTTATCTAAATCGAATTGGAACTGTGATAGCTGCAAAAGGTGGATCTACAAAGTATTCACTTTAGGGGGGCGAATTGTTATGCACATTGACTTTTTCTGTTAATTTGTCCTATTTGTTGTTTGCTTCACAATAAAAAAAAAAAAAAAAAAAATTCAAAGTTGTGAGCATGGTATATAAATTCACGTAGATAAAAATTATACGACATTTCTATCAACTTTTGTCATTAATTAAAGTTGGTGTTCACTTCGAGGCGCAGTGGTGGGCAACAAGGTATAGGGTGGTTGTTTTACTTTGGAGACCACAATCCATGTTAATTCCAGGTTGTGAGGCAACAAAACATGAAAAATGCCAAAGGGGTGAATTTTGCAAGGCACTGTATTTATATTTTATAATATATATACACTTTTAAATTTAGCTGTATTTTTCGTGTTACTACTATAACCTATCACCAAAGAACAACCCAAAATAAATTCTCCTACTCCACATATGTGTATGTTATTTGTTGTTTGTACCCATAGTACAGCCAAAAATCAATAGTGCGCATTTTGACTTTTTTTTTTTTGTCCTACCTAAAACACATTGACACTAACTGACACTGATGCTAATGCTAATTTAAAAAAAAATCCTGCTCAAAATATACTGACCCTGACCTTGAAAACCAACACTGGCAGTGACCTAGATCAAACCTTGATCTAGGTATTTTTCTTTATTTTTTATTTTATTTCTTTTTCATTTTTTTTACAAACACTTTTTATTCTTTCTGCATGGAAAGACAAAGATACAAAGTAACAATCTCTCCATTCACAGAAAGAAAAAAAACACATGGGCGGGCTGTGGTAGTCAAATCAGAGGCTACCACAGCGATCAGGTCACCCAGAATCGTGGAGATCGGGGGGGAGGGAAATCGGAGTCCCTATTTTTAGTATGGGGCCCGGGGCTCTTGGTGAGAAACACATATATGCGGCCCCACAGAAAAAAAGCCTAGTTCCGTGAGGCCGCATATACAGCGTGCTACGTTGGCATGAAGAGGTTAAAGAGTATTCTTGCCAAAGTTAAAATAGGTTGGGAGTAGGTAATAATTAAAACCTTTGTGAGGTCTTCTTTGTTGCTTTCATGTCTAAGTTTAAAAGACATAACAGGAAGTGAGAACAGCTGAACAGGTATCCCACCTTGAACTGCAAGGAGTTACCATGGGTAAGCATTTGAGCAATGTGTTAACATGCCTAAGCCAAGCCCCTCTGCTGCCAGGGTCTTGCCTGCATCCTTGTGCCCCCAGGGTTTTCCATGCAGCTTCAGCCTCCCTAATCCCTCCTAATTCCCAGTGTTTTCCAGTGTGCCCTCGCTGCACCTGTCTCCAGCCTCAGTGTGTTCCTCAGTGTTTCCTCAGCTGTCAATTTCCCCAGTGCACCCTCTGTGCATCTCTTTGACTCCAGTGCACCCCATTGCATTCTGTGTCATCTAGTGACTTTAGTGCACCCTGTGACAGCAAGTGCACACCAGAGCATTGCCTGTGCTACCAGAGTCTTAATTTCATACTTGTATTCCCATGTCTTCCTGTGTCTTCTGTTTCTAAAGCTTTAGTCTTCTTCATTCCTCCTGAGTGTAAGTGTTCTCCAGGCCTCTACTGTGCCTGTTTCCATCCTTCTGTGCCTTCTTCCAGTGTGTTCTTCCTTGTCTTCTCAGCTGCTCCTCCTGTGCCTCTAGTGCACCCATGTGCATCCCATGACTCCAGCGCACCCTGTGCCATCTAATGACTCCAGTGCAAATAATTTACATGCATTTATTCATGTAGTGTTGTATAGGTCAAATATAGTTAAGGCATTGGACTATGCAGGGTCCCTTCCTCAAGGCAACAGTTGCAATCAATGTGAAAATCAAACACACATAAACATCCAATGCATCATCTGGACAGTCTCAGTGGAAACAAACCTCTGTCCATGATGCAGTGGCAACTGTAAAATTTTGGATTGCTCATCTCTTTTGTCTCAGTGACAATGGTTAATCTCCCCAATAAGGACAGAGAGAGAAATAAGAACCTAAAAGAAGCTCTAGTTTTAGACTAAAAAAATAGAAAAGTTTTACCTAGAAATACACATTAAAGCGACTTTTGGAAAAATTTAAGTTGAGATAATGTACTGTACATGTAAGGAAGAAAGTACATAGTTAACTTTCTCACTGTCCACTCTGCAGAACTCCACTTTGATTGGGACAAATGGGTCACTGAAGTTTCTGCAAAAACTAATACTTCTATAAGTTTAAAGAAAGATAGCTAAGGGGGTACCACATCCAATATAAACTGTTAGAAAATAGTTTTTTGACATTTGAACGAACTTTACTGGTACCAGAAAGGAACACTATATAGGTTTACAAAATAAATAGATTTATTTAATGTTACAAAATGGATAAAAGTATATGTAGGAACAGGAGAAAAATAGAGCTCTCATTTGTATAACCACCAATATATAATATAGATTCCCTATTACTGCTGAGTCAAACAAGGTCAAAGTTTCGCTGTCACTTCTTCAGGACCTATTTCCATTGACTGCAAGCAAAGGGATGCTGCATGGGAAATAAAAAAGTATCAAAAACTTCATCAAATGGATGACAGATGCAGACAAATCACATATAACAATGTAAATCCCATAGGTAGGATGGGGACAATGTATATGAGGTGCCTCTCACATAGCAAATAGAGCCCTCCCATGTGTGCCATGCCATGTGCTACCCAGGTGTAATCAGACCAGTGCAACATTCCCTAGATCAAGACGATCAAGAAATATGCCTAGTGCCCCAATCTATGAAAAGGACACAAGAGTAATAGGAAAAGGCCCCCATATATAAATATGGGGTAAGATATATATAATATAATAATGATATGATCTTGACATGGTACTTATAAGACCAACAAATCCACAGCTTCACTACACCAGGGTGAACATTCCTTTTCCACAGCATCTAGAGCCACCCTCCTATTGGTTCCTATCATGTAATATAGATATATACAAACCACAAATAAATATTTGCGGTAAAGTGTCATATATTATAACAATAAAGACCGAAGATAATATATAGAATAGTTCCAATACCTAAATCAAATGATTCAGGATGAGGGCCAGTGGTCGAGTCTATTTGTATAAAAGCTTCCAGGTGACAAACAGAAGATCAGCTAGAAACTACATGAACCAGATAGAATAGCCATCCCCATTAGTTAGTATTCAGCTCATAGTAAACTGAACAGAAAGCAAACCACATTGCAATAAAACTTACCAACAAACTGGCATAAAATAACCTCCAATGATCTGCATTAGCAGGCACTTGATATAGTCAGTGCTCGTGATTACTGCAGGTATAAATCTGAGGAGCAAAATGACATAGATCACTCCCCAGCCTACAGAATCATTCTGGTATCCTGAGTGAGGTAGACAGAGAGAGCCCCAGTATATAGACTAACCTGTTCCTAAGTGTCCTGGATAAACATGCCATCACAGACAGCTCCTACATCTGATCCTTAAGTAGGGCCTGATAATCAGCGCCACCTCCACACCTCCCAACAGTCCCGGATTGGATGGGACTTTCCCGCATTTTAACCTTTGTCCAGCAGTCCCAGAGTACAGGGCCTTTGTTCCGCATTCCCACATTACTCCATTATATGGTAACACCGTAACCAAAGAGCAGGACCTGCAGCAGTGTATAGTACATTTAGCACAGCCAGGGATTGGTGGGAAAGCCAGCTGGGGTTCCGCGGACTTCAATAAGACAAAGTGTAGCTGTCAGATTTTTGCCTCTGTTGTCAGAGATGGGTGGGCCAATCAGGTGTCCCACCCCCTTCGTCAGGCACACTGTGCTCAAACAGGCTCGTGACTCTCCACACACAGAGCGCCACCCTGCCCCTCCCTGACCCCACCCACCACAGGAAACCCTGCTCCTCCTCCCTTCTCTGATCATCACAGAGAGGCACCCTGCCCCTCCTTCTGACTCTGCCCACCACAGAGCAGCGGTCACCTGGTGACACAAGGGTACTGTGAGGTCAGTGCTGCTCAGCGGGCTGAAGAGGATGGACGTTGGGGCCCCCAGGAGGGCCAAGAGTAGTTTTGTGATGGTCCGGAGGCCCCTGCAGTGCGGAGCCAGATCTTCACCCTGCAGTCTCTGAACCCTAGTTGCTGGCGGCGGTGCAGTATGCTGTGAGGGGGCCCATCATCACCAAGGTCGGGGAGATCGAGAGGGAGCTGCAGAGGGTGAGTGGCTACAACTGCCAGCATGACCATGACAGGGGGACTAAAGGTGCCAGCATGACCATAAAGTCAGGGGAACTAAAGCTGCCAGCATGACCATAATGTCAGGGGGTCTATAACTGCCAGCATAGCCTGAGTTACTGTATGCATAGGATAACACGGGACTGTATGTATGCAACGCACCCTTGAACCTTACACTCTGTATGTAATGCACTCCTGAACCTTACACTCTGTACGTAATGCACTCCTGAATCCCTCCACACTTTGTGTAACACACTCTTCCACAGTGTGTACAAAACCATTTGTAATTTTTTTTTTTTTTAAACGATTGTGCTGGGGTTTGTGTTTATGAGACTCTTGCTTGTGGCACAGTAATCAAAATAGAAAGCCTGGGTTTTGTTTAACCACGCCCTGATACCCCTGACTCCTACCACCGCAACACCACCACCTTGGTACTGCAGGGCCTAATAAAAACCAAACTGCAGCCAGATGTTCTCCATGCTGGGGGTCCCCAAAAGAAAAATACAAAAATAGATAAATAGATCACAGATGGAGCCCTGATATGAAATACACCAGTGTCACCCTTTGGCATACCGCACATATATACATTGAACTGAACCATAGGGATCGAGGCCAAACAGACCTTCGATCCTACATTAAGGTAATGTTAGAGTGGCTGCACTGGTCATCCGAACTTCCCATGTTTAATACCATACCAAACAATTTCCTAATAATAAATCAATTCTCAGTGATATAATACATAATCAAACTTCATGATATGATCATAAAATTATTCAGAGCTATATAGCCAGATGGGGGAGAGAAAAAAACATCATTCTGTTGAAATAATTTCACCAAATTATCTCAAAGGAGAGAGAATAAAGAACATGGGGACTAATTAATATTTTAGCCTAGGAATGGTTTGTAGCTTAGGGCTTCGTTGAGGCCAGGAGGAGAGGTGGCATTAAGACTAAAAATCCATCTAGTTTCCCACTGTAGAATCTTCTTATCAATGTTTCCTCCTTTCGGATCTTCAACGATCCTTTCTAACACCATGAATTGTGTCATTGAGGTATCATGCTTGTGCTGAAGGGGCGACATGTCTCCCAATGCCTCTATAAGTGTAAATCTCCTGTATCCCCCAGGGAGCTTAGTGTTTCCACTCACCAACCTCCATGTTAATACAGAAACAGAACTTAAGTAGGGCTTAGCAGGAAGAACAGCAGAGGTTACAGAAGATCAATATTCCTGGATGTGTTGGCTTCTAAAGAAATTTGGCAGACAAATTCCCTTTATTAATGTGTTTTTTTTTGTAAATCACTAGGATTTCAAAGGCAATTTGAGTATTAAAGGATGTTCATCCTTGAAAGACTATTCTGGACTCCATGGTAGTTTTGGCAGATCAAGGGGGCTCCATTGCATTGTTAAATAAGCCTGCATAAGATGTCAACTTTGTAATCCAGAGTAATATGTAAAAAAAACAGTGTAACTATAATCGTTGGTTAAAGTTCAAGCAAGAAATGAAAAGAGCTTAGTAGAGGTCATCCTTACTAAGGATAAGTTTGATGGCATGTAAGAGGAATTTCCAGATCATACCTATTTTTAAAATACTTAATAAGGCGCACAAAACTTTAATAAACTCCCACTTCAACTCTATTATTGGTGCCTTAAGAAAGATGAAAGTCGTGCCTGGAGTAACAGACAGAGGTGTCTGTTGTGTAAGACCTGCATGACTGGGTTTGGAAAGACAAGGGGTAGTGGTAGGTAAACAATTATCTAAACAAATGGGAAGTGAGGTGACACCTGACTGGTTGAAGGGGGGATGAGGAGGAGCTGTAGTAGGGACTGAGGAGAGAGAATGTTTGGCTTCAGATGGAGTTTGCAGCAACGAAGCAACATTGCCACCCTCCTGCCTTGTTAGATTCTTTTTGGGATGATACTTATAGCACTTACAGTATCAGCAGCTTTCTCAATTGTCACTGTAGCAGGGCAGGGTGTTAAGGTCTTTGAAGGACAGCATTCACAGTTAAAGTGTTTGTTAAGCTATAGAATACAAACACTGCCAGACCCAATATTAGAGCCTGGCAGAGCACACTGCAGTAGTCTTTTATAAAACGAACGCTGTAAATACCGATTTACAACTATCTTCAGGCCGGTCACATGACTCGCGGCCGCTGTATACATCTGATGGATGGCTTCTGCATGAGGGGCCGTGATCTCCCTCTGAAGTGAAATGGGGAGATGGGGAGTAGTCTGCGAGTACAAATAGGCCTGCGAGTGCACGTAGTTACATAGTAGGTGTTTTGCGTGTGTTACTGCCAGTTTGATGTGAAGTTCTGCAGTTCTGCGAGTGCACGTAGGTCTGCGAGTGCACGTAGTTCTGCGAGTGGTCTGCGAGTGCACTTAGGTCTGCGAGTACATGTAGGTCTGGGAGTACACGTAGTTCTGCGAGTGATCTGCGAGTACACATAGGTCTGTGAGTGCACGTAGGCCTGCAAGTGCACGTAGTTCTGCGAGTGCACGTAGATCTGCGAGTGGTCTGCGAGTGCAAGTAGGTCTGCAAGTGGTCTACGAGTGTACGTAGTTCTGCGAATGCATGTAGTTGTGCGAGTGCACGTGGGTCTGCGAGTGGTCTGTGAGTGCACGTAGGCCTGCGAGTGCACGTAATTTTGTGAGTGCGTGTAGGTCTGTGAGTGGTCTGCAAGTGCATGTAGTTCTGCGAGTGCACGTAGGTCTGCAAGTGGTCTGCGAGTGCATGTAGTTCTGCAAGTGGTCTGCGAGTGTACGCGAATGCACATAGTTCTGTGAGTGCACGTGGGTCTGCGAGTGCACGTGGGTCTGCGAGTGCACGTGGGTCTGCGAGTGCACGTGGGTCTGCGAGTGCACGTGGGTCTGCGAGTGCACATAGGTCTGCGAGTGCACATAGGTCTGCGAGTGCACATAGGTCTGCGAGTGCACATAGGTCTGCGAGTGCACATAGGTCTGCGAGTGCACATAGCTCTGCGAGTGCACGTAGCTCTGCGAGTGCACGTAGCTCTGTGAGTGGTCTGAGAGTGCACGTAGGCCTGCGAGTACCTGTGTATTGTCTTGTTAAGTATTAGTGTCAGGAAGCTAGTTGTTAGGTAATTTGGACAGGTTATAATCCCCAATCCTCACTAAATTTAATAGGTACAATGCCCGGCGGGTGTGGAGAGGCGACTCGTTGTACATCTTGCAGCATGTATGCATTCCTTGATCATCCGATTGAGGGTGAATACTGCTGTGAAAAATGTAAGCGCATTGTTTTCCTGGAAGCCCAGGTTCTGAATCTGGGGAAGGAGCTGTCAGCACTGAGAAGTCCCTCCATATTAAAGGAGAGCCAGGAACGTACACGGCAGGTGCTGGCAGGGACCAGCACAGAGGCAGGCAGAGACAAAGATGTTCAGGCACTAGCAAAGAGTAGATGGGTGACAGTCAGGAAGGGTAGAGGTGGAAGTGCCAGGGAGGCAGATCTGGGGGTGGAGCATCCCAATAAGTATGCTTCATTGAGTGACATTGATGAAACCAGTCAGGGACCAGCACTACTGGAGCTGAGGGACTCTCCTAGCTGCTGGGCAAAGAACTCCATAATAGAAATCTCTCCTGCGCTCAGGTGTCTAGTTCCTCAGTATGTGGTGTGACCAACTTCATACAGTAGTATCTGCTGTATTGCAGCCCTCCTCAGAATAATGGGTATTCATAGGCTGAAGAAAAAAGAAAGGCGCACCGACCTAGTGCATTACCACTGGTAAAACTTTATTGAAGCATAAAACAGCAAAGTGTATACTCACAAACGAGCATGGGTAACAGGCATTGGCAATGTAGCAGGTTAGTGGTTCTGAACACCAACAAGCCAGGACCTGACATCAAGTAGATCGAACGATGGCTTCCGTTTTTCGGGGGAGAACCCCTTTCCTCAGAGCGTAAGTAGGCAATAGCTGCTCTCACGCTCCCCTCGATATATGTGTCTGTGCACCTCAATTGCTGCCAACACCCACCCACATTAGTCACGCCCACCCACATTGTTGGGCCCTCCCTAACTACAACCAATCAATGGAATGCAACACCATATGGGTTTCATGGCAGTGACCCCATACATGCTTAGCCAGAAAATAGGCTATACAGTGTTCAAAACAATGGTGGAGGAGTGCACGGGGAGGCGATTATAGCATTTGGGCTACTAGAGGGGGCGATCCTGAGTAGACATTGAGTGTGGGCTTGCTCATTCTATCCTATGCACACGCATCCACACACTGACATACAGCTTCAGGGAATGCCAGTGTTTTAACGGTCGGAAGTAGCGGGTGGAACGCAAACACACCCACACTTCCGGGCCGCATCTTCTGCACACCCAGTTGACTCACTGGCATGCACGGAAGCTGAAGTGACACCTAAGCTGGCTGGAAGTTTCAGGTGGAATGCAGGTACACCTGCACTTCCTGGATATCGGAGCGGCATGCGTTCCACCCGCGGAGGACAGCAGCTGAAGGCCTCATCTCATCTGGTAAGGTTCACCCCAACATTCCTTTATTCCACACAGTATGTGATCAGTATGGGGGTGGTACAGGTAGATAATATGCCTAATCACCTCCCAATGGGAGGCTGTATCGCCTCCCCATGCACTCCTCCACCATTGTTTTGAACACTGTATACCCTATTTTCTGGCTAAGCATGTATGGGGTCACTGCCATGAAACCTCTATGGTGTTGCATTCCATTGATTGGGTGTAGTTAGGGAGGGCCCAACAATGTGGGTGGGCGTGACTAATGTGGGTGGGTGTTGGCAGCAATTAAGGTGCACAGACACACACATATATAGAGGGGACCATGCGTGAGAGCAGCTATTGCCCACTTAGGCTCTGAGGAAAGGGGTTCTCCCCCGAAACGCGTGAGCCATCATTCGATCTACTTGATTTCAGGTCCTGTCTTGTTGGTGTTCAGAACCGCAAACCTGCTACATTGCCAATGCCTGTTACCCATGCCGGGGAAAGAACTCCTCCAGTGGGGGGGAAGCGAAGGTAAGGGAATGACAGATTCTGGTGGTAGGGGATTCAATTCTTAGAAGGCCAATCTATAACAAAGACCTGAAGTGCTGAACAGTATGTTGTCTACCAGGCGCTCAGGTCCTGCACATCACGGATTTGTGGAAAGATTACTGTGCGGGGCTGGGAAAGACCCAGCTGTCATGGTGCATGTTGGCACCAATGACAAAATCAGAGACAGATAGAGTGTCCTAAAAAACGATTTTAGGGACTTAGGAGCTAAATTGAGGAAAAGGACCTCCAAGTAGTGGGAAAAAACGGGGAATGTGGGACTTTAAATGAGGCACAAAAGCGTGCCTCCATCCCTATATTTGGATGCATCAAAAGGAAGGTGGGACTTTGAATTGAAGCGGTTGAAATGCAGAGGTGATGGTATATATTTAGGCCGTTTTGCTGTCACATACTATCTACTTGATTGTTTTGAATTTTATCCTATTCAGTTATATGTTTTACACCCTTGTATTACCGTGTTTACATCTTGTGCATATATGTAACAAATGGAAATTTAATAAT
The DNA here is from genome assembly GCF_042186555.1 of Aquarana catesbeiana. NCBI lineage: Eukaryota > Metazoa > Chordata > Amphibia > Anura > Ranidae > Aquarana > Aquarana catesbeiana. The sequence goes on along the minus strand of NC_133327.1, from coordinate 499,618,459 downwards.
TTATACAAATAAAACTTTTTATATACCATCACCTCTGCATTTCAACCGCTTCAATTCAAGGACCTCCAAGTAGTATTATCAGGAATACTACCAGTATATCAAGCCACACCAGAAAGGCAGAGGGAGATTAGGGAAGTAAACAAGTGGCTGAAGAGCTGGTGTAGTAAGGAGGGGTTTGGGTTCCTGGAGGACTGGGCCAACTTCTCAGAAAGAAGATGGAAAGAAGAAGCATTTAAATAAAAGGAATTCTCAAAAACTGTCTCTTGTCATTTTTAGCATTTTTGACACTTTTTTTGTGAAATGGTAGGGGTAAAGTACCCCCTTACCATTTCACACAGGGGGGGGCTGGGATCTGGGGGTCCCCTTGTTAAAGGGGGCTTCCAGATTCTGATAAGCCTCCCCGCCCACAGACCCCCACAACCACCGGGCAAGGGTTGTGGGGATGAGGCCTTTGTCCTCATCAACATGGGAACAAGGTGCTTTGGGGGGACCCCAAAGCATCCTCCCAATGTTGAGGGCATGTGGCCTGGAACGGTTCAGGAGGGGGGGGCGCTCTCTCGTCCCGCCCTCTTTTCCTGCGGCCTGCCAGGTTGCGTGCTTGGATAAGGATCTGGTATGGATTTTTGGGGGGACCCCACCCCATTTTTTTTTAAATTTTAAAGCGGGGTTCCCCTTAAAATTCATACCAGACCTAAAGGGTCTGGTATGGATTTTGAGGGGGATCCCCACGCCTTTTTTTTTTATTTTGGCGCGGGGTTCCCCTCAATATCCATACCAGACCTGAAGGGCCTGGTATGGAATTTAGGTGGACCCCCACGCCATTTTTTTAAAAAATTTGGTTCGGGGTTCCCCTGTGGGGAAATCCCATGCCATTTTTATCAATGAACTTTTATGTGTATTGTTGGACCAACATATAGCTGCGAGTACTTTTAAATGACTTTTTTTTCCTTTGAAATGTCATTTTGCTGTCAGACTGTTTTAAACACGGGAAACATGCGCCCCTTTACAGGCATACTATAGACACCCCCCAGGTATGAAATTTAAAGGAATATTACACTTTTATTGTTTCACTTTAAGCATTAATTAAATCATTGCTCCCGAAAAAATGGCCATTTTTAAAACTTTTTTTGCATTAATCCATGTCCCCTGGGGCAGGACCCAGGTCCCCAAAAACTTTTTATGACATTACCATGCATATAAGCCTTTAAAATTAGCACTTTTGATTTCTCCCATAGGCTTTTAAAGGGTGTTCCGCAGCTTTCGAATTTGCCGCGAACACCCCAAATTGTTCCCTGTTCGACGAACTTGCGAACAGCCGATGTGCGAGTCGAACGTGAGTTCAACTCGAAGCTCATCCCTAATGCCTATATATCAAGAATAATGTACAAGTGAATATGAGAGATGACATCACTAAGGGAGCTAGGGAGGAGGTGGAATCCTTGTGGGTAGAGCTCGAAAGTGATGAAGCTAAGGGGAAAATAATACTGGGAGTATGCTATAGGCCCCCTAACCTGAGGGGGGAAGGGGAGACAGATCTCCTATCACAATTTGGATTAGCAGCAAGGATGGGAAGTGTAAGTGGTAAGCGTCTTGCAGGACAATTTTATGGGTCAGATGGTAGACACACCAACTAGAAATAAAGCGTTACTGGATCTATTGATTACCAACAATACAGACCTGATCACGGATGTGGAAATATGGGGCAATTAAGGTAACAGCGATCACAGGTCATTCGGCTTCAGTATAAATCACACAAATAGGAAACATAAGGGGAATACAAAGACACTGAATTTCAAAAGAGCCAACTTCCCTAAACTACAAACCTTGCTATAAGACATAAATTGGTATAAAATCTTAGGAACAAAGAACATGGAGGAGAGATGGGTTTGCTTTAAGAGCATATTAAATAAGGGCATTAGCCAATGCATCCCATTGGGTAATACATTTAAAAGAATGAAAAAAACGTCCTGGATGGCTTAATACCAATGTAAAAATGCATATATAAAAGCAAAGGAGAAGGCCTTCAAAAATACAAGGTTGAGGGATCATCGTCAGCATTCAGACTTTATAAAGAATGCAACAAGAAACGTAAGGGTGCAATAAGGACAGCTAAGATAGAACATGAAAGACACATAGCGGAGGAGAGCAAAAAAAATCCCAAGAAATTCTTTAAGTATGTAAACAGTAAAAAAGGAAGGACAGACAATATTGGCCCCATAAAGAATGAGGAAGGACAACTGGTTACAAATGATGGGGAGATTGCGAAGGTATTGAATTTATTCTTCTCCTCAGTCTTCACGAGGGAATCGGGGGGCTTCAGTAACCAAAACTGCAGTGTTTATCCTCATGACACATCACAGGAAGCACCTCCATGGTTAACAGAGGACAGAATTAAAATTAGACTTGGGAAACTTAACATTAATAAATCACTGGGACCAGATGGCTTGCACCCCAGGGTCTTTAGGCAACTCAGTCAAGTAATTGCCAGACCATTGTTCCTAATTTTTACTGACAGTCTACTGACTGGAATGGTAGTAGCTGATTGGAGAAAAGCCAATGTAGCACCAATATATAAAAAGGGCCCAAAATACATCCCTGGGAATTACAGACCAGTTAGCCTAACATCAATAGTATGTAAACTCTTGGAGGGGATGATAAGGGACTATATACAAGATTTTAGTAATGAGAATGGTATCATTAGCAGCAATCAGCATGGATTCATGAAGAATCGTTCTTGCCAAACCAATCTATTACCTTCTATGAGGAGGTGAGTTGCCATCTAGATAAAGGAAGGCCCGTAGACGTGGTGTATCTGGATTTTGTAAAAGCATTTGACACAGTTCCCCATAAACGTTTACTGTACGAAATAAGGTCCGTTGGCATGGACCATAGGGTGAGTACATGGATTGAAAAATGGCTACAAGGGCGAGTTCAGAGGGTGGTGATAAATGGGGAGTAGTCGGAATGGTCAGGGGTGGGTAGTGGGGTCCCCCAGGGTTCTGTGCTGGGACCATTCCTACTTAATTTGTTCATAAACGACCTGGAGGATGGGGTAAACAGTTTAATCTCTGTATTTGCGGACGATACTAAGCTAAGAAGGGCAATAACTTCTCCGCAGGATGTGGAAATAAGGTCCGTTGGCATGGACCATAGGGTGAGTACATGGATTGAAAAATGGCTACAAGGGCGAGTTCAGAGGATGGTGATAAATGGGGAGTAGTCGGAATGGTCAGGGGTGGGTAGTGGGGTCCCCCAGGGTTCTGTGCTGGGACCATTCCTACTTAATTTGTTCATAAACGACCTGGAGGATGGGGTAAACAGTTTAATCTCTGTATTTGCGGACGATACTAAGCTAAGAAGGGCAATAACTTCTCCGCAGGATGTGGAAACCTTGCAAAAAAATCTGAACAAATTAATGGGGTGGGCAACTACACGGCAAATGAGGTTCAATGTAGAAAAATGTAAAATAATGCATTTGGGTGGCAAAAATATGAATGCAATCTATACACTGGGGGGATGGAAATGGACCTGGGGGTCCTAGTAGATGATAGGCTCAGCAATGGCATGCAATGCCAAGCTGCTGCTAACAAAGCAAACAGAATATTGGCATGCATTAAAAAGGGGATCAATTCCAGAGATAAAACGATAATTCTCCCGCTCTACAAGACTCACCTAGAGTATGCTGTCCAGTTCTGGGCACCAGTCCTCAGGAAGGATGTACTGGTAATGGAGCGAGTACAAAGTAGGGATGAGCTTCGAGTTCGAGTCGAACTCATGTTCGACTCGAACATTGGCTGTTCGCAAGTTCGCCGAACAGCGAACAATTTGGGGTGTTCGCGGCAAATTCGAATGCCGCGGAACACCCTTTAAAAGTCTATGGGAGAAATCAAAAGTGCTAATTTTAAAGGCTTATATGCAAGTTATTGTCATAAAAAGTGTTTGGGGACCTGGGTCCTGCCCCAGGGGACATGGATCAATGCAAAAAAAAAAGTTTTAAAAATGTCCGTTTCTTCAGGAGCAGTGATTTTAATAATGCTTAAAGTCAAACAATAAAAGTGTAATATCCCTTTAAATTTCATAGCTGGGGGGTGTCTATAGTATGCCTGTAAAGGGGCGCATGTTTCCTGTGTTTAGAACAGTCTGACAGCAAAATGACATTTCGAAGGAAAAAACCCATTTAAAACTACTTGCGGCTATTAATGCATTGCCGGTCCGACAATACACATAGAAGTTCATTGATAAAAACGGCATGGGAATTCCCCACAGGGGAACCCCGAACCAAAATTAAAAAAAAAAAAAAAAAATAAAGACATGGGGGTCCCCCTAAATTCCATACCAGGCCCTTCAGGTCTGGTATGGATATTAAGGGGAACCCCGGCCAAAATTTAAAAAAAAAAATGATGTGGGGGTCCCCCTAAATTCCATACCAGACCCTTATCCGAGCACGCAACCTGGCAGGCCGCAGGAAAAGAGGGGGGGATGAGAGTGCGCCCCCCCTCCTGAACCGTACCAGGCCACATGCCCTCAACATTGGGAGGGTGCTTTGGGGTAGCCCCCCAAAACACCTTGTCCCTATGTTGATGAGGACAAGGGCCTCATCCCCACAACCCTGGCCGGTGGTTGTGGGGGTCTGCGGGCGGGGGGGCTTATCGGAATCTGAAAGCCCCCTTTAACAAGGGGACCCCCAGATCCCGGTCCCCCCCGTGTGAAATAAATGGTAAGGGGGTACTTACCCCTACCATTTCACTAAAAAAACTGTCAAAAATGACAAGAGAGTTTTTGACAATTCCTTTATTTAAATGCTTCTTCTATCTTCCTTCATCTTCTTCTTCTGGTTCTTCCTCCGGCGTTCTCGTCCAGCATCTCCTCCGCGGCGTCTTCTATCTTCTTCTCCTCGGGCCGCTCCGCACCCATGGCATGGGGGAGTCTCCTGCTCCTCCCGCTGTGTGACGGTATCTCCTCGCCTGACGGTTCTTAAATAATGGGGGGCGGGGCCACCCGGGAAGAAGAAAGAAGAAGAAAGAAGAAAGAAGAAAGAAGAAAGAAGAAAGAAGAAGAAAGAAGAAAGAAGAAAGAAGAAAGAAGAAAGAAGAAAGAAGAAGAAGAAAGAAGGTTTTTTAGTGAAATGGTAGGGGTAAGTACCCCCTTACCATTTCACACAGGGGGGAGGGCTGGGATCTGGGGGTCCCCTTGTTAAAGGGGGCTTTCAGATTCCGATAAGCCCCCCGCCCACAGACCCCCACAACCACCGGCCAGGGTTGTGGGGATGAGGCCCTTGTCCTCATCAACATGGGGACAAGGTGTTTTGGGGGGCTACCCCAAAGCACCCTCCCAATGTTGAGGGCATGTGGCCTGGTACGATTCAGGAGGGGGGGGTGCTCTCTCGTCCCCCCCTCTTTTCCTGCGGCCTGCCAGGTTGCGTGCTCGGATAAGGGTCTGGTATGGATCTTTGGGGGGACCCCACGCCGCTTTTTTTTTTTTTTTTTTTTTGGCGCGGGATTCCCCTTAAAATCCGTACCAGACCTGAAGGGCCTGGTATGGAATTTAGGAGGACCCCCACGTCATTTTTTTTTTAAATTTTGGTTTGGGTTCCCCTGTGGGGAATTCCCATCCCGTTTTTATCAATGAACTTCTATGTGTATTGTCGGACCGGCAATGCAATAGCCGCAAGTAGTTTTAAATGGGTTTTTTCCTTCGAAATGTCATTTTGCTGTCAGACTGTTCTAAACACAGGAAACATGCGCCCCTTTACAGGCATACTATAGACACCCCCCAGCTACGAAATTTAAAGGGATATTACACTTTTATTGTTTGACTTTAAGCATTATTAAAATCACTGCTCCTGAAAAAACGGCCGTTTTTAAAACTTTTTTTTGCATTGATCCATGTCCCCTGGGGCAGGACCCAGGTCCCCAAACACGTTTTATGACAATAACTTGCATATAAGCCTTTAAAATTAGCACTTTTGATTATTCATATTCGTGTCCCATAGACTTTAACGGTGTTCAACAAACTTTTTTCCTGTTCGCATGTTCTGGTGCGAACCGAACAGGGGGGTGTTCGGCTCATCCCTAGTTATGAGGAAAGGTTGCGAGCACTGAACTTATTCTCTCTGGAGAAGAGATGCTTGAGAGGGGATATGATTTCAATATACAAATACCATACTGGTGACCCCACAATAGGGATAAAACTTTTTCACAGAAGGGAGATTTACAAGACTCGTGGCCACTCATTAAAATTAGAAGAAAAGAGGTTTAACCTTAAATTACGTAGAGGGTTCTTTACTGTAAGAGCGGCAAGGATGTGGAATTTCCTTCCACAAGAGGTGGTCTCAGCGGGGGGCATTGATAGTTTCAAGAAACTATTAGATAAGCACCTAAACGACCGCAACATACAGGGATATACAGTACAATGTAATACTGACATATAATCACACACATAGGTTGGACTTGATGGATTTGTGTCTTTTTTAACCTCACCTACTACGTAACTATGTAATTATGTAAGAACATGTGGCCGCTCAGCCCTGGAAACCTGGCCAAGAGTCACGTGACCGGCCTGAAGACAGCGCTAAAACAATATTTACAACGCTTGTTTTTATAAAAGAATAATGCAGTGTGGTATGCCAGGATATCATAGAGGGGCTGGCAGTGTCCATTTACAAATTTTTATTTTACTAACCACGGCGGGGGGGTTGGGGGTTGGGGGTGGAGACAGAGACACACAGACACAAGATAACAGGCAGGAAGGAGGGTGGTGAAGGGGGGAGAGTGGAGAACAGAGAGGACAGTGTATGACGGAGGGACGCACTTTGACCACGGTGATCAGGGTAGAGCAGCCCTGATTTTCGTGGTCTGTTTAGAGAGGCCATACAGGAAGTGGCAGATTCAGGTTTTTTTTTTTTTTTTTTTGTTTTTTTTTAAGTTTAGAGGGGAGCAGATTACACAGCACAAGCACTGTGTAATCTGCTTTAAGGGACCAGGAAATAATTTTTTCTTTTTTGGGTTAACAAACACTGTAATGTTCAATTGAGATTGGGGAGCTGTCTCGGGTATGGCATCCCTGGTGAGGATTAATTTGGTATCTGCAGTTGTGATGGTACTGTCCCTATACCTGTTGGTGTGTTATAGAATGAACTTCAAATACTTAAATACCAATTCTGGTAAATTCGTTATGTTTAGTGCTTATATTTATGGTTTACAAGGATGGTATTTGTGTTTGCATTTAATAAATAGCTGCTACAGCCACCAAATTCAGCCTTGGTGTGGTGTTAGTTAATTTGACAGAATTCCTATTAAACCTCAGCAAAGTATCAGTATGTATATGGCCCCTTGGTACCTCTTGTGTAGCCCCCTAGGTCCCAGGATCCATTAGTCAGTGTTTTTCATGCTCACATGCTTGCGCAGATCTGATGAGCATGTGAACTGAAATAAAATGTGGAAAAGTGTTCCTGGACTTCTCCTGTGGTTTTGTGTCATGTGACCTGTGACACTGAGAACACATTGGAATGTATCTTCCCACTCTGCACTGTCCATAGCACTATACATGCACTGCAAGGACTGTCACAAAAGCTGCCACACTGTACTACAATATCATCACTACTTAAACTGCTAATAGGACCTAAACTATAAGATGAAGAATCCAGGCCAGTGAAGATTTATTACTGAAGGTTTATTACTCTGGTGTTTGCTACTTTGGTTTATTCATTATTATTAGGTATTTATGTAGTGCTGACAATTTACACTGAATTTTACACATAATTTACATTACATTGTTACTAAACCCACAACAGCAACATCACTCTGTATATGCAGTAAAGCATGCTTGTTATACTCACTGTGGAACCTAAGGGGTTAATCCACTGCATTGTGTAAAAAGGCTTTTTGATCTTGTATGCACAGATCCTCCTCTTCTAACACTGACTCCAGAACATGTCCGGTTAAGACAGAGTTTCTGGAGTTAGGCTGCACATGCTCAGTTTGGTGTTTATTGCTAGAGAGTTTTTTTTTCTTGGGAGAGTGCATGTGATCAGCCAATCATCACTGTCCAGACAGAGGGACAGGGGTCCTGGATCCTGATAGGACAGCTCGGTGCAGTATGAAAATTCCTCCTACAAGCTTTAACCAGGAACTGATAGAAGTCACAAGAGTGCTATATACTGCTGATGAAAAAAAAAGGTATTTAGCAGTTAATGGGGGAGATTTACTAAAACTAGAGCACTCAGAATCTGGTGCAGCTGTGCAAAGTAGCCAATCAGCTTCTAACTTCAACATTTTCACTTAAGCTTTGCCAATAAAACTTGGAAGCTGATTGGTTGCTATGCAGAGCTGCACCAGATTCTGTGTGCTCCAGTTTCAGTAAATCTCCCCCTATATTTACTAAAACTGTGTACTGTGGGAGACCAGATATAGTGAATGCAGGGTCCTGGGTTTAGTAGCACTTTAACATCAGTCCCTCACATGCATACATACACATACTAGGGCCAATTACCCTACCAGCATTTCACACATTCCCTCTCCCCGTGCTGTCCATTTATTATTCCACTTTTTTCTATCTGACCTTTTTTAATGGCTGTGGCAAGGAGCACAAATAACAGAGCATTCATTTATAAAAAGGTTGTAATTTGTGTTCTCTCTCCATTATAACATGTCCATTAACACATGTCTCTGTCTCCTACAGCACATCTCCAGTCTCCTACCACTCTTGTAGCATAGGTAGTGATTACCATTAGTGTCTGCTTCTTGAGGAAAGTCCCCATGTTTAGAGGCCTGTCCCTGGAAAACAAACATTCTTGGCATGTCTCCAACAGCCCCAGTGCAGTGTCATTTATATGTGCCAGCTGCATGACAACAAAGTCAGTTAAATTGTGAAAAAAGCTTTGGCTTTAGTCGCACCTCCTTCATCAGAATAGGGTGACATTGTGCATTGGATGCTATTTCAAGGGGCTGACAGAAGTGCTCTGCTCAGCTGGACTGCAACTATGCTCTATTGAGTGAAACAGGTAAAACTAAAGTGTAACTATAAGTCCCAGCAGCTGCACAGTCATGAAGCTCTAGCTGATGGAAATTTTCTTAGCTGCTGTATGGTGCAAGATTCTGGAAAATTCAGATATATTCTGGAGGATGCAGGGTGTATGTGAGGACTCTGGAGGATGCAGGGTGCATGAGAGTAATTTGGTGGGTTCAGGGTGTATGGTGGGGAATTCTGGAGGGTGCAATGTGAATAGGAGGAGGAGGGTTCTCGAGAAGGCAAGGTGTATGGGAGGAATTTGTTGGGTGCAGAGTGTATGTGGGGAAACCTGGAGGGTGCAGAGTGTATGGTGAGGGATTCTGGAGGGTGTGGGGTGTACAGGGGGATCCTGGAGGATGCAGGGCATATTGTGGGGGATTGTGGAGGATAAGAGTGCATGCAAGGAATCTGGAGGGTGTAGGCTGTATGTAGGGATGGGCTGTCTGTTTGAGTCAAACACGAGTTCGACTCGAACATCGGCTGTTCGATCGTTCGATGAAGATCGAATATTATGGGCCGTTTGCGCCAAATTTAAGCGGCGCATCACAGCCCACAATGCACTGTGTCATTGCAGTGCATTACTGGCTGATGATTGGCCAAGCATGCACTATGACCCCCATGCTTTGGCCAATCACAGCACCATCAGCGAAGAGAGCCATAATTGGCCAAAGGCAGGGTGCCTTTGGCCAATTACGGTTTAGGGGGTTAAGTCCACGCTCCACACTATATAAGGCCGCCTGCACGTCGGCCATGTGTGGTGTGTTGGTGGCGTTGTTAAGACAGAGACAGAGAGAGGCATGTATCCACTGCATACAGTTTAGCTAGATCTCACTGCAGACAGTTCCTGTTTCTAATATACTTTAGGCAGGCAGAGTTGATTCAGTTAGCTGCAGTGTATTATATATATACACACACACACACACACACACAGTCAGTCTAGTATATATATTGTATACAGTTTAGCTAGATCTCACTGCAGACCGTTCCTGGTGTACTGTTCCTAATATACTTCAGGCAGGCGATACAGTTAGCTGCATTGTAATATATATATATATATATTCTAGCCAAGACTATACCTGACTGTAGGCCATTCCTGGAGTACGTGGTCAAAGATACTTTCAGGCAGGTGACTCAGTGAGCTGCATTTCACACACACACATATATATATATACATATATATATATATATATATATATATATATATATATATATATATATATATATATATATATATATATTATACATATACACACAGGCTTGACTGTAGGCCATTCCTGCAAATGTTTTTAGTAAACTTCAGGCGTTGTTTTGCTAATCTAATTGTACAGATTATCTGGAAGGCCACCAAGGAGAAGCAGATGCTCACAGGCCACTAAAAGAGGGCAAGCAGGCTCTGTGTCTACAGCCAACAGTGCTGGTCATGGGAACGGTGCATCCTCAGCACATGGCCGTGGGGCACACTTGTCCTTTTTTCGGCAGCTGGCTGTGTTGAGCCACAACATGCAGAAGATTTGGTAGAGTGGATGACCAACCCGTCCTCATCCTCCTCATCCTCTGTCACCCAGGCTCAGGGTACTTTGTCTGCCAATGCAGCTGCCAAAGCAGCCTCTTCCATTGGCTCAATGTCATCAGTCACTCCTTCCCTAGCCCCACCATCATGCCCTGAGGAGTACCCCGAACTGTTCGACCACAGTGTAGGGTACATGCTGCAGGAGGATGCGTAGCATTTTGAAGGCTCTGATGATGATACCCAGGTTGAGAATGAGGGCTGTAACGTGAGCCCAGAGAAAGGGGTGCTCCAGTGGCGAGGAGGGAGGGGATGATGAGGTCACTGACACTACGTGGGAGCCAGATAGAAGAGAGAAGGAGGAGGAGGCACATCTCCAACGAGGCAGGATGCCCTCCAGGGGCCAGCTTAAGGGCAGCCAACTGACTGCATCACACCGCAGAGCACGTTTTTGCAAAAGTTCTTTGGTGTGGGCCTTTTTTGAGACGTGCAGCAGATCGCACCGTTGCTGTTTGCAACATATGTCTGAAGTGTATCAAGCGTCAAAACAGCAGCCACTTGGGCACCACATGCTTGACCAGACATATGTCGAACTCCCATGTAGCCCATTGGCAACAGTACTTAAAAGACCCACACCAAAGAACAAGGTAGACCTCTCCTTGCTCTTCATCAGCTGGGATCTCCAACCCCACTATAACTTCAGTCCTCTCAGAGACCTGCACTGAGAGGAATGAAGGTGTAGAATTAGGTGTCCCAAGCACTTGCGGGAAATCTGCTAGCAGTACCCCAACATTCGATTGTTGCAGGCAAATTTCCCTACCCCACTTGCTAAATCGGTGAAAGAAATTCGGTCCCAGCCATCCACATGCTCAGCGGCTGAATGCTAGTTTGGCTTAATTGACAAGCACTCCAACTGCTGCCTGTTCAGCTGGTAGACTCTGCCCCCTTTGAATTTGTGGAATGTGCGGTGCCTCAGTGGCAGGTTCCCAAACGTCAATTTTTTCTCGGAAGGCCATTCCGGCTCTCTACCGACATGTGGAAGGCAATGTCTTGGCCTAATTGGACAGGACGGTCAGCGGTGCATATTACCGCTGACTCATGGTCCAGCAGGCGTGGACAGGGACGTTACCTTTCTTTCACGGTGCACTGGGTAACCCTGCTGGCAGCTGGGAAGGATGCAGGACAGGGTGCAGTATTGTTGGAGCTTGTTCCGCCACCACGCCTCCAAAATGCTGGTAGTGGTGATTCTGCCACATCTCTCTCCTCCACCCCCTCCTCTTCTTCTTTCCCCTATGGCCTCTTCCTGTGCAGATTTGTCCTCGGAACTAGTGGTGCTCCGTAGGCATTCTAGGGGCTACGCAAGCACTCAGGCAAAAAGATGACATGCGGTGCTTGAGTTGGTCTGCTTAGGGGACAGGAGCCACACTGGGGCAGAGATTCTGTCAGCTCTGCAGGGGCAGGCTCAGAGGTGATTGATGCCACACCAGCTTTAGCCAGGAATGGTGGATTGCAACAATGGCACCAACCTCCTCTCCACCCTCCGACAGGGACACTTCACCCATGTTCCCTGTTTGGCTCACATCCTTAATTTGGTGGTGCAGCGGTTCTTGTGCAGGTACCCGGGCTTACAGGATCTCCTGAGGCAGGCCAGGAAAGTCTGTGGGCATTTCCGTCGGTCATAGAATGCCAGTGCTTGGCTGGCTGACCTCCAGAAGGAATGCAACCTGTCCAAGAACCGCCTCATCTGTGGCATGCCCACCAGGTGGAACTCAATGTTGGCAATGCTGCAGTGGCTGCACATGCAGCAGAGGGCCATCAATGACTACATGTGTATGGCACCAGGACAGGGTCAGGGAGCTTGGCTTTTTACCGCCACGTCAGTGGCTCATGATCAAGGATGCATGCACTGTCCTGTCACCATTTGAGGAGGCCACGAGGATAGTGAGCAGTGACAGTGCATGCATTAGTGATACTGTCCCTCTTGTCTTCCTGTTAGAGCACACACTGCGTGGAATAATGGACAGGGCACTTGAGGCAGAACAGAGGGAGGAAGAGAAGGACTTCCTTACCTCTCAAGGCGCCCTTTATCCAGACAGTATTCCTGCAGGCCCGCTTATCACGCAGGAAGAGGAGGAGGATTGTGTCAGCATGGAGGTGGAGCCTGGAACTCAGCATCAGCAGCAGTTTTTAAGGGATCGTTTTCAGTCCTCAGAAACCCATGGACTTGTATGTGGCTGGGAGGAGGTGGCTGCGGATCAGGTTGTCCTTAGTGACCCAGAGGACTCCAGACCAAATGCCTCAGCAAACCTACATTGCATGGCCTCCCTGATCCTGCAAAGCCTGCGAAAGGACCTTCGGATTTGTGTTATCAAGGAGCGGGATCAGTACTGGCTGGCAACCCTTCTTGATCCACGTTACAAGGGTAAGGTGGCAGAACTTATCCAGCCATCGCAGAGGGAGCAGAGGATGAAACATCTTCGGGAGGCCTTGCAGAAAGGTTTGTGCAATGCATTTCCAGAGCCTGGGAGGTTACAATTTCCTGGTCCTCCTGGACAACGTGTTGCTGAGGCTTCGGTCAGTCACAGAAGGAGCGGTGGAGAAGGTGGCTGTCTGACCGATGAGTTCAGACAATTTTTTAGTCCATAGCCCCAAGGTCTGATCGATTCCAGCAACCATCGCCAGCCTCTGTTGTACATGGTGCAGAAATACCCAGGGGCTGGATCAGACTTGGAGACCTTTCCAACCGAAAATCCACTGGGTTACTGGGTCTTGAGGATGGATCACTGGCCAGAGCTTGCACAGTATGCAATTGAGCTACTGGCCTGTCCTGCATCCAGCGTTCTTTCGAAACGCATATTCAGTGCTGCTGGAGGCTTTGTAACCGATCACAGAGTGCGCCTGTCCACCGACTCGGTTGATCGGCTCACCTAAATAAAAATGAATCAGTCTTGGATCACCAGCTACCAAGCACCTGATGCTGATGTAACCGATACATTTTTTTATGAATGTGAGATCCATTCAAGACTGCCTATGTTGATGCTGAGTGACTATCCTGTTATGCTGAGTGACTATCCTATTCATCCTCAATGTTCATGTTGATAGCTTCTAAGAACATTTTGTGTTCTGGGCACCACCACCAGTGACTAAGACCCAATTTTTCTGCCCCTGTTTAACAGGGGCGTGTAATTACAATTTTTGATCAAATTTTTAACAGCAGGGCTCGTTCCTGTGCTCAACAAAAGTATCTGTGAGGGGTTGCATTGTTGTGGCTACAGATGGGCTATCTGTTTGAGTCGAACATGAGTTTGACTCGAACATTGACTGTTCGCCCGTTCGCCGAACAGCGAACAATTTGGGATATTCGCGACAAATTCACAAATTCGAAAAATACAGGATGGCGGTTACATCACTGGGAAGCCTCCGCGCTTCCCCTTGATAGAGGGGGACAGGGTCATGTGATGGGTGGCCCCACCCTCAGCTACATAAGAGCTGTCAAGCTGGCGCCGCGTCATTGGCTGGGTGCCTCCGGTGGAAGGTCCCGAGTCGCTGGAGATCATCCATCACTGGAGATTGAGAATTGGATTACATCGCTGGAGTAGGAGCATGGATTACATCGCTGGAATCTCTTTTTTATTTTTTATTTTTTTATTTTTAATAAAGGACTTGTCCTAAGCCGTCTCCTGTGGTTTTTTTAACATTTTGACACTTTCTTTTTTGAAATGGTAGGGGTACAATGTACCCCTTACCAATTCACATGGGGGGGCGGGATCTGGGTGTTCGCTTTGTTAAAGGGGGCTTCCAGATTCTGATAAGCCCCCCCGCCTGAAGACCCCCACAACCACCAGGCAAGGGTTGTGGGGATAAGGCCCTTGTCCCATCAACATGGGGACAACCTCCCCATGTTGTGGGCATGTGGACTGGTACGGTGCAGGGAGGGCGCTCTCTCATCCCCCCTTTTCCTGCAGCCTGCCAGGTTGCGTGCTTGGATAAGAGCGTGGTGTGGATTTTTGGGGGAACCCCACGCCATTTTTTTTATCAATTTTGGCACAGAGTTCCCCTTAAAATGCATACCAGACCCTTCAGGTCTGGTATGGATTTTTGGGGGGAACCCCACGCCATTTTTTTTTAAAATTTTGGTGTGGAGCTCCCCTTAATATCCATAGCAGACCTGAAGGGCCTGGTAATGGAATTTTGGGGGACCCCCACACATTTTTTTTTATTTTTCAATGACTTTCAATGACTTATGTGTAATGTCGGGACCAACAATTCATTAAATAACACTTTTTATGACAATAGCTTGCATATTAACCTTTAAAATTAGCACTTTTGATTTTTCATGTTCGTGTCCCATAGACTTTAACAGTGTTCACGTGTTCAAACTAATTTTTTGCCTGTTCGCATGTTCTGGATGCGAACCGAACAGGGGGGTGTTTGGCCCATCCCTAGTTTTGGCACCACCACCACTGCCTAAGGCCCAATTTTTCTGCCTCTGTTTAACAGGGGCGTGTAATTACATTTTTTGATCAAATATTTAACAGCAGGGCTCGTTCCTGCGCTCAACAAGAGTATCTGTGAGGGGTTGCAGTGTTGTGGCACCACCACCACTTCCTAAGGCCCAATTTTTATGCCCCTGTTTAACAGGGGCGTGTAATTACAATTTTTGATCTAATATTTCACAGCAGGGCCCGTTCCAGCGCCCACCAAGAGTAACTGTGAGGGCTTACAGTGTTCTGGTACCACCAACACCTAAGGCCCAATTTTTCGCAGAGTGTATAGGGCAGGCCATATAGTATATACAGACGGTCCCCTATTTTCAAAAATCCGACTTACAAATGACTCCTACTTACCAACGGAGGGAGACAACAAGAAGTGAGAGGAAAGCTACCCCTAGGAAGGGACATTTTCTCCTGTAAGAGTTAATATGGGAAAAGGGTGTCTCCTCCACTGATTTATCACCAATCCTTGTTTCCCTTAAAAACCCCAGATTTTCAAAATCCAATTGTCATTGTGACAGAAAGTGAGGTGAAATCTTCTGAACAGGGGCACAGACAGCAAAACAAATGTTACAGGGGTGATAACCCTTC
The DNA here is from genome assembly GCF_042186555.1 of Aquarana catesbeiana. Taxonomy (NCBI): domain Eukaryota; kingdom Metazoa; phylum Chordata; class Amphibia; order Anura; family Ranidae; genus Aquarana; species Aquarana catesbeiana. The sequence goes on along the minus strand of NC_133327.1, from coordinate 499,602,859 downwards.
CCTATCCAAAAAGCTTTAAAATAGATTTTTTGGCTGGAGCTACACTTACAAAATGTACCTGTTCCAAATTACAAACAGATTCTACATAAGAACAAACCTACAGTCCATGTCTTGTTTGCACCACCTGTATACTGCTGTTCAGAGTATATAGGGCCTGGGGGCCCAACGCCTTTTCTTTTTTTAATTTGGGTGCGGGGTTCCCCTTAATACCCATACAAGAGCCAAAGGGCCTGGTAATGGGCTGGGGGGGGGGTACCCATACCATTTGTCTCACTGATTTTCATCCATATTGCCGGGACCTGACATTACATTAAAGCCTCAAGCAGTTTTAAATTACTTTTATTCCTTTAGAAATGTCATTTTGTGCAGGGACTGTTCTAAGCACGGGAAACATGCGTCACTTTACTGGCATACTATTGACACCCCCAGGTACGATATTTAAAGGAATATTTAACTTTTATTTTTTTCACTTTAAGCATCATTAACCACTTGACCACTGGGCACTTAAACCCCCTTAATAACCAGACCAATTTTCAGCTTTCGGTGCTCTCACACTTTGAATGACAGTTACTCAGTCATGCAACACTGTACCCAAATTAAATTTTTGTCCTTTTTTCACACAAATAGAGCTTTCTTTTGGTGGTATTTAATCACCGCTGGGTTCTCTATTTTTTGAGCTATAAAAGAAAAAAGACCGAAAATTCTGTAAAAAAATGCATTTTTCTTCGTTTCTGTTATCAAATTTTGCAAATTAGTAATTCTTTCTTCATATATTTTGGCCAAAATTTATACCGCTACATATCATTGGTAAAAATAACCCAAATCGGTGTATATTATTTGGTCTTTGTGAAAGTTAGAATCCAGAAGCTATGGTGCCAATCTCTGAAAATTGATCACACCTGAATTACTGACGGCCTATCTCATTTCTTGAGACCCTAACATGCCAGAAAAGTACAAATACCCCCCAAATGACCCCTTTCTGGAAAGAAGACATTCCAAGGTATTTGGAAAGATGCATGATGAGGTTTTTGAAGTTGTCATTTTTTCCCACAATTCTTTGCAAAATCAAGATTTTTTTTTTCACAAAATTGTCATATTAGCAGGTTATTTCTCACACACAGCATATGCATACCACAAATTACACCCCAAAACACATTCTGTTATTACTCCCGAGTATGGTGATACCATATGTGTGAGTCTTTTACACAGTGTGGCCACATACAGAGGCCTAACATGCAGGGAGCACCATCAGGCATTCTAGGAGCACCCAGGCAAAATTCTGACATTTCTCTCCTACATGTAAAAATCATAATTTATTTGCTAGAAAATTACATAGAACCCCAAAACATTATATACATTTTTTTAGCAAAGACCCTAGAGAATACAATGGGGGTCAGTGCAACTTTTTATCTCTCACGGTCATTGTGCAGCAATTTTTCGAACGAGTTTAAAAAAAAACAAAAAACAAAACAGTAAAGTTAGCCCAATATTTTTGCATAATGTGAAAGATGAAGTTATGCCGAGTAAATAGATACCTAACATGTCACCCTTCAAAATTGTACACCCTCATGGAATGGCACCAAACTTCGCTACTTAAAAATCCCCATAGGAGACGCTTTAAACATTTTTACTGGTTACATGTTGTGGGTTACAGAGGAGGTCTAGGGCCAAAATTATTGCTCTACCGATCGCAGCGATACCTCACATGTGTGGTTTGAACACCATTTTCATATGTGGGCGCAACTTACGTATGCGTTCGCTTCTGCATGCGAGCACACGGGGACAAAAATTTTTTATTTTTTTTTATTGTTCATTTTAGTTTATTTATTTTAGTTTGAGGCTTTTTTCCAAAAAATAAATTTTTTGATCACTTCTATTTCTATTACAAGGAATGTAAACATCCCCTGTAATAGGAATATGGCATGACAGGTCCTCTTTACAGTGAGATATGGGGTCAATGAGACCCCACATCTCACCTCTAGGCTGGGAAGCCTGAAATAAAAAAAAATAAATAAATAAAAAAGATCCTGGCTTCGATCTTAGCGGTGAGTCGGTAGAAGCACCTGAGGGCGGCGAGAAGGGGGGGATGTCCCCTCTCACCTCCCATAAGAATGATCAAGCAGTGGAACAGCCGCTATGATCATTCTCATGGTGTAGGGAATCGCCGGCTGAAAAAGCTGATATTTGAATGATGCCTGTAGCTGCACTCATCATTCAGATATCCCCGCACAAATTCAAGGACGTCGTATGACAGCCGGTGGGCGGGAAGTGGTTAAAACACATTTTTTTTAACACAAAGTTGTCCATTTATACAATGTTTCTAACACATAGCATGTACATACCAAAAATGAAACCCCAAAATAGATTCTCCTACTCCTCCAGAGTACGGGGATACCACATGTGTGAGACTTCCACAGCCTGGCCACATACAGAGGCCGAGTATGGCTGAGCATGGCCGAGTATAGCCGAGCATGGCTGGGTATCACCGAGTATTGCAGAGTATGGCTGGGTATGGCAGAGTATGACTGGGTATGGCAGGGTATTGCAGAGTATTGTGGGGTATTGCGGGGCATTGCAGAGTATTGCGGGGCATTGCACAGGGTATTGCAGAGCATGGAGGGGATGGCTGAGCATGGAGGGATGGATGGATGTGACTGCACATGTCACTAAGCAGCGCTGTGGGCACTACACATCCAGCCCACAGCGCGGCTCCCATCCGATCTCTCCCCCTCTGTACAGAGCGGGGAGGGAGGAACCGGCGTCATGACATGATGCCGGTTTGTTTACATGTGATCGCTCTGTCATTTGTTTGACATCCCTAGCTGTATGGGAGAATTCTAGAGGAAGCAGGGTGTATGCAGAGGCGTAACTTGAAGCTTGTGGGCCCCAATGCAAAAGTTAACCTGCCCCCCCACTACTTCCACCGTGCGTGCAAATACATCCACCGCACGCCAAGATACTCAAAGTGGCTTAAGAGTTTAGAGTTCCCAGATTTCCTCTTTACATCAGAGGACAGGGATCACTGCTGGAGAATCAGAGGACAGGGACCCCTGGCAGGTCACTTGGCAGAGCTCCTTTCCCATCCCAGCACTGTATACAACTCCCCCACACTACACAGGGCTAAAATCACATTCATTTACACACAGTCTGTCAGTCTTCACAGGGTGTATCTGGCTTTTATGTTGCTCTTCTGACCTGTAAAATTCTCTGGTCGGAAAGGCAGGGTAGTTGCAGTAGGCAGATACACCCTGCGCAGATCATGGCTAATTGGCTGTGTTGTAAAGGAATGTGATTTCAGCCCTGTGGAGTAGGAACAGTATAGAGTGCTGTAATGGGAAAGGAGCTCAGCAGACGGGCATAGCATGCTGGGTGGAGGGGATGGTCAGGGGGCTTTGGGGGGGCAACTTAGATCTGGGAGGGCAAAGCCATGTGACACAAAATCTGGAGCCTGCAGCCCTTCTGCCCCCGCCGGGAGGTGTTAAGGGATTTGTTTTAGCAATTTCTGAAGATTTCTCTGTCAGTGTTGGCAGGTGTTGGGGGAAAGTCACCTCCTAGAGGTGTGTGTCTTTTTCCCAGTTGTCAGGGAAGTGGAGTAAGTAGAAATTGCGGGTGGGGGTTACAGAGAATCCCATCTGGTGACTGGGAGACACTGAGCGGTGCCATACCTCACCAGTGACATTGGTCCCATCGTGGCTACAGGACGGCACTCTCTTCCTCTTGCCTCCTTGAGCTTGGTTACCATTCCATGTTGCCAGCACACAGCACAGAAACTTCCCCATCCTGGGCTGTTCTCACCTCATGCTCCTCTCCATTCAGGAAATGGTTCACAGCTTCTCCCCAGCCAATGGGAACAGAGGGTGTGGACTGTGGAAGGCAAAGTAAAAGCCCAGTACTGGAGCGTGGCTGTGGGGCCCTAGGGCAGATTGGAGCTGGATTTTGTGGAGGATATGATAATATGACAGGGAGACTGCAGGGGCCCCCTGGAGATAGGGGCGGGGTGGCGATTGTGACCCCTACAACCCCTTATGCTATGCCCATGTGTGTATGGGTGATTCTGGTCAAAGCCAAACGGCATATGATAAATGTGTGTTTAACACAATGCTGTTTTCCCATAGCCCTCTACATATTCATTCATCATGTCACCTGCACTAACAGCCACCATATGAGCCACAGATTATTGTGCTCAATAAATGTGAGAGAGTAACGGCAATACTAAAAAGATGCAAACTTTTTAATTGTAAGATACTAACTTAGCATACGTTTTATAATAGCCTGCTCTCTTGTATGCGTAGACCACTGACGATTAATAATATTCTGTGATTTCTATACCATGTTTGCTATGTATTTTCTGTGCTATGTTGCAATTTACAGTATGTGTGTGAGATGTTTTATGTCCTCTGTGTATGTTATATTCTATGAACACATTGGGGCTGATTTACGAAGCATTTGCGCCATGACTTGCGGTGCACCCCGATGCGCAAATTACATTTTCGTATTTACAAAGCAATTGCGCCGGTTACACAGCGCGATCCCCCATTTACTATTCTCTTCCCGATGCACGGGAAGAGGTGATCGGTATGCCACTATAGACATGGCGCACGGCATCTTTAACTTAAAATTTAAACAAGCTGGAAGTGCCAATATTATGGGGGTGATGTGGGGTGATGTGGGGAAGTGTAGTACTAACTGTCCAAGTAACAAATATGGCCAAAATAGAATGAGAAAGTGACTTTCTCTGAACAAGCCAGGCCCTTAGGGCTAGTTCACACCGTAGAAACGCAGTCTGGACGCGTTCCAGGTGCTTTTCTGCATGCACGTTTTTGATGCGTTCCAGTGTGTTTTTGGTGCATTTATGATGCATTCCAGTGCTTTTTTCCCCCTTCTTTTTTCTTAACCTTAATTAAGGACAAGTGCGTTCCAGTGCATTTTTGATGCGTTTTACAGCTTTCCAGTACAGTCCAGTGCAGTAAAAATGCAGCATGTTCTACTTTTTTTTCTGGAACTGGAACGCACTGGAACTGCAAGCACTGGTGTGAACTATACCATTGAAAACCATATGACCGAATTTCCATGCATTTTTGATGCATAAAATATGCACTGGACTGCATTGGTGTGAACTGGCCCTTAAGCAATTTGGCATATTTAAAGGCATTTCTCCTTGTTTCATTTTTGGGGTTGTCCAATTGGTGACATTGATATATGTCCCTTAGGGTGGGACCTGGGCCCCATACCCATTTTAAGGCCAATAACTAAAAGATAAGCCAGCCAAGTGGGGACTAGTAAAATTGCCAAGTCAGTTCCCTTAGACTGCAATGGTATTTGTTGTATAACTATTGCACATGTTAGGCTCTTTAGTTGCCCCCCTGAACTGGGGGGTGTTTTGTCCCATCTGTAATTTTGGTGCATGCTGCATGATGTGCTTAATTTTGGACAGTGGGGTGGCTTATTTTGTGCTAGCTGCATTTGGGTTGTTCTGGGCATGCTCAGGGACTTTGTTTTTTTATTTTGGTGGTGCTTTTTGTGTGTGAACATTACTTGGATGTTTCTGGGCATGCTCAGAGTGTGTTTTTTGGGTTATTAATTTAAGGACATCCTTAACAGGTGTACTCACTTTTAAGTTCTCTCTACATTGGGTGAACTTGCATTTTGTGTGTTTCATGGACTGTCCATGTGTTTGCAATTGCCTCATTAGCACACAAACCTATGTTATATAAAGCTTGCAGATAGAATTATTTACTTTGCCCTGAAAAGAGCCAAGATTGTGTGATGGTCTGAATTTTTCTTTGCTGAGCTCAATGGAGCGAAAGGGGATTCAGAACACCCTGCAGTTCAGGTTATGCCTGGTCATCTGCATAAAGTGAGTTTGGAGTTCCTTGTTCAGGATTTGCTGGAGAAATCAGTTGCAGTGGAACCACGTCACATCTATTGTATCCAGGACCATGCAGCACCAAGGTACTATGATGTTTCTTTTGTGCATAGCAATTTTTGCATGGGAGTTATTGAGAAGTGTAAGGAATTGGAGAAAGCTAACCATGAGTCTATAAGGTCTTTCATAGTGGAACCCTTGTATTCTATGGAGGAGAAACCATTGGTTGTTCACCTGTTTAACCCCTTCATGGACATTGCCTTGGTAGTGGCCTTTTTGAAGAGATTCTGCTCTGCAGTGAAGGGAGGCTTCAGGCTGACTAATCGTCTGGGGATCTTTAATGGCAAATTCAAGTTTTTTTGTCAAGCTGAAGGTGGATTCTGAAGGGATTGGTGGAGTGCGGCATCCACCAGCTAATTTTTCAATGGCAGGAAATAGAGGGTTTCTCTACTACCCTGGTCAACCGACATACTGCAGAAGATGTCATAAGTTTGGGCATACCAGAGATGAATGTAATGTGGAGATGCACTGCCGGAACTGTGGGGAGGAGGGACATGAGGCTGCTTGATTAAGCGGGCCTGTGATATATGTGGACAGCGTGATCATACAGTGAAGAATTGTCTAAAAGTAAGAAGGGCCTATGTCTCTTATGCTGAAGCTGTCAGGCGCACCGTTGAGAGTGGACGACCAGTGTCCACACAGGTGCTGTCTGACTCTCCTGAAAAACAGGAAGAGGAGGAGGTGGTGATGGTGGAAGGGGAAGAAAGTGGGCACCAGGGTGTGGAGGAGAGAGTGAAGGAAAGAGTAGAAGTGCCACCCGCCAGTGTGGAGCCATTAACAGTGGGGAGTGGAGCAGAGGTGGAGAGGGCAGTGGAGGAGGTTATGGAGGAGTTGGCAACAGCCTTACAGTGGGAGCCGGAAGTGCGGGAAGCCTAAGAAGAGGAGGTGGAAAAAATGGAGACACTGGGTGCTAAGACCAAGGTGGATGCTTTGGAGAGCCCTAAGAACATAAGGGCTAAGAAATTGAAAGTAGAGACAGCTGGAATTGAAACACGTAACCCCTTTGAGGTCCTGGGGGATGTTGGAGTGGAGGTAGAATCACCAGCATTAAGTCCGGGGACTCCAGAAATTTTTCAGCCGGCCACATTGTCGCCTAGTCAGGAGTTTTTGGATGATGAAAGTGTTATGGCCCTGAGGAATGTATAAAGAGAAAACAAAAAGAAGAGAGGGCGCACCGACCTAGTGCATTACCACTGGTAGCGTTTATTAAAAAGTAAAATAACAAGTAATATACTCACAAAAGATAAGGGACCATTTAGTGAAGAATGTCACTGACCCTCCGAAATCTATCAAAATATGTCCTGAATTGAAAGGATTTTTCAGGTGTCAGAGATGCTTACCGTGCAAAGTAGCTAAAAAACAACCTAGGAGAAAGAACACATTCAAATCATGTACTGACCACAAAGAATACAGAATCAACCAGTTGATTACCTGTAGAAGCACACATGTCACATATGTTGTGGAATGCCCATGCCACCTTCAATATGTGGGAAGAACTACCCGTCAGTTGTTTGTCCGGATCCGGGAACATATTAAAAATATTAGGAAGGGGTTCCCCAATCATAGTCTATCCAGACACTTTGATGAGGTCCACCACAGGGATCCAAGTGTACTCACCTTCTATGGTATTGACTCGGTCCAGGAACACTGGCGTGGAGGAAACAGAGAAACTTCAATATCCAGAAATGAAACGAGTTGGATCCACCGACTGGGTTCTCTTGCCCCAAAAGGGCTCAACTTGGATATAGATCTGAATTGCTATATAGCTAACCCCTAGATAATAGCAAGATCTAATCCACAGATATAGTGACAATGGGCCTCCTATATGGACGCCTACTATATACAGCAATTAGAAAATGGATATCTGAAACAGTAATCCTCCTTTACCCACAATTTCTATATTGGTCTCTATTACCCTATGACTCTACTACCTTTCTGGTCTTTATTTCTTTGTTACCATTCTATTAAATCATATCTGGCTTAAGGGTTTGTCCCAATACTTTTGAACCTTGTAGAGCATGTTGATACGACACTTAAGTGACCCATTTATAGTCTGTAGTATGGGTGTAGTACCCATGCTGTATATGTTTTTTAAAAAAAGCATATATATTAACAATACTTTTACATTAGAAACTCATGTATACTCACATGCACTTGATCACTATTTCCTCATCCTATGCCAAATATATATTTTTAATTATATGTAGTTTTATCATGTTTATATATGGATACGTATCACATATAGGCTGATATAATGCAGCGTTTTTAATATTCTCTATTTTTTAGGAATTTTAGATTTAAAAAATGTCTATTAAATATTGGGGATCTCATAATATATGTATTTTATTTTTACTTTATTATTTTTTATTTTTTATTTTTTATTATATTTTTCTCATAATATATGTATTTAATTTTTCAATTTTAGATTATGAAATGTCTATTAAACATTGGGGATCTTATTACCTATATAATAATTTCTATATATGTATATGTATTTTTTAATATTAATAATATAGCTCCACATAAGTAGATCAAATTTATCATATTTATTTAATTGCCTTTAGGTAATCTTAATAAATAACACTCACCGCTATCTGCCTTAGTTACACACAAATAAATCAAGGGATTTTATTCTTTGTGACCATATACCACTGCTCTGCACACAATAAAATCAGCTGAAGGGCCGATATTGCAGTGAAAGATTGGAATATTGATAGCGGTGAATAGTCAGGCAAATGACAGGTTAATGCCTAGGTTTGCCTAGTTAAGAATACACATTTGCCGTCTAGCGGTCAGACCATACCCTCCCCCCGAGCGACATTACCATAATAAGGGGAGTGGTTATGTGCACTGTGGAACTATATCATTGTGTGAAGCGTAGGCGTCGACACCGTCTTTGAAAACGTCCTATGACGAAACGTGTAAGGCGGAGTCACGCTCACACGTCATACCCGGAAGTGCTGGCTGGAACGCACGGTGGGACGCATGATTGCAGTTCGCTGCTGGTCTCATCCCTGCACACAGCGGTGCTTGTTTCAACTTTACTTCTGTTTTTGGCTTGTAACCTGTGGACATTCTTTACTGGGACTCTCTTTTAAAGCTTATGTGCAATAAATATACCAAACTTACTTCACGAAGGAGGCCCCCTTTTGTTTCTTTTTCTCCGTTCTACTGGAGAGTTTAACAGAATAAGGTGGCAAATCGTTGGAATAACATGGTCAGACTAGAGCACACCTTTTCCCTGGAGCAGCTGTGAGGACCGCACACAGTAGAGGAATGGAAGCATATTAGGAGCGAACATCACCTGGCCTAAGACACCCACTCTGTTGCTCGGTACCCCTGTAGGGGTGATTATCTCTGGTGAGTGGGGTATCATTGGGGGGTGAGCACCTCAAAGTCACCATCTTGATTGAAAGGCACAGAAGTCACTGTGGTGTGTCCCCAAGGATGAAATAAACAGCATTTACACTTGAACTTTGTCTTCTCCACCTGGTTATAAATATACAACCCTTTGCATGGACTATTTACCCAACCCTTATAGAAGCTAGTGATTGCTTGTCATGCACTTATGAAATCAGAATTTATGGCTTATGTATGCTTTTATATATTTGGATTTAACATACAGGGAGTTTGTTGATAGGGTGTTACATTAAGATATTTCACGTTTCACAAGAGCCACGGTGTCCCAATACTTTTGAATAGTGGGGTAATTCACGACCCTAATTTTTACATACACATGGTAATGGTAACACGGATACTACAGCAGCATTACATACACATATAATAATTTTTTCATCACATAATTCATATAACCCCTGGCGCCATCTTGTCCCAAAACTTTTGAGTTTTGAGGAAACATAATATTTTCACTTTTTTCATTTAATCATAGAAGTTCACTTTATCTTTTTATTTTCTAATTTTGCATATGCTATTATCCCACTGGGGGGATCTGATTTAGTTATTTATTAGTGTCTTATTTACTGGCGTTACTATTTTTTTCGGTCATTTCTGAATAATTTGTGTAGATTGCACTATTGACACCTAATTTAATTGCCAGGATTCACTTACCACATTAGTGTATAGCACCTATTTAATTAGAGGGCAGCGCCGTCTTTATTCTCATTTCATTTACTTATTCAATAATTGGACCCCTTGGGGTACCAATTGGGGATAGGCAGCAGCTCTTACACTGTCCTAAGCGCGGACCTATCTACCTATACTCACAAAAGAGCTTAAAATACAGGCATGGACATAGACTGCAGGTATGCAGTAACAAACACCAGGATGAAGTGGGACCGGACATCCAGTAGATGCGCCAATGGCTAACGCGTTTCGGGGGCAAGCCCCTTTCCTCAGAGCCTAAGCGGGTGGTAGCTAAACACCTGGAGCAGGATGAAAAATGTTCTAGATTTTTTTTCAAGAAGGTTTGTAAGGAAAAAGGAGTGTTTGAGGGTGTGTATGATGAAGAAGGGAGGGAATGTAAGGGAGAGAATGTGCTGGAATGCGTGACTAAATTTTATGAACGATTGTATGAGGGAGTGTGTGTTGATGAGTCAGATACTAGAATGTTTGATATGGTAGTGGATAATTTAGATGAGGATGATAAGGTTTTTTTGCAGAAAGCAGTGAATGAGTAGGAGGTGTGGGAAGCTGTGGCAAGCATGGGGGCTAATAAAACCCCGGGAGGCTTTTTCTCAGGGTATTATAGACCAAGACACATGGGAATTTTTGTGCATCAAATATCCCAAGACTCAGACCTTCTATTGTCTACCCAAGGTCCATAAAAACTTGGTCTCCCCACCAGGCAGACCTATAGTGTCGGGGAATGGAGCTGTTACCGAACATCTTAGCCTATATGTTGATACCCATCTTAAACCATTCATGGAGAATTTACCTTCTTACGTACCGGACACTATACATCTTTTGCAAAATTTGGATGTGTTACACATGTCCCAACAGTCGTTGTTGGTGGCGATCGATGTAGAGGCTCTATACAGCTCCATTGCCCATCACTTGGGATTGGCTGTTGTCAGATGTACCATTGCACAGACTCACAGGGATGACAAGAAATTATGTGAGTTCATCGTTATGGCAATGGAGTTTATTCTCCACCATAACGTTTTTTCGTTTGATGGCTCCCATTTCCTCCAGGTGCAGGGCGTTGCGATGGGGAACTTCTTGTGCCCCATCGTACGCCAATCTGTACCTGGGGGAGTGGGAGCAGTCCTTCTTGTCTGATGAGTCCTTCAGATGTCATACCAAATATGTCACGGCTTGGTTTCGATATATAGACGACATATTGGTCCTTTGGGAGGGTTCGGAGACAGAGCTGGAGGCATGCATTGGTGCGATGCAACTTAATTCCTTTAATTTAAAATTTACTGTCACCCATAGCAAGACTAGTGTCACCTTCTTAGACACTAACATCACCAAACAAGAGGATGGCAGTCTTTCTAGTGGACTTTTCCGTAAACCGACAGCAGGGAACACTATTTTGCATGCCTCCAGCTCTCACCCCCCAACCTCTCATCCGTGCAATCCCGTACAGCCAGTATTTAAGGTTGAAACGGAATTGCTCTGATCAGGAGTCGTTTCTGCCCTTAGAGAGAGACTGCTTATCAGAGGTTATTCCCACTCCATTCTAAAAAAGGCATTCAGACGCGCAAATGGACGCACTAGACAGGAACTACTGTTCGGCCATCAAAGGAAAACCGATGACCTTCCAATAGTTAGAATGATTACTAGATTCAACAATCAGCATCATAAATTCAAATCTATTTTCAACAAATTTTGGCATATATTATATGCGGATTCAAACTTGCAACCTTACCTGTCTGAGCGCCCGGCAATAACCTACCGACGTACCAGTTCACTGAAGGACCAATTGGTCCACAGTGAATTTGTAGGCGAGTTCCGCAGTGATCCGTGTAAGAGACTGGGGACTTTCACCTGCGGTGGATGCCCAGTATGCTGTTACATGAACACTAGTTGGGACATAGTCCTGCTCAATGGGAGACCTTACAGACCTCAACACTTCTTTAATTGCAAAACCAAGGGGGTAGTATACCTTCTAACTTGTCAGTGTCAACATTTTTATGTTGGCAAGACTAAGTTAAAATTCTACTTACATGCCTCCCGACACATTACATCTATGAAGAAAGCCAATCCTGACCTCCCCCTGGGGAGACATGTTGCGAACATGTATCATGGTACCTTCCCAACAATTGAATTTCTTATTTTAGACAGAATTCATCCTAGTCCCAGGGGCGGGGATTGGAACAAGGTTCTGCTACAGCGTGAGACCCCCTGGATTGCGGACCTTGCTGCCACCTCGCCCCCGGGACTTAATGAACAATTCAGTTATAGACCCTTTTTAGAGGGATTTTCATCCGGGGGCTGTGAGAAGGAATAACTACCTTCCTTGCGATTTTTCTATACCCACACAAATTATTCCTTGTTTTCTTTTCTACTTTTTTTTTTTTATATATAATTGTCTGTAAATTTAATTTGATGTATCCTATATTTGTACATTATTGGTTATGTTTTACCCACTCACCCCTCTATCGAAGAATTGTTGGAATCTCCCGGCCATATCCCGGTGTGGGCATCCGTTAATTTTTAGATCTGCTGACACTTTTTTGTCCCGCCCGGCGCAGATAGGCCTCCCATCAATACGTTGGTGGGGGGCCTTTTCTTGGCGGCCGTTTGGGATGGTATCTGATGGGCAACAATGTTGGCCCGGTGATGCATGTCCACCTGGCTGCTTTTCTGCGTCGGTGGACTGTTGCTGCAGGACCTTCTTCACAGACCCCTCTGTGGGGGGCGCCCTGCAGCTCCGGTCCAGGGTCCTGTTTCTCAGGCATTTGTGGCGGTGTTGCGATCTGGGGGGATGTGTACATCAATATGTGATTTATTTTTTACTTTTAGTATTTGTGGCTTTATTATTATTTTCTGTGTTCAGGCTTGTCTGGCCATGGAGTAATCTGTTTGGCCGCTATGACACTTGTTCATTTGCATCAAACAGCTACTCCCGTTGATTGGTACCTGGCTGTGTACTCCGGAGTGGTTCTCATATAATCTTAATATCCGCCCTTGTACTGTGATGACGTACGCTGCGAAGAGCGACAGTGTCATCTCCGGGTGCCCTTCTTAAATCGTAACCGGGATTCAATGCCAGTGTAGGTGATGGTGGTGTAACGAGCGGACGTATAACGAGGTGGTGGTGTAACGAGCGGACTGACAGTCGGCTGGCTGGGGGAGCTTCATACATTAAACAACAAGTAGGTTCTACTCACTTTTCCTTGGCTGTTCAGTGTGAGCACTGCAGCTAATGATTTAATTATTTATTTATACTGTAGTATGCCTTTCTTAAGGGCACTTTTCCTATCTCTTTTTAATTGTAGAATTTCTGTATGAGATTGGATACCACCCAAGCAGCACACTCAGGAATGCCTGACTACGCTTCTGTTCCTAACTTGGACTACCCTGTTCTGCTTATCCATTGATGCACATTTTCCCTCTCTTACCTTCTATTCTATGAAGGTAGGATACCTGTGATCCTTCTCAGTTTTGTCGATGCATATTATGAGCCTGTTTTAACTGTGTTTTTTTCTAAGAATAGGCCACAGAATTTTACATATATACTTTTTTTGATAGAGCTTTAATCCACATCGGTGGCACCGTCCCTCCTGGTGTGCGCTGCCGTTGTGTCTGTGTGGACCAGTGTGGATAAAGTGGGGCCAGCCACACACTCCCCCACCCCCTTTTCCTTTTGGATTTGGGGTGTTGGTGCTTGATACGGTCACCACCGTGGTTGTGGTGGTGAGATTTAAACTACACAAGTTTGGGTATGTTTCTCCTCTATGGAATTATTGTGCCGCATGTTGTTGTAATATAGAGCAGTTATGTACTATATTTGAGTATATTGAATTATATAATACTTTATTGATATGAATCTTTTTTCTGACTTAGATGCGATTAGTGCGTTTTTTGCTCCACTGACTGCCCCTGATGAAGGGACGCTACCAATAAATCCCGAAACGCGTAGGGCCATGTGGAAGACTGCACATATACCGTGACCACTTGTTGTTCTTATTTTTAGTGGTTCTATGTTTTTCAAGAATTTTTCATGTTTATATGCTTATTGTGATTCTGTACTTAATTTTTTTTTTTTTTGTATTAATAAATTATGTCTATTTTACGACATTGCCATTAAAGTCCCAAACCATTTTTTGAGGGTTTTTTTCTTCTGGGATGGCTTACCAAGTGAGTTTTTTAATTGTTTTGGGATATTATTAAGCGGGATGTGGTTGAGGTATTTAGTTACATGATGAGGGAAGGCATTATATCCAAATCTCTGAGAGAGGGGGTAGTGGTATACTGTAAATTTATAAGAAGGGGGATAAGATGGATATTCGAAATTGGAGGCCTAGCTCCTTACCAAATTCAGACTACAAGGTCTTTGCAAAAATGGTGGTGAGGAGATTGTCTAAGGTCATTAGTAGGATGGTTAGCGAGACACAGGCCTGTGCAGTGCCAGGTCGAATGATCTCGGAGAATTTAATTTTAGTTAGGGATATAATTCATTTTTGTAAAGATAGGAATAGTTCGATTATCCTGACATCATTTGACCTTGAGAAGGCATACGATAAAGCAAATCATACCAAATATACCACAGCTGCTCATTAATGTAATAAAAGGGTTGTATTGGGGGATATGTAGTCGTGTTCTGGTTAATGGGAGTTTGGAAGGGCTTTTTTGGTTAAATCTGGGGTGAGACAGGGGTGTCCCCTGTCTCCTATTCTCTTTATTTGTTTTATTGATCCACTGTTGGACAATGGGAGACACTCACATGAGTGTAGACAAATGGGCTGCACACCCCATGAAGTGTATAAAAAACTACGAAAGACCCCCTATCGGGGCTTTAAAGCAGCCAATAAGATTCAGTAGAAGAAGTCAAAAAGGATTAATTTTATTGATACAAAAAATATATAATATAATAATAAAAATAAGTAAATTGATTCTGACTGTTCAAGTCAGGACATGAACTGTATGCATCATAAAAATTGCAACAGACAATACCCGTGGCTAGAAACAGTACAAATTGCAATGCAATGTTATGAGACAACCAAAATTTCCTTAAGGGTATAATCCCCAAAGTATTGCAACAGACAGTGCCTAGGAATAAAAACAATGTACAATACAAAAAATGGGACAACAAGAGTTGTAAATATGAATCCTGACGCGTTTCGACCCTCGCTGGGTCTTCTTCAGAGGATGGGTTGTCCGCTGCGGAAATGCAAACATATATCGAACATAGCATAAGACTCAACAATAGCAAACCCATCTGTATACAATGTAACATATCTGCGTAAATTCCATAATTACCTATCACAAGGTTCCTGGCAATACAGGATATTTAGGGTAATGTAGTTCCTCCTATGTCCTCTGTCTCCCCCGTGTCGGGCCAACTCCCCAGAGGACGGGTGGTAGACCAAATGTGCCTTAAGAGGGATCACGCCTACATGCCCCCCACATGTGCAGGGGAGGGAAGGGACTGCAAATGGCCAAAAGCTGCACCTGGTGGAATTCACGTTGGCACTAAAGATGAAAGTAGAAAGCGAGGAGTAAGTTGACTCCTCGAATGTTTGAAAGTTTCCTTATCGCGGAGCATTATAATGGGTCCATGGGTATGCAGGGAAACATATGCAGAAAGTGGAAAGAAGAAAAGAGACAAAAGGGGAAGGGAAGGAGGGGAAGGAAAAACGTGGGGAGGGAGGACAGTAGGGGAAGGGGAAAAAAAAAAAGGGGGGAAAAAAGGTTGAGTGGGGGAGGGGAAGAGGGGAAGGGAAAAAGGGGGGGAGGGAGAGAAAGGGGAAAAAGAAAAAAAGGAAAAAAGAAAGTGTGAGAAAAGTATAAAAGAGTCAATGAATATCAATGCAAGAAAAAACAGTGAACCACACAGAGTGAAATAATGTGAAAGTGAGTGGGAGAAATAGACGAACAAACAGCAAAGGCCCTGCTGCCCATCAAGGACCATATGGTAGTAAGACTATTGGATGGAAAGCAATGGGGTGGCAGCACCACAGACCGCCTGTGAGGTGACCAAGGATGAGGAAAGACCAACCGAGGTTGGATGGGGGGGAGGGGAGGGGAAGGAGATTAGGGGGGAAGGGGAAGGGAATGGGGGGGAGGGGGGGAAAGGGAAGGGAAAGGGGGGAAAAAAGGGGGGAAAGAAAGTGGGGGGAATAGGGATCGGGAGTGATAAGGTGAGATCAGAGTGCACAGTGGGGGGGAGGGGGGGAGGTAGTGGATAGAGGGAGAAGGGGGAGGAAAGGGGGAAAAAGGGAAAAAAGGGGAAAAAAAGGGAGGGGAAAATGGGGAGGGTAGGGATAGGGAGTGAGGTGTGGACAGAGTGGGAACAGTGGTGTGGGGGAAGGGAATGTGATATGTGTAGACTTGAAAGTGAAAACACAAGATAAACACAACCCTCAACCAAACAAACAACCAAATGCGTGCGAAAACTATAATAAAGTGTATGGGTGGTCGCGGAACTGTTTACCCAATTAGGCGAACCAAGATGGTTAGATATGGTATTCCTGGTTCTAAAAAGTTGAAATACAGATAGTCAGTCTTAACAGAATAAAGAGATATACAAGGGAAGATGCTGGGAAGCATATCAAGTGTACTTACCAATCACTCAGATCGGTGGGTGCATAACCAGGTATCGCACGGTTTAAAAAGATTCAATAGCCTTCCCTTAAGGCTTGATGCATTTATAGGGAGTGTCATTTGACTAACTCCCATTAGGTGGAAGCATACTGACACATTCGTCCCTCCTCCTGCCCCCACCCGGGGGGAAAGAGCAGCACAGCTGTGCGCTCCAACGTGACCCCCCCCGGCGTTCAGGAGGAGTATGTACTCTCGGGCACCCCCATCCCTTCCGCCGCAACTGCGTAGGCGCTGCTACGTCACGCGCTCTAGGTCGCGCGCGCGTGAGCATGGCATCTGGAAGGGATCTGGGACGCCACTGGCAGGCAAGAGGCGCCCAGGACCAGGTGCTGACACCTGGTGGGCGTGTACAGGAGACGCAGGGCCCAAGCGTCTCCCCTCTTGTCCTGCCAGGAAGGCACAAATGGTGCGCTCCCGCCCCCTAGAGGGAAAAAAACGGCATTATAGGGGAGACATGGTGGACATAAAAACAGGCAACAATTTAATATACATTATAGCATTGGGATGTGACTCAGCCAATCCTCGTCACCCACTCACTGGGCAATATACATAGGGTCTGTGTAGCTAAAGTTAACCCTTAGCTGACCGTAGTTAGTACTTTGTAATCTACATGCTACTATCGCCTAAAAGGTGGTTCTGTAGTTGTATTGGCCTCATCTTATTGCAATTTAGTGATCAGATAACACATTTGACAAAAAAGGAAAAGGAAATTGCATAATACAAAAAATAAACATATAAACATATAAAGGTATGTAAAGAACTGTGAGCTGTTTTCAGGCTAAATTCCTTTGAGAATGGGATATTTGGGAGTATAGGACATATTGTGTTAACTTCCATTTCCCACACACAGAATTGTACATCATATGCTAGAGAATATTGAAAGTGATCGTGGTTAGCGATATTAATCGCATGTGGGAAAGTACCAGGCAGGAATAGAGGTTAATTAGTGGAAAAGCTAATTGAGTATATATTATAGAAGGCGCTCCCCTGATCTGCATAGGGGGGGGGGAAGGGGGAAGGGAGAGAGGGGGGGGAAGGACAGAGAAAGGAATGGAAAAGAGGAGAATAGATGGTAATATATTTCCACAGAGCGCTGTGGAACATTCAAAATGAACAATCCCTTCCCATACTTTCATTGTGTTTTTCCAGATGAAAACCCCTGCAAAAAAGGGGCGAACGAAATTGATTCGTTGAGGCCTGGTGGAGAGGTGGCCTGTAGCTGGAATATCCATCTTTGCTTTTTTTGCAGCAGAGACTTGTTCCAGTCGCCACCTTTCATTGGGATCTGTATTTTGTAAAGGGCCACAAAGGTCACTCTTGGGACCCTATAGTTGTGTATAGAAATTATGTGCCTCCCAATGGGAAGATACGGGTTCCCCACCTGCATGCTATAAACATGTTGGGAAATGCGTTTCCAAAATTCTTGCCTGGTCTTTCCCACATAGTAAGCTCCACACTCACATTCCATCAGATATACTATTCCACGGGTGTGGCAGTTCACAAATTGTGTGGGTGTAAATGTCTTTCCATTGGGAAGGACAAAGATTTTGTCTTTCTTGATAAGTGAACAATATGAGCAATGTCCACAGGGGAAAGAACCCACTATGGAACGGTGCTTCACTCTCCTATTTTAATTGATGTATTCGCTCTGGACGAGCTTGTCCCGTAGTGACATAGCTCTTTTGTATGTTATGGTGGGTTTTTCTAGGATGAACTCACGCAATTTAGGGTCATCTGTAAGGATGCTCCAATGGCGCTCTATGATCTTTTTGATAGCCTGATGTTGTCGAGAGTAACGCATGATGATGCGGGTGAGGTTGCCTTCAGAGCTTTTGGAGGGTTTAGAACCAAAAAGCAGCTGGGATCTAGAATGTCCTATGGCTTGGTTGTACGCTTTTTTAAGGCACGATCGGCTGTAACCCCTTGCTAGCAGTCGATTCTGAAGCCCCTCAGCTTCTTTTTTAAAAAGAGCATCATTCGAACAGTTGCGCCGAAGGCGCAGATATTGTTCATAAGGGATAGAATTCTTTAATGGAATGGGATGGAAGCTGTCCGAATGGAGGACCGTGTTCCCGGCAGTTGTCTTTCGAAACAAAGTACTGGAAAGACTTCTTTCCGCAGTGACCAAAATGGAGACATCTAAGAAGGTGACGCTGTGGGGGTCATAGATCATCGTAAAACTCAAATTGCGGTCGTTCACATTGATCCTATTAAAAAATTTGACTAATTTGGTCTCAGGTCCCTCCCAGACGACAAAGACGTTGTCAATATACCTCAGCCATTTAATTATATGGCTGGTGTATATGACAAGGTCCTCGTCGTCCAAGAGGGACTTCTCCCACTCCCCCAGGTACAGGTTGGCGTAGGAGGGGGCACAACAGGTCCCCATAGCCACACCCTGCACCTGGAGGTAGTGGGAGTTGTCAAAGCAAAAGTAATTATGGTGCAGTATATAGTGCAGACCATTCAATATGAACCTGACCAGTGCAGGGTCATATTGAGAATGCTGTTGCAAGGCCCTTTGCACAGCAGCCAAACCCTGGGAATGGGGAATGCTGCTGTACAGCGCCTCAACGTCGATGGTCACCTGAATGGCATTGTCTGGTATCTTGAGATCATTGATGAGTTGTAGAAATTGTATTGTGTCCTTAACAAAGGAGGGCAAAGACAAAACAAGAGGTTGCAAGTGTGCATCTATGACTCGGCTTAGGTTTTCTGATATAGCTCCATTGCCGGAGACAATGGGACCACCTGTGAGTTTAATGGAGTTTTTATGAATTTTTGGGTAGACTATAGAACGTGGCCACCTTGGGATGTGGGGTCCTGACAAACTCATAAATATTCTTGGTGATTTCACCCCTATAGATTGCACGATCAACCATGCTATAAAAGCTGGAGTTGTATTGATTGATATTGAGGGCTGAAATTACTTTATACCATGCTTTGTTCTTTAGAATGTCTAGACGCATTGAAACGTAGTCGTCATTGTTCATGACGACCACATTACCCCTTTTGTCTGAAGGTTTTATTACAATTTTGGGGTTTTTTATAAGGCGCTGGAAGGCCAGATTTTCATCATATGAAAGATTGACCGGTTTTGATTTGGTTTGTGGTAGTTGGCATATATCACGAATGGTCTGCCTCAAAAATACTGCTACATTGGGATTAATGCTTGAAGAGGGGAATGTAGTAGAGGCCTTTTTGAACATTACTAGGGGATTTGTAGTCGATTTGTCTACCTCCTGCAGTAAGGCGTCCAAATCAATTTGGTCTATTAAATCCACCGTATTGTTTTCTTGGTAAAGAAGAGTTAGGTCTCGTAAGGCCCTGCATTCCTTTGAACTGTAAAGGGACCCATCCACAGCGTCATCATCGGGGTCATCCTTAGCATGTAGGTATTTAAGTAATAACCTGCGTGCAAAGAGTTGTAGGTCAGTAATTGTTTCAAAGACATCAAAGTTTTGTTCGGGACAAAAGGTAAGTCCACGAGACAAAAGTTGTGTCTCACTTGATGATAAATTAATGGAGGATAGGTTAACCACACTTAGGTGGTTTGTTGAATCTGCACCACAAAGGGGTCCAGACCTTTGCCTGTTTTGTTGGTTTGTGGGGACCCGGGTCCCCGAGCTGAGTTTAAAGCTTTTTGTGGGGCTGCTTTATTAGGGCCTGCAGAGGGAGTAAGATGTTTGGAGGGTTCCTGTACCAATGAAATATTGCTATTTCGTTCGAGGGACACTGCCCTACCCACTTCAGCAATCTGTTCTTTAGTTGCTGTATAGCCCGGTAAGGCATCTTGGGAATCTAGTTGTGTGGGGGTAGTGTCCATCGCTCGTTTTTTAGAGTCGTGTTCGGGAGAATTCCTGAAGCTACGATTTCTTTTTTGTTGTGATTTACTACGCACTTGACTGCGTTGAGAGAGATTTTTTCGTTCCGATTCGGAATCCGAAGATCTACACGGGGGAGACAGAGGACATAGGAGGAACTACATTACCCTAAATATCCTGTATTGCCAGGAACCTTGTGATAGGTAATTATGGAATTTACGCAGATATGTTACATTGTATACAGATGGGTTTGCTATTGTTGAGTCTTATGCTATGTTCGATTCATATTTACAACTCTTGTTGTCCCATTTATTGTATTGTACATTGTTTTTATTCCTAGGCACTGTCTGTTGCAATACTTTGGGGATACTTTGGGGATTATACCCTTAAGGAAATTTTAGTTGTCTCATAACACATTGCAATTTGACTAGATTCCCAAGATGCCTTACCGGGCTATACAGCAACTAAAGAACAGATTGCTGAAGTGGGTAGGGCAGTGTCCCTCGAACGAAATAGCAATATTTCAATGGTACAGGAACCCTCCAAACATCTTACTCCCTCTGCAGGCCCTAATAAAGCAGCCCCACAAAAAGCTTTAAACTCAGCTCGGGGACCCGGGTCCCCACAAACCAACAAAACGGGCAAAGGTCTGGACCCCTTTGTGGTGCGGATTCAACAAACCACCTAAGTGTGGTTAACCTATCCTCCATTAATTTATCATCAAGTGAGACACAACTTTTGTCTCGTGGACTTACCTTTTGTCCCGAACAAAACTTTGATGTCTTTGAAACAATTACGAGAACTAACTCTTCTTTACCAAGAAAACAATACGGTGGATTTAATAGACCAAATTGATTTGGACGCCTTACTGCAGGAGGTAGACAAATCGACTACAAATCCCCTAGTAATGTTCAAAAAGGCCTCTACTACATTCCCCTCTTCAAGCATTAATCCCAATGTAGCAGTATTTTTGAGGCAGACCATTCGTGATATATGCCAACTACCACAAACCAAATCAAAACCAGTCAATCTTTCATATGATGAAAATCTGGCCCTCCAGCGCCTTATAAAAAACCCCAAAATTGTAATAAAACCTTCAGACAAAGGGGGTAATGTGGTTGTCATGAATAATGACGACTACGTTTCAATGTGTCTAGACATTCTAAAAGAACAAAGCATGGTATAAAGTAATTTCAGCCCTCAATATCAATCAATACAACTCCAGATTTTATAGCATGGTTGATCGTGCATTCTATAGGGGTGAAATCACCAAGAATATTTGTGAGTTTGTCAGGACCCCACATCCCAAGGTGGCCACGTTCTATAGTCTACCCAAGATTCATAAAAACTCCATTAAAGTCACAGGTCGTCCCATTGTCTCCGGCAATGGAGCTATATCAGAAAACCTAAGCCGAGTCATAGATGCACACTTGCAACCTCTTGTTTTGTCTTTGGCCTCCTTTGTTAAGGACACAATACAATTTCTACAACTCATCAATGATCTCAAGATACCAGACAATGCCATTCTGGTGACCATCGACGTTGAGGCGCTGTACAGCAGCATTCCCCATTCCCAGGGTTTGGCTGCTGTGCAAAAGGCCTTGCAACAGCATTCTCAATATGACCCTGCACTGGTCAGGTTCATATTGAATGGTCTGCACTATATATTGCACCATAATTACTTTTGCTTTGACAACTCCCACTACCTCCAGGTGCAGGGTGTGGCTATGGGGACCTGTCGTGCCCCCTCCTACGCCAACCTGTACCTGGGGGAGTGGGAGAAGTCCCTCTTGGACGACGAAGACCTTGTCATATACACCAGCCATATAATTAAATGGCTGAGGTATATTGACGACGTCTTTGTCGTCTGGGAGGCCAAATTAGTCTAATTTTTTAATAGGATCAATGTGAATGACCGCAATTTGAGTTTTACGATGATCTATGACCCCCACAGTGTCACCTTCTTAGATGTCTCCATTTCAGTCACTGCGGAAAGAAGTCTTTCCAGTACTTTGTTTCGAAAGACAACTGCCGGGAACACGGTCCTCCATTCGGACAGCTTCCATCCCATTCCATTAAAGAATTCTATCCCTTATGGACAATATCTGCGCCTTCGGCGCAACTGTTCGAATGATGCTCTTTTTATAAAAGAAGCTGAGGGGCTTCAGAATCGACTGCTAGCAAGGGGTTACAGCCGATCGTGCCTTAAAAAAAGCGTACAACCAAGCCATAGGACATTCTAGATCCCAGCTGCTTTTTGGATCTAAACCCTCCACCATAACATACAAAAGAGCTATGTCACTACGGGACAAGCTAGTCCAGAGCGAATACATCAATGAAAATAGGAGAGTGAAGCACCGTTCCATAGTGGGTTCTTTCCCCTGTGGACATTGCTCATATTGTTCACTTATCAACAAAGACAAAATCTTTGTCCTTCCCAATGGAAAGACATTTACACCCACACAATTTGTGAACTGCCACACCCGTGGAATAGTATATCTGATGGAATGTGAGTGTGGCGCTTACTATGTGGGAAAGACCAGGCAGGAATTTTGGAAACGCATTTCCCAACATGTTTATAGCATGCAGGTGGGGAACCCGTATCTTCCTATTGGGAGGCACATAATTTCTATACACAACTATAGGGTCCCAAGAGTGACCTTTGTGGCCCTTTACAAAATACAGATCCCAATGAAAGGTGGCGACTGGAACAAGTCTCTGCTGCAAAAAGAGCAAAGATGGATATTCCAGCTACAGGCCACCTCTCCACCAGGCCTCAACGAATCAATTTCATTCGCCCCTTTTTTGCAGGGGTTTTCATCTGGAAAAACACAATGAAAGTATGGGAAGGGATCGTTCATTTTGAAGGTTCCACAGCGCTCTGTGGAAATATATTACCATCTATTCTCCTCTTTTCCATTCCTTTCTCTGTCCTTTCCCCCCCTCTCCCTTCCCCCTTCCCCCCCCTATGCAGATCAGGGGAGCGCCTTCTATAATAATATATACTCAATTAGCTTTTCCACTAATTAACCTCTATTCCTGCCTGGTACTTTCCCACATGCGATTAATATCGCTAGCCACGATCACTTTCAATATTCTCTAGCATATGATATACAATTCTGTGTGTGGGAAATGGAAGTTAACACAATATGTCCTATACTCCCAAATATCCCATTCTCAGAGGAATTTAGCCTGAAAACAGCTCACAGTTCTTTACATACCTTTATATGTTTATATGTTTATTTTTTGTATTATGCAATTTCCTTTTCCTTTTTTTGTCAAATGTGTTATCTGATCACTAAATTGCAATAAAATGAGGCCAACACAACTACAGAACCACCTTTTAGGCGATAGTAGCATGTAGATTACAAAGTACTAACTACGGTCAGCTAAGGGTTAACTTTAGCTACACAGACCCTATGTATATTGCCCAGTGAGTGGGTGACGAGGATTGGCTGAGTCACATCCCAATGCTATAATGTATATTAAATTGTTGCCTGTTTTTATGTCCGCCATGTCTCCCCTATAATGCCGTTTTTTTCCCTCTAGGGGGCGGGAGCGCACCATTTGTGCCTTCCTGGCAGTACAAGAGGGGAGACGCTTGGGCCCTGCGTCTCCTGTACATGCCCACCAGGTGTCAGCACCTGGTCCTGGGCGCCTCTTGCCTGCCAGCGGCGTCCCGGATCCCTTCCGGATGCCGTGCTCACGCGCGCGCGACCTAGCGGCACCTGCGCAGTTGCGGCGGAAGGGACGGGGGTGCCTGAGAGTACATACTCCTCCTGAACGCCGGGGGGGTCACGTTGGAGCGCACAGCTGTGCTGCTCTTTCCCCCCGGGTGGGGGGGGCAGGAGGAGGGACGAATGTGTCAGTATGCTTCCACCTGATGGGAGTTAGTCAAATGACACTCCCTATAAATGCATCAAGCCTTAAGGGAAGGCTATTGAATCTTTTTAAACCGTGCGATACCTGGTTATGCACCCACCGATCTGAGTGATTGGTAAGTACATTTGATATGCTTCCCAGCATCTTCCCTTGTATATCTCTTTATTCTGTTAAGACTATCTGTATTTCAACTTTTTAGAACCAGGAATACCATATCTAACCATCTTGGTTCACCTAATTGGGTAAACAGTTCCGTGACCATCCATACACTTTATTATAGTTTTCTTACGCATTTGGTTTGTTTGTTTGGTTGAGGGTTGTGTTTATCTTGTGTTTTCACTTTCAAGTCCACACATATCACATTCCCTTCCCCCACACCACTGTTCCCACTCTGTCCACACCTCACTCCCTATCCCTACCCTCCCCATTTTCCCCTCCCTTTTTTTCCCCTTTTTTCCCTTTTTCCCCCTTTTTTCCTTTCCTCCCCCTTCTCCCTCTATCCACCCCCCCCTCCCCCCCACTGTGCACTCTGATCTCACCTTATCACTCCCGATCCCTATTCCCCCCACTTTCTTTCCCCCCTTTTTTCCCCCCTTTCCCTTCCCTTTTCCCTCCCCCCCTTTTTTCCTTCCCCTCCCCTCCCCCTACTTTGGTTTGTTGTTTTTTTTTGGGTGGTGGTTATTTTACCATGAAATCTTTTTTATGTTGGCAATTTTTGTTGTTTTTACATTGTTCACTTTGAGTTAACTGTCTGTGCTGCCTTATTTTTAAAATTCTTTCTCAAGATGTTGTGCCTAATGTTGTTTTAATCCTTAATAGATTCCATTTGTATGTGCACTCCTTTTAACTCCTGTCAATTTACACTACAAAAGGGTCAAACCTCAAACATATTCTGTTAGTGTCTCAAATTAACATACATGTGTGTATTTTTCTTTCATTGCTTCTTTGCCAAGTCCTGTTTTTTTGGACCAATAAAATTGTTTCAAATTTTTTATGTTTTATGTGTGTTCTTTTCATGCAATGGATTTCCCAGCTGCAGCTTAACTAGGCTGACTGGCATGTCTTATACAAATCCCTTTTTTATTTATTTTTTTGGTTTAAGTTACTTTCCTGGTGCCTTCATGGTAGCACATGCATGGATTGTATGTATGCTGCCATGGATAGTGACCAGGAAAGTAACATTTCAGAGTGGAAAGTATTCAATTTTCTTTTTGAGCAGTGGTTTTCAGCCTCAGTCCTCAAGTACCCCCCCCCCCCCCCCAGGGGACAAGTTTAGGAAATGTTTTCTTATCTAAAATAGCTGTCCAAAATACAAAACCATTGACTTTGATTTAAAGCACCTGTGCAAGATGAAGGAAAACCTGCAAACATGGCCTGTTGGGGGGTACTTGAGGACAGGGTTGAGAAGCACTGATTTAGAGCACTGAACTAAAATCAAGCTGAAGACAATCCTATTCTAATTGTGAACATTTGAGGGAAATCAAGATTTTTTTTTTTAAGGTTGGGCTTTGTGTCCCTTTTCTTAAAATTGGCTTTGCTTCCTGTCACATAGCCAAACAGGAAGTGAGAGTAAAACCCTAACAATATTTTTCCTTGGGGACACACAGGTCAATCTAACTAGTGCCCCCACTATGCAAATTGCACTCTAGCACTTTGTTGTGTACACCCCAAATTATTAGGTATTTTGGGGTTTATTAAAGGCAAATCCTTTCTTCAATACAAGTGTAGTTGATGAAAATTTGAGGAGTAGTACTGGTGATTTTATCATCCAATCATGTAGAGGCAAAGATGCTGTTTTTTTCTTTTCCTTGCATGTCCCCCTCGGATCTCTAGCAACTGCACTTCTAAGTGCACTTGTAGTGCAAAGTGGATTTACCTTTTAGTAAATAAACCCCAAGATACATAATAATTTGTGATGTACATGACAAAATGCTAGAGTGCAATTTCCCAAATGGGGAAACTATATTGACCTGTGTGTCCCCAAGGACATACATTGGTAGGGTTTTACCCTCACTTCCTGTTTGGTGTGACAGGAAGTGAATAATTTCGAATGAGAAATTGGCAAAATTTGGGAGGTGTCTTCACCCTATCAGGGGTGTAGACATCTGACAAAACTTCTAATCCCTCTGCAGCCTATCCCCAAGCAAAAATAAGAAAGGATTTTAATTGGTTTAACTTTGCAAAGACACATTCCTAAATTCAATTGTGATGCATGTTAATGGCCCATTTAGACCTTTAATAGAAATTCATCAGTTGCATTTGACTCTAAACATTATTTTTGGCCAGTCCTAGAAATCTGCATCTGTTTTTCTATTAACCACTTGGTGTCTGTACTATAGCCAAACGACGGCCACAGCGTGGACCTGAATTTCTGGGAGGCCGTCATAGGACAGGCTCCCCGTGTGCTCCCTGCAGCGCGCACTGAGTCACTGAGACTCGGGTGATCACAGATCCGAGTAAGGGGCTGATCCCGGGCCCTTACCACGCGATTAGCTGTCAGCCATCGACGGCTGATCACATGATGTAAACTAAAGCTCGGTAATTGTTTATTTTTTCTCCTCACAATGACAGCATGAGGATAAAAATAAAAGTTGATCACCGGCTTAGGTGGTCCTGAAGAGGCAATTCTGCCTCATCTGTGCCCACCAGTACCACCTGCCAGTGCCACCTATCAATGCCCACCAGTGGTCCCAAGCAGTGCTGCCTATCAGTGTAACCAATCAGTGCCCACCAGTGCCACCTCATCAGCGTACATCAATGAAGGAGACAAATTACTTGTTTGCAAAATTTAATATCAAAATATCCAAAAATATACAAAATTATTTTTAAAAATCTGTCTTTTCTTTTTTTTTTTTTTTTTTTGAACAAAAGAAAAAAAAACACATAGGTGATCAAATACCACCAAAAGAATGCTCTATTTGTGGGAACTTTAAAAAAAAATATTTGGCTAAGTATGACCACGCAATTGTCATTCAAAGTGCATCAGCGCTGAAAATTGGTCTGCACAGCAGGGGGGTTTAAGTACCCAGTAAGCAAGTGGTTAATTTCCATGCCAAATATGGATTTCTGTAATAAAGATGTGTGCCCGCTGTGAATACGGCATGGGCCTAAGCAAGTCACACACATATGAATGGTACTGATCGTGAATCATGGGGTACAACTTGTGATGCAACTTTTAAGTCCCAAGTGGCCTTAGGCTATCTTTCCACTACTGTGAGTTGTTGTGCGACTTGACACATGTGAAGTCGCAGGACAAGTCAAAGCACGTGTATTTCAATGTTCAATGATGCAACTTTCCATTCCCTAGTGGCATGACAAGTTGCAATAGTGGAAAACAAGCCAAAAAAGCACATTGTAAATCATGCAACTTTGGGGTTGAAATAGTGGAAAGAGAGCATTAGGCTAAAGCGGTAATAGGAAGATGCACTGTAATGCCCTGTACACACGATCATAGGGAATGGCCGCATAAGATGGTCCCTCAGTGCAAACGCTTCATCCACAATGAAGACGAATGGGAGTCCTTCCATATTGTCTTCTGGAGGTGGCAAGTCCAAGCTGCCATTCTGGAGACGCCTGTAGAACTCAGTCTGAGCGATGACTCCACCATCGGACATCCGGCCATTCTTCCTCACGTCCACATACAGGAACTCATAAGTAGCCAACACCACCGCCAACATCACAGTACTATTGAACCCCTTGTAGTTGTAATAGCATGACCCCGAGTTGGGTGGTGGGACGATGTGGACGTGCTTCTCATCAATTGCCCCTCCGCAGTTAGGAAAGTCCAACCGCTGGGCAAAGTGGGAGGCCACAGTCTGTGATTCCTGTGGTGTTGAAGGAAACTGTCTCCTTCCTCCTCCTCCTGTTGACTTTGTTGGATTTCCACTTTTTCATGAGGTGGGGGTCTGTGGTCTCCTCGGATGAGGGGTGTCCTCCAAGTTTTTTCTCCCCTATGTAAAAAAAAAATAGGTATACTTAGCACACAGATATTTGATGACAGAAATATTAATCTGAAACATTGCTTAGAAGTGGGGTACAATTGTCTGTTTTGGCAGAGTTCCAAGATGAAGAAATATTTTGGTCACTTTGTCAAGCTTGAATACTTGTTTTGGACAAGCTTCACAGATGGAGACACCCCTATAGTATACACTGGAGCACCTGTGTGGGACCCCCTAATAAAAAGGGTGTTCTGGTGTCCCACACTAGTGCTCCAGTGTCCAGATGTGTAAACAGCTGCTGAGTTTCCTCTCCTTACACAGAATCTAGTTTGCATTTCATTCTAGTTACCAACCCATCTAGACACCAAAATTATTTGAGGAGAAGTAGGCTAGCAAAAATGTATTCAAATGCATATGTCCATATGTCCTCCTCTTCCTCCTCATTGCTGTAATTAGCACGCACCTGCTGTGTCTCCATCATGTGCTCTTTCCTCACTGCGCCGAACGAGAAGGGGCGGGGAATAGACTAGAAAGAACGTCAGGGGCAGGTGGAGTTTCACGCATGCGCAGCATATATAAAGCGTAACACACGTGCGTAGTACGTACGATCTGTTAGCGGAGGAAGGCGTATCAGAGACGCCGATCGTGATAACGAAGGTAAGATCTAAACATGGGCCTGTACTGCTTCTAGATTGAGGCCTTTATTGTAACAAGATTAGGAGAGTTTCGCCTGACATTAGGGTTTGTCTTGTGTTGTGTCTTGCAGATAAAATGGATGGCTTCAATTACCATAATTTCCTCCCCCTGTTCATAGACAAGTACAGGGTGCTGCCCTGTCTGTGGCAGGTGAAACATCCTCATTATAATCATAAACAAAAGAGGCAGGCAGCGCTGGAGAAACTGCTGGAGTTGGTGAAGCCGGTGGTCCCCACGGCAACCATCCCTTATTTAAAAGCCAAAATTGGTGGCCTGAGGAGCACTTATCTTAGGGAGCGCAAGAAGGTCATGGATTCCCAGAATCCGGAGCTGCAGCAGATGTTTATGTCCCCAGGCTGTGGTACTATGAGAGACTGCGATTTCTGTAAGACCAGACTGGAGTCAGGGAATCCCTCTCAACCCTTCCTTTCACTCTTCCTTCCACCCTATCTTCCACCCCAGCTGAGGCTTCCAATGTCCAACCTGGGACTTCCAGCCAGGAAGAAGTGGAGGAGCCCAGCTCGAGCCAGGTATAGCATTGTTTTACAGATCTCTGGTCAAGAAACAAATTATGTTTACTAGATGTTATTATTGATCACTAATTGCTGATTTAATAAAGTGTTTTACATATCAATAGACAGTAGTGGGCAAAAATAATTGGGACAAGAATGAAAAATGCTGGGCTCAGAATGATAATCTTTTATATTTGTTAACATTCAATTTGCAACAGTCATGAGGTGAAAATTGTGTGTGATTGATGAAGAAAAAACTAAAACTATGTCCCTTTTTCATACACAGGAAGACCTCAGCCAGGATGAGGCTCTGGAATGTGGCACACAGGAGGAGGCTGTGGAATGTGGCAGCCAGGAGGAGGCGGGGGTAAGTGGCAGCCAGGAGAAGGCGGGGCCCAGTAGGAGCCTGACAGAATCACAGGTCCCTCCCCTCTGCCTTCCAACCAAAAGACCCAGGAAGGGGAGTAACGTGCAGGATTCAGCACTCAGGCTGATTCAGAAGGCTTCTGTGTCCCTCAGAGCCTTACCCACTCCTGAAGAGGCCTTTGCCTGCATGGCTGCCACAAAACTGAAGGACATGCAGGAGGGTCAACGCCTCATGAGTGAGGACCTTCTTTACAAAACACTAACTAAGGGGGTGAGGGGCGAAATCACACACAAAACCCACCTGTGTGAGTTGGACCATCCTCCTCCTCCTCCTGCCACAACTCCACCACCAGAGCCACAGAGTGGAAGGAAGCGTGGAAGGAAGACCAGAGAGTGATGACCTGGGTTCAGTCTGGTCTGACAAAAGATGCAGGCTCTAGTATGACCACAGCCTGGGGACATGTATGTCATCTGCTGCTGTTCAGGATCTCTTGGACTTCTGGACCAGACTGCACTCCCTTATATATGGACTCCTCAGGCCACCAATTTTGCTGTAAAATAATTGATGTGTGCCCTGGGGGCCAAAGGCTTCGCCAATTTCTGTTGTTTCTCCAGCGTTGCCTCCCTCTTTGTTTGGTTCTGATCCCTTAATAAAGGATTTTGTGTTTCAATTATACTCGCCTATGTGTGTTTTCCTTCAAAAAGGACAGTTTGTTTGTGAGGAGGCAGGTACATTTCAAATATACAATGTGAAATTAACAAGAGACACCAACACCAAGCAATCTCCTTGAGATTAAATAATACAATATAATAATTGTATTGTGGTAACTTGACACACAAAACACACCCAAAAATATTAATGATGTAAAATCAAAAAATAAAAACACGATCAGGCTTGAAAACAATACAAACCAAAAAAAAATATATAAATCTTTTTTGTCAGATGTGACAAATCAAAATATATTGATAAAATCATGATAAATAATAAAGAAAGAAGTTTGTGAGAAGTCTGTGTGAATATCATTCTTCTAGCATTATAAAGAACAGAGTGCGCTGCATTAAACAATTTTAAACAATTAAACAATTCACGCTCCGATCGTACATTTTCTGTCGGAACTTCCAATTGTAGAAAAACAAACAGGCTTTTGCACTGAATCTAATTTATGGAAGATCTAACTGATTGGCCAGTGTATGGTGACCTTTAAAGATATGAAAAGTTGAATTTCTGGTGTTTAAGCCTCATACACACAATGGGACTTTGTACAAACTTTCCTGTGGATTTTTGTACAAAGGGCGCTGACCTTAGGGTTCTTTCACACGGACATGTTCGTGTACGGAGCCCACTCTGCTCAGCGGGGTATCGCTCCATGGATCCCCACTGAGCAGGCAGATGACAGGTCTGTCTCTGCGCACTGTGCAGGGACGGACCTGTCAGAGTGCCACTCTCCTCTATGGGGGATCGGATGATGACGGACAGTAGAGTTTGTCGTCACCCGATCCGATCTGCCGACGGATGGAAAAATAGATGTTTCCTCTGTTACACTTTTTCAGATTGGAGTGGGTAGGATGTCAGCTGACATGTCACCACTGACATCCGACCCTCCATAGAGGTCTATGGAGTGTCCATTCAGGTCCGCAGGTCCGAGGCGGACCTGAAAGGTCCGTCCGTGTGAAAGGGGCCTTAGGCTCCTTTCACACTGGGGCGGTGCGGGCGTCAGTGGTAAAACAGCGCTATTTTTAGCGCCGCTTTACCGGCAGTATTCGGCCGCTAGCGGTTTTAACCCCTACTAGCGGCCAAGAAGGGGTTTATATAAATCCGCACGCAAAATGCCACCGCAGCGGCGTTTGATTTCAATGGGCAGCAGCGGTTTATACACCGCTCCAAAGGTGCTGCTAGCAGGCCTTTTTTTAGGCCCCTTTCACACTGGGGTGTTTTTAGGCGCTACAGTGCTAAAAATAGCATCTGAAAAATGCCCTAAAGAAGCGGCTCCATTCACTCCAGTGAGGGCTTTCACACTGGAGCGGTGCACTGGCAGGGCGTCACAAAAAGTCCTGCCAGCAGCTTCTTTGGAGCGGTGAACTCACCGGTCCTCCCCATTGAAATCAATGGGGCAGCGCTGTGATACTGCCGGCAAAATGCCGCTCCAGCAGCGTTTTGCGGGTGTATTTAACCCCTTTTCGGCCGCCAGCAGGGGGGTTAAAACCGCCCCAATAGCAGCCGAATAATGCCGGTAAAACGAGCTGAAAGAAGATAGCGGGAGAGGCCGGCAGAAGATACCGGACACCGGGAGAAGAGGCTGGACAGCGCGGAAAAGAACCGGACACCGGGAGAAGATGCGGAGAGCACGGAAGAAGACCCCCGAAGTCGAAAGAAGACCCCCAGAGCTGCCTAATAAATTACTTTAAAAACCTGTGTAGTGTGTTTTTTTTCTTGACACTTTTCTCCCCCAGGTGAATGGGTAGGGGTACCATGTACCCCATACTCATTCACGTAGGGTGGGGGGGCCGGGATCTGGGGGCCCCCTTATTAAAAGGGGCACCTGGATTCTGATAAGCCCCCTGCCCACAGACCCCGACAACCAACGGCCAGGGTTGTCGGCAAGAGGCCCTTGTCCTCATCAACATGGGGACAAGGTGCTTTGGGCTGGGGGGGCCCGCAGCGCACCCCCTTCCCCAAAGTACCCATCCCCCATGTTGAGGACATGCGGCCTGGTACGGTTCAGGAGGAGGGGCGCTCACTCGCCCCCCCCCCTTTCCTGACCGGCCGGGCTGCGTGCTCGGATAAGGGTCTGGTATGGATTTTGAGGGACCCCCCATGCCGTTTTTTCGTACAGACTGCATTGGGTATGCTGTGTGTTCAGTGTGCTGTGTATACTTTGTACACAATTAGACTGATTTACCAAAGAAGTTGAAATATTCACTTAAATTCCCCAGTAATGTGCAGAATAAATAGGTAAAAATTGATTTTCTGTTCAAGTGATTGAATGATTGAAATAAATCTTCTAACAATTTATTGTGGGCATATACTCAATTCATTTGTTAAATTAGCTTCAATTTGTTGTGTGCTATGCAGGTTCTGTGTGGTATTTACTGTATGATATAGGCTGTCTTTATTCTATGCTGTGCTAGCTGGGTGTGTGCTCCAACTGCATATGATCTATGCTATGTACACTCTGTGCTGTGATTTTTATGTCATGTTAGCTGTGCATGCCATATTTCTTTTGTAAGCTGTGTGCTTTGGTTTGTGTATGCTCTGTACTGTATGTGCTCTTTGATGGGTGTGCTGAGTGTGCTGTGTATGCTGAACTTCAGTGGGGGCACAGAAACTGACATTAACTTATCCTTATAATATTAAAGTATGACTTTAATCTTAAACTCACAGTGGTTGCTTGGCAACAGATTAAAATGTTAGATCTAATACTGGAAGCTAATATTTCTAGTGGAATGTACACTGTTTGTTATAAACTTATTTCTGTGAACACCTCATTGATTCACACAATCCACAACACATTCTACATAGTGTGTTCTATGGGCAATGGAATCCAAAAAGCATTCCATTCAAGTCATTCAAAAACCAGGGAATATAAAAAGGAGTAAAAAAAACAAAAACACGTAAAGGAAAAAGAACGCATTTTGAATTTAGAACAGAGACAACATGAAACACTTCAATCCTTGTGGAAGAATATAATAATAATAATAATAATAATAATACCAAAAAAATGGAAGTTACTTAGTTGCAATGTATAATAAAGAAAATTAAGCAACGTGAAAAATTTAAAAAAATGTATGCAACATCATTTATAGATGTTGTAAGTCATTAAAAGTAACTGTTTAGCATTAAAGAGTTTGTAAATGATATTGTTTTATCTAAAATATAAAAAGTTATACTTACCTGCTCTGTGCAATGGTATTGCACAGAGTGGCTCCTTACCAGCAAGCAATGGGGACCTTTTGGTATCCAAGTATCTATGCTATGTCATAGCACAAATAGGGTTGGGGGAAACTGAGGTGACCGTTGAAAATGAAAGGGCACTTATTTATGCCAAGATTGAGAATATTGTATATATTTATACATGCATACAAATAAAGTTCATGATTGAAGAGGATAACCATGATGTTTATTAAAGAAACCCTATAACAGCAATCAAAAGTGCCTTGACAATGTTTCACACTATGGTACTTAGTCATAAGGCTGTAGTGCAAAACGCATCAAGGCACTTTGTTCGCTGTTATGTGCTTTTTTTCAATAAAGTTCCCAGACTGATTTCAACTTATGCACTCTGTATGCACATGTTAGCATATCAGTTAAGCCCAGCAAAGAGTTTGGTAGTGAGCCGATAACCTTAGCAGCAGAAGTGTTTCTGTATATTGTAAATATATATTTAAGGGATATTGCATTGCTAAACATCAAGAAATTCTAAACAAAATTATTGTAGTTTTTGTTTCACTTTATCAACTTAACAGTGGGCCTCTGCTCTACAAATACAGCACTGCGGCCAAAGGCTGTATTTGTTAGCTCGTTATGCTGTCAATAGCAAAGTCTGGCCTGCCTCACTGCACCATTGGCACACCTACCCCCATGACATTTCAGAGAGGCCTGTCTGATATCACTAGTGTTCAGGTGCTGACTCCCCCAAAAGTACCAGTAAAGACCCATTTGCAGATATTCATTACGTGAAGAAGCCCACCATACTAACCTCTACCTCCTCCTAGTAAAATTACCAGATGCAGCAGAGTCCCTCTGCCCACACCTGAGAACACCAACACACCTGCTGTGTTTTACATGGGCTTTATTAACCACCTGCCTAGTGGGCACGTTTACCCTCCTCCTGCCCAGGCCAATTTTCAGCTTTCAGCGCTGTCAATGGCAAATGCACGGTCATGCAACACTGTTCCATTTTTTGACATTTTTATCATTTCTTTTCACACAATTAGAGCTTTCTTTTGGTGGTATTTAATCACTAATGGGTTTTTTTTATTTTTTGCTAAACAAAAAAAATTAGACCGAAAATTTAGAAAAAAAAACAAAAATGTCATAGTTTGTTATAAAATTTTGCAAACAGGTAATTTTTTTCCTTCGCTGATGTGTGCTGATGAGGCTGCACTGATGTGCGCTGATGAAGTAGCACTGCTGGCACTGATAGGTGGCAATGATAGGCGCTGAGGAGGTGGTACAGGTGGACACTGATGAGGAGGCACTGATGAGGCTGCACTGATGGGCACTGATAAGTGGCACTGATGGGCTCTGATAGGCGGAACTGAAGGGCACTGATAGGCAGCACTGATAAGCAACACTGATGGGCACTGATAGGTGGCACTGATGGACACTGTTAGACGGCACTGATAGGCAGCACTGATAGGTGACACTAATGAAGAGGCACTTACGGGCACTGATTGGCAGCACTCATGAGCACTGACTGGCAGCACTGCTGGGCACTGACTGGAAGCACTGGTGAGCACTGGTGGGCACTGTTGGGACTGCACTAATAATCAGGACACTGATAATCAGTGCTGATGTCTCTTTAACACAAGCCATTTATCAACTCTCTTTTTCTCTCCTCACTCTGTCAGCGTGAGGAAAGAAAAGCCAATAACCGGCTTGTGTTTACATCCGTGATCAGCTGTTAATGGACACAGCCAATCACGTGGTAAAAGGCCGCTGTGATTGGCCCTTTACCCCGATCTGTGATCAGCTGAGTCCAAAGCATGGACATAAACCTGTTGCCATGAAAGCCCACACATGCACAGTGGATATGCTTTGTGACAGATTCCCTTTAATAATTACGGAGGAGGGTGGATGAGGGGACAATACAGGTAGCGATATTTTTTTTACCTTAATGCAGGGAATGCATTTAGAACCATATTTACTGCAAAATTCTTTAAATGTTTTAATTATGAAAAATGCTTATAGTGTATGTATATCTGTCTTACTTATTTTGTATGGGGGGGCTGAAAGTCATAAATGACTTTATGCTGACAACTGTTGACCTGTGAGCTGACCTAAGCCTGCCATACGTGGACAATTCGAACTTAATTGGAAGAAATTCGAGCTGCATGGAGCTTTGTCTGCACCTTCTGACTAGACAAACTTAAACAACTGAAAACAGGAGGAGCTGGATGGAAAATTGTTGGCCAAAATAGACTGCATCCAGTTAGATTCAGCCACTGTTTCAGGATGTTGGAATATAGCCAGCTGGGGAGATTCATCCATCCAAGGAAAAAAAAAAATGTAAGCCCGCGCTGTATTTATCTTTGTACTATAGCGTGGGTGGGAAGGGGTTAAGCAGAAAAGCTCTACAGGTATGAAAGTAGGCTAGACAAAAGCATAAAATATAAGCAGCAGATTAGAACATTAAACATGATTTAGAGCACTTCAGGCCTCTTCTAATGTTCCGAAGTCTTACCTAGACCACTTGCCAGGGTTGGTGGTGTGGGGGGCCCTTGAAGTGGTGCACTTACTGAACTGTTCTGGTCTCCAGGTTCCAAATGGTCCCATGGTGCAGCAAATGGGTCTTCCCTCCCCAGTAAGCACCAAGCAGCAATAGCAGGAGGCCCTCTACTTGAAGGTCAGGAAACGACAGCCACCTCTCACCGGGCCAAGATCTCCTCTGCAGTCTCTCACAGCACAGGATCTTGGATAGCTAGAATACCCTGGATCTCTTGTAACAATTGGAATGCCTAAAACATTCTGCAATAACTAGATACTGGAATGGCTGCTCATTCTCTGGAACATCAATACTACTCACAGCAGCATGCGGCTTTTCATCGCCTCACCCCAGCAGCCAGCAACTCCCAGCACAGCATCCTGCACTCCATGCAATGTAACTCCTGGGCAAACACATTTCCTGGGCACCTCCACTCTCCACGCAGGTCTTGAAGCACTGTCTCTGGTAGATGGCACCTAGATTGTGGTCCCACGAGCGGAAAAATCTTTGTGCAGGGTGCAGCTGAGAGTGGCATTGTTACGCAAGTGACAGTTCGGTGTGAGATTGGCCAGTCCTTTGTCACAAGTTAGTGAGGAGGGCCGGGATCTGATACTCGCTTCCGTCACATATTTGCTGGCAGTGTAAGTGGGCTAGTTTTGCATTAGACCATTCAGTGCATTGTTAGGAATTAGCTCTGCACTGTAGGATTGTAACCTTTGTGAAAACTGACCTTAGAGACAAGCCGGTGCATATTTTATTGTTTTTAAAGAGACCTACAGCAACAGCTACTTCTTACAGCTCCTTCCTATCTCTGCTTTCTGTTCTATCTTTTTCTACTTGCAAACATGCCTGGGTTATCAGAATATAAGAAGATGACCAAAAATGACCCGTCTGCTGAGTGTGCATTAGGAGGAACTGACGTTGGTAGCAAAAATCATGAAAGTGTGATTCATGCCCTACAGGAATATGATATTCAGGCAGACAAGGACCCAGGGGGACCTGGAACTGAAGGGGTTCCCGCTACTTCAGAGCCCAGTTGTTTAGAAACAGCCTTGCAGGATGGGCAAGCAGAGACTGACAATGAAATATCACTGAATGTCACCTCCAAGCCACAGCATGAACAGACCAGCCCCAGAGTGGCTGAAACCAGCAAAGACTCTCCTCAAATGCAAAAAAAGCTACAATGCATCAGGGAGATGGATCCTTTGGCGTACCTGCAGTTTCTCGAGTGCCAGGCTGAGCGAGAGGCGCATAGGGCTGCGGCTGAGATTAAGGCTGCGAAACAGCAGACTGAGAGAGAGGCTGCACAGAGGAAGGCTGATCGCCAGCTAAAACTGGAGATGGCTAGGCTCCAGCAGCAGAGACAGAATCAGAACCTTGGATCCCTATAGCACAGGGATGCCTCTCTGCCAGTTAGCCAGGCAGCCAAATTTCCAGTCATGGAAAAGGATAGTGACACTGACGTGCATCTACTGTCATTTGAAAAAACTTGCCGTCAGTACCATCTGCCCCTAGCACAATGGGCCCGGTACCTGACATGAGGGCTGTGAGGCAAGGCCCTGGATGCATATGTCAAATTGCCAGTGGAGCAGGATGACTATTATAAGGCCATAAACCGGAAGAGATTTAGGTCCTTACAAAAGGGGCCTGGGGACTCATATATGGATGTGGTAAGTCGCTTAAGCATCACATTCCAGCAGTAGGCTAGCGGCTTAAAAGCTGATTCTTTTGAGTCCCTGGAAGATCTTATGATTGAAGATCCACTTCTACACATCTGTCCTGCAGATGCCAGACAGTTTGTGTTGGGGCAGAGGCCAGCCTCTGCCAAAGCAGCAGCAAAACTGGCAGATATCTATATCAACTCTCGGGCATCTGGCCATCGCAAGACTCCTCCAAATGGCTGGAAAGGAGGGAAATCACCCATGGCAACCCTTCCTCCACCTGCAAACCAAGTTCCTCAGCCTGCAGTTCCTGGTGCCAAGCCATTCCTAACTGACAACCGCAGATGTTACACTTGTTGAAAACTCGGACATCTCAGGACACTGATCTAAAGTCACAATGGTCAGACCAAAAGGTGATAGAAGAAACAGTCATCATCCCAGAGAAGTTTCTTATCACTGGAGTTGAGGGGACCCATTCCCGCATACCCCATGCATATGTGTTCATTGACTGGGGTGCAGGAAGTTGGATGAGAGAGGTTGGAGTCTCCGAGGAGATCCCCACTGCTGTGTTGTTGGTGCCGATTGGGGGACCCTTGTCTTATATTATGCCCCTGCTGAAGACACCCCCATGGAACCCTCTGGACACCCCAAGGTACTGTATACAGATGTGGGTTTAATATCTGGGCAAACTGGGGAGGAGGTGGGTGGAGTGGAAGTGCAAGGTCCTCCTTCTTCCAAGAAAGGAGAGGTGACCCCCTTGCCTGTGAAGTTAACAGATGTATGGTTCAATAATGCTACAATTCAGAATGTTAAATGTGATGCTGATGATGATGCATTGCCAATATTGACGGTCACTTGCAGTGCTGCAAAGGCAGCTGAGACACAGGCCCTGTTCACAGAACAGCAGGAGGAGGTCTCTGGGCCCTGTCCTTGTTCTGACCCAGTGGACTCCACCTCTGTTAAGCCTCAGCAACTGTCTTTGTTTGCCACAGGACTGCTGGGACTTGTTCCACCTTTGAGACAGCACTACAGACAGACCAAACCCTAGAACAGCTCAGGAGTTTAGCTGATCACCCCCCCCCCACCTCCCCCCAGCAGAGAATGACAAACACAAGGTTTACTGAGACAAAGGAAAACTGCACAGGGGGAGTTTGCCTGGAGAGGGAATGAGATTGACATAGGTAGGTGACAGTTTGCTGTACCAAGTCCATTCAGGGGACAGTTGCTAAAAGTGGCTCATGAGATTTCCCTAACAGGGCACTTGGGGATCACTAAGACCAGAGCGCGGTTGATACACAACTTCTATTGGTCTACCATGCTCCCTGACATAGCTGACCACTGACGGTCCTGTGTTACCTGCCAGCGAATTGGCAAGGTAGGAGATATACAACCTTTGCCTGTGATTGACAAACCTTTTAGGAGGGTGGTGGTGGATATCATTGGGCCTTTAGCCATCCCTAGCAGTTCAGGCAAAAGTTATATCCTGACAGTTGTCGACTATGTTATGTGTTATCCAGAGGCAGTGGCTCTCTCCTCCCTCCGGGCAGACAAGGTCGCTAATGCTCTGCTGGGGATCGTCACAAGAGTGGAGTTTCAGGCCAAGCTCTTTAGTGATCAAGTCCCCCAGTTTGTGTCCAATTTAATGCAAGCTCTCTGTCAGAAAATACAGATGAAGCATATCATGGCCAGTCCTTATCATCCACAAACAAACGGCTTGTGTAAGTGGTTCAATGGTACCTTGAAACAAATGTTGCACACCTTTGTGGAATCCCAGGGAAAGGACAGGGAAAAATAGCTGCCAGGCTTCTCGCCATTTAAACTTCCATTACAAACAGAGGGTAAAAGGGCCCCTGGACCTAATCCGTGAGACCTGGGAGGGCAAAATTGCTTATTCAGTGGTCTCTGGTGTGTATTATGTCCTAAAATTCTGGGACAAAATAGAGACACTGGTGGGAATTGCACAGGCCCAGACCAGGCAGAAATGTTGGTATGACCGTAATGCTAGGGAGCAGACATGCAACATTGGTCAGCAGGTATATGTTCTGCTTCCCCTGTGGCAGAACAAACTCCAAGCAGCATGGGAAGGCCAGTACACCATCCCCCAGCGTCAGAATGATGTCACCTACATAGTCAGGTTGGGAGAAGGAAGTAGACGGCAGAAGGCCTTTCATGAGAACATGATCAAAGCCCATCATGAGTGCACGGCCTATATCATGCAGGTCTGCAGCAGGCCAGAGCCTGAGGAGGCTGATCCACTTCTAGGCCTACTAGCTGACACCAGGGAGGTAGACAGAGACCTCCAGATAAACTAAAATCTTATACCCATTGAGGTACCTGGGCTGAAGAGAGTGCTGGCAGTATATGGTAGCAGATTTATGGGAAAACCTAAGAGGACACACCTCACTGTCCAGGTGGATACAGGGTGGATACAGGGGCACATCCTCCCATTAAACAGTTGGCCTTCATCACCCCATTTGGCTTATTCGAATTTACCATCATGCCGTTTTGGATGAAGAATGCCCCTGCTACCTTCCAGAATGACTTACTAGAAGGACGCTGGAAACCTTTGTAGTAGTCTACCTGGATGACATCACTGTGTTCAGCCCTACCTGGGAAGAATACCTTGTGCCCCTGTCACAGGTCCTGGACCAACTGAGAACTGCCAATCTGACTGTTAAACCCAGTAAGTCTCAGATAGGCATGGTTGATGTCCAGTACTTGGGACACCAGGTAAAAGAAGGCACCCTGAGATCCGAGACAGGAAAGATGGAGGCCATCCTGGCTTGGCCTGTCCCTCAAACCAAAAAAACAGTTTAAATCATTCTTGGGGACAGCTGGCTATTATAGGAAGTTTGTATGTAACTAAAGTAGCCTGGCGAAACCTCTGACTGACTTAACCAAAAAGAAACTGCCCAAGGTGGTGTCTTGAGAGGGCTTTTCAATCTTTGAAGGAGGCGCTGGCCAGCGCCCCTGTGCTACAGGCTCCAGACTTCACCCGCCATTTCCTAATTCAGGCTAATGCCACTGCCTATTGATTGGGTGCAGTCCTGAGCCAAGTGGATGATGCCGGAGAGGAACTTCCCAACCTCTACCTGAGTCGGTAGCTGCTTTCCAGGGAAGTAGCATATGCCACGATTGAAAATGAGTGTCTTGCGATTGTGTGGGCTCTCCAGAAGTTGCAAATTTACCTTTATGGACAGCACTTCACTGTGATCACCGATCCCAATCCCCTGAGCTGGCTAAATCGTGGGGAGAATGGCAAACTACTTTGGTGGAGCTTATTTCTTCAGCAATACAATTTCACCATTCAGCATAAGAAGGGAAGCACCCATGGCAATGCTAATGGGTTGTCGCAACAAGCCAAGTCCTCAGTAGTCCTTTGCATCAGAAGGGAAATTGAAGTTCCCTCCCATGCAACCACCTGAGAGGGGAGGTGTAATGGTCATGCATACTGGGCTAACGCATAGCTGTGTGCGTAGCAGCCAAGTCTTCCATGCCATCTTGTCATAAGAAGTCACAGCTGCAGTGACAGCCCCCCGCCTTCTCCTTTGTCACATTACAACCAAAAATGTAAATGTAACTTATTGGGATTTTATGTGATAGACCAACACAAAGTGGCATATATTTGTGAAGTGGAAGGAAAATGATAAATGGTTTTCACATTTTTGTACAAATAAATATCTGAAAAGTGTGGCGTGCAATTGTATTCAGCTCCCTTTTCTCTGATGCCCCTAACTAAAATCTAGTGGAACCAATTGCCTTCAGAAGTCACCTAATTAGTAAATAGAGTCCACCTGTGTGTAATTTAATCTCAAAATAAATGCAGCTGTTCTATGAAGCCTTCAGAGGTTTGCTAGAGAACCTTAGTGAACAAGCAGCATAATGAAGACCAAGGAGCACACCAGACAGGCCAGAGATAAAGTTGTGGAGAAGTTTAAAGCAGGGTTAGATTATAAAAAATATCCCAAGCTTTGAACATCTCATGGAGCACTGTTTAATCCATCATCTGAAAATGGAAAGAGTATGTCACAACTGCAAACCTACCAAGACATGGCCGTCCACCTAAACTGACAGGCCGGGCAAAGAGAGCATTAATCAGAAAAGCAGCCAAGAGGCCCATGGGAACTCTGGAGAAGCTGCAGAGATCCACAGCTCATGTGGGAGAATCTGTCCACAGGACAATTATTAGTCATGCACTCCACAAATCTGGCCTTTATGGAAGAGTGGCAAGAAGAAAAACATTGTTGAAAGAAAGCCATAAGAAGTCCCATTTGTAGTTTTCCAGAAGCCATTTGGGCAGTGGCGGCTGGTAAAGTTTTTGGATGGGGGGGCGCCAGACCCCGCCCATTATTTTTGACCCCTCCCACTTCTCATAAACCATAAAAGAATAAAGTTCCAGCAGTTGCTGCACTTAAAAGTTGTTGCTTTATTCCGTCAAATCTTTGGAAAAAGATTACAAAGTAAGTAGAATCATTCCAGACAAAATCGTTACAATCATCTGTTCAGACAAAGATTCCTTTTCGGGCTGATTTGTTCACGCCCTTCCTTAGATCAGTCAGAACACATCTGAAGGTTTTCACCACAATCATCTGTTTTATGTGTTTCACAAGCATCATCACACATGGAATCTATATGGTTAATCAATCTCAGTTTCTATTCAATCAGTGTTACTGAATACTACTCTTATACCATAGACACAGAAAATAGCTTCAATAAATAGATGTAAAAATCTGTTCAATCACAACACAGAACCAATAGCCTATTAAATAAACAAATAAAGATCTAAATCCACGTTTAAACCACGTGGGGTAATTGTATTAAAAAAAATTGATCTGGTGTACCTATCTTTTTCTGAGGGTTAATTCATGATCCCCCCTCAACTGTTTCTTTCAGCCCCCTCCAGGACCATATATTTCAATTGTGACACACTATGTCCAAATTCAACAAAATGTCTAGCAAGTGGTAGCTGTATTAATGTATCCCTAATGGAATATTTGTGTCTTGCTTCATTTTCTCTGTAGTTTCACCAGTGTAGACCAATCCACATGGACATTTGATGGCATATACTACAAATGATGACTGACATGTATAGTGTCCCCTAATAGGAATATTGAAACCTTTATGGGGGTGTGTGAAAAATTTACCCTTGATCATGGTGTTACATTGAATGCATGATAAACAGGGATATGAACCTAGATTTTTTGGTCCCAAAAATAATGTATTTGGTGTTGTTGATGAAAATTGATCAGATCTAATTAATCGATCGCGTATCGTTCTACCCTTCCTATAAGATGACATAGCAGGACACCGGAACTCCTGAACCATGGGATAACTGGTTCTGAGTAGGTTCCAATGTTTGTTAATTATTTTAGAAAACCTGTGTGAAAAAGGATGATATTGCATAATAAAGGGAATTTGTTTGATCGATTTGGGGTCCTAATATGCTGTGTTTTATATATACCAGACTGAATCAGCAGCCGCCGACAAGCCTCTATTTCAAGTTCATGTGGAATTATTGTGTAAAGACTAGAGACGTCCCATGATACCAGAATGGAATCGTCCGACAGTCTAATATCCTGAATTTTAGATAAGAAGTCAGAAGTGTCTTTTATATACGATTTTGTGTTCAACAATAGCTGTGTAAAACATTTATCCAGATACTGCGCTAAAGGAGCTGTGACCGATTCCATTCCAGATACAATGGGATGTCCCGGGGGATTGACAGGATCCTTATGGATCTTTGGTAAAACGT
This sequence comes from Aquarana catesbeiana, assembly GCF_042186555.1. Taxonomy (NCBI): domain Eukaryota; kingdom Metazoa; phylum Chordata; class Amphibia; order Anura; family Ranidae; genus Aquarana; species Aquarana catesbeiana. The sequence goes on along the minus strand of NC_133327.1, from coordinate 499,559,146 downwards.
ATATCCCCGGTGTAATAGGATGTTCAGAAGTTAAAAAATCCACAGTTTCATTATCTATGATTTTGTTTTTTAATGCAGTGGTCAAAATATCCTTAATTCTTTTTTGTACCTTTAAAAACTGGGCATGTTGTAGTGATATAATATATATAGTGGGTAATTAATTAGTAGTTATTATAATGATGATGTAAGTTCTCTTCCGCAGCAACCCAATTCTTCCAGAGAGATTCACTTTATTGAATTCCAACACAGAACAAAGTCCAAAGTCCACAGATGACAAAAATCCAGCAAAGTATATAATTCAGAGTCCCATTTTTCCTAAGTCTGCACCTTCATAGTCATACACAGACAGACTATACTGCCAGCTTGAATAGTCCCCCCCTCAAAATACTAGTACACTAGGAGGGAGTTTCTGCTAGGTCAACCAAAAATACTCTTTGATCTTATTGTTACCCCCTCAAGTCTAATTACCATCAATAAACACTTCTTCTATGGTCCTTTAAACAATGTACCCTTTGAAATGTTCAATTAGGTTAACAGGCCATACCTCACACACCTAGGTAGACTTGCATAAGATTAACACATCAAAGGGTCTTCAGCTGTCCCCTTGATATGTTAAAATTCAGTTGGCTCGGACAACTCAATCATTGTCAATTGAATTCTAGCCTGGTCAATATTGTACTGTATGTGTACATACATATAATAATATAATGTCCCACGTAAATCGGTGAACATATTACAACACATGTGTCTAGTTTTCTATAAGTGTTAGTGTCCCCAAGCTGTTTCATCACCTCTAGCTCATATTTTGCGGTGTCTATCACTACAATAGCACCCCCCTTGTCGGCCGGTGATAGTTATATTGCGCCAAGCCGACAAGAAGTTCAACGCCATTACCTCATCTTTATTTAAATCGTTTGGTGTATGTTTTTTTTTTAGTTTTATTACTCAAAAAAATTTTATGTCATTATCCACCTTTTCAATGTACGCCTCAACTGTAGAGCAAGATGTAGGGGGGACCCTAACATTTTTTTGTTTTAATCCCATATTTTTACTAGACAATGGTAAATATTCCTTAGATGTAGCTATAGGTAAACCAGAACAGTAAGCTTTAAACCTTAATTGCCTATAAAACCTATAAAGGTCCTGTTTCAAAACAAAGAAATTCATTTTCTCCTTGGGACAAAAACCTAATCCCTTATTTAGCACATTCAGTTCAGTCTCAGTTAAAGTAATTGAAGAATTATTATGTGCCACATCATTTTTCACCATCTCTGGCGATTTTGACGTTTGGTGGCTACACCGCTGGCTATACCTTTTCTTTGTTCTTCTACCTCCCCTCCTGGTCTGGATTCGGTTGTACTTGCAGGTAAAAAAAGTAGTGAATACATTCAATGGTGTATTTAGGTTTTGTGCTGCCCTAGGCCTGACTAAACTCATGCACCCCCCTAATTTAAATACGACCCACCCCTTGCTGCCAAGGCCACACCCCTTCCTGTTTAAGACCCACCCTATCATCTGTAAACCACACCCCTTCCTCTTTAGGCTCCTTAGGCACCTTTCAGGGGGGAGGGGGGAACAGGTACCTGTTTTTGACAGGTGCCCTTCCCCACTCCCTGGAGACTGCAACTAAATGTGGACTGTTTAAAGGGTTTGCATTGATTTTAGCATGCATGGAGCACTTTGCACATGCCAGTGGAGGCTGGTGCTCAAAAATTTTGGGGGGGTGCAAACAAACTAAGAAATTCAGAAAAAAAGACATCAATTGCAGCCTCACTGTGCCCCATCAAATGCAGCCACTGTTCCATCAAACGCAGCCACTGTGCCCACCAAACGCAGCCACTGTGCCCACCAAACGCAACCACTGAGCCCATCAATTGCAGCCACTGTGCCAACCAAACGCAGACACTGTGCCCCACCAAACGCAGACACTGTGCCCATCAATTGCAGCCACTGTGCCATCAAACGCAGCCACTGTGCCATCAAACGCAGCCACTGTGCCCACCAAATGCAGCCACTGTGCCCACCAAATGCAGCCACTGTGCCCACCAAATGCAGCCACTGTGCCCACCAAACGCAGCCACTGTCCCATCAAACGCTGTCACTGTGCCCCATCAATTGCAGCCACTGTGCCTTTAAACGCAGCCATTGTGCCCCATCAAACGCTGTCACTGTGCCCATCATTTGCAGCCACTGTGCCTTTAAACGCAGCCATTGTGCCCCATCAAACGCTGTCACTGTGCCCCATCATTTGCAGCCACTGTGCCTTTAAACGCAGCCATTGTGCCCCATCAAACGCTGTCACTGTGCCCCATCATTTGCAGCCACTGTGCCTTTAAACGCAGCCATTGTGCCCCATCAAACGCTGTCACTGTGCCCCATCATTTGCAGCCACTGTTCCTTTAAATGCAGCCATTGTGCCCCATCAAACGCTGTCACTGTGCCCATCATTTGCAGCCACTGTGCCTTTAAACGCAGCCATTGTGCCCCATCAAACGCTGTCACTGTGCCCCATCAATTGTAGCCACTGTGCCATCAAATGTCAACACTGTTCCCATAAAACTCTTATAATTTATTCAATAACTTTACCTGGGTTCTCTTGTGCCTCTCTCTCTGTTTCTCTCTTCCTGACGTCACTGCCAGACCCTGCCCCAGTGCCGAGGAGAAGGGTCAAGCAGTGTGGAGGAGGGTAGGTGGAGCATAAGGCTCCACCTCCGCCAGTCATCGGCCGCTTATGGGGGCGTGAGTCACACGCCGCCCCCCGCATGAGAGAAAGTCCCCCCACCCGTCTTCCTGATTCCCGGCTCCCACTCCCGCGCCCGCACACATGCAGCCCACGGCAGCTGCCTTGCTGTAGCGGGCGGCGCTGCTGTGTATGGGCGTGCTTGTCAGAGGGTGGAGGGGCGTGAGCTCTGCTAAGCACGCCCATACACACGCCCCTCCACCCTCTGCCAAGCACGCCCATACACAACAGCGCCGCTACAGCAAGGCCGCCGCCGTGGGCTGCATGTGTGCGGGGGGCGGCCGCGGGAGCCGGGAATCGGGTGGCAGGACTTTCTCTCATGCGGGGGGGGCGGCTTTTTTTGCCGCCCCCTACAAAGTGCCGCCCTAGGCCTAGGCCTTGTCGGCCTAGGCCAAAACACAGCCCTGGATACATTGGTTGATGACCCAGTGGATATGGCAGAAGATGATGAATTAATAAACTGTTTCAGTTGTCCCTTCTTATAGGTTTTGGTGCGATAATAGTTAGGATCAGACCAATTATAAACTCGATCATTATTATAGTCCTCACGGTCACGTTCAAGTTTTGTTCGCTTACAAAGCTGGATATTTCTGCGAAAAACTCTCCAATTTATCATTATTCACTTTTTTGAAATCCAATAGTTCCTCTTGATTGGGGCATTGCTCTAGTTGTTTCTCCAACTCCAAAATCTCCTGTTGTACGGTCACCCTTACTCACCCTTGTTGTAGGAACTGTACCGTAAGTGTCATAATATCAAACGAACATTTGTTTAAAATCTGTGCAAATTTGGTTTTAAAGTCCATATTTTGGGAAAACAGGGTTGGAATTAATCAGACTCTCAATCCCCTAGGTATCATCTGCATTTTATAATATTCAGCTAATGTTACCTCATGTAGTTCCATTGCAATAGCTCTTTGGGTAAGCTTTTCCATTTTTCTAGTCAGCTGTATTGTAGATGGTTGGGTTAGAAAGTCCCTGGATCCTGTTGTCTCAGTAAAAATCCTTGAAGCGTCAGCTTCTGTCAAAGAGTATGAGCCGCTTGTAGCCATTTCTGTGACGATTCCAAAAGAATTTGCTGGTGCTCATTCCCAAGGGAAATATACAGGTTGAAGTGTAGAGGAGAACCGCACAGAGCTTTCAATCTAGTGCCAGCAAACAGGTCCTCCCACTGACCTTGTATATATAAGAATAAAGTTCCAGAGGTTGCTGCACTTAAAAATTGTTGCTTTATTCTGTCAAATCTTTGGAAAAAGATTACAAAGTGAGTAGAATCATTCCAGACAAAATCATTACAATCATCTGTTCAGACAAAGATTACGTTTCGGGCTGATTTGTTCGCGCCCTTCCTTAGATCAGTCAGAACACATCTGAAGGTTTTCACCACAATCATCTTTTTTATATGTGTTTCACAAGAATCCTCACACATGGAATCAATATGGTTAATCAATCTCAGTTTCTATTCAATCAATGTTACTGAATACTACTCTTATACCATAGACACAGAAAATAGCTAATCGCACGGCCGATAATCTCAATATCTCATTGTCACCCTACGATTCATCCTATTTTCAGATTTGAAAGACAAATATATGCATAAAAAGACATATATCTTCAATAAATAGATGTAAAAATCTGTTAAATCACAACACAGAACCAATAACCTATTAAATAAACAAATAAAGATCTAAATCTACGTTTAAACCGTATGGGGCAATTGTATTAAAAAATTGAGCCAGTGTACCTCTCTTTTTCTGAGGGTTAATTCAAGATCCCCCCTCTTCTGTTTCTTTCAATCCCAGGACCATATATTTCAATTGTGACACACTATGTTCAAATTCAACAAAATGTCTAGCAAGTGGTAGCTGTATTAATTTATCCTTAATGGAATATTTGTGTCTTGTGATTCTATCCTATAAACAAACAAACCTACAAACAAACCTACAGTCCCTGTCTTTCTTGGGACCACCTGTATACTGGTGTTCAGAGTATATAGGGCCTGGGGGCCCCACACCTTTTCTTTTTTTAATTTGGGTGTGGGGTTCCCCTTAATATCCATGCAAGACCCAAAGGGCCTGGTAATGGGCTGGGGGGTTACCCATGCTGTTTTTCTCAACAATTTTTATCCATATTGCCAGGACCCGACATTACATTACAGCCGCAAGCAGTTTTAAATGACTTTTATTCCTTTAGAAATGTCATTTTGTGCAGGGACTGTTCTAAACACGGGAAACACACGCCACTTTGCAGGCACACTATAGACACCCCCAGGTGGGATATTTAAAGGAATATTTCACTTTTATTTTTTCACTTTAACCACTTAAGGACCGCCTCACGCCTATTTACGTCGGCAAGGCGGCACGGGCAGGCAGAATCACGTACATATACGTGATCTGCCTCCCGCGGGTGGGGGGTCCAATCAGACCCCCCCCGGTGCCCGAGGCGGTCCTCTTTTGTCCCCCAGGGACTGTTACAAATCTCTATGATGTGTTGAATGTGTTCCATAATTAAACATCCATTCATCCACCTTACCCCCATACCACCATACTATCCACACTTGGATTGATCTAAGGACTTATTTCATACGATACTGCCCAATATAGTAGGAATCTGCTGTGGTGATTGGTGTGTGTATGGGGTATGTTTGGCCGCGGCTCCGTTGTTTTTAATGATAACGTTATCAATTTTAACTTGGTCATTGATATCTTCCCTAATTTGCCCAATTTTGTATTTTTGTGTGGTGTTTTGTAGCTCAATAAATTTATTGTTTTTTGGCAGATTGTGTTTGGGTTAATTGCCTTCTTTGGGGGAATTTCTTTTTCCTTGTTGTTTTGTATGCCATACAAGGCAACCCAAACTGCATCCAATTAATTATATCGGATGAATATCTGATCTTATTCATTACTTAGATTTTTTTCATTGGTGGTTGATCCAGGCAAAACTCTTTCTTTTTTCCCCAGGGATCGGAGGTGAGGGGGAGGCCTTCCATTCGTGCCCCCCCTCGCGATCGCCGCCGGCCAATCAGAACATTCCTTTGCTGCTGTATGCTAAACAGCAGCAAAGGAAATTATGTCATCTCTCCTCGGCTCGGTATTTTCCGTTCCGGCGCCGAGGAGAGAAGACATCAATGTGAGTGCACAAACACACACACACTCAGTAGAACATGCCAGGCACACAAAACACCCCCGATCCCCTCCGATCACCCCCCAATCACCCCTCCCCCCCCTGTCACACTGACACCAAGCAGTTTTTTTTTTTTCTGATTACTGCATGGTGTCAGTTTGTGACAGTTACTGTGGTAGGGCAGTTAGTATTAGCCCCCTTTAGGTCTAGGGTACCCCCTAACCCCCCCAATAAAGTTTTAACCCCTTGATCACCCCCTGTCGCCAGTGTCGCTAAGCAATCATTTTTCTGATCGCTGTATTAGTGTCGCTGGTGACGCTAGTTAGGGACGTAAATATTTAGGTTCGCCGTCAGCGTTTTATAGCGACAGGGACCCCCATATACTATCTAATAAATGTTTTAACCCCTTGATTGCCCCCTAGTTAACCCTTTCACCACTGATCACCATATAAGTGTTACGGGTGACGCTGGTTAGTTCGTTTATTTTTTATAGTGTCAGGCTAACCGCCGTTTATTACCGAATAAAGGTTTAGCCCCCTGATCGCCCGGCGGTGATATGCGTTGCCCCAGGCAGCGTCAGATTAGCGCCAGTACCGCTAACACCCACGCACGCAGCATACGCCTCCCTTAGTAGTATAGTATCTGTACGGATCAATATCTGATCCGATCAGATCTATACTAGCGTCCCCAGCAGTTTAGGGTTCCCAAAAACGCAGTGTTAGCGGGATCAGCCCAGATACCTGCTAGCACCTGCGTTTGCCCCTCCGCCCGGCCCAGCCCAGCCCACCCAAGTGCAGTATCAATCGATCACTGTCACTTACAAAACACTAAACACATAACTGCAGTGTTCGCAGAGTCAGGCCTGATTTTTTGGTAGCGTTTTGGTGAACTGGCAAGCGCCAGCGGCCTAGTACACCCCGGTCATAGTCAAACCAGCACTGCAGTAACACTTGGTGACGTAGCGAGTCCCATAAGTGCAGTTCAAGCTGGTGAGGTGGCAAGCACAAGTAGTGTCCCGCTGCCACCAAGAAGAAGACAAACAGGCCCGTCGTGCCCATAATGCTGCATTCGCCAATCCTAATCGGGAACCCACCACTTCTGCAGCGCCCGTACTTCCCCCATTCACATCCCCAACCAAATGCAGTGGGCTGCATGAGAGGCATTTTCTTTATGTCCTCCCGAGTACCCCTACCCAACGAACCCCCCAAAAAAGATATTGTGTCTGCAGCAAGCGCGGATATAGGTGTGACACCCGCTATTATTGTCCCTCCTGTCCTGACAATCCTGGTTTTTGCATTGGTGAATGTTTTGAACGCTACCATGCACTAGTTGTGTATTAACGTAGGGTATAGCATTGCACAGACTAGGCCCACTTTCACAGGGTCTCCCAAGATGCCATCGCATTTTGAGAGACCCAAACCTGGAACCGGTTACAGTTATAAAAGTTAGTTACAAAAAAAGTGTAAAAAAAAAAATATAAAATAAAAAAAATAGTTGTCGTTTTATTGTTCTCTCTCTCTCTCTCTCTCTATTCTCTCTCTATTGTTCTGCTCTTTTTTACTGTATTCTATTCTGCAAAGTTTTATTGTTATTATGTTTTATCATGTTTGCTTTTCAGGTATGCAATTTTTTATACTTTACCGTTTACTGTGTTTTATTGTTAACCATTTTTTTGTCTTCAGGTACGCCATTCACGACTTTGAGTGGTTATACCAGAATGATGCCTGCAGGTTTAAGTATCATCTTGGTATCATTCTTTTCAGCCAGCGGTCGGCTTTCATGTAAAAGCAATCCTAGTGGCTAATTAGCCTCTAGACTGCTTTTACAAGCCGTGGGAGGGAATGCCCCCCCCACCGTCTTCCGTGTTTTTCTCTGGCTCTCCTGTCTCAACAGGGAACCTGAGAATGCAGCCGGTGATTCAGCCAGCTGACCATAGAGCTGATCAGAGACCAGAGTGGCTCCAAACATCTCTATGGCCTAAGAAACCGGAAGCTACGAGCATTTCATGACTTAGATTTTGCCGGATGTAAACAGCGCCATTGGGAAATTGGGAAAGCATTTTATCACACCGATCTTGGTGTGGTCAGATGCTTTGAGGGCAGAGGAGAGATCTAGGGTCTAATAGACCCCAATTTTTTCAAAAAAGAGTACCTGTCACTACCTATTGCTATCATAGGGGATATTTACATTCCCTGAGATAACAATAAAAATGATTAAAAAAAAAAATGAAAGGAACAGTTTAAAAATAAGATAAAAAAGCAAAAAAAAAAAAAAGCAAAAAAAAAAAAAAGCACCCCTGTCGCCCCCTGCTCTCGCGCTAAGGCGAACACAAGCGGCGGTCTGTCGTCAAACGCAAACAGCAATTGCACCATGCATGTGAGGTATCACCGCGAAGGTCAGAAGGTCAGATCGAGGGCAGTCATTTCATCAGTAGACCTCCTCTGTAAATCTAAAATCTAAAGTGGTAACCTGTAAAGGCTTTTAAAGGCTTTTAAAAATGTATTTATTTTGTTGCCACTGCATGTTTGTGCGCAATTGTAAAGCATGTCATGTTTGGTATCCATGTACTCGGCCTAAGATCATCTTTTTTATTTCATCAAACATTTGGGCAATATAGTGTGTTTTAGTGCATTAAAATTTAAAAAAGTATGTTTTTTTCCCAAAAAATGCGTTTGAAAAATCGCTGCGCAAATACTGTGTGAAAAAGAAAAATTAAACACCCACCATTTTAATCTGTAGGGCATTTGCTTTAAAAAAATATATAATGTTTGGGGGTTCAAAGTAATTTTCTTGCAAAAAAAAATAATTTTTTTATGTAAACAAAAAGTGTCAGAAAGGGCTTTGTCTTCAAGTGGTTAAAAGAGTGGGTGATGTGTGACATAAGCTTCTAAATGTTGTGCATAAAATGCCAGGACAGTTCAAAACCCCCCCAAATGACCCCATTTTGGAAAGTAGACACCCCAAGCTATTTGCTGAGAGTCATGTCGAGTCCATGGAATATTTTATATTGTGACACAAGTTGCGGGAAAGAGACAAATTTTTTTTTTTTTTGCACAAAGTTGTCACTAAATGATATATTGCTCAAACATGCCATGGGAATATGTGAAATTACACCCCAAAATACATTCTGCTGCTTCTCCTGAGTACGGGGATACCACATGTGTGAGACTTTTTGGGAGCCTATCCGCATGCTGGACCCCGAAAACCAAGCACCGCCTTCAGGCTTTCTAAGGGCGTAAATTTTTGATTTCACTCTTCACTGCCTATCACAGTTTCAGAGGCCATGGAATGCCCAGGTGGCACAAAACCCCCCCAAATGACCCCATTTTGGAAAGTAGACACCCCAAGCTATTTGCTGAGAGGTATAGTGAGTATTTTTCAGACCTCACTTTTTGTCACAAAGTTTTGAAAATTGAAAAAAGAAAAAAAATGTTTTTTCTTGTCTTTCTTCATTTTCAAAAACAAATGAGAGCTGCAAAATACTCACCATGCCTCTCAGCAAATAACTTGGGGTGTCTACTTTCCAAAATGGGGTCATTTGGGGGGGTTTGTGCCACCTGGGCATTCCATGGCCTCCGAAACTGTGATAGGCAGTGAAGAGTGAAATCAAAAATTTACACTCTTAGAAATTCTGAAGGCGGTGATTGGTTTTCGGGGCCCCGTATGCGGCTAGGCTCCCAAAAAGTCCCACACATTTGGTATCCCCATACTCAGGAGAAGCAGCTAAATGTATTTTGGGGTGCAATTCCACATATGCCCATGGCCTGTGTGAGCAATATATCATTTAGTGACAACTTTGTGCAAAAAAAAAAATGTGTCACTTTCCCGCAACTTGTGTCAAAATATAAAATATTCCATGGACTCAACATGACTCTCAGCAAATAGCTTGGGGTGTCTACTTTCCAAAATGGGGTCATTTGGGGGGGGGGTTTGTGCCATCTGGGCATTTTATGGCCTTCAAAACTGTGATAGGTAGTGAGGAGTGAAATCAAAAATTTACGCCATTAGAAATCATGAAGGCGGTGATTGGTTTTCGGGGCCCCGTACGTGGCTAGGCTCCCAAAAAGTCCCACACATGTGGTATCCCCGTACTCAGGAGAAGCAGCTGAATGTATTTTGGGGTGCAATTCCACATAGGCCCATGGCCTGTGTGAGCAATATATCATTTAGTGACAACTTTTTGTAAATATTTTTTTTTTTTGTCATTATTCAATCACTTGGGACAAAAAAAATAATTATTCAATGGGTTCAACATGTCTCTCAGCAATTTCCTTGGGGTGTCTACTTTCCAAAATGGGGTCATTTGGGGGGGTTTTGTACTGCCCTGGCATTTTAGCACCTCAAGAAATGACATAGGCAGTCATAAACTAAAAGCTGTGTAAATTCCAGAAAATGTACCCTAGTTTTTAGACGCTATAACTTTTGCGCAAACCAATAAATATACGCTTATTGACATTTTTTTACCAAAGACATGTGGCCGAATACATTTTGGCCTAAATGTATGACTAAAATTGAGTTTACTGGATTTTTTTTTATAACAAAAAGTAGAAAATATCATTTTTTTTCAAAATTTTCGGTCTTTTTCCGTTTATAGCGCAAAAAATAAAAACGGCAGAGGTGATCAAATACCATCAAAAGAAAGCTCTATTTATGGGAAGAAAAGGACGCAAATTTCGTTTGGGTACAGCATTGTATGACCGCGCAATTAGCAGTTAAAGTGATGCAGTGCCAAATTGGAAAAAGACCTCTGGTCCTTAGGCAGCATAATGGTCCGGGGCTAAAGTGGTTAAGCATCATTTAAATCACTGCTTCTGAAAAAACTGCCTTTTTTTAAACTTTTTTTTGCATTGATACATGTCCCCTGGGGCAGGGCCCGGGTCCCCAAACCCTTTTTAGGACAATAACTTGCATATTAGCCTTTAAAATTTGCACTTTTGATTTCTCACGTTCGAGTCCCATAGACTTTAACGGCGTTCGAAAGTTTGCGCGAACTTTTGGTCCGTTCCTCTGTTCTGGATGCGAACCGAAAAGGGGTGTTCGGCTCATCCATATTCCTGAGTTGTGTATAATATGCTTTGAAACATGCCTGTTTAACCAAAAAAGGATATTTGTAATTAATGTGTCCAAAAAAATGTTATACACCAAAGATGCTGGTTTGTTCAAAAACTCTTTTATAAACGTACATGTGAATGTGCTTTGAGTAAAAAGTTTTATAATCAACAATGTGTGGCTTCTTCTTTCAATGCTTAAAAGCAGTTTTTGGAGTAAAGTTTGTGTTTTCAATGACAATTGGTTTTATTTACTAAAGGCAAATCCACTTTGTAATACAAGTGCAGTTTCAAGTGCACTTGTAGCTCAAAGTGGATTTGCCTTTAGTAAATAACACCCACAATGCTTTATAATTTGCCACAATCACGCCATTTTCATGACTCCCCAAATTTCTGTCATGGTGCTTAAAATGATGAATATTTTTGTCAGTAATGCATTACATACATTAACAACAAAAACAAGGTGTGTGTAGCAGACCCACAACATAATAGTAATAGTTAGCCGAAGAAGAGATTGTCACCTCATGTCTCAAAGAAATTTCATTTGCACTGTTGAAGAAAAAGGCCGAAAAAAAGATCATTAGACAACCGAGGGGACAGCTAAAAGAAAGCCAAGCAGTAAATCAAAGCAAATATTAGTTCAGTTTCAAAAATAAATTTATTTTCAAAATGTCTCAGACATTGACTGGCATATCAATGGCCCCCCTACTTGCAAAGTATTTATACGGACCTCACGGGTGCTTTGGGGGGCAAGCCAGGATGGCCAGTTTCAAGCGCCGTCAGGGTTTGGGTTTGTTCATTAATAAGTCCGGCCTCAGGCCCAACTGAGGCAACATAGTTAAAAGAATTTCTCCTTTAAAAAGTTGTGAAGAACACAGCAACAAAGGATAATATGATTCAGTTTATATTCCGCCATGTGTATAGGTGTAAGAAATAGGCGGAACCGGCTGGCCATTATTCTAAACGTATTCTCCACCACTCTTCTGGCTTTGGCCAGCCGGTAATTAAAAACCCTCTGGTCCGGGGTGAGGGTTCTCATAGGGAATGGTCGCATAAGATGGTCCCCCAGTGCAAATGCTTCATCTTCAACAAAGACGAATGGGAGACCTTCCGCATTGTCTTCTGGAGGTGGCCAACATCACAATACTATGAAACCCTTGTAATTATAATAGTATGACCCTGAGTTGGGGGGGTGGGACTATGTGGACATGTTTCCCATAAATTGCCCCTCCACAGTTGGGAAAGTCCCAATGGGTGGCAAAGTGGGAGGCCACAGTCTGCCATTCCTGTGGCATTGAAGGAAACTGTGGACTCAAACAAGAAAATAAGCATTGCAAGCAGATTAGACACAAACATCAGTATAACATTATTTTAAGGAGTGTTTAAAGACAAAAGTATAAGGTCCACTTATCAGAATCCCCCCCCAATGGCCCATTGTAAAAATTTAAGGGGGGAGATGTTTTGGACAGGTAACCCTCTCCACTTCATTGAGAGATGAATGCATACATAACGTGTTTTACTTTGGCCAGCCCCTCCTTACTTGCACTATTGGCACTCGACAGGTAAGAAGTGTCATAATACAAAAATATAAATACACACTGTCCAAATTGAAGCACAATTTTACATTCTGCAATTACCTATCAAGATAATAGGAGAACAAAACTTTAAACAGTACCATTTGAAAGTATTCAGGCAGGCCCTTTCACTAAATGCTTTGATGAATTTAGCCATAAATATGACCACAAAAGAGGTAGGTATAGTGTGTATGGGTTTGGCAAAGTCAGCAGATAGAGGATTGGTATCAGCTGACTTAGCGATTGGGGGGAGGGAGGGTTCCAAATGAGTTTGGGCCCAAAAAAAACCCGCCTCTGCCACTCTGCATGAGTTTAAGGACACAAATAACATTTGTACACATTTTAGGGGTTGTTTAGGGTAAGCACTACAATGGAGCTGACAAAATACATTGTTAAGTGACTAGGCTATAGGTGTATATGGGCCCAGGATAGCATGCTGGGGAGGTTAGTGAAGACAAATATGCACGTAGGCCAAAAAAGGAGCATTAAAAGCTTACAGCATGCATGAGGACAAAGGGGAAAATCTTACCTTAATATAGTCCTTCTGCAGGACCTGAATAATGGCAGAACAGGTCTCTGGGATAATGATCCCCAGAGCCTGGGGGGAAATGCCTGTCGAGAACTTGAGGTCTTGCAGGCTTCTCCCAGTCGCCAAGTACCACAATGTGGCGACTAGCCTCTGCTCCGGAGTGATGGCTTGCCTCATGCAGGTATCCTATCTGCTGATATAGGGGGTCAGCAAAGCCAACGACGGTGAAAAACGGGGTCCATCATCCTGAGAAAGTTCCTGAAATCATCAGGATTATTCTCCTGGATCTCACGCAGCAAAGGCATGTGAGAGAATTGGTCATGCTGGAGTAATCAATTCTTGGTCCATGAACTCCTCCTCGCCCTGTTATTGGACTGGGCTTGTGTCAAAGCTAGAAGCCCAACACCAAGCCCCCACACAGCACGAACTCTACGATGAGTACGTACCCGCAACATGGCTTCAAAACGGTCAGCTGGTCAGGACAAACTAACACCAGATATAAACCAGATATAAACCCACAAGCACAAACTGAACAGCAGTAAATCCATCTGAAAAACACGAGTCTGAAAAGCGTGAATCGTCTCTAACCAAACTTCTACTAACACGAGATAAACACTAGATTAGCAGAAGGAGCCCAAAGGGTGGCGCACTTGGTATTAAACTTCCCTTTTATAGTCCTGTTGTACGTGTTGTACGTCACTGCGTTCTTGACATTAGCAAATTCTGACAACTTTGTGCGACTGTGTGTATGCAAGACAAGTCTGAGCCAACATCCATCGGAAAAAATCCGATGGATTTTGTTGTCGGAATGTGTGATCGTGTGTATAGGGCATTATGCCTTTGCTGCGTGAGATCCAGGAGAATAACCCTGATGATTTCAGGAATTTTCTCCGGGTGAAGGATCCCCTTTTTCACCGTTTGTTGGCTTTTCTGTCCCCTTATATTATGAAGCAGGACACCTGCATGTGGCAAGCCATCACTCCAGAGCAGAGGCTAGTCGCCCCGTTGCTGTACTTGGCAATGGGGAGAAGTCTGCAGGACCTCAAGTTCTCTACAGGCATCCCCCCCCAGGCTCTGGGAATCATTATTCCAGAGACCTGTTCTGCCATCATTCAGGTCCTGCAGAAGGACTATATTAGGGTAAGTTTTCTACTTTAACATCACATTCTATGTATTTAATGTTTGCTAATGTATTGTATTTATTTCATCATTCCCTAATTACCATGGTTGTAATGTGCTGGGAATGTCCCCCTTGTCCTCATGCATGCTGGAAGCTTTTAATGCTCCTTTTTTGTCCTTCATGCATATTTGCCTTCACTAACCTCCCCAGCATGTAATCCTGGGCCCATACACACCTAGCCTAGTCGCTTAACAATGTATTTTGTCAGCTCCATTGTAGTGCTTTACTCTAAACACCCCCTAAAATGTGTACAAATGTTATTTGTGTCCTTAAATTCAGGTAGAGTGCCAGAGGCCTTTTTTTGGCTCCCAAACTCATTTATAACCCCCCCTAAAATGTTTACAATGGGCCATCAGAGGGGGTGAAGAATCTGATAAGTGGACCTTATACTTTTGTCTTTAAATACTCCTTAAAATAAATGTTATACTGATGTTGGCCAAGAATGTTTGTGTTTAATCTGCTTGCAATGTTATGTGCAAAAGTACTAATATTTTTTTTTCTTTTTTGACTCCACAGTTTCCTTCAACACCACAGGAATGGCAGACTGTGGCTTCCCAATTTGCTCATCATTGGGACTTTCCCAACTGCGGAGGGGCAATCCATATGAAGCACATCCACATCGTCCCACCACCCCACTGGGGGTCATACTATTTTAACTATAAGGGGTTTCATAGTATTGTGTTGATGGCGGTGGTGTCGGCGACATACGAGTTTCTCTATGTGGACGTGGGGAAGAATGGCTGGATGTCGGATGGTGGAGTCTTTGCCTAGACCAAGTTCTACTGACGTCTCCAGAGTGGTGGCTTGGGATTGCCACCTGCGGAAGAGAACGTGGAAGGACTCCCATTTGTTTTTATCACTGATGAAGCATTTGGTCTGGGTGATCACCTGATGAGGCCATTCCTCCAGAGGACTCTTCCCCCTGGAGAAGAGGGTTTTGAATTACCAGCTGGCCAGAGCCAAAAGAGTTGTGGAGAACGCTTTTAGGATAATGGCCAGCCGGTTCCGCCTATTTATTACGGCAATAAATATGGCGGAGTACAAACTTAACCACATAGTTCTTGCATGCTGCATACTTCACAACTTTTTGAAGAGAAATGCTTCGAATTATGTTGCCTCAGTTGGGCCTGAGGCCAGACTTCCAGAAAATACACTGACGGCCCTGGAAACTGGCCGTCCTGGCTTGCCCCCCCAAAGCGCCCGTGAAGTGCGTCAAAAATATGTTGATTATTTTATGGGTAGGGGGCCATTGCTATGCCAGGAAATCTGTAATTTATTATAAATATTAAAAAAATTTGATCTGATCAAATCTTGATTTTTTTTTTTTATGTAATCTATATTTTTGATACATTTTCTTGACATAACATTCAAATAAAACAAAACAAAGAAAAGCAAATAAATAAAAGCCAGACATGGCAAAGCATAGTTAGAATCTGCACATCATAGCCATTTGCTCATGTGTCTTCATAACATACAGAATGACCAAGCCCGATTGGCTATCTAACATATAGGGACTAAGAGACAAAGGTGTCAATTTGCAAAAGTGCACAAACATATGAGTCATACCATAATTTGTCTCTAGTCCTACTAAAGGACAAAGGCAGTAATCATGGGCACACCCTACTTAGTCCAGTAGACAATTAGAGCCATTTGGCATGCAGAATCTGCAGATGTGAATCTTAGGAATCAGATCTGAAGAACAAAAACAAAAAAAGAAAAGAAGAAAAATGCACTCATGACATCTAAGGGAATATTTCTGCAGGTCACCTCTCCGGAGGTCAATTCAAATCAAAGTAAAACACGTAACTACTCTAAGAGCTGTTCTCTTCCCGCTGGGGCGAGTCCCTTGGTCCATCGTCAGTGCTTGCCTTTTCAACATAATGCTTCCAGGCAGCCCAAACACCATACCATTTATCATACCTATCCTTGCACTTTGCCATCCACTCCTCTGCAGCCATAATTTCATTCACCAAGCAGATCCAATCTGAACGGCTTGGAATCATACTACTTTTCCAGTGAATGGGGATCAATCTTCTGGCTGCGTTCAGAAGGTGAGGTAATACTGATTTTCGGTAAAGGCTGAGAGGGACGGATGGGACGTGCAAGAGAAAGCCCAAGGGAGAATCCGGCAGATCAATATCCAAAATGTGGTTTATCTGAGATCTGATATCCTGCCAGTAAGGTCTCAACTTGGGGCAATCCCACCAAATGTGAAGGAAGGAACCCCTTTGTCCGCACTCCCGCCAACAAGTGACTGAGGAGGTCGGAAATATTCTAGCGAGTTAAGTGGGAACTCTATACCATCTTGTTATGAGTAAGACGGTATAGGCAATCTAACTGCATGTCAGAGAACTCATGGTTTAAGTCCCTTTCCCACTCTCGAATGTAACTTGGTTTCCCCAGAGGCACCCACCTTAAAAGTAGATCGTAGAGGACAGATATAGAGTGAGGTATTGAATTAGCGGCCATACATAGCTTCTCAAAAGGGGTGGATGAGGTAGGGGAGCGTATGGCTTGATGCAAACCATTTGCAAAATGCTGAAGCTGACCATATCTCCAGCCATCCAATGGGAAACTACCATATTGGGATCTAAGAGAATCCAACGAGCGTAATCCCTGGTCCTGGATGAACCGGCCGCACCTCACCTCCCCATCTGCCGTCCACGTGCGAAAGAAAGATGGGTGTTCCCCCGGGACAAACCATGGAAAGCCACTCAAGGGGGCCAATGGGGAAAAAGGGGGTGACAGCTGCCCTGAGTTGTTCATGGCATCCCATAGCTTCAATGCATGGACTGTCAAAGGGGAAACATAAGAGGATAGGCCTCTATGAGCTTGGGGTAACCAGGGGACATGTGATAAATTGCGACCTGCTAAAATTTTTTCTAATGATACCCAAACCTTAGTAGTCACTCCATGGCGCCAGTCCAATATCCATTGCAGGGCGATCGCCTCATAATACATACGGAGATCTGGGACGCCCAGGCCTCCCCACCATTGCAAGGTGCGAAGCGCCAACCGCGAACCTCGCCCCCGCCAGATGTATTTTATAAACACACTATTGAGGCTCGAGAAGAAAGACCTGGGTATAAAAATAGGCACCATTTGTAGATAGAACAGAATGCGCGGAAGAATATTCATCTTTAACACACTGACTCGGGCCATCCATGAAAATGTTTCTCTGTCCCAGCTATGTAAATCTGATTTTATAGTCAATAATAATTGAGTGTAGTTATTATTATATAGCTGGGAGCAATGTTGAGTGAGATACACTCCAAGGTATTTCAGACGGTTACAACACCACTGAAAAGAAAAGGAAGATTGCAACCGTGTACACAAATTCGGGGAAACACTCAGGGGTAAAATCTCCGACTTAGTATAGTTTATTTTAAAGTTAGCTAAAGAGCTAAAGGTCTGTAACTTATCCATAATGTTGGGGAGAGAGATCAACAGGTCAGTCACATAAAACAGGACATCGTCTGCATAAGCAGATAATTTATGCTCCTGAGGTCCAACGCCAAAGCCCTTAATACTAGGGTTAGCTCGTATCCTATTGAGCAATGGCTCCAGGGTGAGGGCAAAGATGAAAGGGGATAACGGACACCCCTGTCTGGTCCCGTTTCTAATAGAGAAGGTGTCAGAAAGAACACCATTCACCTTGACTCGGGCCTCAGGGTGGCTATATAATGATAATATCCAGGGCAACATTTTAGATCCCAACCCCAGCTTAGTCAGCACGGCTCGAAAATATATCCAATCCACCCTGTCAAATGCCTTCTCCGCATCAGTGGAGAGCAGGAGACAGGGTGGATGGTCAGCCTGCGTCTGCACCCAATGGATCAGTTGAATTGCCAAATTAGAATTATCCCTTGCTTCCTTGCCGGTAATAAACCCCGTTTGATCTGGATGGATGACGGATGGCATAATAGGTTGTAGGCGATTTGCTAAGACCTTTGCTAGTATTTTTATGTCCTTATTTAGGAGCGAGATAGGTTTATAATTACTAGGGACCGTGTGATCCTTCCCATCTTTGGGAAGGACCGTAATATGTGCCAGGAGGCCCTCTTTAGGCATAGCAGTGCCCGAGGCTAACGCATTAAAGTAAGTACACATGGGGCCAGACAGTAGTGGGAGAAAAGTGCGGTAATATGTATTTGTGTATCCATCAGGGCCTGGGCTCTTCCATTTTGGCAGATCTTTAACTACAGTTTACAGCTCTGTCTGAGTGATAGGGGCTTCTTGCTAGTTTGAGCATTAAGTTGGGGGGCCCGGGCTTCTGTCAAGTACTCCATAATATGAGCTAATTTTTGGTCAGCTTGGGTAGCGTGTCAGGTAGTTGGTATAGTTGAGCATAATAATCTTTAAATGCAGCAGCTTGATCAAATCTTGATTTTGATTCACTGCTTGTGTTTCTTTTAGCTGTCTCCTAGGTTCTCCTAGTGCACTTGTAGTGCCAAGTGGTTTTTCCATTATTAAATAACACCCATTGTCACTGTAAACACAAACTTAATACAAAAAATGGTATTGAGCATTGAAAGAAGAAGCCACACATTGTTGAGTATAAAACCTTTTACTCCGTGCACATTCACATGTGCGTTGTAAAACTTTTTTTTTTTTTTTTAAAAACATCTTTTTTTTTAAAGTTTTACCTTGAAAATATATTTTTAGTACATAAACAGGCATGTTTCAAAACATAACAAACACAACTCAGGAACTTACAAAGTTCAACATAGAAAAACTGAAGGCGATATCAGACATTATAGTGTCAAAAATGTGTTGATACTGCCTTCATCAGATGGGGTGATCTCCCCCTGTAAAAGCCAAATTTTGAAGATGCACACAATTTGGGGGTCAAACTGAGGATTTTCCTCCTGATCACATGCCTAATGTCAAAATGTGCTATCTCCCAACATGGGGGATCAATGGACATGTTTTGGGGGTGCAACCACTTTCTCTAACCTACTTGAGTTACGAGGAAGGGGTTGCACCCACAAAACACGTACACTGATATCCCCTGATGGCAGATAGCACATGTTGACACACTGTGTGCATCTTCAAAATTTGGCTTTTAAAATGCATCAAAAATTTGAAAAAAATGGTCCCCAAAAATAGAAAATGGTGTCATTTTATTGTTCTTTAGATTCTTCCTAGTACATCAATTATGTTCTTCAGTGTTTGTTCTATGTCATTTGTTTTTTGCTTGATGAGGTCTAAAACCTGACTACAATACATTATGTCCTGGATTAGCCTTGGTGCACTGTCACTCGTGAAATGAGGAGATTGTTCTTCCACAACATGCACATCACCTAAAGGAAAAAAATACACATTATGTATTATAAATATGCAGTCATACATCTATTACCTGAATCTGTGGTGTCAGACACTCACCTGTTGTGGTGACAATCTCAACCACCTCTCCTTCCTCCACATTCTCAAGTTGTGGTGTCCTCTGTTCCCCTTCTTCAGGAGGTAGGGGTTTCCTGGTGTCCTCAGCGTCCGGAGTCTTTTCTCCCCTATGAGAATGAAACAAAAGGTATACTTAGCACAGAGATATTTGAGGCCAGAAATAGGAATATGAAACATTGCTTGGAAGTGGGGTACAGTTGTCTGTTTTGGCAGAGTTCCAAGCTGAAGACATGATTTTTTCACTTACCAAAGCTGGAATACTTACCTTTTTTGGACAAGTTTCACACATGGAGACACCCCAAGTATCCACTGGAGTACCTGTGTGGGACACCCTAAAAAGTTTGTTCTTGTGTCCCACACTAGTGCTCCTGAGTCCAGATGTGTAAACAGTAGGGATGAATCGAACACCCCCCCTGTTCGGTTCGCACCATAAATTGTGAACAGGCAAAAAATTTGTTCAAACATGCAAACACCGTTAAAGTCTATGGGACATGAACATGAATAATCAAAAGTGCTAATTTTAAAGGCTTATATGCAAGTTATTGTCATAAAAAGTGTTTGGGGACCCGGGTCCTGCCCCAGGGGACATGGATCAATGCAAAAAAAAGTTTTAACAACGGCCATTTTTTCGGGAGCAGTGATTTTAATAATGCTTAAATTGAACAATATTCATTTAAATTTCATACCTGGGGGGTGTCTATAGTATGCCTGTAAAGGGGCGCATGTTTCCCGTGTTTAGAACAGTCTGACAGCAAAATGACATTTCAAAGGAAAAAAAGTCATTTAAAACTACTCGCAGCTATTAATGAATTGCCGGTCCGACAATACACATAAAAGTTCATTGATAAAAACGGCATGGGAATTCCCCACAGCAGAACCCTGAACCAAAATTTAAAAAAAAAATGATGTGGGGGGTCCCCCTAAATTCCATTATAGGCCCTTCAGGTCTGGTATGGATATTAACGGGAACCCCGGCCAAAATTTTTTAAAAAAATGGCGTGGAGTCTGGTATGGATTTTAAGGGGAACCCTGCACCAAAATTTAAAAACAAAATGGCGTGGGGTCCCCCAAAAATCCATACCAGACCCTTATCCAAGCACGCAACCTGGCAGGCCGCAGGAAAAGAGGGGGGGGTGAGAGAGCGCCCCCCCTCCTGAACTGTACCAGGCCACATGCCCTCAACATTGGGAGGGTGCTTTGGGTTAGCCCCCCAAAACACCTTGTCCCCATGTTGATGGGGACAATGACCTCATCCCTACAACCCTTGCCTGGTGGTTGTGGGGGTCTGCGGGTGGGGGCTTATTGGAATCTGGAAGCCCCCTTTAACAAGGGGACCCCCAGATCCTGGCCCTCCCCCCTTTGTGAAATGGTAAGGGGGTACCCCCTACCATTTCACAAAAAAACAGTCAAAAATGTTAAAAATTACAAGAGACAGTTTTTGACAATTCCTTTATTTAAATGCTTCTTCTTTCTTCTATCTTCTATCTTCCTTCGGTTTCTTCCTCCATCTTCATCTTCTGGTTCTTCTGGTTCTTCCTCCGGTGTTCTCATCCCGCATCTTCCTCCGCAGCGTCTTCTTCCCTTCTTCTCCTCGGGCCGCTCCACATCCATGATGGCATGGAGGGAGGCTCCCACTGTGTGAAGCTTCTCCTCTTCTGACGGTTCTTAAGTAACGGGGGGCGGGGCCACCCGGTGACCCTGCCCCCCTCTGACGCACAGGGTCTTCGACGGGGACTTCCCTGCGGCACTCCCCATGACGTCAGAGGGGGTGGGGTCACCCGTTACATAACCCCACCCCTTCTGACTTCACGGGGAATACCACAGGGAAGTCCCCGTCAAGTCCCCTTGCGTCAGAGGGGGGCGGGGTCACCGGGTGGCTCCGCCCCCCGTTATTTAAGAACCGTCAGAAGAGGAGAAGCGTCACACAGTGGGAGTCTCCCTCCATGCCATCATGGATGTGGAGCGGCCCGAGGAGAAGAAGGGAAGAAGACGCCGTGGAGAAAGATGCCGGACGAGAACACCGAACGAAGAACCAGAAGAAGATGGAGGAAGAAACCGAAGGAAGATAGAAGAAAGAAGATAGAAGAAAGAAGAAGCATTTAAATAAAGGAATTGTCAAAAACTGTCTCTTGTCATTTTTAACAGTTTTTTGTGAAATGGTAGGGGTACTTTTGTACCCCCTTACCATTTCACACAGGGGGCAGGGCCGGGATCTGGGGGTCCCCTTGTTAAAGGGGGCTTTCAGATTCCAATAAGTCCCCTGCCCTCAGACCCCCACAACCACTGGGCAAGGGTTGTGGGGATGAGGCCCTTGTCCTCATCAACATGGGGACAAGGTGTTTTGGGGGCTACCCCAAAGCACCCTCCCAATGTTGAGGGCATGTGGCCTGGTATGGTTCAGGAGGGGGGGCGCTCTCTCGTCCCCCCCCTCTTTTCCTGCGGCCTGCCAGGTTGCGTGCTCGGATAAGGGTCTGGTATGGATTTTTGGGGGGACCCCACGCCATTTTTTTTTAATTTTGGCACGGGGTTCCCCTTAAAATCCAGACCTAAAGGGTCTGGTATGGATTATGAGGGGGACCCCCACGCCTTTTTTTTTTTAATTTTGGCGCGGGGTTCCCCTTAATATCCATACCAGACCTGAAGGGCCTGGTATTGAATTTAGGGGGACCCCCCCACGTCATTTTTTTTTTTCAATTTTGGTTCGGGGTTCCCCTGTGGGGAATTCCCATGCCGTTTTCATCAATGAACTTTTATGTGTATTGTTGGAACGGCAATTCATTAATAGCCGCGATTAGTTTTAAATGACTTTTTTTCCTTTGAAATGTCATTTTGCTGTCAGACTGTTCTAAACACGAGAAACATGTGCCCCTTTACAGGCATACTATAGACACCCCCCAGGTATGAAATTTAAACGAATATTACACTTTTATTGTTTCACTTTAAGCATTATTAAAATCACTGCTCCCGAAAAAACGACCGTTTTTAAAACTTTTGTTTGCATTGATCCTTGTCCCCTGGGGCAGGACCCAGGTCCCCAAACACTTTTTATGACAATACCATGCATATAAGCCTTTAAAATTAGCACTTTTGATTTCACCCATAGACTTTTAAAGGGTGTTCCGCAGCTTTCGAATTTGCCGCGAACACCCCAAATTGTTCGCTGTTCGGCGAACTGGCTAACAGCCGATGTCGAACTCGAAGCTCATCCCTAGTAAACAGCTGCTGAGTGTCCTCTCCTTACATTACACTGAATCAAGTTTGCAATTCTTTCTAGTTTCAAACACATCTAGACAACAATGTCCTAAACTTCTTTTAATAAAAATTAGCATGACCAGATGTAGTTAACCCTGTATCTGCCCAAAGCATTGTATTTAGTTGGCAAACGAACAATGTTTCCTACGACCCATTACTGTGCCCATGAACATGAAAATAGCCATTTTAAACTGTACAACAGTAAAGAAAAGCACATGAAGCAGTATGCAAGTAATAATAATGATAGGAACACACGATAAGTACTTACTTTTTAGAAGCACTTTCTTGATCCTTCTGTACCGATCCTGCTCCCTCAATTTCAGGTCTGACCAGCATTTCCTCAATTGCTCCTTGGATCGTCGTACACCAAAATTCCTGTGCAGACTCTTCACAACTTTAGTCATGATCTTGGGCTTTCTCACATTTGGGTTTAGGTACGGTCCATACTTCCCATCATAGTAGGCCCTCTTCAAGATGTCCCCCATCTCCACCATCTCTATAAAGGCCATATTTGAGGCTTTAAATCTCCTGCGGGATCGGGATGTTTCGTTCTCCGGGCTTTCCTTCTCGTTACTGCTATTACACACCTGCTGTGTCTCTGCCATGTTCCTCTCCCACTGTGATGAAAGAGAAGGGGCAGGAAATATTCTAGAAAGAACTTTAGGGGTGGGCGATGCGGAGTTTCACGCATGCGCAGTGTATATAAAGCTAACATGCATGTGTCGTACATACAATCTGTGAGTGGAGGAAGCGCCGAACGTTATAACGAAGGTAACATTTTAACTTGGGACATCAGTGGCCTATACTGATTTGAGATTGAGGCCTATATTGGGATAAGATTAGGAGAGTTTAGCCTGATATTAGTGTTTTTGTCTTGTGTTTTGTCTTGCAGCAAACGTGAAACAATTCAAAGACCCTGAATTCATGGGCCAGTTCATAGGCAGATACAGGGATATGAGAAACTTGTGGGAGGTTAAAAAAAACCCTTATATCTAAATAAACCAGCTAGGAAGGCATCGCTGGAGAAACTGCTGCAATTTGTGAAGACGCAGGTCCCAGGCGCAGACATCGAGTTTGTGGAGAAGCAAATTGGTGGCTTGAGAAGCACGTATAGGAAGGAGCTTAATAAGGTCCAGGCTTCCATGAAATCAGGAGCAGCAGCAAAGGATGTGTATGTACCCAATCTGTGGTACTACAACAGGATGCGGTTTCTGGAAGACCAGATTGAAGCCAGGGAATCACTTTCTACACTTCCATCCACTCTTCCCTCAACCCCAGCTGAGGCTTCCGAGGACCAACCTGGGCCTTCCATCCTGGAAGAAGTTGAGGAGCCCAGCTGGAGCCAGGTATAGTATTTTTGAACATATTTATTGTCCGAAAATTATTGTTGTTAACTAGATGTTATTATTGATAACAAATGAATGATTGAACAAAAAGCGTTTTACATATCAATAGACAGTAGGGGCCAAAAATAATTGTGACAAAAATGAAAAATGCTGGGCTCAGAATGATAGTCTTTTCTATTTATTAACATTCATTCATTCATAACAGTTATGAGCTGAAAATTGTGAGTGATTGATGAATCAGAAACTAAAACTATGTCCCTTTTTCTTACACAGGAAAACCTCAGCCAGGACGAGGCTCTGGAATGTGGCAGCCAGGAGGAGGTGGGTGTAAGTGTCAGCCAGGAGGAGGCAGGGGTAAGTGTCAGCCAGGAGGTGGCCAGGCCAGGTAGCCTCACCCAATCCCAGGTGCCTCCCCTCCGCCTTACAACAAAAAGAGCCAGGAAGGGGAGTTACATGGAGGAGTCAGCACTGGGCCTCATTAAGGACGCTAATGCGGCCCTGAAAACACCCCCCAACACTGAAGAGGCCTATGGCTGCAATGTAGCTGCAAAATTGCAGCAAATGGAGAAGGGCCAATGCTTCATGTCTGAGAATCTTATTTTTCAGGCCCTTCAGAAGGGGTTGAGGGGCCAAATTAGTGAGAACATGCACTTGTGTGCACTCGCCCATTCTCCTCCTCCTCCTCCTGCCACAAGTCCACCTCCAGAGCCACAGCCTCCAAGGAAGGCTGCAGGGAAGGCTGCAGGGAAGCGTGGAGGGAAGGCTGCAGGGAAGACAAGATAGTGATGGCCCTGGGTTCAGTCTGGTCTGACAGAAGACATAGGCTGTGGTAGTACCACAGCCTGGGGACATATATGTCATCTGTTGCTGTTCCTGATCTCTGGGAGTCCTGGACCAGATTGTGCTCCCTATTATATGGACTTCTCAGGCTACCAATTTTTAGTTACAAAGAATTGATGTGTGCCCTGGGGTACAAAGGCTTCGCAAATTCAAGCAGTTTCTCCAACATTGCCTTCCTCTTTATTTTGTTATCAGCCAGAATAAATGTAGATTTTTGTATAAGAAAATACTTGCCTATGTGTTTTCCTTCAAAAAGAACTGTTTGTTTGTGAGTGGGCAGGCACAGTTCAAAAATACAATGTCAAATTAACAAGGGACAACAACCAACCTCCTTGAGCTTTAAAAATAATAGATAATAATGTTGTTGTGGAAACTTGACACATAAAAAAAAATATTATGGAGATCACTAGAAAATAATTTAAAAATAATAAAAAAAACAGGAGATCTTGATTAAAAAAAAAAAAAAAATGATGACTATAAAAAATAACTCTAAACATTATTATGGAGATCTGGCTTTAAAAACAAAAAAGATTATTCAGATCATGCGAAATAATAAAGAAATACGTTTGTGAGAAGTCTGTGTGCATATCAGCAGCAAAACAAATTCATTCCTCTAGCATTATAAAGAACAAAAGAATGCACTGCATTAAAAGATCAAAAAATTGATTGACAGCGTGACGAATGTGCTATCTCCATTACGAACGCTCGTTTTACCTGAACGAGCGCTTCCGTCTCGTACTTGACTCTGAGCAAGCGTAATTTTTTGTGCGTCCGCATTGCATACAGACAATCGCATTTTTGGGATAGGAACTTTTCCCAACTGAAAAATAGAGAACATGCTCTCAATCTTTTGCTGGCTGGAATTCCGCCAGCAAAAGACTGAAGGAGCATACACACAGTCGCATTTTCCGACAAAAAGCTTTCACCTGAGTTTTGCTGGTGGCATTTCCGATCGTGTGTACGCGGCATTAGAATGGCCCATTCAAAGTCCAGACCTAAATCCAATTGAGAATCTGTGACAAGACTTGAAAATTGCTGTTCACAAACGCTCTCCGTCCAATCTGACAGAGCTTGAGCTATTTTGCAAAGAGGAATGGGCAAAAATGTCACTCTATATATGTGCAAAGTTGGTGGAGACATACCCCTAAATATTTGCAGCTGTAATTGCAGCGAAAGGTGGTTCTACAAAGTACTGATGCAGTGGGCTGAATACAAAAGCACTCCACACTTTTCACATATTTATTTTTTTAAAAAATTGAAAACCATTTATCATTTTCCTTCCACTTCACAATTATGTGCCACTTTGTGATGGTCGATCACAAAAAATCCCAATAAAATAAATGTACATTTTTGGTTGTAACATGACAAATGTGAAAAATTTCAAGGGGTATGAATACTTTTTCAAGGCACTGTATCTCTCTCGGTAGAATCCATCATTCTAGTATATTCCATAACTCCTGAAATATTAATAGCACAGCCATAATATAGACATATTTACTTTCCTCAGATAATGTGTAACATTTCAAGTCCAGATTCCCCTATTTCAGACCATATGGAGAACCACTGGCACCCCATATTCCTCCAAGGTAAAATAGACATCAGAAACCTGCCATATTTATATTTGTTTTGAAGAGAATTTTACGCAGGACTGTTATGTGGACGTTAGCCATCTGTAAACAGCAGATATTCAGACATATGTATACTTATAAACTGTACATGGGACATGGTCATGCACGTGGTGACCTCCCAGCAACCACCCCTCAGACGCTTAATTGGTCAGAGGGCCTCTGTCAACACCCCTTTCATCCCAAATAAAAAAGGAATGCCAGGACAGTTTGAAAGGTCTCATGAACAAGTACCATGAAATCAGGAACATCTGTCAAGTTTGAGAACCGATAATATCTGGCTCATCGATTAAACTCTGATAACACGCAGGGCCCTGCAAGTATACTTCGTTCTCAACCCTGTTTTATTTCTCTGGTGCTGTATTATGTCTTTATTTCTTTGAAACACCGTTTTTTTCTGTAAATATTGTATTTGCACCAATTTCACCTTATTTTGAAAAGTGTTAACCTTGTCCCTAAGCTCTTAATGCAAGCTAGAAAAAGAATCTGTCTCTTTAAAAGTGCTACTGTATAGGATTAGGGATGAGCTTGATGTTTGAGTTGAACGTAAATTTGGGGAGTTAGATTAAGCAGGCAGGTTATTTAGTTAGTAAAAACAAAGGGACACATTCTCCAATGCAATTCCTCAGGCCTGAGGAAGAGCATGAGATGTTCGCAACTGTACAGTAGCTGCTATTTGTAACCTTTTTATGCCTTGAGAGCAACTGATACAATATACGATTTTTGCATTGGAGAATGTGTCCCTTTCTTTTTTCCTATTGAATATTGGTGGAAGTTTGGGAGGCCACCCTGACATTGATCTCCACACGAATCATCATAGAAACAGTAGAAGTAACCCACCCGAATATTTATTATATATATATATATATATATATATATATATATATATATATATATTAGGGATGAGCCGAACACCCCCCGGTTCGGTTCGCAGCAGAACATGCGAACAGGCAAATAATTTGTTCGAACACGCAAACACCGTTAAAGTCTATGGGACATGAACATGAAAGATCAAAAGTGCTAATTTTAAAGGCTTATATGCAAGTTATTGTCATAAAAAGTGTTTGGGGACCTGGGTCCAGCCCCAGGGGACATGTATCAATGCAAAAAAAGTTTTAAAAATGGCCATTTTTTTGGGAGCAGTGATTTTAATAATGCTTAAAGTAAAACAATAAAAGTAAAATATTCCTTTAAATTTCGTACCTGGGGGGTGTCTATAGTATGCCTGTAAAGTGGCGCATGTTTCCCGTGTTTACAACAGTCCCTGCACTAAAGGAAAAAAGTCATTTAAAAGTACTCGCGGCTACAATGAATTGTCGGTCCCGGCAATACACATAAAAGTCATAGAAAAAACCGGCATAGGATTCCCCCACAGCCCATTACCAGGCCCTTAGGGTCTGGTATCAATATTAAAGGGAACCCCAAACCAAAATTTAAAAAAAAATTGCGTGAGGGTCTCCCCAAATTCCATACCAGGCCCTTCAGGTCTGGTATGGATATTAAGGGGAACCCCATGCCAAATTTTTTTTTAAAACGACATGGGGGTCCCCCTCAAAATCCATACCAGACCCTTTAGGTCTGGTATGGATTTTAAGGGGAACCCTGCACCAAAATGTTTTAAAAAATGACGTGGGGGTCCCCCCAAAAATCTATACCAGACCCTTATCCGAGCATGCAACCTGACAGGATGCAGGAAAAGAGCGGGATGAGAGAGCGCCCCCCTGAACCATACCAGGCCACATGCCCTCAACATGGGGAGGGTGCTTTGGGGTAGCCAAAGCACTGTGTCCCCATGTTGATAGGGACAAGGGCCTCATCCCCACAACCCTTGCCCAGTGGTTGTGGGGGTCTGCGGGCATGGGGGCTTATCAGAATCTGGAAGATCCCAGCCAAATGTACCCCTACCATTTCACAAAAAAAGTGTGAAAATGGTAAAAATGACACGACACAGCTTGGGGACAAGTCCTTTATTAAAAAATAAAAAAAATAAAACTGTCCCACAAAGTCTTCTTCTTCTTCTCTTGCTCCATTGATGGACCAAAAAAAAAAAAAACACTACCGACCCGCCTCCATGGGAGGCACACACTGACCATCCTCTCAGGTGACAGCTCTTTTATAACTGAGGGTGGGGCCACGTGGTGACGTCACCACCCCCTCTAACTCACGGGGACATCCCTATGGCTTCCCTGTAGTGTCAGAGGGGGTGGGGGCATGCACCACTTTACAGGCATACTATAGATACCCCCCAGGTACAAAATTTAAGGGAATATTTCACTTTTATTGTTTCACTTTAAACATTATTAAAATCACTGCTCCTGAACACTTTATGACAATACCATGCATATAAGCCTTAAAAATTAGCATTTTTGATCTCTATATTCTTATAATACTTAATACTTTTAAAGGGTGTTCCGCAGCTTTCGTATTTGCCGCAAACACCCCAAATTGTTCGCTATTCGGCGAACACCCGATGTTCAATTCGAACATACGTTCAACTTGAACATTGGGCTCATCCCTAATATATATATATATATTTATATACTCTATATATACAGTGCATTCGGTGATGTATAGTTTCTAATACACTTCAGGTGGTGTACACAGTATTTAATAGAGTGTGTACAGTTTCTAATACACTTCAGGTGGTGTACACTGTATATACAGTAACACAGGGCAGCCGCTGTACAGTTTCTAATACAGTACAGGCAGTGTACACAGTATCTAATACACTGTGTAGTGTTTCTAATACACTTCAGGCGGCGTATTAATATATACATATAGTCTAGCGTATATATATAAATATATATACACCCCTCACATTTTTTTTAATATTTTATTATATCTTTTCATGTGACAGCGCTGAAGAAATGACACTTTGCTACAATTTAAAGAAGTGGGTGTACAGCTTGTATAACAGTGTAAAATTGCTGTCCCCTCAAATTAACTCAACACACAGCCATTAATGTCTAAACCGCTGGCAACAAAAGTGAGTACACCCCTAAGTGAAAATGTCCAAATTGGGCCCAATTAGCCATTTTCCCTCCCCTGTGTCATGTGACTCGTTGGTGTTACAAGGTTTCAGGTGTGAAAGGGGAGTAGGTGTGCTAAATTAGATGTTATCACTCTCTCTCTCATACTGGTCACTGAAAGTTCAACATGGCACCTCATGGCAAAGAACTCTCTGAGGATCTGAAAAAAAGAATTGTTGCTTTACATAAAGATAACCTAGGCTATAAGAAGATTACCAAGACCCTGAAACTGAACATCAGCATGGTGGCCAAGACCATACAACAGTTTGACAGGACAGGTTCCACTCAGAACAGGCCTTGCCATGGTCAATCAAAGAAGTTGAGTGCACATGCTCAGCGCCATATCCAGAGGTTGTCTTTGGGAAATAGAGTGTGTCAGCTGTCTGCAGAGGTTGAAGGGGTCAGGGGTCAGCCTGTCAGTGCTCAGACCATACGCCGCACACTGCATCAAATTGGTCTCATGGTCTGCATGGCTGTCATCCCAGAAGGAAGACTCTTCTAAAGATGATGCACAAGAAAGCCCGCAAACAGTTTGCTGAAGACAAGCAGACTAAGTACAAGGATTACTGGAACCATGTCCTGTGGTCTGATAAGACCAAGATAAACTTATTTGGTTCAGATGGTATCAAGTGTGTGTGCCGGCAACCAGGTGAGGAGTACAAAGACAAGTGTGTCTTGCCTACAGTCAAGCATGGTGGTGGGAGTGTCATGGTCTGGGGCTGCATGAGTGCTGCCGGCACTGGGGAGCTACAGTTCATTGAGGGAACCATGAATGCCAACATGTACTGTGACATACTGAAGCAGAGCATGATCCACTCCCTTCGGAGACTGGGCCGCAGTATAATGACCCCAAACACACCTCCAAGACGACCACTGCCTTCCTAAAGAAGCTGAGGGTAAAGGTGATGGACTGGCCAAGCATGTCTTAAGACCTAAACCCTATTTAGCATCTGTGGGGCATTCTCAAACGGAGGTTGGAAGAACGCAAGGTCTCTTACATCCACCAGCTCCGTGATGTTATCATAGAGGAGTGTAAGAGCACTTCAGTGGAAACCTGTGAAGCTATGGTGAACTCCATGCCCAAGAGGGTTAATGCAGTGCTGGAAAATAATGGTAGCCACACAACATATCGACACTTTGGGCCCAATTTGGATATTTTCACTTAGGGGTGTACTCACTTTTGTTGCCAGCGGTTTAGACATTAATAGCTGTGTGTTGAGTTATTTTGAGGGGACAGCAAATTTACACTGTTATACAAGCTGTGCACTCACTAATTTACACTGTAGCAAAGTGTAATTTCTTCAGTGTTGTCACATGAAAAGATATAATAAAATATTTACAAAAATGTGAGGGGTGTACTCCTCCCTTTTGTGAGATACTGTATATATATATATATATATATATATATATATACACACTCTGCATTCAGTGTAGCCTATATGTACAGTGCATTCAGCGGTGTACTGTTTCTAATATACTTCAGGCGGTGTACACAGTATATAATACAGTGTAGTGTGGTGTTACAAAAAAAATCATGTCTGGAAGGCCACCAAGGAAAGGCAGGCGCTCACAGGCCACTAAAAGAGGGTAAGCAGCCTCTGTGTCTACAGTCAACAGTGGTGGTTAGGGATGAGCTTCGAGTTCGAGTCGAACCCATGTTCGACCGTCTGTCGAATTGCGAACGATATGGGCCGTTCGTGCCAAATTCGAGTGGCGCGTCACGGCCCATAATTCACTGCTGCATCACCGTGCATTGCTGGCTGATGATTGGCCAAATCATTTGATTTAAGTTAGATAGAGTAGGCAGGCGAGTCAGTTAGCTGCACCTACAGTATATTGTGTATATATATATATATATATATATATATATATATATATATATATATATATATGCATCCTAGGTGTTGTATGTATGTATGTATGTATGTATGTATGTGTATATATATATATATCTATATATATATATATATATATATAGATATATATATATATACACTGTATTCAGTTTAGCTAGATCCGTTCCTGTTATTCTCTTCCTACTGACAGGCAGGCAGGTGTTTTTACAGTATTTACAGCTACCTGAAGAACATTGTTGGTGTTCTTCTGATCCTATTAGTCCTATTAGCTACAGTATTTACAGTTAGTATAGTGCATCCTCTGCACAGTGTGCACCTAAAGCTACCTGAAGAAAATTGGTGGTGTTCTTCTGATCCTATTAGTACCGCAGGCAGCTGCAGTATTTACAAGTTAGTGTAGTGCGTCCTCTGCACAGTGTGCACCTAAAGCTACCTGAAGAAAATTGGTGGTGTTCTTCTAATCCTATTAGTACCGCAAGCAGCTGCAGTATTTACAAGTTAGTGTAGTGCGTCCTCTGCACAGTGTGCACCTAAAGCTACCTGAAGAAAATTGGTGGTGTTCTGATCCTATTAATACCATAGGCAGCTGCAGTATTTACAAGTTAGTGTAGTGCGTCCTCTGCACTGTGTGCACCTAAAGCTACCTGAAGAAAATTGGTGGTGTTCTTCTGATCCTATTAGTACCACAGGCAGCTGCAGTATTTACAGTTAGTGTAGTGCGTCCTCTGCACAGTGTGCACCTAAAGCTACCTGAAGAAAATTGGTGGTGTTCTTCTGATCCTATTAGTACTGCAGGCAGCTGCAGTATTTACAGTTTGTGTAGTGCATCCTCTGCACAGTGGGCACCTAAAGCTACCTGAAGACAATTGCTGTTGTTCTGATCCTATTAATACCACAGGCAGGCAGCTACAGTATTTACAGTTAGTGTAGTGTGTCCTCTGCACAGTGTGC
Source organism: Aquarana catesbeiana (assembly GCF_042186555.1). Classification (NCBI taxonomy): domain Eukaryota; kingdom Metazoa; phylum Chordata; class Amphibia; order Anura; family Ranidae; genus Aquarana; species Aquarana catesbeiana. The sequence goes on along the minus strand of NC_133327.1, from coordinate 499,526,653 downwards.
ACCTAAAGCTACCTGAAGAAAATTGGTGGTGTTCTTCTGATCCTATTAGTACCACAGCCAGGCAGCTGCAGTATTTACAGTTAGTGTACTGTGTCCTCTGCACAGTGTGCACCTAAAGCTACCTGAAGACAATTGCTGGTGTTCTCATACTAATAATACTACAGGCAGGCAGTTGATTCTGTTGGCTGCAGTATCAGTATATATATACATCCCAGCTTTGTGCAGCTACATCTCACTGCAGGCCATTAGTATGTCTGGAGGGCCAACAAGGAGAGGCAGTCACAAGCCAATAAAAGAGGGCAAGCAGGCTGGTCGTGGAGACGGTGCATCCTCATCAGTGCGTGACCGCAGGACATGCTTGTTCTTTTTTTCGGCAGCTGGCCATGTTGAGCCGCAACACGCGGAAGACTTGGTAGAGTGGATGACCAAGCTAAATTGCTAGCACTTCAACTGCTGCCTTTTCAGTTGGTAGACTCTGCCCCTTCTGTGAGATTTTGGAATGTGCGGTTCCTCAGTGACAGGTTCCCAAACGCCACTTTTTCTCATGGAAGGCGATTCCAGCTCTCTACCGGCATGTGGAAGGCAATGTCTTGGCCTCGCTGGACAGGGCGGTCAGAGGTAAGGTGCATATTACCGCTGACTCATGGTCCAGCAGGTATGGACAGGGACGTTACCTATCTTTCACCGCGCACTGGGTGACTCTTCTGGCAGCTGGGAAGGATGCAGGACAGGGTGCGGTAGTGTTGGGGGTTGTTCTGCCACCACGCGTCCAAAATTCTACTAGTGGTGATTCTGCCACACTCTCTCCTCCACCCCCTCCTCTTCTTCTTCCTCCATGGCCTCTTCCTATGCTGATTTGTCCTCGGAACCAGCTGTGCTCCGTAGGCGTTCAAGGGTCTACGCAAGCATGCAGGCAAAAAGATGCCATGTGGTGCTTCAGCTGGTGTGCTTGGCGGACAGGAGCCACACTAGGGCAGAGATTCTGTCAGCTCTGCAGGGGTAGGTTCAGAGATGGTTGACGCCACGCCAGCTTAAGGCAGGTATGGTGGTTTGCGACAATGGCACCAACCTCCTCTCCGCCCTCCAACAGGGACAACTGACCCATGTGCCCTGTTTTTCTCACGTCCTTAACTTAGTGGTGCAGCGGTTCTTGGGCAGGTACTCGGGCTTACAGGATGTCCTGAGGCAGCCAGGAAAGTCTGTGTGCATTTCCGCAGGTCATATAATGCCAGTGCTCGGTTGGCTGACCTCCAAAAGGAATTTAACCTGCCCAAGAACTGCCTAATCTGTGACATGCCCACCAGGTGGAACTCAACGTTGGTCATGCTGCAGTGGCTGCACACACAGCAGAGGGCCATCAATGAGTACCTATGCGACTATGGCACCAGGACAGGGTCAGGGGAGCTTGTTTTTTTTCCCCATGCCAGTGGGCTATGATCAGGGATGCATGCACTGTCCTGTCACCATTTGAGGAGGCCACGAGGATGGTGAGCAGTGACAGTGCATGCATCAGTGACACTGCCCCTCTTGTTCACCTGTTGGAGCACACGCTGCATGGAATAATGGACAAGGCACTTGAGGCAGAACAGACGGAGGAAGAGGAGGATTTCCTTACCTCTCAAGGCCCCCTTTATCCAGACAGTGTTCCTGCATGCCCACCGATCACACAGGAAGAGGAGGAGGAGGAGGAGGATTGTGTCAGCATGGAGGTGGAGCCCGGCACACAGCATCAGCAATCTTCAAGGGATCATTTACAGTCCGAAGAAACCCATGGACTTGTACGTGGCTGGAAAGAGGTGGCTGCGGATCATGTCATCCTTAGTGACCCAGAGGACTCTGGACCGAATGCCTCAGCAAACCTACGCTGCACGGACTCCCTGATCCTGCAAAGCCTGCGGAAGGATCCTCGTATTGGTGGTATCAAGGGGAGGAATGATTACTGGCTGGCAACCCTCCTTGATCCACGTTACAAGGGTAAGGTTGCGGACCTTATCTTGCCATCACAGAGGGAGCAGAGGATGAAACATCTTCAGGAGGCCTTGCAGAAAGGTTTGTGCAATGCGTTTCCAGAGCCTGGGAGGTTACAATTTCCTGGTCCTCCTGGACAAAGTGTTGCTGAGACTTCAGTCAGAAGGAGTGGTGGAGAAGGTGGCCGTCTGACCGATTGTGTTCAGACAATTTTTTAGTCTGCAGCCCCAAGGTCTGATCGGTTCCAGCAACCATCGCCAGTGTCTGATTCACATGGTGCAGGATTACCTAGGGGCAAGATCAGACTTCGACATCTTTCCCACCGAAAATCCTCTGGGTTACTGGGTCTTGAGGATGGATCACTGGCCAGAACTTGCACAGTATGCAATTGAGCTACTGGCCTGTCCTGCATCCAGCGTTCTTTCGGAACACACATTCAGTGCTGCTGGAGGCTTTGTAACAGATCACAGGGTGCGCCTGTCCACCGAATCGATCGATCAGCTGACCTTTATAAAAATGAATCAGCTGACCTTTATAAAAATGAATCAGTCTTGGATCACCAGCTACCAAGCACCTGATGCTGATGTAAACGATTGATTTTTTTTTTAACATGAGATCCCTTCAAGACTGCCTATGCTGATGCTGAGTGACTATCCTGTTATGTTGAGTCACAATCCTCTTCCTCCTCAATTTTAATGCTGATAGCTTGTAAGAACATTTTGGTTCTAGGCACTGCCACCAGTGGCCAAGGCCCAATTTTTCAGTCCCTGTTTAACAGGGGCGTATAATTACAATTTTTGATGCAATACTTTGCAGCAGGGCTCATTCCTGCGCTCATACTATAGTATCTGTTAGGGGTTGCAGTGTTGTGGCACCAGCACCAGTGCCCAAGGCCCAGTTTTTCAGCCCCTGTTTAACAGGGACGTATAATTACAATTTTTGATGCAATACTTTGCAGCAGGGCTCATTCCTGTGCTCCAACTATAGTGTATGTGAGGGGTTGCAGTGTTGTGGCACCAGCACCAGTGTCCAAGGCCCAATTTTTCAGCCCCTGTTTAACAGGGGCATATAATTACAATTTTTGATGCAATACTTTGCAGCAGGGCTCATTCCTGTGCTCCAACTAGAGTATCTGTGGGGGTAGCAGTGTTGTGGCACCAGCACCAGTGCCCAACGCCCAGTTTTTCAGCCCCTGTTTAACAGGGGCGTATAATTACAATTTTTGATGCAATACTTTGCAGCAGGGCTCATTCCTGTGCTCCAACTATAGTGTATGTGAGGGGTTGCAGTGTTGTGGCACCAGCACCAGTGCCCAAGGCCCAATTTTTCAGCCCCTGTTTAACAGGGGCGTATAATTACAATTTTTGATGCAATGCTTTGCAGCAGGGCTTATTCCTGCACTCCAACTATAGCATCTGTGAGGGGTTGCAGTGTTGTGGCACCAGTGCCTAAGGCCCAATTTTTCTGCCCCTGCTTAATAGGGACATGTAATTACAATTCTTGATATAATATTTCACAGCAGGGCCTGTTCCAGTGTCCACCAAGAGTAACTGTGAGGACTTACAGTGTTGTGGCACCAGCACCACCACCACCAAAGGCCCAATTTTTCTACCACTGTTCAACAATGGCATGTAATTACAATTCTTGATCTAATATTTCACAGCACGGCCTGTTCCTGCGCCCACCAAGAGTAACTGTGAAGTCTTATGCCCCGTTCACACGGTCGGATTTTCCAATGGAAAATGTCCGATCGGAGCGTGTTGTCGGAAATTCCGACTGTGTGTGGGCTCCATCGGACATTTTCCATCGGATTTTCCGACACACAAAGTTGGAGAGCAGGAGATAAAATTTTCCGACAACAAAATCCGTTGTCGGAAATTCCGATCGTGTGTACACAAATCCGACGGACAAAGTGCCACGCATGCTCAGAATAAATAAAGAGATGAAAGCTATTGGCCACTGCCCCGTTTATAGTCCCGACGTACGTGTTTTAAGTCACCGCGTTCAGAACGATCGGATTTTCTGACAACTTTGTGTGACCATGTGTATGCAAGACAAGTTTGAGCCAACATCTGTCGGAAAAAATCCTAGGATTTTGTTGTCGGAATGTCCGAACAAAGTCCGACCGTGTGTACGGGGCATAACAGTGTAGTAACACCAACACCTAAGGCCCCAATTTCTGTAGAGTATATAGGGCAGGCCCTTACTTTCAAACATCCAACTTACAAACGACTCCTACTTGCAAACAGAAGGAGACAACAGGAAGTGAGATGAAATCTACCCCTAGGAAGGGAATTTCTCCCTGTAAGAGTTAATATGGGAAAAACGTGTCTCCTCTTCACTGATGCTTTATCACCAATCCTTGTTTCACTAAAAACCCCAAATTTTCAAAAAACATTTGTCTATGGGACAGAAAGTGAGGTGAAATCTTCTGAAGAGGTGCACAGACAGCAAAACAAATGTTACAGGGGTTATAACCCTTCGCTATGTTTTCCAAAAAGCTTAAAAATAGATTTTTTTGGCTGGAACTACACTTTAAAAATGTACCAGTTCAAAATTACAAACAGATTCTACTTAACAACAAACCTACAGTCCCTGTCTTGTTTTGCACCGCCTGTATACTGCTGTTCAGAGTATATAGGGCCTGGGGGCCCCACGTCTTTCCTTTTTTAAATTTGGGTGCGGGGTTCCCTTTAATATCCATACAAGATCCAAAGGGCCTGGTAATGGACTGGGGGGGTACCCATGCCGTTTGTCTCACTGATTTTCATCCATATTGCCGGGACCCGACATTACATTAAAGCCGCAAGCAGTTATAATTGACTTTTATTCCTTTAAAAATGTCATTTTGTGCAGGGACTGTTCTAAGCACGGGAAACACGCACCACTTTACAGGCATACTATAGACACCTCCAGGTACGATATTTAAGGAATATTTCACTTTTTTTTCACTTTAAGCATCATTAAAATCACTGCTCCCGAAAAATGGCCATTTTTAAAACTTTTTTTGCATTGATACATGTCCCCTGGGGCTGGACCCCGGTCCCCAAACCCTTTTTAGGATATTAATTATTAGCCTTTAAAATTAGCACTTTTGATTTCGAACATTCGAGTACCATAGACTTTAATGGGGTTCTAAAGTTCGCACAAACTTTTGGTCCGTTTGTAGGTTCTGGTGCGAACCAAACCAGGGGGTGTTCGGCTCATCCCTAGTGGTGGTCATGGACATGGTGCATCCTCTGCAGATGGCCATGGGACATGCTTGTCCTTCTTTTCTGCTGCTGGCCCTGTTATTGAGGCTCAGAGTAATTTGCCTTCCAACACAGCTGCCAAAGCAGCCTATTCACCGGCTCCTTGTCCACAGTCACTCCTTCTGTATCCCTACCATCATGCACGGAGGAGTGCCCAGAATTATTCAACCACAGTGTCGGTTACATGCTGCTGGAGGATGTGCAGCGATTTGAAGGCTCCGATGTTTGTTCCCAGGTTGAGGAAAAGAGTAACGTGAGCCCAAAGAGAGGGGGTGCCACAGAAGCACAAGAAACTGGCAGTCATGTTCCCCCAGCTGCAGCATACTGCCAAGTTTGCTCCAGTGATGAAGACGGAGGGTATGATGAGGTCGCTGACTGTACTTGAGTGCCTGGGAGAAGAGAGGCGGAAAGTGAGAAAGAGGAGGAAGCACAATTCCAATGAGGCAGGATGTCCTCCAGGTGCAGCTTAAAGGCAGCCACCCTATTGCATTACAGCGCAGAGCTTCGCAGGTGCAGGGTGCTGCTGACTCCCCGCTGACTTTTAAAATTTCTTTGGTGTGGGCCCTTTTCGACATGTGTGCAGCAGATCGCACGTTGCTGCTTGCAACCTATGTCTGAAGCGGATCAAGCATGGCCAGAACAGCATCCGCTTGGACACCACATGCTTGACCAAACATATGACAACCTGCCATGCAGTCCATTGGCAACGGCACTTGAAAGACCCACATTGTAGAAAAAGGCAGACTTCTCCTTGCTCCTCATCTGGGATCTCCAACCCTACTATACCTCCAGTCCTCTCAAAAACCTGCACTGAGAGGAATGAAGGTATAGCAATAGGTGTCATAAGTACTTGCAGCCAATCTGCTAGCAGTACACCACCAATTGATTTCAGCAGGCAAATTTTCCTACCCCAGCTGAACCGTTAAAAGAAATTCAGTCCCAGCCATCCACATGCTCAGCATCTAAATGCTAGCTTGGCCAAATTGCTAGCACTGCAATTGCTGCCTTTTCAGCTGGTAGACTCTACTCCCTTTCGTGAATTTGTGGAATGTGCTGTACCACAGTGGCAGGTTCCAAAACACCATTTCTTTTCACGTGAGGCCATTCCGGCTCTCTACCAGCATGTGGAAGACAATGTTTTGGCCTCGTTGGATAGGGCGGTCAGCAGTAAGGTTCATATTACCGCTGACTCATGGTCCAGCAGGCATGGGCAGGGATGTTACCTTTCCTTCATGGCACACTGGGTAACTCTGCTGGCAGCTGGGAAGGATGCAGGTCAGGGTTCAGTGTTGGTGCTTGTTCCGCCACCACACCTCCAAAAAGCTGGTGGTGATTCTGCCACAACATCTGTATGGTCCCCTCCCTCCTCTTCTTCCTCTATGGCCTCTTCAGCAGAATTGTCCTCTGAACCAGCAGTGCTGCCTAAACGCTCAAGGGGCTACGCAAGCAGTTAGGCTAAAAGATGCCATGTGGTGCTTGAGTTGGTCTGCTTAGGGGACAGCAGCCACACTGGGGCTGAGATTCTGTCAGCTCTGCAGGGGCAGGCTTAGAGGTGGTTGATGCCACGCCAGCTTCAGCCAGGAATGGTTGTATGCGACAATGGCACCAACCTTCTCTCCACCCTCCGACAGGGATACTTGACCCATGTTCCATGTTTGGCACACATCCTGAATTTGGTGGTGCAGCAGTTCTTGAGCAGGTACTCAGGCTTACAAGATCTCCTGTGGCAGTCCAGAAAAGTCTGTGGTCATTTCCGCCGGTCATACAATGCCAGTGCTTGGCTGGCTGACATTCAGAGAGAATGCAACCTGCCCAAGAACCACCTCATTTGTGACATGCCCACCAGGTGGAACTCAACTCTGGCAATACTGCAGTGGCAGCACACATAGCAGAGGGCCATCAATAAGTACCTGTGCGAGTATGGCACCAGGACAGTGTCAGGGGAGCTTGGCTTCTTTTCGCTACACCAGTGCCTACTAATCAAGTATGCATGCACTGTCCTGTTACCATTTGAGGAGGCCACATGGATGGTGAGCAGCGACAATGCATACATCAGACACTGTCCCTCTAGTCTTCCTGCTGGAGCACACGCTTCATGGAATCATGGACAGGGCACTTGAGGCAGAACAGCGGGAGGAAGAGGAGGACTTCCTTTCCTCTCAAGTCCCCCTTTATCCAGATAGCATTCCTGCGGGGCCGACAAATACACAGGAAGAAGAGGAGGATTGTGTCAGCATGGATGTAGAGGATAACACGCAGCAGTCTTCAAGGGATGGTTTTCAGTCTCCAGAACCCCAAGGAGTTGTACGTGGCTGGGGGGAGGACAACGTGTTTCTGAGGCTTTGTTCGGTCAGAGAAAGAGCGGTGGAGAAGGTGGCCGGCTGACCGATGCCTTTAAACAATTTTTCAGTCCTCAGCGCCAAAGTCTGATAGGTTCCGGCAACCATCGACAGCATCTGCATTATATGGTGCAGGAATATCTAGGGGCAAGAGCAGACCTGGAGACCTTTCCAACAGAGTATTAACTGAGTTACTTGGCCTTGTGGATGGAAAACTGGCCAGAACTTGCTCAATATGCAATCGAGCTACTGGCCTGTCCTGCATCCAGTGTGCTTTCTGAACGCACATTCAGTGCTGCTGGAGGGTTTGTAACGGATCAAAGAGTGCGCCTGTCCACAGACTCCGTTGATAGGCTCACATTTATATAAAAAATCAGTCCTGGATCAGCAGCTATCAAGCACCTGATGCTGATGTAACTGATTGAATTTGCTATGGATCTGGGTTCCCTTGAAGACTGCCTATGCTGCCTATCCTATTCCTCCTGAATCTTGATGATGCTAGCTTCCAACAATATTTTTGGTTTAGGGCACCACCACCACCCAAGGCCCAATTTTTCTGCCCCTGTTTAACAGGGGCATGTAATTCAAATTTTTGATATAATATTTAATAGCAGGGCCCAACAAGAGTAACTGTGAGGGGTAACAGTGTTGTGGCACCATCAAAACCAAAGGCCCAATTTTCTTGCCCCTGTTTAACAGGGGCATGTAATTACAATTTTTGATATAATATTTAACAGCCGGGCCCGTTCCTGCACCCAACAAGAGTAACTGTGAGGGGTTACAGTGTTGTGGCACCATCAAAACCAAAGGCCCAATTTTTCTGCCCCTGTTTAACAGGGGCATGTAATGACAATTTTTGAAATAATATTTAACAGCAGGGCTGTTCCTGCAGGGCCCGTCCCTGCACCCAACAACAGTAACTGTGAGAGGTTACAGTGTTATGGCACCATCAATACCAAGGGCCCATTTTTTCTGTGCCTGTTTAACCAGGGCATGTAATTAAAATTTTTGAAATAATATTTAACAGCAGGGCCCGTTCCTGCACCCAACAAGAGTTACTGTGAGGGGTTACAGTGTTGTGGCACCACCAACACTACCAAAGGCCAACATTTTCTGCCCCTGTTTAACCAGGGCATGTAATTACAATTTTTGAAATAATATTTCACAGCAGGGCCTGTTCCTGCGCTCAACAAAAGTAACTGTGAGGTGTTACAGTGTTGTGGCACCATCAAAACCAAAGGCATAATTTTTCTGCCCCTGTTTAATAGGGGCATGTAATTCCAATTTTTTTAAATAATATTTAACAGCAGGGCCCATTCCTGTACCCAGCAAGACTAACTGTGAGGGGTTACAGTGTTCTGGAACCACCAACACCTAAGGCCTAATTTTTCTGCAGAGTATATAGTGCAGTCCATATAGTATATATATACTGCAGTTCAGAATATATAGTGCCTGGGTGTAGGGCTGGGCTCAGCCCTTCCTTCCTCTGAGCTGGCCGCTCAGCTGTTGGCCAATTGCCAGCTCCTATCTCTCCACAGTGATTCACCTGTTGATGATATTCTGCTCGTCAGTCCTGCCTACTTAAGCCGTCCAGGCAAGATGATCTCTGCCTTCGCCTTGGTCAACATCACAGAGACTGTGTTCCTGTTAAAGACATGCTTGGCTGACATTCCTTCTGGCTCCAGATCCTGTTTGCTGTTCCACTACACTGATCTCTGGCTTCTTGACTTTCTGGCTTGTCTGACTATACGTTCCGGTTACCAAACTTTGGCTATGTTTTGACTACGTTTGTTCTATTTATTTTTATTATTAAACAAGTGTGAATTAACTATACTTCTGTCTAGGTCTAATTCATGGTGTCTGAAAGTAGGTGAAGGCCATGAAATCAGAAGATGCAGTCAATCCACTTGTTGGTAATATTTTTTCCAGATTGGATAAGCAGGATCACCACATTGATCAGTTTGCCATGGCAGTACAAACACTTATAAGTCGCACTCACCTGGAATCTCCCACTGTGGCTGCTCCGCTACAACCTGTGTTGCAGGCCATCACTGCTGCTGCTCCAGTCTCTGTGCAGGCACCTGCCTCAGGTATTACCTCTATAAGAGGTATGTCTGGTTCTGCTCCACTTCCCCAGTAATTTTGGGGTGATCCAGTCCAATGCAGAGGTTGGGATATACTCTGAGATGCTGCCCCAGGGGATTTCCACGGACAGAAGCAAAGTAGGTTTTGTGATATCTTTGCTTTCTGAGAGAGCATTGACCTGGACAAACCCTCTATGGGAGAAGCAAAAACCTGTTGTCTTGAGTTACCCTGAGTTTGTGGCTTCTTTTAAAAGGGTATTTGACGTTCCCGCACGCTCCACTTCTGCTGCCAAGTGCCTCATGTCCATCAAACAGAGTACGAGAACTGTTGCCGATTACGCCATTGAATTCCGTACTCTGGCAGCAGAGGTTGCTTAGAACAATGAGGCCCTCGTGGCTGCTTTTTTCTCATGGTCTCTCGGATACTATCAAGGATGAGAGAGCAGCCTAAGATATACCCAGTGAGCTGGAGAAGTTGATCACGTTTGCCATCCTCATTGACTTCAAACTCAGAGAAAGACTCTTTTTTTAAGGAGCACTTGTGGAAGCCTCCTGTACATTTGCTACGAGCTTGGCAGTTCCACCCTTGCCTCCCTCACCTCCCATGCCTCCTGGTACTGAGTTGGTCAGTGAAGATGAACCCATGCACTTGGGCTTCACGTCTCTGCAGATGAGAGAACCCTTAGGAGGAGGGAGAGATTGTGCCTTTATTGTGGCCAGGCAGGTCACTTTTTGAAGTCTTGTCTTACCCATCCAGAGGATGCCAAAACCTTGAGGTCCCATCACGGACAGACCTTTGGTGGCCTTGTTTCGTCCCCAGTCATCCAGAAGGATAAGCCCCTGGTTTCGGTTACCCTTTCTTGGGCTGAGTCGTCCGTCAAGATACAGGCTCTAATCGACTCTGGGGCTGCAGGCCTGTTCATTGATGCTGTCTTTGTATCAAAACACTTGATTCTGCTGCAGCTGCTTGCAACTACACTTGCCATTGAGCCTCTTGATGGGAGACCTCTACAGCCTGCCCATGTGACTCATGAGACCGTTCCATTGTCCATGGCCGTAGGGGCTTTTCACCATGAGTTGATCCAATTCTAAGTTATTTCCTCACCTAAGTTTTCGCTGGTTATTGGTTATCCTTGGTTGAGAGGGGCATACAATCTTGTGGGAATTAAGGAGGGTGACGAGTGGAAAACTGCATTTATTACCAGAATAGGCCATTATGAGTACCTCGTAATGCCTTTTGGCCTTTGTAACACCCTGGCAGTTTTCCAGAAATTTATTAACAATGTCCTCTGAGATTTGCTGCAGTTATGTGTGGTGGTTTATATCGACGATATCCTCATATTTTCCAAGTCCCTGGAGAGCCATCACACAGATGTCTGTCGTGTGCTTCAGAAACTAAGAGAAAACAATCTCTATTGTAAATTGGAGAAGTGCGAATTTCATCGTGAACAGGTTAAATTCCTGGCTTATGTCATTTCCACTGCTGGTTTTTCGATGGACCCAGAGAAACTTTCAACAGTCTTACAGTGGCCCCGACCCGTGGGTTTACATCCTCTGCAGCGTTTTCTTGGCTTTGCCAATTATTATCAGAAGTTTATTCGTAACTTCTCGTCTCTGGTCAAGCCCCTGACTGATATGACCAGAAAGGACGGTAACCCACGGAGTTGGTCTCCAGAGTCCATTAAGGCCTTTGAGAGTCTCAAGGCTGTCTTTGTTTCTGCTCCTGTGTAGGCACATCCCGATCCTGCATTACCTTTTATCCTCGAGGTTGATACTTCTGAGACTGGAGTTGGCACCCTTCTATCTCAACGTTCTACCTCTGAGAGCGCTATGCATCCTTGTGGCTACTTTTCCAAGAAATTGTCACCTGCAGAGTGCAATTACGAGAATGGTGACAGAAAGCTGTTAGCGATCATTTTAGCCCTGATAGAGTAAAGACATCTCCTCGAAGTTACCACTGTGCCGGTTCTCATTCTTACTGACCAAAAGAATCTCACATTCTTGCCTGAGGCTAAACGCCTCAATTCCAGAAGTGTGCAATGGGCTCTTTTCTTGTCAAGTTTCAATTACATTGTCTCATTCTTACCTGGTACTAAGAATGTAAGGGCTGATGCTTTGTCACGGCAATTTTCTTCCACTTCCAAGATGGAGTTGGTTCTGGTTTCGGTGATTCCTCCTGATCGTATTCTGGGTACGGTTCACAGCAATCTCACTTCTCCTTTGGGTGACAAAATTCTTGCTGCTCAGGTCCATGCTCCTCTTTAGAAACCTTGTGACCGCTGCTTTGTCCCAGAGAGTCTCCATACTGCCATGCTCCAGACTTACCATTCTCCCAAGGCTGCTGGCCACCCTGGGAAAAATCAACTCTTTTGGGCCATTTCCCAACAATTCTGGTGGCCTAATCTACATGCTGATGTAACCACCTTCGTAGCTGCCTGTTCCACGTGTGCTCAAAGTAAGACTCCACAACACCTTCCAGTGGGCCTCCTACAACCCATACCCAATGGAGAGAGGCCCTGAACGCACCTGTCTATGGATTTCATTGTGGAGTTACCCAACTCCCAGGGCAACACAGTTATCCTTATGGTGGTGGACCGGTTCTCAAAAATGTTTCATTGTATTCCACTTAAAAAGTTGCCCACTTCTAAGGAACTGGCTTCCATTTTTGCTCAGGAGATCTCTCACTTACATGGGCTACCCGAGGTGATTGTCTCAGACAGGGGTAGTCAGTTTGTGTCCCAGTTCTGGCGAGCCTTCTGTGCACAGTTGGGAATTCAGCTTGCTTTCTCCTCTGCGTATCACCTGCAGGCTAGGGATGAGCTTCGAGTTCGAGTCGAACTCATGTTCGACTCGAACATTGGCTGTTCGCAAGTTCGCCGAACAGCGAACAATTTGGGGTGTTCGCGGCAAATTCGAATGCCGCGGAACACCCTTTAAAAGTCTATGGAAGAAATCAAAAGTGCTAATTTTAAAGGCTTATATGCAAGTTATTGTCATAAAAAGTGTTTGGGGACCTGGGTCCTGCCCCAGGGGACATGGATCAATGCAAAAAAAAGTTTTAAAAACGGCCGTTTTTTCAGGAGCAGTGATTTTAATAATGCTTAAAGTCAAACAATAAAAGTGTAATATCCCTTTAAATTTCGTACCTGGGGGGTGTCTATAGTATGCCTGTAAAGGGGCGCATGTTTCCTGTGTTTAGAACAGTCTGATAGCAAAATGACATTTCGAAGGAAAAAACCCATTTAAAACTACACGCGGCTATTGCATTGCCGGTCCGACAATACACATAGAAGTTCATTGATAAAAACGGCGTGGGAATTCCGCACAGGGGAACCCCGAACCAAAATTTAAAAAAAAAATGACGTGGGGGTCCCCCTAAATTCCATACCAGGCCCTTCAGGTCTGGTATGGATATTAAGGGGAACCCCTGCCAAAATTTAAAAAAAAAAATGACGTGGGGGTCCCCCTAAATTCCATACCAGACCCTTCAGGTCTAGTATGGATTTTAAGGGGAACCCCGCGCCCCAAAAAAAAAAAGCGGCGGGTAGCCCCCCAAAACACCTTGTCCCCATGTTGATGAGGACAAGTGCCTCATCCCCACAACCCTGGGCGGTGGTTGCAGGGGTCTGCGGGCGGGGGGCTTATCGGAATCTGGAAGCCCCCTTTAACAAGGGGACCCCCAGATCCCGCCCCCCCCGTGTGAAATGGTAAGGGGGTACAAAAGTACCCCTACGATTTCACTAAAAAACTGTCAAAAATGTTAAAAATGACAAGAGACAGTTTTTGACAATTCCTTTATTTAAATGCTTCTTCTTTCTTCTTTCTTCTATCTTCCTTCATCTTCTTCTTCTTCTTCTGGTTCTTCTGGCTCTTCTGGTTCTTCCTCCGGCGTTCTTGTCCAGCATCTCCTCCGCGGCGTCTTCTATCTTCTTCTCCTTGGGCTGCTCTGCACCCATGGCATGGGGGGAGGCTTCCGCTCTTCTCTTCATCTTCTTCTCTTCTTCATCTTCTTCTTCATCTTCTTCTTTTCTTCTCTTCTTCTCTTCTTCATTTTCTTCTCCGGGCCGCTCCGCATCCATGCTGGCATGGAAGGAGGCTCCCGCTGTGTGACGGCGTCTCCTCGTCTGACGGTTCTTAAAAAACGGGGGGCAGGGCCACCCAATGACCCCGCCCCCCTCTGACGCAGGGTGATTTGACGGGACTTCCCTGTGATGTCACAGGGAATGCCACAGGGAAGTCCCGTCATGTCCCATGCGTCAGAGGGGGGCCCCGCCCCCCATTATTTAAAAACCGTCAGACAAGGAGACGCCGTCACACAGCGGGAGCCTCCCTCCATGCCAGCATGGATGCGGAGCGGCCCGGAGAAGAAGATGAAGAAGAGAAGAAGAGAAGAAAAGAAGAAGATGAAGAAGAAGAGAAGAAGATGAAGAGAAGAGTGGGAGCCTCCCCCCATGCCATGGGTGCGGAGCGGCCCGAGGAGAAGAAGATAGAAGACGCCGCGGAGGAGATGCTGGATGAGAATGCCGGAGGAAGAACCAGAAGAGCCAGAAGAACCAGAAGAAGAAGAAGAAGAAGATGAAGGAAGATAGAAGAAAGAAGAAGCATTTAAATAAAGGAATTGTCAAAAATTGTCTGTTGTCATTTTTAACATTTTTGACAGTTTTTTAGTGAAATGGTAGGGGTACTTTTGTACCCACTTACCATTTCACATGGGGGGGCAGGATCTGGGGGTCCCCTTGTTAAAGGGGGCTTCCAGATTCCAATAACCCCCCTGCCCGCAGACCCCCACAACCACTGGCCAGGGTTGTGGGGATGAGGCCCTTGTCCTCATCAACATGAGGACAAGGTGTTTTGGGGGCTACCCCAAAGCACCCTCCCAATGTTGAGGGCATGTGGCCTGGTATGGTTCAGGAGGGGGGGGGCGCTCTCTCGTCCCCCCCTCTTTTCCTGCGGCCTGCCAGGTTTCGTGCTCGGATAAGGGTCTGGTATGGATTTTTGGGGGGACCCCACGCTGTTTTTTTTTTTTTTTGGCGCGGGGTTCCCCTTAAAATCCATACCAGACCTGAAGGGTCTGGTATGGAATTTAGGGGGACCCCCACGTCATTTTTTTTTTTTTATTTTGGCAGGGGTTCCCCTTAATATCCATACCAGACCTGAAGGGCCTGGTATGGAATTTAGGGGGACCCCCACGTCATTTTTTTTTAAATTTTGGTTCGGGGTTCCCCTGTGGGGAATTCCCATGCCATTTTTATCAATGAACTTCTATGTATATTGTCGGACCGGCAATGCAATAGCCGCGAGTAGTTTTAAATGGCTTTTTTTCCTTCGAAATGTCATTTTGCTGTCAGACTGTTTTAAACATGGGAAACATCGCCCCTTTACAGGCATACTATAGACACCCCCAGCTACAAAATTTAAAGGGATATTACACTTTTATTGTTTGACTTTAAGCATTATTAAAATCAACGCTCCTGAAAAACGGCCGTTTTTAAAACTTGTTGTGGTGGTCCTCCGAGGGGGAGGGTCGTTGAGGAGGGGGGTTCTGTCAGGGCTGGGCTCAGACCTTCCTTCCTCTGAACTGGCCGCTCAGCTGTCGGCTAATTGCTAACTCCTATCTCTCCACGGTGACTTACCTGTTGATGATATCCTGCTCATCAGTCCTGTCTGCTTAAGCCGTCCAGCCCAGATGATCTCTGCCTTCGCCTTGGTCAATATCACAGACATCTCCTGTGTTCCTGTTAAAAACTTGCTTGGCTGATATTCCCTCTGGCTCCAGATCCTGCTTGCTGTTCCACTAAGCTGATCTCTGGCTTCCTGAATTTCTTGCTTGTCTTACTATCTGTTCCAGTTACCAAACTTTGGCTATGTTTCGACTACGTTTGTTCTATTTACTTTTATTATTAAACAAGTGTGATTTAACTGTACTTTTGTCTCGGTTTGATTCATGGTTCCTGACACTGGGGGGCCTGGGGGACCCCCACGCTCTTTTTTTTTTTTTTAATTTGGCACAGGGTTCCCCTTAATATCCATACCAGACCTGAAGGGCCTGGTATGGATTTTGGGAGGGTCCCACGCCATTTTTTTAAAAATTTTGGTGCTGGGTTCCTCTTAATGTCAATACCAGACCCAGTGGGCCTAGTAATGGACTCGGGGGAACCCACGCTGTTTTTTTCAATGATTTTTTATGTATATTGCTGGGATCCGGCAATACATTACAGCCGCGAGCAATTTTGTGTGAAATTTTTTCCTTTAGAAATGTAATTTTGCTGCGTGATTGTTATGAACATGGGAAAGATGCGCTACTTTACAGGCAGACTAAGGGGGCCCCCCAGGCATGATATTTAAAGGAATATTTAATTTTTATTGTTTCACTTTAACCATTATTAAAATCACTGCTCCTGAAAAAATGGCCATTTTTAAAAATGTTTTTGCATTAATACATGTCCCCTGGGGCAGTACCCAGGTCCCCATACACTTTTTATGGCAATAACATGCATATAAGCCTTTAAAATTGGCACTTTTGATTTTTCATGTTCATGTCCCATAGACTTTAACGGTGTTCGCACAAATGTTTTGCCTATTTGCATGTTCTGCTGTGAACCAAACCGGGGGGTGTTCGACTCATCCCTATATAGGATAAATCTTATGAACATACCTGTCTGTGGTGACAATCTGTGTTACAGACGATTATTCTAAAATCATAATTGGTATTGCTAAAATTACAAGTTCCGCCTGCTCTGATCAAGGGGGTGGTAGTAGCGAAAGGGTTAATCAATGTAGCCCAGTTACTCTCAGGCTGCTGGCACCTAGATTGTGGTCCCGCAAGCTGGAAAATCTTTGTGCAAGATGCAGCTGAGAGTGGCATTGTTACGCAAGTGACAGCGCAATGTGGAATTGGCCAGTCCTTTGTCACGAGTTAGTGAGGAGGGCGGGATCTGATACCTGCTTTTGTCACAGGTGGGACTTAAAACCTGGCCATCTGGCCAATCTGGTGCCCCCTGTCTGGCTTATCGAAACCTGATTGTTAGGGTCTGGCTTTCCAGACTGTGACAACAGCCAAAGAAGATTATTCCTGTTTTCTCCTCTCTCCCTGGGCAGTCCATCACAGGGTAGTGAGGAAAACAACATCCCTAGAAATATTTCTTTTCAGCACTGCTGAGTGGATCCTAAAGGAGCCGAGCAGCAAAAGACTGGTGACCCCATCCCAGAATATGTGTTCCAATAATCTATTTAACAGTACAGCCATGTGTAATGCTAGGATGAAGATAATTTAAGTTGCTTTGGGCATGTTTACTGTATGTCACTTAAATACATTTAACATGTGTGAACATACAGTGCCCAATACATTGTGACTGGTAACCAAAGCCCGGCCTATGAGCAATATAAACATATATACAGCACTATTGTTTGCATGTGGTATTAGCAGTACTTGCAACATTGCAATTAAATTTTGCAAGGGATAACTTGTTTGAAAATATGAAATTCTATGTAACCAAACAATCTAAAGGATAAAATGTCTGGCGCACTAGGATTACAGATTTTTGTGGACAATGTGAATGGATGCCAACACAGAGAGTTTTTCACTGTGCAAAAATGAATACAGATTTTTGGACATTGCAACTGGATACAAAATTGCAAATTACAGATAATATGGACATTGCAATTGGATGCCTGTATTTGAAGTTTATTTCTGTTGAAAGATAAATTGATACCTGTGGACATTGGAATTGAATGCCACGGGTCACTGGAAACATTTACAAGCCAAGCAGGAGTGCACAGGTATAGGAGGATATAATATATTGGACTGAACTGGATTGCAGACATAGTTCTTGTATATGCAGACAGACTTGGAATGACTCCCCTGCTGTAATTTATGATGGAGCCAGACAAAAACAAGAAGGAAATATATTATGTGTACAGCAAATGTATGTGTAATTGGACAAATGAATAGGCAACTATTCTGTCAACAAGCTTTTTGGCTTGTTTATGTATCGGCAGAAATTACAATAAAAGTTCATAAGATTTTTTATGGTTATATGAATTAAAAATAACATTTTTATGTGATATGTAATAAAGAATTGCATGGGCAAAAATTATATGCTTATGTAAATTCATGATGAATAATTAGTGATATAAGGTATACAAGGATTGAAGTAATTCACTGTTAATGATATTACTATCTATAAAATGTTCAGCTTAAGTGGAACTCATTTCTGTAGATGTGGGAGAAGGCTTATCTGTAAAGGAAAAAGGGGATAACATTGTCTCAAAGGAAACTGTGCTGCAGCTGTTTTCCATCCTGTCTGTCACAATTCCATAGTTTTTCACATATTGTTTCTATACCTTGACTGACATTCTTAACTCTGCTACTGATATTCTTGCAGATCCTTCCTGCACCATAATGAAGAAACAAACTTAAGCACTGTGCTGTATCATACCAATGTTCCTTTATGTGGCCACAGGTCTCAGACCTCAAAAATAAGAGCACTACTAACTCTACCCTAGGCAAACTAATTTTTTTCTTAGTTTTCCCAATAAAGAGATATCCCCTCACATCCTGCCCTGACAATTACACTGGAAGTGAGGGGAATCATAAAATTAGGGACACAGACAGTAATGTAAAAAAAAATGACAGAACTTTTGTCCATTTCACATGGCCAGTTCACAGTGGGATTGCACAGGAAAGCAGTATACATTCCTGGATGATTCCCACGCATAGGCGTGCACAGGGGGTGTGCCAGATGTTCCTGGGCACACCCTAATCCAGGCCCAGCTCCAGGGGGGTGCTTAGGTTCACAATCAATCCCTTTCACATCTCTATCACCTGGTCAGCATGGTCTGCCTTTGAATTTCTACACCAGCTTCAGTGTTTCTCTAATGCCCTGCACAGAGCATACTGGGGATTACGGCCGGTAGGGGCTCCCAGCTGTATCTCCCCAGGCTGAAGAGGTGGTGAGTGGGCCAAGGGTGTGGCTGAACTCTTTCATACACACTCACAGATAGCTGCTCTGGCTGATCGAGCAGCTGAAACTGGGAAGGAGGCGGAGCAGAGATGGCAGCCTGGGAGTCCTCTACTTCCAGTCATGTGGTAAGTGGCTAAGGAGGAAAAGTTTACCTGTATCACTGGAGGAATTCCCTTCTTGCTCCATCTGTGCTGCACTCAAAGAACTGAAGAAATGCTCCAAGTCTTCTTTCATTTATATCGCAAAAAAATAAAAAAAAAACAAAAGAAAGCTCTATTTGTGTGAAAAAATTATATAAATTTGATTTACAGTGTGGCATGACTGCGCAATTGCCAGTTAGGTGAGCAGTGCTGAATAGCAAAAAATGGTCTGGTCATGAAGGAGGTAAAACCTTCTGGAGGTCAAGTGGTTAAAAAATGTTTTAATATGTATTAAAATGTTTGTTTATATATATTCATAAAAGTATGCATGTATTTATGTATTGTGGTAGTGTGATACCCCACCAGCAGAAGGACGCAGGGTTCTCAACAGGGCAGGTTGAGGGGCTCCAGGGGATTTGCTTATTTGGGAGGAAACTGGCCTTTCAGGTTTCTCATTATTTACTAAAATCAGTTTTGGGTTCTGGAGCCCAGGGATTTCGTAGCGAGCCGGGTGGGATGAAATCCCCAGTCCTGGGTCCGGGTTTTGAGATCGACCAGCATACTGACTGGTCAGGTGTGTGCTGGGCTATTTGCAGACACCCTCCCAAGGAGTCCAGGCAAGCAAGAGAGAAGTGTGCATGTGTGCACAGTTCTGTTTGTCAGAGCAGACAGAGGGTCCAAGCCTGTGAGCTGGAACAGCAAAGAAGCTGGAAAAGAGTGCCGAGGTGCAGGGTGTACAGAAACTCCGTTATAGAGCCAAGAGGGCTTAAGCATAAGCCTGAGCAGCAGTGCTGCTAAAGAGAGCCAAGTGGCTTGGTATTTTCCATTTAACTTACACTGTTGCTGTGGAAAGCTGAAACCCCTGTGTGGGCAACTCTTCTGTTATATGACTTGTTTTCTTTTCTTCCCTTAATAAACGTGGGCCAACAAGCCCTTAAACTGAATATCTGGTGTGGACTCCACTTACTGGTAGGCTCTACGCTAAGCTAAAGAACCCCCAATGTTACAGTATATATATTTATATACAGTGCCTTGAAAATGTTTTCATACCCCTTGAAATTCTCCACATTTTGTCATATTACAACTAAAAACGTAATTTTATTTTATTGGGATTTTATATAATAGACCAACACAAAGTGGCACATACTTGTGAAGTGGAAGGAAAATGATAAATGATTTTCAAAATGTTTTACAAATAAATATCTGAAAAGTGTGGCATGTGGCGTATTCAGCCCCCCGAGTCAATACTTTGTAGAACCACCTTTTGCTGCAATTATAGCTGCAAGTCTTTTGGGGTATGTCTCTACCAGCTTTGCACATCTAGAGAGTGACATTTTTGCCCATTCTTCTTTGCAAAATAGCTCAAGCTCTGTCAGATTGGATGGAGAGCAATTTTCAAGTCTTGCCACGAATTCTCAATTGGATTTAAGTCTGGACTTTGACTGGGCAATTCTAACACATGAATCTGCTTTTATCTAAACCATTCCATTGTAGTTCTGGCTGTATGTTTATGGTCATTGTCCTGCTGAAAGGTGAACCTCCACCCCATTCTCAAGTCTTTTACAGACTCTACCATGTTTCTTCTAAGATTGCCCTGTATTTGCCTCCATCCATCTTCCAATCAACTCTGACCAGCCTCCCTGTCCCTGCTTAAGAAAAGCATTCCCACAACATGATGCTGCCGCCACCATGTTGCACGGTGGGGATGGTGTGTTCAGGGTGATGTGCAGTGTTAGTTTTGCGCCACACATAGCATTTTGCTTATAGGCCAAAAAGTTTAATTTTGGTCTCGGGCTTCTGGCAAACTGCAAACGGGGCTTCTTATGGCTTTCTTTCAACAATGGCGTTCTTCTTGCCACTCTTTCATAAAGCCCAGATTTGTGGAGTGCACGACTAATAGTTGTTCTGTGGACAGATTCTCCCACCTGAGCTGTAGATGTCTACAGCTCCTCCAGAGTTACCCTGGGCCTCTTGGCTGCTTCTCTGATTAATGCTCTCCTTGCCCGGCCTGCCAGTTTAGGTGGATGGTAAATGGAAATAGTCACACTAATAAAAAGTGCATAAACTTGAAATCAAAAAGCAAACACCCGATAATACATTGATAGTGTATAAATCATGCAATAATAAAAAAGGACACATAAGACAGAGTCTCTGTAAAGTGATAAAAAGTGAATAAATGTGACTTATGAAATAACGTCTCTAAAAAGATGGTAGGTATATCAGATTCTGCAGTGATACGGATCCGGAAAGAGGGGAAGAATTCTCTGAATTTTCAACTGCCACCAAGAGAAAGTGATGAATCCCTCCATGAAGCGAGGGCCAGAAGAAATAAACACTCTTACCGGAAGATGTGGCCCTCCTATTATAGCGAGGTCATATTCGCCAGCAGATATAGCCCTCTGCAGGGTCTGAGATGGATCCAGGACCAAGGTGTATAAATGAGCCCAGGGCATCCTCCTCAATCGCTGGCCACCATCCACCCACTTTTTTCAAAATTTCAATCTCCCAAAATCTCTATTTTATTAAACACTGCTCATTTATTGTAAAAAGTTTTCCATAGAATATACAAAAACAGCATAAAAGTACTTGCCGGCAATAAAATTACAAACGAACATCCACACTTTCAGGGGTCATGTGAGGCGTGATGACATCAGCGCTTAGCTCTGCCCATGTGATTTGATGCCCGCAAAGTCACTGTGTTTGCAATCTGCTTTTGGACACCACAACAGATTGCAAAGATAGTGTGTTTTGGTGTGAACCCGCCCTCACTCTTCTAAAACTTATCCTATAACTACTCCCTGTAACCATGTTAGAGAGACTCCATGATGTCATAGACAGCAATTAAAATGTAACAGAAAATTAGACAATACAATTAAAGAACAGAAAGTTAAGCTACTTGCCCCAATGTACGAGCACAGAGCACACAACGCAAGACTGGACAGTGGTTTCTTTGGCTACTGCATTAAGTGCAAACTGTATAAGAGATCAGGACATTTACAAATGAAACTAATTTTACATACAGTCTTTGATAAAATATAGCTGTTATAGTATATCTAAAAAAAAAATCTGCTTTCTGTGTCACCGCTTGAGAGATTCAATCTCTTTGTTTGTCCTTATTACAGCTCCAATGGATGATGGGAAAACCAACATTTTACAGTTGTCACTGAATCAGGAAGTGAACAGAAATTTTTCAAAGAGGAAATCTGTTCTTATGACCATTGTCTAAACTTGACCATGCACTGTTTGAATATCATCCAGTCCCTGAGGAACCAGCCAAAATTTGTGTGGTTGGTGCCACTGTCTGCTGCCTCCGCTTGATATCCAAAAATTGAAAGGAGCCAGGTGAAGAACTGGAATCAGCCAGAAAATGGTTGTCAATATACAATAGGCATAGTGGGAGATTCACCCAACCATGCTGTATAGTTCATAGACAGGATGAAAGATATGCCCTGTACACACGGTGGGACATTGATCGGACATTCCGACAACAAAATCCATGGATTTTTTCCGACAGATGTTGGCTCGAACTTGTCTTGCATACACACGGTCCCACAAAGTTGTCGGAATTTCCGAATGTCAAGAACGCGGTGACGTACACCACGTATGACAAGACTATAAAAAGGCAGTTCAATACCAAGCTCGGCACCCTTTGGGCTTGTGTTAGTAAAAGTCTGGTGAGAGATGATTCACGCTTTTTTAGACTCGTGGTTTTCAGATCGTATTTCTGGTGTTCAGTTTGTGCTTGTGGGTTTGTATCTGGTCTTCAGTGCGTGCAGCGAGTTCCCATTGATTTGTCATTTTGTTCTTGTCCGTTCGTTACTGATTTTCAGGTCGATCTTCACAGACCTTGCTGTTCTTCAGTGCATTCTGTTACTTCGTTCTGACCAGCCGACCGTTTTCTAGCCATGTTGCATGTACGTACTCATCGTAGAGTTCGTGCTGTGCGGGGGCTTGGTGTTGGAGTTCTTACTTTGACACAAGCCCAGTCCATGAACAGGGCGAGGAGGAGTTCATGGACCAAGAATTGGTTGCTCCAGCGTGACCAATTCTGTCACATGCCTTTGCTCCATGAGATCTGTGAGAATAATCCTGACGATTTCAGGAACTTTCTCAGGATGACGGACCCCGTATTTCACCATTTGTTGGCTTTGCTGACCCCTTATATCAGCAGGCAGGATACCTGCATGCGGCAAGCCATCACTCTGGAGCGGAGGCTAGTCGCTACGTTGCGGTACTTGACGACAGGGAGAAGCCTGCAGGACCTCAAGTTCTCAACAGGCATCTCCCCCCAGGCTCTGGGGATCATTATCCCGGAGACCTGTTCTGCCATCATCCAGGTCCTGCAGAAGGACTATATTAAGGTAAGATTTATGCTTTAACATCACATTTTATTGTATTTAATGTTTGCTAATGTAATGTATTTATTTCCTTATTCCCTAATTACCATGATTGTAATATGCTGTGAATGTCCCCTTTGTTTTCATGCATGCTGATTTAATTTTACATTTTTTTTTGTCCTTCATACATATTTGCCTTCACTTACCTCCCTAGCATGCTCTCCTGGGCCTATATCCACCTCGTCTAATCACTTAACAATGTATTTTGTCAGCTCCATAGTAGTGCTTTACCCTAAACACCCCCTAAAATGTATAAAAATGTTTTTTGTGCTTTAAATTCTGGCAGAGTGCCAGAGGCTTTTTTTTGGGTCCCAAAAACATTTGGAACCCTCCCTCTCCCCAACTGCTAACTCAGCTGATACCAATCCTCTATCTGCTGACTTTGCCAAACCCATACACACTATACCTACCTCTTTTGTGGTCAGATTTATGGATGAATTCCCCAAAGCATGTAGTGCAAGGGCCTGCCTGAATACTTTTAAATGGTAATGTTTAACGTTTTTGTATCCTATTATTATCTTGATAGGTAATAGCAGATTGTAAAAATGTGCTAAAATGTGTACAGTGTGTATTTATATCTTTGTATTATGACACTTCTTACCTGTCCAGTGGGCTGCCAATAGTGTAAGTGAGGGGCTGGCCAAAGTAATACACATTATTTAGGCATTCATCTCTCAATGAATTGGAGAGGGTTACCTGTCCAAAACACCCCCCCCTAAAATCTTTTAAATGAGAGGGGGGGGGGGGGAATCTGCTAGGTGGACCTTATACCTTTGTCTTTAAATACTCCCTAAAATAAATGTTATATTGATGTTGGCCAAGAATGTTTGTGTCTAATCTGCTTTCAATGTTTATGTGCAAAATGATTTATTTTTGGTTCTTGTTTGACTCCACAGTTTCCTTCCAACCCACAAGAATGGCAGACTGTGGCCTCCCACTTTGCCCAACGGTGGGACTTTCCTAACTGCGTAGAGGCAATTGATGGGAAACACGTCCACATAGTCCCACCACCCAACTCGGGGTCATACTATTACAACTACAAGGGGTTCAATCGTATTGTGATGTTGGCAGTGGTGTCGGCTACTTATGAGTTCCTGTATGCGGATGTGGGGAAGAATGGCCGGATGTCAGATGGTGGATTCATCGCCCACACAGAGTTCTACAGGCGTCTCCAGAATGGCAGCTTGGGCTTGCCACCTCCAGAAGACAATGCGGAAGGACTCCCATTTGTCTTCGTGGCAGATGAAGCGTTTGCGCTGGGGGACCATCTTATGCGGCCATTCCCTATGAGGACCCTCACCCTGGACCAGAGGGTTTTTAATTACCGGCTGGCCAGAGTCAGAAGAGTAGTGGAGAACGCGTTTGGAATAATGGCCAGCCGGTCCGCCTATTTCTTACACCCATACACATGGTGGAATATAAACTGAATCACATCATGCTGTGTTGCTGTGTTCTCCACAACTTTTTAAGGAGAAACTCTGTGAACTATGCTGCCTCAGTTGGGCCTGAGGCCGGAATTAATATTAATGAACCAACCCTGACGGCGCTTGAAGCTGGCCGTCCTGGCTTGCCCCCCCCAGAGTGCCTGCGAGGTCCGTATAAGATACATGGAATACTTTGTGGGTAGGGGGGCCATCGATATGCCAGACAATGAGACATTTTTTTAAAATAAAAATATATTTTAAACTGAACAAATATTTGCTTTGATTTCCTGCTTGGCGTTCTTTTAGCTGTCTCCTCGGTTATCTTTTATTAATGGTCTAATTTTTTGGGCTTTTTCTTCAACAGTGCAAACGAAATTTCGTTGACACATAAGGTGACAATCTCTTCTTCGGCTAACTATTAATTATTATGTTGTGGGTCTGCTACACACACACCTTGTTTTTTTGTGAATGTATGTAATGCATTACTGACAAAAATAATAATAATTTTCAACACCATGCCCTAAATTTGTGGAGTCCTGAAAATGGCGTAATTGTGTAAAATTAGAAAGCATTGTTGGGTGTTATTTACTAAAGGAAAATACACTTTTCACTACAAGTGCACTTGAGACTGCACTGAAACTGCACTTGTAGTGCAAAGTGGATTTGCCTTTAGTAAATAACCCCCATTGTCACTGAAAACACCAACTCCAAAAAATGCTTTTGAGCATTGAAAGAAGAAGCCACACATTGTTGATTATCAACCTTTTTAATCAAAGCACAATCACGTGTGCATTTCTAAAAGGTTTTTTGAACAAACCAACATGTTTGTTGTATAACAATTTTTTGGGTCACATTAAAATAAGTCAAAATTGCCTTTTAACCTCCCTGGCGGTATGATTGTTTCGGATTTTAGGTGCTGAAAGCGGTACAATTATTTTGCATGGAAATTTGGCATTTTATATTGTAGGTCTGTAATTCTTAACAAAAACACACTTATATCTGTCCACCAAGAGTCTAGTAGATATCTCGGGTATGATGAAGTTTGAAACACAAAAACATAAATTATATTAAATAAATAGAAATAATTTAAAAAAATAATAATATAATAATAATAAAATAAATTTCCCCACGATTCACTATCGCTCAATTCTGCAAGTGTTCTAATTCACTATCGCTGTTTTCTAACTGGTCTAAAGCCACTTTTGACGTAAAGGGACCTTTTTTTTTTGCTATGGACAATCTCCAGTTACCAGGCAGAAAGAACAATATATATAATATAAAACTGCATGCAGGGCATTGGACAAAGTTCTGGGGACAAAAGGGATGTGAAATAATTTCATACAGTACTGTAATCTGTAAGATTACAGTACTGTATGTGTTATGATTTTTACTTTTTTTTTAATTTGCCGCCAGGCTCTGCCCCCGTGCATCGCGACGCTTGCAGGGAACGTAGCCTGGCACAGAGAGGCTTCGGAGGAGGACAAAGCCCACAGACAGTGCGGGGGGACATCGCAGGATCCTGGGGACAAGGTAAGTACAGCGCACCAGGATCCTGCAATGTAATCCTGAGTGTGGCTCGGGGTTACCGCTAATGGTGCAGAAATTTAACACCGAGCCACACTCAGGAAAAACCGTCAGGGAGGCTACGGTAAAACAGACATGTTTAAAACCATAAAAAAATACACAACTCTGGAACTTACAAAGTTCAACTTTTCAAGAAAGTGAAGGCAATATCAGACATGAGTATTTATAAATTGTGTTTGATATTGCGTACAGCAGATGGGGTGAAGTCACCCCTGGAAAAGCCAAATTTTGAAGATGCACACAAATTGCCAAGTCAACATGTGCTAGCTGCCATCATGGGGGATCAAGGGACGTGTTTTGTGGGTGCAACACCTTCCTCTCAGCTACTTTATTATTGAGGAAGGGGTTGCAACTACAAAACGCGTACATTGATCTCCCGTGATGGCAGATAGCACACGTTGACACACTGTGTGCATCTTCAAAATTTGGCTTTTCTATAATATGTCAAAAATTTTTCATAAAAATAACAATAATAAAGCTGCAATAAGTTAGGGATTTCTGGGTGTTTTAAATTCTCCCTAAAACATCAATGATGTTCTTCATTTTGTTTTGAACATCATGATGTTTTGCTTGATGTTTTCTAAATCCCTATTACACCCCATTATCTCCCCGATGAGGATCTGGGCACTGGTGAAATGACATTCCTCTTCCACAACATCACAATCACCTAAAAGGTAAAAAAAAATAACACACTGTGTATTATAAATATGCAGGCATCCATCTCTTAACTGAAGCTGTGGTCGCAGACACTCACCTGTTGTGGTGACAATTTCCACAACGTCTCCCTCCTCCTCCTCTGGTTGGGTTTGGGGGATTTCCCCTTCTTCCTGAGGTGGGGGGTCCGTGGTCTCCTCTGATGAGTGGTGTCCTCAGAGTCTTTTCTCTCCTATGTGAACAAAAATAGGTATACTTAGCACACAGATATTTGATGGCAGAAATAGAAATGTGAAACATTGCTTGGAAGTGGGGTACAATTGTGTGTTTTGGCAGAGTTCCAAGATGAAGAAATATTTTTGTCCTTTGTCAAGCTTGAATATTTACCTGTTTTGTGCAAGCTTCACAGATGGAGACACCCCTATAGTATCCACTGGAGCACCTGTGTGGGACCCCCTAATAAAAAGGGTGTTCTTTTGTCCCACGCTAGTGCTCCAGCATCCAGATGTGTAAACAGCTGCTGAGTGTCCTCTCCTTACACAGACTCTATTTTGCATTTCATTCTAGTTACAAACCCATCTAGACAACAAACTTATTTCAAGAGAAGTAGGCCAGAAAAATGTATTGAACTGCATTTGGACAAAACATGGTGTTTTATTGGCCGAACGAACAATGTTTCCTACGAACAAATAATGTGTCCATGAACACGAAAGTTGCCATTTTAAACTGTACAACGGTAAAGAAAAGCACATGGAGCAGCACGAACGTAATAAAAATAAAGAATACGAACACAGGACAACTACTTACTTTTTTGCAGCACTCTCCTGATCCTTCTATACTGATCGTGCTCCCTGATTTTGAGGTCCGACCACCACTTCCTCAGTTGATCTTGGATCGCCGTACCCCAAAATTCCGGTGCAGACTCTTCACGACTTTCGCCATGATCTTGGCCTTTCTGACATTTGGGTTTGGGTAAGGTACATGCTTCCCATCATAGTCGGCCCTCTTCAAGATGTCCACCATCTCCACCATCTCAACAAAGGCCATATTTGATGCCTTAAATCTCCTCCGGGATTGTGACGTTTCTGGCTCCGGGCTTTCCTCCTCCTCCTCGTTGCTGCTATTAGCACGTTTTGTCTCCGCCATGTGCTCTTCCCCACTGTGCCAAAAGAGAAGGGGCGGGGAATAGACTAGAAAGAACGTCAAGGGCGGGCAGAGTTTCATGCATGCACGGTGTATATAAAGCGTAACACGTGTGCGTCGTACGATCTGTGAGCGGAGGAAGGAGCGCCGATCGTGATAATGAAGGTAACATTTAAACTTGGGCCTATACTGCTTAGAATTGATGTCTATATTGGGACAAGATTAGGAGACTTTAGCCTGACATTAGGGTTTGTCTTGTGTATTGCAGATAAAATGGATGGCTTCAATGACCACAACTTCCTCCCCCTGTTCATAGACAAATACAGGGAGCTGCCCTGTCTGTGGCAGGTCAAACACCCGCATTATAATCATAAACAAAAGAGGCAGGCAGCGCTGGAGAAACTGCTGGAGTTGGTGAAGCCGGTGGTCCCCACGGCAACCATCCCCTATTTAAAAGCCAAAATTGGTGGCCTGAGGAGCACTTATCTTAGGGAGCGCAAGAAGGTCCAGGATTTCCAAAGATCCGGAGCTGCAGCAGATGACATTTATGTCCCCAGGCTCTGGTACTATGAGAGACTGTGATTTTTGTCAGACCAGACTGAAGTCATGGAATCCTTCTCAACCCTTCCTTCCACTCTTCCTTCCACCCTATCTTCCACCCCAGCTGGGGCTTCCGATGTCCAACTTGGGACTTCCAGCCAGGAAGAAGTGGAGGAGCCCAGCTTGAGCCAGATATAGCATTGTTCTACAGATTTCTGGTCAATAAATAAATTACGTTTACTAGATTTTATTATTGATCACTAATTGCTGATTTAATCAATAGACAGTAGTGGGCAAAAATAATTGGGACAAGAATGAAAAATGCTGGGCTCAGAATGATAGTCTTTTCTATTTATTAACATTCAATTTGCAACAGTCATGACATGAAAATTGTGTGTGATTGATGAAGAAAAAACTAAAACTATGTCCCTTTATCATACACAGGAAGACCTCAGCCAGGAGGAGGCTGTGGAATCTGGCAGCCAGGAGGTG
Source organism: Aquarana catesbeiana (assembly GCF_042186555.1). Taxonomy (NCBI): domain Eukaryota; kingdom Metazoa; phylum Chordata; class Amphibia; order Anura; family Ranidae; genus Aquarana; species Aquarana catesbeiana. Next base: position 499,497,674 of record NC_133327.1, on the reverse strand, counting down.
TCTGGGGTAAGTGGCAGCCAGGAGGAGGCGGGGCTAAGTGGCAGACAGGAGGTGGCTGGGCCCAGTAGGAGCCTCACAGAATCCCAGGTCCCTCCCCTCCAAACAAAAGACCCAGGAAAGGGAGTAACGTGGAGGATTCAGCACTCAGCCTGATTCAGGAGGCTTCTGTGTCCCTGAGAGCCACCCCCACTCGTGAAGAGGCCTTTGCTTGCATGGCTGCCACAAAACTGCAGGACATGCAGAAGGGCCAACGCCTCATGTGTGAGGACATCCTTTATAAAACATTAACTAAGGGGGTGAGGGGTGAAATCGTACCCAATACCCACCTGTGTGAGTTGCATCATCCTCCTCCTTCTCCTGCCACACCTCCACCACCACAGACACAGCCTGGAAGGAAGCGTGGAAGGAAGACAAGAAAGTGATGGCCTGGGTTCAGTCTGGTCTGACAAAAGATACAGGCTCTTGTATGACCACAGCCTGGGGACATACATGTCATCTGCTGTTGTTCATGATCTCTTGGACTTCTAGACCAGATTGTACTCCCTTATATAGGGACTCCTCAGGCCACCAATTTTGCAGTAAAATAGTTGATGTGTGCCCTGGGGGCCAAAGGCTTCGCCACTTTCTGCTGTTTCTCCAGCGTTGCCTCCCTCTTTCTTTGGTTATGTGCCCTTAATATTTTTTTTTTATTATACTCGCCTATGTGTGTTTTCCTTCAAAAAGGACAGTTTGTTTGTGAGGAGGGAGGTACATTTCAAAACTACAATGTGAAATGTCCAAGAGACACCAACACCAAGCAACCTCCTTGAGATTAAATGATACAAGATAATAATGGTGTAGTGGTAACTTGACACACAAAACACACCCAATTCTGGAGTTAAAAAAAAAAATACAAAAAATAACAGGAGATCAGGATTTCAAAAAAAATCTAAAAACATCAAAAAATTAAATTCTTTTCAGGAGATGTGACAAATAAAAATATTATATTCATGAAATCACGATAAATAATAAAGAAAGAAGTTTGTGAGAACTCTGTGTGAATATGAGCAGCAAAACAACTTAATTCTTCTAGCATTATAAAGAAGAGGAGAGTGTGCTGCATTAAACAATTTAAAACATTGCAGTGTGACGAAAGTGCTATATCCATTACGAACGCTAATTTTACCAGACCGAGTAGTTCCGTCTCGGAATTTATTCTGAGCATGCGTGGCACTTTGTACGTTGGAATTGTCCACACACAATTTACGCAAACGGATTTTGTTGTTGGAAAATTTTATAGCCTGCTCTCAAACTTTGTGTGTCGGAAATTCCGATTGAAAAAGTCCAATGGAGCCCACACACGGTCGGAATTTCTGACAACAAGCTCCAATCGCACATTTTCCGTCGGAAAATCCGACCGTGTGTACAGGGCAATAAGTGTATGGACAGCTTAGGAGGGGATTTCCCCTATCTTTAATGAGATTTCTTCTCACTTCCAATTGTTCAGTTCTGCCTCCAAGACAGATGAAGAAAAGTCTCCTTAATCAGACACAGAAGAAAAAAACACAGAATGGGATTTTAACCATTCTCTCTTTCAAAAGCGTAGAAAAAATGGTTTGGCTTTACGTATATATTATCATAAATTATAGGTGTGTGTATGCCTCCCAACTTTCTGAGCTGGGAAAGAGGGACACCTATTAGCAAAAAGCATGTAGGCAAGGGCATATCCCTATCACACCCCTGCTACATAGAACATACTACACAAACATGACTGCCTGGATAAACCCACAAGTGCTATTTTTACCACTACTATTAGGCGGGCCATACATTAAACAATTTTCTTATTCAATTTCCTTTAGATTTACCTTCCACTACTGTATGTAGTGCAAGGGCCTGCCTGATTGCATACCAATTGAAAGTGTTTAGGTATGACCTCATATTATATGGTTTTGGTAAAACTAAAGGAAAATTGTGCAAGAAAATTGTATAATTTATGGCCAGCCTTATTTTATGCTGGCTTTGAAACTTACAAATGCAACAATTTATAAAGGTAATGAAAGGTTTAGCACACTTTCTGGCAAGATAAATAGTTTTTTTTTTTTTTTTTTACATCGGACCAAAATGAGGTACTGTATATACTGTACATCAGACCAAAATGAGGGACAAATGAGGTAGAAAGAGGAGCATAGATGCTTTGTTCCAAAAGAGGTACAGCCCCTCCAAATCAGGGACAGTTGGGAGCTATGGGTTAATGTCATATCCCGCAGTTGATTATCTTCAGTGTCACCTCTTCTAATAAACTGAATCACTGTATTTTCATTTGTGCTATTCTGTCATTAAATTCCAGTCTTTATAATACACCCTGTAAAACAATATGAAATTGATGCAGTTTAACAAAGTTAGTTTCACAGTTAATAGATTGCATTATTAAGAGCGCCATTAGATTTGCACAAAATAGTCTGCTTTCACATAAATTTATGTTTTAAAATTTCACTTATTTTTTTTTTTATCTTCCACCAGTTATGAGTTTTTGCCAACTACAATTATCATACAAATTTTATTCTTTTGAAATGGTTTTCTTTTTAAGAGGCAGCTGTGAATATTAACTGTATACCTGATTTTGTTTTACAACAGTAAATTAACATTTTTAAAGCCTCAAAGTACCTTTTTGGCACAGTTTTTAAGATGATGTCACAATTGCTTGATTACCCAGGTGTATGTATTATACCTCTCATAACTTATAGCAATAACTGTTTCATGTGTCATTCACACAAATTATGCTTAAGAACTGCAAGGTTACTGTCTGCATTTGAAGAAAGCTAAAAGAGCCCCTGTCAGGTCTCTAATGCAACGTACACACGGTCGGACTATTCGACCGGACTGGTCCGACGGACCTTCCGACGGACTTTTGACAGACTTCCGCCTGACTTTTTTTACGAACGGACTTGCCTACACACAACCGGACTACGGACGGCCTTGCCCACACACAACCGAACTTTCCGTCGGACCTATTTCCCGACGGAGTTACGGCGGGCTTTACAAATGAACGTACTTGCCCACACACAAACAAGTCCGTTCATTTTGAACGTGACTCGTACGATGGGACTAAAAAAGGAAGTCAATCTCGCCGCTTTATCAGCGAGATTGACACCTTGCGAGCCCTGTCGCGGGGCATACCAGGCCCTTAGGTCTGGTATGGATTTTAAGGCGAACCCCCTACGCCGAAAAAACGACGTGGGGTCCCCCCAAAATGCATGCCAGACCCCTATTCAAGCACGCAGCCTGGCCGGTCAGGAAAGGGGTTGGGGACAAGCGAGCGCCCCCCCTCCTGAACCGTACTAGGCCGCATGCCCTCAAAATGGGGGGGTGGGTACTTTGGGGGAGGGGGGCCCTCCGGGCCCCCCCAAAGCACCTTGTCCCCATGTTGATGAGGGCAAGGGCCTCTTCCCGACAACCCTGGCTGTTGGTTGTTGGGGTCTGCGGGTGGGGGGCTTATCGGAATCCAGGAGCCACCTTTAATAAGGGGGCCCCCAGATCCTGGCCGCCCACCCTATGTGAATGTGTATGGGGTACATCGTCTCCCTACCCATTCACCTAGGAAAAAAGTGTCAATAAAAAAAAAACACACAGGTTTTTAAAGTAATTTATTAGACAGCTCCGGGGGTCTTCTTCCGACTTCGGGTGTCTTCTTCTGACTTCACCGCTCTCTCCGGCCTCTTCTCACGGTGTCCAGTTCTTCTCCCACTCTCTGGTCTCTTCTCCCAGTGTCCAGTTCTTCTCCCGCTCTCCGGCCTCTTCTCCCGGTGCTCAACCTCTTCTCCCAGTGTCCAGTTCTTCTGCCGGCTCCTCCGCTATCTTCTGCTGCTCTTTTGCTAGCGGTGGCCCGGACTTCTGTGTCATCTTCTTCCCTCTTCTCTTCTTCCGATGTTGATACAACGCTCTCTCCCGATGTAATGGGGAAGGGAGCATGGTCACAGGTGATGTTGACCACGCCCCCTTATGACGTCACAGTCCCAGCATGCCCAGGGGCTGTGACGTTATAAGGGGCGGGGGTCACCGCCTATATAAGTCATCGCGCACTGCTCACACACCATTACAGTGGGAGAGAGCATTGTGTCAACATCGGAAGAAGAGAAGAGGGAAGAAGACGACACAGAAGTCCAGGCCACCTTTAGCAAAAGAGCGGCAGAAGATAGCGGAGGAGCCGGCAGCAGAATCGGACACCGGGAGAAGAGGTCAAGCACCGGGAGAGGAGGCCGGAGAACAGGAGAAGAACTGGACACCGGGAGAAGAGTCCAGGGAGAGCAGCGAAGTCGGAAAAAGACCCCCGAAGTCGGAAGAAGACCCCGGAGCTTTCTAATAAATTACTTTAAAATCCTGTCTAGTGTGTTTTTTTATTGGCACTTTTTCCCTAGGTGCATGGATAGGGGTATGATGTACCCCATACTCATTCACATAGGGTGGGGGCCGGGATCTTGGGGCCCCCTTATTAAAGGGGGCCCCCGGATTCCTATAAGCCCCCTGCCCACAGACCCCGACAACCAATGGCCGAGGTTGTCGGGAAGAGGCCCTTGTCCTCATCAACATGGGGACAAGGTGCTTTGGGGTGGGGGGGCTCGCTCGTCCCCACCCCCTTTCCTGACCGGCCGGGCTGCGTGCTCGGATAGGATTTTGGGGGGACCCCACGCCGTTTTTTCTGCGTAGGGGGTTCCCCTTAAAATCCATACCAGACCTAAGGGACATCATTGCCTCGCGCTCGCCGCAATAGGAAAATTTGTTTTTCCTATTGCAGCAAGCACGAGATGCAGTACCCTGCCTTTGCATCATATCTGGTCCATCGGACCAGCATACAGACGAACTGGCTTTCCGTTAGGAACTGAGTCTGGCAGAGTTACGACGTAAAGATTTGAAGCAGGCTTCAAATCTAAAGTCCGTCGGATTTCTGACCGGAATGGTCCGTTGGAAGATGCAGACCACACATGGTTGGATTGTCTGCCGGATTTGGTCCGTCGGACCAGTACGGTCGGAAAGTCCGCCCGTGTGTACGCGGCATAAATGTTTTGGGTTAGCAGGTCCCAACTATACCATTTAAAGATAAAGTTAAGGGATCCCTTTTTTGTATCACCACCAGGAATGGTAAATACATGAATGGAGAATGTCCTTTGTCCCCCATCCTTCACCGCCAATACTTGTACATATCCACATGGATGGAGCCATCGAAAGAAAGAACATTGTCATAATAATATTGACATGAAGGATGAATGTAGCTGTAAAAAGTATGGTTTTTGCTTAATAACCTTGAGTTTTTGCACAATTTCTTTACTATGACTGGTCAGAAGAGTTCCATTTTGCTGAATTTTGAAGATCAGGCAACTCATTTGTCCAGAGTTTGATGTCATTTCTTTCCAGAATAATCAGAAGGTAAAACCTAAAAAGTTACAGTAAGATAGGCCAAAAGGAACAAAATAAGCTCTCCACTGAGTCTTTTTAAAACAGAAGGTATCTACATTTCTCACTTTTATTACAAATCCCAAAAACAAGGGATTTATTCCTCAATTTTGGAATAGTGGATGAAGCAAATTATTCCTTTTTGCCCCTTGTCCAAATGAACATACAGAATTATTGACTCATAGCACAAATACTGAACCACCCGATATAACCATTTGTTTAAAATTCAATTGTTGCTTGCATGTTTGCCATCATTAGTACAGTGTAGGGAAACAATAGCTTCTATGAAGTTGAGCATGGGGGAGAAATAAAAAGGTAAAACTTCACAGCTTATGATTTGGTGGGCCAAAAGGAACCAAAAAGCCCTCCACTAAGCCACTGTAAAGCACAATAGAGCCATTCTAATATGGATGGTATCTACATATCTCATTTTATATATCCCGAAAACAAGTAGTTAATTCCTTAACTTGGGATAGTGTGTGGGCAGTGGAGGATTATGGTGGTCATGGGCCCCTAGGCTACTTTTTGTGTGGCCCCCTCCTAAGCATGCTTTTCCAGAAAAAAAATTATTTAGTGCCATGTGTAAAAGGGTAGACCTATATTTCATGCCTCAAGTGCAACTCTCAGGTCTACAGCCCAAACACATTCAGACATGAGCCTACTATACACAGCAATGCCACAGAAAAAAAGCATTTAACATACACCTGCAAGCTGGTAAGAGATTTTGCCTTTCTAAACCAACAGTTAGGCCAAAAAAGTCTGCAGCAGCTCCTGTTTAACTGAGGCAAAATCCCAACATCCTGAAAGAGACCAATCAAAACGCTGTGTAATATTCCAATAAAATAAAAGCCATACAAATACCATAAACAGCAGCAGCAGCACATAAAAGCAAGCAATAATCAACAGCAGAACAATCATACGTTCTAAAGTTGAGAAAACATCACTGCCAGCCCTTTCTCATACACCGCTCCTCCTGTGTCACTCATTGTAAATCAAAGCTTCTAAATACCTCAATTAACGCCGTTCTTATTGACCCGGTCATGTGACTGCTCTCCTCTGCTGTTTCATTGACGGTCACATGACCGCTCTCCTCCTGCAATCAAAAGCTACACTCGGGAAGGAGGTGGAGCGGGAGGAGGAAAGCGGCCAGACAGAGCGGCTTTAATTGAGGTATTAAGAGACTTCCATTTACATTGAGAGTGACACATGAGGAGCTGTGCATGAGAAAGGGCTGGCAGTAATGTTTTCTCAACTTTAAAGTATGCTGCCAACATTGTCCCAGGGCCAGGAGAGGTGGTACAGCTGGCCTGACACCCCCCCCCCCCAATGGGTGGCACCCGGGGCGGACCGCCCGATCCTTGCCCCTGTTGGTAAAAAAAACATTTATCGGCGTATTCATATAACACTCAGGCATGGTTTTTATTTTACATATACATAAATATATATAAATTGATAAAAATATCATGGCCACTCGGGGGCCCTCGCACACGTGGGGCCCTAGGCTGCAGCCTAGACCAGCCTGTGCATTAATCCGCCCCTGTGTGTGGGGCCATGAAAATCATTTCTTTCCGCCTCTTGGCCAGATGGTAATAGATACATAGATACCTTGTGGTAGGTTAACTAAAGGCAAATAGACTATGCACTCATTTTCCCCAGAGCATAGTAAATGTGGTAAAGCTGGTATACATGGGCCGAATGTTGGGCAGGGCAGCATTTAGCTTGTGTGTACTGCAGCACTGCAGCTGCTGAACAGCCAGCTTCTGTCGAAGAGGCATGAGCGAAAAAGGTCTGCCAATGGTTGAGAGCGCTGACCAGAGTGCAGAGTGTTCTGACGTAGGGGTGGGGGCATACCCCTGTCAAAACACAATAGCACAGCAGGGGAGATCGCTGTAGTAGCATTGCATAGTTAACACAGAGGCTCCTCCTGAGCTGTCAGGTTTTTTTTTCGTTCAGCCCTGTGTACTAGGCTTAAGAGATGCAACAGCTGGAGATGCAATACAGTGCTGTAGTCTGGCAGTGGGATGAGAACTTCCATTCTCGCACCCGAAACAAAATAAAGTCAGCTGAGCACTGCTCAGACATTTGCAGGGAGCTTTGTATTCAAGGAATGAGGGTTTTTCGCCTTCCTCTGGATCAACTGTGGGTATAGGATTGGTATATGGGATTGTATGATATTATTTTTTATTTATTTATTTATTTATTTATTTATTTATTTATTTATTTATTTTTATGGTTGAACTAGATGGACTTGTGTCTTTTTTCAACCTGACCATGTAACTATGTAACAAAGCTTCCTCAGATAGGCTGAGTCAAAGGGCCAGGCAAATGATGTCTCGATCTCTGACTCAGCCAGTCAGAGGAAGCTTTGTATTCATTCATAGAATACAAAGTTCCCTGTAAAAGGTTGAGCATATCTCAGCCCAACTTGATTTTGTTCCGGGTGTGGAAAGGGAAGTTCCTATCCCACTGCCAGAACACAGCTCATTATACTGTATGTTGCTGAGGCTACATACAGTTTATACAACACTCCCAGCCGCTGCATCCCTTAACCACTTGAGCCCCGGACCATTATGCTGCCTAAGGACCAGAGGTCTTTTTCCAATTTGGCACTGCATCGCTTTAACTGCTAATTGCGCGGTCATGCAATGCTGTACCCAAACGAAATTTGCGTCCTTTTCTTCCCACAAATAGAGCTTTCTTCTGATGGTATTTGATCACCTCTGCAGTTTTTATTTTTTGCGCTATAAACGGAAAAAGACCGAAAATTTGGAAAAAAAATGATATTTTCTACTTTTTGTTATAAAAAAAATCCAATAAACTAAATTTTAGTCATACATTTAGGCCAAAATGTATTCGGCCACATGTCTTTGGTAAAAAAAATGTCAATAAGCATATATTTATTCGTTTGCGCAAAAGTTATAGCGTCTACAAACTAGGGTACGTTTTCTGTAATTTACACAGCTTTTAGTTTATGACTGCCTATGTCATTTCTTGAGGTGCTAAAATGGCAGGGCAGTACAAAACCCCCCCAAATGACCCCATTTTGGAAAGTAGACACCCCAAGGAAATTGCTGAGAGGCATGTTGAACCCATTGAATATTTATTTTTTTTGTCCCAAGTGATTGAATAATGACAAAAAAAAAAAAAAAATATTTACAAAAAGTTGTCACTAAATGATATATTGCTCACACAGGCCATGGGCCTATGTGGAATTGCACCCCAAAATACATTCAGCTGCTTCTCCTGAGTATGGGGATACCACATGTGTGGGACTTTTTGGGAGCTTAGCCGCGTACGGGGCCCCCGAAAACCAAGCACCGCCTTCAGGATTTCTAAGGGTGTAAATTTTTGATTTCACTCTTCACTGCCTATCACAGTTTCGGAGGCCATGGAATGCCCAGGTGGCACAAACCCCCCCCAAATGACCCCATTTTGGAAAGTAGACACCCCAAGCTATTTGCTGAGAGGCATATTGAGTCCATGGAATATTTTATATTTTGACACAAGTTGCGGGAAAGTGACACTTTTTTTTTTTTTTTGCACAAAGTTGTCACTAAATGATATATTGCTCACACAGGCCATGGGCATATGTGGAATTGCACCCCAAAATACATTTAGCTGCTTCTCCTGAGTATGGGGATACCACATGCGTGGGACTTTTTGGGAGCCTAGCCGCGTACGGGGCCCCGAAAACCAAGCACCGCCTTCAGGATTTCTAAGGGTGAAAATTTTTGATTTCACTCTTCACTGCCTATCACAATTTCGGAGGCCATGGAATGCCCAGGTGGCACAAAACCCCCCCAAATGACCCCATTTTGGAAAGTAGACACCCCAAGCTATTTGCTGAGAGGCATGGTGAGTATTTTGCAGCTCTCATTTGTTTTTGAAAATGAAGAAAGACAAGAAAAAACTTTTTTTTTTTTCTTTTTTCAATTTTCAAAACTTTGTGACAAAAAGTGAGGTCTGCAAAATACTCACTATACCTCTCAGCAAATAGCTTTGGGTGTCTACTTTCCAAAATGGGGTCATTTGGGGGGGTTTTGTGCCACCTGGGCTTTCCATGGCCTCCGAAACTGGGATAGGCAGTGAAGAGTGAAATCAAAAATTCACGCCATTAGAAAGCCTGAAGGCGGTGCTTGGTTTTCGGGGTCCCGTACGCGGCTAGGCTCCCAAAAAGTCTCACACATGTGGTATCCCCGTACTCAGGAGAAGTAGCAGAATGTATTTTGGGGTGTAATTTCACATATTCCCATGGCATGTTTGAGCAATATATCATTTAGTGACAACTTTGTGCAAAAAAAAAAAAAAAAATTTGTCTCTTTCCCGCAACTTGTGTCGCAATATAAAATATTCCATGGACTCGACATGCCTCTCAGCAAATAGCTTGGGGTGTCTACTTTCCAAAATGGGGTCATTTGGGGGGGTTTTGAACTGTCCTGGCATTTTATGCACAACATTTAGAAGCTTATGTCACACATCACCAACTCTTCTAACCACTTGAAGAAAAAGCCCTTTCTGACACTCATTGTTTACATGAAAAAGTTATTTTTTTTTGCAAAAAAAATACTTTGAACCCCCAAACATTATATATTTTTTTAAAGCAAATGCCCTACAGATTAAAATGGTGGGTGTTTCATTTTTTTTTTTCACACAGTATTTGCGCAGCGATTTTTCAAACGCATTTTTGGGGGAAAAAACACACTTTTTTAAATTTTAATGCACTAAAACACACTATATTGCCCAAATGTTTGATGAAATAAAAAAGATGATCTTAGGCCGAGTACATGGATACCAAACATGACATGCTTTAAAATTGCGCACAAACGTGCAGTGGCAATAAAATAAATACATTTTTAAAAGCCTTTAAAAGCCTTTACAGGTTACCACTTTAGATTTACAGAGGAGGTCTACTGCAAAAATTACTGCCCTCGATCTGACCTTCGCGGCGATACCTCACATGCATGGTGCAATTGCTGTTTACGTTTGACGACAGACCGCCGCTTGCGTTCGCCTTAGCGCGAGAGCAGGGGGCGACAGGGGTGCTTTTTTTTTTTTTTTTCTTTATTATTTTTTTGCTTTTTTATCTTATTTTTAAACTGTTCCTTTCATTTTTTTTTTTTTTTTAATCATTTTTATTGTTATCTCGGGGCATGTAAATATCCCCTATGATAGCAATAGGTAGTGACAGGTACTCTTTTTTGAAAAAATTGGGATCTATTAGACCCTAGATCTCTCCTCTGCCCTCAAAGCATCTGATGACACCAAGATCGGTGTGATAAAATGCTTCCCCAATTTCCCAATGGCGCTATTTACATCCGGCGAAATCTAAGTCATAAAATGCTCGTAGCTTCCGGTTTCTTAGGCCATAGAGATGTTTGGAGCCACTCTGGTCTCTGATCAGCTCTATGGTCAGCTGGCTGAATCACCGGCTGCATTCTCAGGTTCCCTGTTGAGACAGGAGAGCCAGAGAAAAACACGGAAGACGGTGGGGGGGGGAGCATTCCCTCCCACGGCTTGTAAAAGCAGTCTAGAGGCTAATTAGCCACTAGGATTGCTTTTACATGAAAGCCGACCGCTGGCTGAAAAGAATGATACCAAGATGATACCTAAACCTGCAGGCATCATTCTGGTATAACCATTCAAAGTCGTGAATGGCGTACCTGAAGACAAAAAAATGGTTAACAATAAAGCACAGTAAACGGTAAAGTATAAAAAATTGCATACCTGAAAAGCAAACATGATAAAACATAATAACAATAAAACATTGCAGAATAGAATACAGTAAAAAAGAGCAGAACAAGAGAGAGAGAATAGAGAGAGAGAGAACAATAAAACGACAACTATTTTTTTTTATTTTATATATATATTTTTTTTTTTACACTTTTTTTGTAACTAACTTTTATAACGGTAACCGGTTCCAGGTTCTGGTCTCTCAAAATGCGTTGGCATCTTGGGAGACCCTGTGAAAGTGTGCCTAGTCTGTGCAATGCTGTACCCTACGCTAATACTCAACTAATGAATGGTAGCGTTCAAAACATTCACCAATGCAAAGACCAGGATTGTCAGGACAGGAGGGACAATAATAGAGGGTGTCACGCCTATATTCAGGCTTGCTGCAGACACGACATCTTTTTTGGGGGTTCGTTGGGTAGGGGTACTCGGGAGGACATAAAAAAAATGCCTCTCATGCAGCCGACTGCATTTGGTTGGGGATGTGAATGGGGGAAGTACGGGCGCTACAGAAGCGGTGGGTTCCCAATTAGGATTGGCGAATGCAGCAGGAAGGGCACTATGGGCACGACGGGCCTGTGTTTGTCTTCTTGGTGGCAGCGGGACACTACTTGTGCTTGCCACCTCACCAGCTTGAACTGCACTTATGGGACTCGCCACGTCACCAAGTGTTACTGCAGTGCTGGTTTGACTACGACCGGGGTGTACTAGGCCGCTGGCGCTTGCCAGTTCAATAAAAAGCTACCAAAAAAACTGTTAGCGATCGCAGGGATCAGGCCTGACTCTGCGAATGCTGCAGTTATGCGTTAAGTGTTTTGTAAGTGACAGTGATCGATCGATGCTGCACTTGGGTGGGCTGGGCCGGGCGGAGGGGCAAAATGCAGGTGCTAGCAGGTATCTGGGCTGATCCCGCTAACACTGCGTTTTTGGGAACCCTAAACTGCTGGGGACGCCAGTATAGATCTGATCGGATCAGATATTGATCCGTTCAGATACTATACCACTAAGGGAGGTGTACGGTGCGTGCGTGGGTGTTAGCGGTACTGGCGCTAATCTGACGCTGCTTGGGGCTGGTGCTTGCCAGTTCACCAAAATACTACCAAAAAAACTGTTAGCGATCGCAGGGATCAGGCCTGACTCTGCGAACGCTGCAGTTATGCATTTAGTGTTTTGTAAGTGTCAGTGATCGATCGATACTGCACTTGGGTGGGCTGGGCTGGGCCGGGCGGAGGGGCAAAACGCAGGTGCTAGCAGGTATCTGGGCTGATCCCGCTAACACTGCGTTTTTGGGAACCCTAAACTGCTGGGGACGCTAGTATAGATCTGATCGGATCAGATATTGATCCGATCAGATACTATACCACTAAGGGAGCTGTACGGTGCGTGCGTGGGTGTTAGCGCTACTGGCGCTAACCTGATGCTGCCTGGGGCTGGTGCTTGCCAGTTCACCAAAATGCTACCAAAAAAACTGTTAGCGATCGCAGGGTTCAGGCCTGACTCTGCGAATGCTGCAGTTATGCGTTTAGTGTTTTGTAAGTGACAGTGATCGATCGATACTGCACTTGGGCTGGGCCGGGCGGAGGGGCAAAACGCAGGTGCTAGCAGGTATCTGGGCTGATCCCGCTAACACTGTGTTTTTGGGAACCCTAAACTGCTGGGGACGCTAGTATAGATCTGATCGGATCAGATATTGATCCGATCAGATACTATACCACTAAGGGAGGCGTATGCTGCGTGCGTGGGTGTTAGCGGTACAGGCGCTAATCTGACGCTGCCTGGGGCGACGCATATCACCGCCGGGCGATCAGGGGGCTAAACCTTTATTCGGTAATAAACGGCGGGTGCCCTGACACTATAAAAAATAAACAAACTAACCAGCGTCACCCATAACAGTTATACGGTGATCAGTGGTGAAAGGGTTAACTAGGGGGCCATCAAGGGGTTAAAACATTTATTCGGTAGTATATGGGGGTCCCTGTCGCTATAAAACGCTGACGGCGAACCTAAATATTTAGGTCCCTAACTAGCGTCACCAGCGACACTAATACAGCGATCAGAAAAATGATCGCTTAGCGACACTGGTGACAGGGGGTGATCAAGGGGTTAAAACTTTATTAGGGGGGGTTAGGGGGGTATCCTAGACCTACAGGGGGTGATACTAACTGTCCCAACACTGTAACTGTCACAAACTGACACCAATGCAGTAATCAGAAAAAAAAAAAAAACTGCTGGTGTCAGTTTGTGACGGGGGGGGGGGTGATTGGGGGGGGATCGGGGGGCGATCGGGGGGGGGATCGGGGTGTTTTGTGTGCCTGGCATGTTCTACTGTGTTGTGTAGTGTTGTGCACTCACATACCTGTCTTCTCTCCTCGGGCCGGAACGGAAATTACCGAGCCGAGGAGAGATGACATCATTTCCTTTGCTGCTGTTTAGCATACAGCAGCAAAGGAATGATGTGATTGGCCGGCGGGGATCGCGAGGGGGGGGCCATGAACGGATGGCCTCCCCCTCATCTCCGATCGCCGTGGGACAAAAGACGACCGCCTCGGGCACCGGGGGGGGGGGGTCCGATCGGACCCCCCACCCGCGGAAGGCAAATCACGTATATGTACGTGATTTTGCCTGTCCGTGCCACCTTGCCGACGTAAATCGGCGTGAGGCGGTCGTCAATTGGTTAAACTGGCCATACATGGACCAAAATTCATCTGGTTCAGCAGGCCAAGAATCAATCCTAGTATGGGCAGGCTGATTGTATCCAAGCCGATCCATTGGGCAAATTGGGTACAACCAGCCCATTTTGTACATTTGATTACTGCCAACAGTTATAACTGCTAGCAATAATCAATGTGTTCTGCCGACCAGGAAGGCTACCTGCAATCCCCTCGCAGGCAAAACACAATAGTGCTGCAGGAGGCATTCACAGTCAGTGCTGATGGGAGAATCAAGGGGTTTTCTTTCCTTCCACCACCCATGGTGGAAGGAAAGAAAATTGAGCCATCTACGGGCTACTTTAGTATTAAGGTTATTTTAATAGGTAATAGCTTGGCCCAATTAACTATTTAAACTTCACTAAAAGCTGGAGATCAGCTTTAAGGTGCAGGTTTGTGATATTTTAAAGAAATAATAGTAAGTTTCAAATAGAGGACACAATTGCACATTTACAATTATGTTTGCCAAGGGGAAGAGTCTGAGAGCAAAGTTTTCTGTAAAAATATAAAAGATAAACTTAAACAGTAAACTTGGAAAGTGAGGAACTGTGAGGTATGAGGTCAAGATGTAATAGGGATGTGATAAGGTCAGATCGGTCAGGTGAAAGGAGTGTGAAGGGCTGAGAATAGTCAGGTGAGTGAAATGAAGGAGGGAGGATGGAATAAGGTAGGTAAGTAAGGTAATAGGACTATAATAGGGTGAGTCTGGTCGACTGAATGAGGTAATGGAGATGTGAAAGAATGGTGAATGAGGCAATAGGAGTGTGATTAGACAAGAATGGTCAGGTGAATTAAGTGTAGCACCCAGACCTAAATAGAGGCTAAAGGTTAAATTTAGAGCTGCTGGTTTGTAGGTAACCTGGTTTATTTGTAATTCATTAGGACATTTGGGGTTTCCCCTAAGTTCAGTGTAGTTCCTCCTTTTTATAAGTAGGTGTCATTGGTACTTCTAGAATTAGTATGATGAGCTGCAGTGAACCTAGGTTATGAATATACATACTTCTGTAAGCCAATCAGTAGGATTTTCCTGGCCACTGGTGCATGTTATAAATATTCAGGGAGGTCAAGTGATCAGGGTCTTCTTGCCCAGACCTTGGTCTGGTGTGGTTGTGGGAAGAACTGCTGCGTTGGGTAGGCCTGAAGCCTAACGCCCAGCCGTATTCTCCAGGCTCTGCAATTAAGGGCCGGTCTGCGTGTATGTAGGAGTTGATGGGAACCTGAGATGGAGTACCAGAAGCCTCTCTAACATGGGCGAGGAACTGTGAAAGAGACTGGGAAAGCATCAAAGACGGACTCACTCAACCAAGTCCTGCACTTTACTGTGAGTTGTGGTTCCTATTGGAGACAGCTGTTGATAAGAAAGTACAGAACACTGGGCACAGCTTAAAGGCAATTTTTTGTACTGCTGTCCACCTTTATATTCCTTTCCCTTTTTTGGAGGACTCTGCTAGTCTGGATATATACTTTTCCTAGGATGTCCTGTGCCCTTACCCCTCTCTCCATAAATTTCCATTGTGTGAGCAATACACTCATGTTTGTTCAGGTATTAAAAGTGACTGCCACCTATCTTTTTACTCCTGTTAACATCCCACCTTGCACTTTGCAACCTACATTCTGAGGTGAAATGTCAGCCTGGCCCAATACCAGGGGACAGGGGGTGCTACATAAGTAACTAGGGTGTGATTGGCTGAAAATGGTCAGGTGAAAGTGGATTCAAATAAGAATGGTTAAAGTATGAAAATGTAGAAATTGCACTTTAACTTTTACATGCATACTAACCATTTTATCAGTCAAATCATTTGCAGTCTGGTCAGCTAGCCTTGTGATTTACATTGCACAGCTTGGCATATAATCAATATATTTCCTTAGATGTGACTGCTTTGTTTTCTCTCTTCAAGCTATTTTTCCGTTATTTTCACCTGCTGACTCTGCTTGTAACACACTTTAAGGACAACAGAAACAGGATAAGACTACAGTACTCTACTCCTCTCCTTTTCCCAATAACAGAGAGGTGTAGTTCTGTAGTCCTCAGAGACAATGTAACGCTGTTCCCCCAAGCAGTCGCGTTCTACCATGGTCATTTGTGTGTGCTGTGAAGGGAGCAGAGGCGATTTGTCATAAATGACGTATCTCACTGTTTGTTTTTTTCACATTTTTTGTAACTTTTTCACAAAGTAACACCTCATTCATCTTAATTCACCTCAGTGGGTTACAATGTGGTGTACTACAGTATGTCGCAACACAGTGTTGAAAAAAAAAGTACTGTATGTCCTATTATTTTCAGTGCAATCTGTGAACTGAGCACACAGGACTTAAAGTGATATTAGACCCAAAAGCAAACATTTATTATTCACTAGGTGATTTGGCCAGTAAGTCTGTTGTTTTTCAACAGAACATACTGGTTAAGAGTGTTGAGATAAGCCCTTTACCACCAACAGGGGTGCTTACAAGGGTCATCTTTTATTTATTCATGTAAAACCTTTATTCCAAAAGAAAAAGAAAAAAAATGTTGTAGTTGCTTGTGTAATTGCAGTGTGAGCTGGAGTTTGGTTTCAATTTGTTAGTTTATTATATTTGCAAGTCCATCTAATACTTCCCTTCCCCAGACTGACTGCTGCTGTCTAAAGGAGCCTCTGTTGCTCCTTTATCCAGTGGTGACACTCTAATACAGGAATAGTGTTACTGGCCAGATCACCAGGTGAAAACAGAGGGGAAAAGCTACATTGTTACACATATTCTGGCCCTGCCCCCCGATTACGGAATTTTTGGGGGGAAGTCCGACGGATAGTACAAAAATTCACCGATCGCATTGTCCCTGATGACCCAGCATACTTCCTCCTACACGTTACTAACACCCCGCCACGTATTTATAAAAAGTCAGTTGTACATCATTTACTCGACGCTGCTAAAGCCTGTATTCCTCTTCACTGGAAATCTCCCCACCCGCCCTCCATCGCCTTATGGCTCAAAAAAATAGACGAAATTAACAAACTGGAAGACCTAATCCTCACAAATCAAAACAGAGGAGAAGCATATTCTAAGACATGGCAATTATGGAATACGTTCCAATACTCAGAAGAGGGACAAGCCCTCAGGGGTGGAGACCCGAATACTTGAGCAATACTGGATTAAACCATAGAATTCACCCATAATAGATTGCTAACCAAATGTCCAGTCCACAGCTTTAATAGATGGACTGGAGACTCCTAGTTTGCGAATACCAGTTACACCCCCCCTCTTTTCTCTCTCTCTTTCTTCCTTTTCTAACTTCCTCCCTTAACCCCACTACAATAAAAAACTGTGAAAAAAGGAAAGGGACAGGACACACGGACATACACTACCCAGATCTGTTACATCTATCCTAGCTGAACACCCACACTACAATAGAAAGGCATATCAATGTGATTAAGCTAGCACTTGGGATGTTTTCTCTTATTGGGAGCCGCCTAATATTTTATATCTCTGATATGTATCAGTTTCTATACATATGGCTTTCCATGCTCTCCACATAATGTACATAGCTATATCCCATTGTGATGTTCATGTAAATGTTTGTATCACACTGTTTATAAGCTTGTTGTGCTGGTCCCTGTAGACCTGTTTCCTGGAATAAATAAAAAAAAAAAATAAAGAAAACAGAGGGGAAAAAAAGCCTAAAAAAAAGAAAACGTATGCAGCCACTACATCTAACATACCTCCCAACAGTCCCGGATTGGGCGGGACTGTCCTGCATTTTCACCTTTGTCCCATGGTCCCAGAGTACAGGGGCTTTGTCCCGCATTACTTCATTATACGGTAAGAGCAGAGCAGGACCTGTAGCAGTGTGATGTAACATTTAGCACAGCTAGGGTTTGGTGGGCAAGCCGGCTGGGGTACAGCCCTATAAGAGAAAGTGCTGCTGTCAAATTCAGCCTCTGATGTCGGGGATGGGTGGGCTGATATGCATCAGGTGTCCCACCCCCTTTGCCAGGCAACCTGTGGATAAGCAAACAGCCTCCTGACTCAGCCCCACAAACAGAGCACCACCCTGCCCCTCCTTGACCCCACCCACCACAAAGTGGTACCCTGCCCCTCCTTGACCCCACCCACCACAAACCAACTCCCTATCCCTCCTCCTGGCTTCGACCACCATAGAGCGGCACCCTACTTCTCCTCCTGACTCCGCCCACCCCAGAGTGACACCGTGCCCCTCCTCCTGGCTCTGCCCACCATAGAGCAGCGGTCTACCAATGACATGAGTGGTCCAGTGAGGTGCTGACAGGGGAACTACAAGTGCCAGAATGACCACACTGACGGGGGGCTACGGGGGGGCTACAAGCACCAGAATGACCACACTGACAGGGGGACTACAAGTGCCAGAATGACCATACTGACAGTGGGGGCTACAAGTGCCAGAATGACCACACTGACAGGGGGACTACAAGTGCCAGCATATCCTGAGTTACAGGGAAATTAGAAATTCCTGTATGCATAGGATAACAAGGGACTGTATGTATGTAACGCACTCCTGAATCCAGCACTCTGTACGTAACACATTTCTGAACTTCGCATTCTGTATGAAACACACTCCTGAATACTTCCACACTTTGCTTTGTGTAACACACTCTTCCACAGTGTGTGCAAAACCATTTGTAATGGAAGCTTTTAATTCTTTTTTTAAAATGATTGTGCTGGGGTTTGTGTCTGTGGGACTCTTGCTTGTGCAATCAAAGCAGGAAGTCCGGGTTTTATTTACCCATGCCCCCTAAGCCCATCCCGCTCTTATTCATTTGACCACACCCATTTTTTGCTACGGCCTGCATAGGGACACTTCATCTCTCAAGTGTCCCTCATTCTGAAGTTCAAAAGTTGGGAGGTATGCATCTAATGATTGGTAAGCTGCAATGTATTACATTTTAGTTTTTCGGTTTAATACCACTTTAAAATAATTTGGCTTATCAGTGCATTAGGACTGCTTTGGGCACAGCTGTCCTGCACAGCCAAATGCAGGTGGTGTGAATGGGTCCTAAATAGGGATAGGCCGAACGGACCCCTGTTCGGTTCGCATCAGAACTTTCGAACGCCGCAAAAGTTCAGATCTGAATAACGAACCCCATTAAAATAAATGGGACCCGAACGTCAAAAATCAAAAATGCCCATTTTGAAGGCGTATATGCAAGTAATTGGGCATACAATGGTTATAGGGGTCCGGGTCCTGCCCTGGGGGACATGTATCAATACAAAAAAAGTTTGTAAAAAACGTCATTTTTAAATGAGCAGTGATTTTTTTTATTTTTGGGCTGCACAGTGATGTAGTGTGTGACGGGAGGGCCCGTGGAACTCAGAATCCCTTGGAAAGTAGGGGATGCCCGTGTTTCAGCTCCCCTTACACCTTTTATGTCTAAGTCACCCTGTGCTATCCTGGCACAGGCTGAGTGAGAAAATATATCTTGGACTACTTAACATTGGACAGTAATATTTGTCCACAATATCTCCCAGGATGTATGTAGAGACTATTATTGGTTTGTTTGATTCTGAACTCAACCTGTTAATTGAGTGAGCTGTTCACATTGGCCTCCAGGACTGGCTAGGAGACGAACAGTCTACTCCTACTATAGTTGTTGATGACTAGGCTGAGGAGGGGGGAGATTGTTGTTTGTATTGTTAATTGTAATTAGCTCCTGCTATTGTGTTTTATATTACTGTGTGAAGCTCGGTGCCCACAAGTCTGTGTCCTACAGGTCATGTCTCTGAGTCACCTAGTCTGGGTAAATGATTTAGTAAACTAGCTCATGTTAATTAGGTTACAGTTGTATTGTTAGAGGAGGTTCCAACGGCATATAAAGTCTTGTAATTTTGATTCTAAATAAAACAGTCCATGTTAGCAGTGAAACAAGTGTCGCCTTGTTTTGTGCTTATGAGTGGTTGGAATATCGGATATCTGAGTCCAGACTGGGAGGAAGTGGTATACTGACAGAAACACTCAAACGGAGTGTGGGACGTTTCCGAGACATAGTGGATAGCACTTTCGCCTAGCAGTAAGAAGGGTCGCTAGTTCGTATCCCAACCACAACACTACCTGCTTGAAGTTTGCATGTTCTCCCTGTGCCTGCGTGGGTTTCCTCCGGGTACTCCAGTTTCCTCCCACACTCCAAAGACATGCTGGTAGGTTAATTGGATCCTGTCTAAATTGTCCCTAGTATGTATGAATCTGAGTGAGGGACCTTAGATTGTAAGCTCCTTGAGGGTAGGAACTGATGTGAATGTACAATGTATATGTAAAGCGTTGCATAAATTGACGGCGCTATATAGTACCTGAAATAAATTAAATAAATAAATAAATACATTTTTAAAGTGAAAGCATAAAAATGAAAACTTCCTTCCAATATAAGGCCTGGGGGTCCTCTTAGCCTACCTGTAAAGTAGCAGATCTGTACCATGTCTAGAATCTGCTGCAGCAATAATTGCATTTATAAAGCCAAAAAAAATGACATTTTCCCTGCATGCTGCCTTTATTTTGCTCAGCAACAGATGGGGAGCCAGTGTGTATGATGAGGCCACAATGTAGTGCACTGGGAACAAGAATAGAGCTTTTTTGGATACATTCTGTTGTCACTTTGACTTTGGATAGAAGTAACGGGTGCGTAAAAATGGGTCTTTGGGTGTTGGTGGTGCCTTCCCACCGCAACCCTATAGAGGTACTCTTGATGAAAGCAAGAATTGGCCTTGCTGTAAGAAATTGCAATATAGTTACATAGTTACATAGTAGGTGAGGTTGAAAAAAGACACAAGTCCATCAAGTCCAACCCATGTGTGTGAGTATATGTCAGTATTACATTGTATATCCCTGTATGTTGCGGTCGTTCAGGTGCTTATCTAATAGTGTCTTAAAACTATCAATTTTCAAAATGTATAATGCGCTAATATTAACCTCCCAATATAACACGGTGTGATCTCTTAATGATTAATCGGTGAATCATGTGCAAAATAATCAAATAGAGCCTATTATAAATAACATAACAGCCTTCACCATAACAAAATCCTATAACTAAATATCAATGTGATAATAAATTATTGAACACAATTAAAAAGAAAGAGAAAATTAAGATAGGATATATTAATGTGATGAACCACAGTGCACAGTTTCTCAGTAGGACAGCATACTTTGGTGATTTGATGAATATAGACAGGTTTCAATGAGTAATCCCCAGTGATATCTGGCTTGCTCATATATTGAGCTGCTCATTAGCATGGGCTGGCTTCTGGCTTTCAAAGAACTTCCGCAGTATGAAACAACAAAGAAAGAAAGACCATTGAGCAGGCAGTGTGATATGTAATCCCTATATAATAAGGGTAAAAAGTTTCACTCACACTTTTCTGCAGAATAATTCGCATATGATAAGGTCAGTTGCATACAGCTAACAGCTGGGATCTCAGCTTAACAGCTTAAGCAAGGTCGTCACATGGTCACCTTTGAAAAAGTCACGTGTCTAGTGATGAAACCGGTCAGGAGGAGCCAGTGACGAGCAGTGCTGTGTGTACACTGTTGGCGTGTGAGGAGATCCCAGCTGTTAGCTGTATGCAACTGACCTTATCATATGCGATTTATTCTGCTGAAAAGTGTGAGTGAAATTTTTTACCCTTATTATGTAGGGATTACATATCACACTGCCTGCTCAATGGTCTTTCTTTCTTTGTTGTTTCATACTGCGGAAGTTCTTTGAAAGCCAGAAGCCAGCCCATGCTAATGAGCAGCTCAATATATGAGCAAGCCAGATATCACTGGGGATTACTCATTGAAACCTGTCTATATTCATCAAATCACCAAAGATGTTATACTTTTTCACAGCAGTATGCTGTCCTACTGAGAAACTGTGCACTGTGGTTCATCACATTAATATATCTTATCTTAATTTTCTCTTTTTAATTGTGTTCAATAATTTATTATCACATTGATATTTAGTTATAGGATTTTGTTATGATGAAGGCTGTTATGTTATTTATAATAGGCTCTATTTGATTATTTTGCACATGATTCACCGATTAATCATTAAGAGATTACACTGTGTTATATTGGGAGGTTAATATTAGCGCATTATACATTTTGAATATATACAACACTTTTTGTGCGATATCAGTTCACATACACAATAACTGCAGCTATATTATTTGGTCATCTTCTAGTATTTGTCACTTATTTATTTATTTACTAGTTCATATCAGCGCTTTAATACACTTTTTACTTAAAACTTTCAATGCCCCCTGCTGAGACCACCACCTGTGGAAGGGAATTACACATCCTTGCTGCTCTTACAGTAAATAACCCTCTACGTAGTTTAAGGTTAAACCTCTTTTCTTCTAATTTTAATGAGTGGCCACAAGTCTTGTTAAACTCCCTTCTGCGAAAAAGTTTTATCCCTATTGTGGGGTCATCAGTATGGTATTTGTATATTGAAACCATATCCCCTCTCAAGTGTCTCTTCTCCAGAGAGAATAAGTTTAGTGCTCGCAACCTTTCCTCATAACTAATATCCTCCAGACCCTTTATTAGCTTTGTTGCTCTTCTTTGTACTCGCTCCATTTCCAGTACATCCTTCCTGAGGACTTGTGCCCAGAACTGGACAGCATACTCTAGGTGCGGCCGGACCAGAGTCTTGTAGAGCGGGAGAATTATCGTTTTATCTCTGGAGTTGATGCCCTTTTTAATGCATGCCAATATTCTGCTTGCTTTGTTAGCAGCAGCTTGGCATTTTTTGCATTGCATGCCATTGCTGAGCCTATCATCTACTAGGACCCCCAGGTCCTTTTCCATCCTAGATTCCTCCAGAGGTTCTCCCCCAGTGTATAGATTGCATTCATATTTTTGCCACCCAAATGCATTATTTTACATTTTTCTACATTGAACCTCATTTGCCATGTAGTTGCCTACCCCATTAATTTGTTCAGATCTTTTTGCAAGGTTTACACATCCTGCAGAGAAGTTATTGCCCTGCTTAGCATAGTATCATCTGCAAATACAGAGATTGAACTGTTTACCCCATTCTCCAGGTCGTTTGATATGCACCTGTCAAACAGGTGTAGAAAAATTATTCTTTGGGTGTGGGGGGTGCCCTCCCATCGTAATTCTATAGAGGTACTCTTGATGAAAGCAAGAATTGGTCTTGCTGTAAAAAATTGCAATGATATGCACCTGTCAAACAGGTGCAGAAAAATTACTCTTTAGATGTGGGGGGCGCCTTCCCACCATAACCCCTAATAGAGGTACTCTTGATGAAAGCAAGAATTGGCCTTGCTGTAAAAAATTGCAATGATATGCACCTTGCAAACAGGTGCTGAAA
Organism: Aquarana catesbeiana; assembly: GCF_042186555.1. NCBI lineage: Eukaryota > Metazoa > Chordata > Amphibia > Anura > Ranidae > Aquarana > Aquarana catesbeiana. Next base: position 499,474,492 of record NC_133327.1, on the reverse strand, counting down.
AATTGGTCTTTGGGTGTTATTTGTGCCCATGAAACCTATACCAAAAACATTCTTTCAGATGAAATGATAGGACACCCTCAAAGCAAGGCAGCCTGGAAGTCCTGCAGAGATTCCACATCCCAAAAAGACTTAATCAGTGATGTCAGCATCAGGGGCTTCCTAGCTGGTAATGCAGGACTGATTCATTTTTATAAAGTCAAACGGTCCACAGAGTCTGTGGACAGACGCGTTCTATGCTCAGTAACGAAACCTCCTGCAGCACTGAATGCCTGTTCTGAAAGCACGCTGGATGCAAGGCAGTCCAACAACTCAATAGCATACTGGGCAAGTTCTGCCCAGTGGTCTATTCTCTTGACCCAGTAAGTCAGTGGATAGTCAGCTGGAAAGCTCTCCATCTCTGTTTTGGCACAGAGGTTATCGTCCACCATGTGATGCAGACGCTGCCGATAGGATGTGGAAGCTGACAGCCCTGGGCGGTGAGGACTAAAAAAATTCCGAAATCACTTAGGCGGATGCCTTCTCCAACGCTCCAACGCTCCTCTCTTGACCAACAGAAGACTTAAAATGAAGTTTTCCACCACACTGTAACCTACTGGAGTCAGGAAAAATGTTCAATAAAATCCTCTTTAACATGTCCTCAAGAGATTTTATCTTCTGCGCTCTCTGTGGGGACGGGATGAGTTCTGAGACCTTCCCCTTATAATGGTGGTCAAAGAGGGTTGCCAACCAGTAATCATCCTTCTCCTTTATGCCACGTATTCTTGGGTCCTTTCGCAGGCTTTGAAGAATGAGGTTGCCCATGCACCTCAAATTTGCAGAGGCTTGAGAAGCAGACTCATTGGGGTCACTCAGGATAACAGCATCTGGAACTTCCTCCTCCCAGCTGCATACTACTCCCAAGGGTCCTGGGGCTGGAAAGCCATCACTTTCAGATTGACACATGTCTTCCTCTTCTGCGAAGCCTATGAAAGTGCCACAATCCTCCTCCTCATCCCCCTCCCCTCTCTCCTCCTGTGTGTTCTGTGACATAGGAATGATGTTGTCTGGATAAAGTGGGGCTTGAGAGGAAAGGAAGTCCTCCTCTTCCTCCTGCTGCTCTGCCTCCAGTGCCCTGTCCATAATGCCACGCAGAGTCTGCTCCAGCAGGAACACAACAGGGATGCACTGTCACTGCTCACCATCCTTGTGGCCTTCTCAAATGGTGACAATACAGTGCATGCATCCTTAATGATCAGCCTTTGGCTTGGGAAAAAAAGCCCAGGCGGCCTGAGCCTGTCGTCATGCTGTACTGGCAAAGATACTCGTTGACTGCCCTCTGCTGCATGTATAGCCACTGCAGCATTTCCAAAGATGAGTTCCACCTGGTGGGCATGTCACAAATCGGGTGGTTTACGGGTGGAATTCCTGCTGAATTTCAGCCAACTGAGCACTGGCTGTGTATGACCACCTGAAATGGCTACAGACTCTTCTGGCCTGTTTTAGTACACCTTGCAACCCTGGGTACGTACTTAGTAAACGCTGCACCACCAAATTGAGGACATATGCCAGGCATGACACATGTGTCAACTTTCCCTGTCTAAGGGCAGACAGGAGGTTTGAACCATTATCGGACACCACCATTCCTGGCTCCAGCTGGCGTAGTATGAACCACCTCTGGGCCTGTCCCTGCAGAACTGCAAGAATCTCTGCTCCGGTGTGGTTCCTGTCCTTTAAACACACCATCTGAAGCACTGCATGGCACCTTTTAGCCTGGCTCTGGGAATAGCCCTTTGAACGCTTAGGGGATACCTGATGTTCATAGGACAATTCTGAAGAGGAGGGCATGGAGGTGGCAGAGGAGGAGGTGAAGGGGTAAAACTCACAGGTCTGGCATCATCACCACCAGCTGTATGGAAACGTGGGGGCACAACAAGCTGCAGCACGGAGCCCTGTCCTGCATCCTTTCGAGTTGCATTACCCAGTGTGCTGTGAGTGAAATATATCGTACCTGCCCATGCTTTCTGGACCACGTGTTAGCAGTAAGGTTTTGCAGTGGATTTTACGGCTGACTGCCTTGCCTGACGATGCCAGAAGATTCCCTTCCACATGATGGTAGAGAGATGGAACAGCCTTACGTGAAAAGTAGTAGCGACTGGGAACCTCCCATTGTGGTACAGCACATTGTCCGAATTCACAGAAGGGGGCAGAATCTACCAGGCTGAAAAGCAGATGTTGGAGAGCCAACAGCTTTGACAAGCTTGCATTCAGATGCTGGCATGTGGGTGGCAGGGACTGTATTTTTATTTCCGCTGCAGCAGATGGGGCTGCACACCACCAGTCTACAGCTGGTGGTGTGCAGCTGGCAGATGTGCTCCTAGGACCTGGGATACCCTGTGCTATACTATCATTCCTGTCAGTGGAGGCTGCTGAAAGGTAATGACTCGGTATAGCAGGAGCAGACTGAAGAGGGTAAGGAGGAGGAGGGACAGATTTGTGCCCCTTTTGTGTGGCTTTTAGGTGCTCTTGCCAATGGGCTGAGGGGTTGGACGTTAAATGCAAGGCATATGGTTCCCAAATGGTTGGTGTTTTTGCCACGTTTGATGTGCCTGAGACACAGGTCTCAAAAGGCCTAGACATCTGAGCTTTGGCGAGTGGGCCGAGAGATAACAGCTGCGGAATGTGATGGAATAGGGTGGCTGCTCTCTACTCTTTCTTGATGTTGGCCTCTTTGGGGTTGTGCCACCTCACCTTCAGTTTCCTCCTCTGCTCTATCTGGCACCCAAATCACATCATTAACCTCATAATCGTCATCATCATCATCACCATCTCCATCTCCTCCATCTTCACCATTACCACTGGAGACAACTTGGCAATACGCTGCGGCTTGGGGAACATGAATGCTAATTTGTCTACCAGTGCTCTCCCCTCTCTCTAGGCTCATGTTCCTGTCATCCTCAACCTCAGAACCAACATCTGAATCTAGTAACGGCTGGACATCATCAAGGCGCAAGTGGCTGAGCTGTGGTCAAATAACTCAGCTGACTCCTCAATGGCTGATGTTGGGGCTATAGCAGGAATAGATGTGGACAAGGAGGCAGGTTTATCCACTCTGGCAACTGCAGGGGACGGCACACTTGTCTCTACTTGTGTGACAGAGGATGAGGAGGATGAGGAAGGTTTAGTAAGCCAGTCCACCACCTCCTCTGCATGCTGTGGCTGGATAGCACAGGCATACTCACTAAACAGAGGAAATGATGCCCTGCCTGAGGACTGACCACCACATCCACCGTTGCCTGTGGACACATTTGTTGCTGGCCCCCTTACAGTGCCAAGGGAAGGTCTGCCTCTCCTTGTTGTCCTCTCAGACATTATTGGGAGGGAGGGGGCGGTGCTTATAAGCAAATGTAAAGAAGTTGAAATCTGTACGTAGATGCACTTTAACCAATGTAAAGAGGTGTTTGGTGCACTTTAATTTGAGTACTCACAATACACAGACACACTCCACGGATATACTGCAATATAATGTGCTAAATGTACAGTGACGCACAGAACTATATGGCATTAAACTGGCAGTAACACACAAAAAACTATATGGCATTAAACTGGCAGTAACGCACACAGAATTATATGGCATGAAACTGGCAGTAACGCACGCAAAACTAAATGCCGTTAAACTGGCAGTAATGAACACAGAACTATATGGCGTTAAACTGGCAGTAACGCACAAAACTATATGGTGCTTGTTAGCGAAATTTGGCTGCACACACAGCCAAATCTCCTGTTTCTAATCATAATAACAATTTTGTCTAATGATATAAATGCATCTCACCTTTTGATCGTATCCATCCTCTTCTGTGTGCCCCATCCAGCCAACTAGACAAATAATCACATCCTCATTCTTCCAGCCTCCCTCAGCTGTCTGCGTGAGCCACTTTATAAGCATATCAATAGGAAGTCCCGAAGCTTGAGGGTTCGGCCTCCAACAGCCAATAACACCTCTTACAAAGCTTGTGACCTCACAGGATATCAATGACCATATAAGGATTTAACAACACAGGAAAATGCAACAACCAATGAACAATGACTATTGGAGCCTTATGGGTGTGTCTGAGCAGAGACAGGGTGCATGTATGTTTTTAGAAGCCACATGGCTTTCAAACATTACCCCTGTCTCCAACCAGAACCCAAAAGACTCCCGTATTTCCGTTGATAGAAATCCCTATTATACATTGTTCCAGAGAACAATGTATACCTGGATTATTCTACTGTCTTTGTGGATGAGAGATTATCGGCAGGCGTACACTCATTGGGCCACAAATGTGTTGATCAGGCACACAGGGGCAACACGAGAGCACACTCATTAAACCGATAATGTCTTTGCAGAGCGAACACATCCCCACCAGACGATCGTTCTGTGCATCGCACAGGGGCCCTTAGCTGGCGGACACGTCCCCACTCCACAAACATTTCTCTACATCCCCAAAGAGCTTTTCACTACCAAACGGATCCCAACCAGCGTTGGTCTGCCCCAATCAGCTATTAGAGCAGGCTGTGATTGAACACACACTGGGAGACTTATGACAATATATTAATATAACATTTTCCACAACATGCTTAACTGGCAGTAACCCTCAAAACTATATGGCATTAAACTGGCAGTAATGCACACAGAACTATATGGCGTTAAACTGGCAGTAACGCACGCAAAACGATATGGCGTTAACTGGCAGTAACGCATGCAAATCTATATGGTGTTAAACTGGCAGTAACGCACACAGAACTATATGGCGTTAAACTAGCAGTAACGCAAGCAAAACTATATGGTGTTAAAGTGGCAGTAACGCACACAGAACTATATGGCGTTAAACTGGCAGTAACGCACGCAAAACGATATGACGTTAAACTGGAGTAATGCACACAGGACTATATGGCGTTAAACTGGCAGTAACGCACAGAACTATATGGCGTTAAACTGGCAGTAACACAGGCAAAACGATATGACGTTAAACTGGCAGTAACGCACACAAAACAATATGGCTTTAAACTGGCAGTAATTCACACAGAACTATGGTGTTGAGCTGGCAGTAACACACAGAACTATATGGCGTTAAACTGGCAGTAACGCACGCAAAACGATATGGTGTTAAGCTAGCAGTAACGAACACGGAACTATATGGCGTTAAACTGGCAGTAATGCACAAAACTATATGGTGCTTAACTGGCAGTAACACTCAAAACTATATTGCGTTAAACTGGCAGTAACGCACACAGAACTATATGGCGTTAAACTGGCAGTAACACACGCAAAACGATATGGCGTTAAACTGGCAGTAACGCAAGCAAATCTATATGGTGTTAAACTGGCAGTAACGCACACAGAACTATATGGCGTTAATCTAGCAGTAACGCAAGCAAAACTATATGGCGTTAAACTGGCAGTAATGCATACAGAACTATATGGCATTAAACTGGCAGTAACGCATGCAAAACGATATAGCGTTAAACTGGCAGTAACGCACACAAAACGATATGACGTTAAACTGGCAGTAATGCACACAGAACTATATGGCGTTAAACTGGCAGTAACGCACAGAACTATATGGCGTTAAACTGGCAGTAACGCATGCAAAACGATATGGTGTTAAACTGGCAGTAACGCACACAAAACGATATGACGTTAAACTGGCAGTAATGCACACAGAACTATATGGCGTTGAACTGGCAGTAACGCACAGAACTATATGGAGTTAAACTGGCAGTAATGCACGCAAAATGATATGGCGTTAAACTAGCAGTAACGCAAGCAAAACTATATGGCATTAAACTGGCAGTAACACACACAGAAGTAAATGGTGTTAAACTGGCAGTAACGCACACAGAAGTAAATGGTGTTAAACTGGCAGTAACGCAATAAAATAGAGGGTGTTCAACCGTCACTACACTAAAGCTATCTGAACTGTCCCTACTCTAGCTATACACTAATGTCAAGATTACTGACACGGTCTCACTACACTACACTGAAACTATATGAGCTGTCCCTACTGCACACTAATGTATGTGTGAATGACACCGTCTCACTACACTACAGTGAAACTATCTGAGCTGTCCCTACTCTAGCTGCACACTATGCAAAGCTGAATGATGGTCCTCCTTACTACACTTACACTATCCCTAGACTGACACTAAACTAATATTCTACACTGACAATTGAAGCAAAAAAGCACAGTATAGCACACTAACTAACTGATAGCACTGAACAGAGCCCTGTTCTATCTCTCTCCACGCTGAAATCACACTGAAAATGGCTGCCATTAAAAGAATGCTTTTATACCGTGGGGCAGGAATGAGCCATGATTGGATAAAGTTATGATGACAGTGTCCAAGCATGACTCTGAGAGTGCTCTGTGCTCTGATTGGCTGAAGCTTTCACTGATTCTGCCACAATGCATTGTGGTCGGTTTGCTGAAAAATCCGAACAAAGAAAGTTTGGCCCAAACTTATGCTCGGGCTGAACCGTTTGCCCATCCCTAGTCCTAAACAAAAAACTTTCAATAGTATGTTTGCCAGACCAAAAGGAGCCAGATAAGAAAATTAGAATTAGTTCCTGTTAGTGTTTGCATACCTTTTCACAGATTTGGCTAATATTAATGAAAAAAAAAACAGTTCTTGAACTGTGTTCATAAAATGGCCAGATATAATACATTTTTAATAATAATACAACTTAATAATATTTCTATAGTGCTTTTCTCCCAAGGGACTCACGTCATTATGAAATTTCATTTTCTACCCTGCCTATTTGATACTTGATGGATGCTCATCAAATATACTCTAAAAGCTGAATGATAACATAAATTATGGCTTGCCACCAATGACAAGTCAATATTTCCCCTACACTAATATTGCTTTATTAAATAATACATTGATCTTTATCAACTACATAAAGGTTTGGAAGTATAATGATTGACTCACATTAAGTTTGCACATTTGCATTCTGTGTGGGTCTGTGTGAGTTTCCTTGATATAAACCTTCCATTGAAGACTGCTACTACGTTAATACCATGTACATGGCTCCTTATTAGTTGAACCCATGTATGAAAAACAGTGCAGCCTGTATACTAATCTCTTCTGAAATTAATATTAATAAAATTAATATTAATATGTAAAGCTGAATTCCAGGCAAAGAAAAAGAATACAAACTTTAAGTACATAAAGAGAGCTGTTTTACCTATTAAAGAATTAGCATTTTTGTCTCTCCTTTCTTTACATAGATTTACATAGCACTGTCAAATAGCAACATTAAGTCTACAGTATGTAAATATTTAGCCAAGTTCCAGGTGAACCGGCCAAAATTCGCTTAGTGGACATGCCAGCCCCTCCCGTCCAGCATCCGCCGACTGAAAAATCGAAGTTGCCAGATGGAAAATTGTCAGCCAAACTCAGGCAGCATCCAATTAGATTTGGGTATTCAGCCTACTGATGGCATCAGGGGGATTTGGTCATTCACGATGTATAAATGGAGGACCGATGCACTGGCCAATTTTTATCTGCTGATCAAAGCTACTATTATTTGATGAAAAAAAATGTTGTAATTTTATTAAGATGAAAGGAATCAATTTGAAGTAATCTTGCTTTTGTATGTAATTAAAGCTACTTCTAAGTGCCTTTTCACACATAAAGGTGCATAAAATGCATAAAAATGCTCAAAAAATAGATGTGCATTGTCTTCCATTGGCGTTCATTTTCATGCATGTTGACGTTCATTTTAGCAAGGCTTGACATGTGCTAACACGCATTTTTATGCATGTTAAATTGCTATGCATTTTGCAGGTTATTTCCTCTGACAACACACCCTTTTCCTAACAGCCCTAAACATTGTGATTCTGTTAGATTTATTGAGGAGGCGAATGAGGAAATTGGGGTAAGCAAAATGGAGCTATTAAATGCATCCATTGCTCATACAATGTGAGAGTAAAAGGCATTTTTGGACCTTATATCAGGATTTATGATGTCACTCATCTATTTCTTTAAACCCTGCCATTAAAAACACCTCACTAGCAGTGGGGGTCCATAATGCAAGGCACACGGGCACGCCCCCCTATCCATGTGTCCGGCCCCTTAATCTACATGTGGGGTACCGGACACATGGATCCCAATAGGGTTTTTTTTTTTAAGCTCGCAATTAGAATCAGAGGCTGTAATAGACTTTAAAAAAGAGTGGGCCCAGTTGTGTGACAATAGCAGATAAATATTCGCTATTGTCACACTGATTCTCCTCCTGGCCAATCATGAAGTGAGTCCTAAGAAGCAAGCCCATTGGCCCAGGATGAGGGAGGAGGAGTGTGGGGATGGTATGGTGGTGGGCTCCTGTTGCTCTGTCCTTGTTGGATGTGTACAGCATGGCCAAGAGCCTGGGTTCCGAGCTTCAGAGCCTCACCGAGCAGGACGGCCAGGATTCCATGTCCAGGGTGGTCCCACAAGTGTTTCGGGTGCTGGAGAGAGAGGAGCTTTTTGTAGGATCAGCAACTGATCAGAGCCATGCAGAGTATGGGCAGAGCAGAGCGACAATCCTCAATGTTACATAGTTATATAGTAGGTGAAGTTGAAAAAAGACACAAGTCCATCAAGTCCAACCGATGATGTGTATACTGAGCCTGATCTGTACAATCCCAGGGGGAATACAAGTTCCAGAGACCACATTGTGCATCCACAGGTACTGCATGACCTCTCTAGATATGGCGCTGCAGTAGGCAGGCATGTAGTAAAATTAAGAAATAGAGCTGCGCTAGTAGTGAGAAAAAACATATACACAATTTAGTGAGCAGGCAATGAACAGTCCAATATACACATGTGATAGTGATTAGAACATAACCTGCAAGAAAAGCCAATACAAATGTAGTCCAAAGAAAACACCCACATGTGACTTCTTGAATGAGCAAAAAATAGTACAATATAACAAATGGATAAGTGATATAAAATAATATGTGAAAAAATATATAACATGTGCGGTTTAAATTAAAAATAAAAAATAACCTTGGAATGCATGTAAAGTCTCTTCCATGAAACTTCCCAATGGGGAATAAGGGTTAAGGACACCTTATGAGGGGTCTTCTATACTTAAGGACACTGTGAATCCACTACCACATAAATTGAAGGCTTACCAGTTAAACAAGCTGTAGAAGCTTGTGGCCAATACCCAGCCTGGGCCTTTAGGTCCTCTCGGCATTTCCAGTGGCTGATCAAGCCAAGTGTTCCCACAGGCTTAGTGGAAATCAGCGTTTGTATATAGTAGTCATGTATAGGTATTTGAATATAAATCAAACACAGCAGTAAGTGGTCACAAATTCCCACTATAGTCGTGTTCAATACAATATCAATAGTACCAAGAGATGGCCTATGGATATCAGACCAAGTTATTAAATGGGTAAGTATACAGTCCCCTTAAGTATAGAGGCAAGTGGAATATCTGAATGTGTAAAAACTGCGCTTATCACATAGGGAGAGACCTTTTGTTGGGGCTCAAGTTGGTATTGCTGCATACATAGGGAAGAAGTGTAGCCCTTGTAGTGCTGCGCCCCTGTGTACGGCTTTCCTTGCTATGTGTGACACACGCGCCCCCTAGTGGTCAAAAGGTGAACCTAAGTTCAGTTACGTTGGTTCGCCCAGGGGAGCCAACCTGCCGCAGTACAACTGAGGTGGCTAGTCGTTAAGGGGTTAAATCCCACAGAACATTATCTTTTTCTTTCATTTTCCTAACCAATTTTGAACTCTTCGGTTTTAGTAAATAGACCCCAATATTTTGTACTTTTTGCTATAATAAATATAGCGCTGGTAGATTTTTATCTACCGCTGATAGGTAAATTTAGTGGGTCGCTTATTATAGGAAGTTAGATTTGCCTCTGTTTCAGCTTGGCAGACGTTGCATGCAGTTCCACATTGTGTCGGTGGGTGTCGTTGTCACCATCGGCAGGTGTTGGGAAAGCAACGTGTTGAAACGAATGAGTGCTCCTCTGTCCCGGAGATAACTCGGTGGAGGTGGTCCTCCGAGTTGCATTCTGGGAGAGGGTATTTATGGGACAGACGCCATATTTTAGGGTTCGTTTTCAGCCACCTGCTGGCCCTCCTGGCCGACAGGTATGCACTAGGAATACCACTTCATGGTCCTCCGTTCCGGAGGCCCACGTCGCTGAGGCGTGTGGGTGGGCCCAGAAGCCTGTCTGGGGCCTACCACAGCAGCGGAGGAATGGTCCTGAGCTGTCTTTCCTGAGTGAACAAGCTGGACAACCGAGAAGATCCCAGGGGAGGACCCGTCATGGAAGGATCATGCAGAGTGCTAGTCTGGAGAGGGGCCTGGTGACTCGGTTGGAGGACGCATTCCGAAGTAATCTTACAGTATAGTACTGCTGGGTTGGCTTAAAGGTTCAAGTACTGTATCTGACTTTCACCACAAACCAATACATCCTGTGGCAGAGGATCGTACGGGTTTTATTCCAGATAAGTCTGTGGCAGAGACTTTTGTTCGTGCTACGTGCTGGCTGCTAGGCAAGTGAGAGATGTCTATCCAGGCGGGCAAAGATTGAATCCTACAAAAAGGGGGACTATTCAATTGCAAGTGTTCAATTACAAAGAATGTTCTGAAGAAATACAACAGAAAGGTATTTGAGCTTCCCTGCAGGTTTCCTACTACCTCTTTCCTGCTACTTCCCTTGTTTGTTTTATTAAAGCATTGGAAAACCTACTCAAGTGTTTGGTACTTATATCGTCCAGAGGTAAACTCAACGGAACCCTAGACCCGGTGCCGGTGAAACAAAGGTATCGAGAGTGAAGGTAACAAGCCCGCTTAAACCAGCAGCTCCACCGAGAGTTATTGCTACATAAATATCCCCAATTTTTTCCTCAGTTTAGGCCGATAAAACATATATTTTTGGTAATAAAAATCGCAATAAGCGTATATTGATTGGTTTGCACAAAAGTTAAAGCATCTACAAAATAGGGGAAAGATTTATGGCATTTTTATTATTATTTTATTATTATAATTTTTTATTAGTAATGGCAGTGATCAGCGATTTTTATCAGGACTGCGACATTATGGCGGTCAGATCGGACACTTTTGACACATTTTTGGGACCATTGGCATTTATACAGTGATCGGTGCTATAAAAATGCACTGATTACTGCTTAAATGTCACTGGCAGGGAAGGGGTTTACACTAGGGGGCGATCAAGGGGTTAACTGTGTTCCCTAGGGAGCGATTCTAACTGTGGGGGGAGGGAACTGACTGGGTGAGGAGAGCGATTGTTGTTCATACTTTGTATGAACAACAGATCGCTCTCCTCACCCCTGACAGAATGAAGATCTGTCTGTTTACATTTACAGATCTCCGTTCTGTCTCTGTGTGGAGCGATCGCGGGTGCCCGGCGGTCATGGCGACCACTGGGCACGCGCATCGGCTCTGGCGGCGCGCACGTGCCCCCTAGTGGTCAAAAGACGAACCTAAGTTCAGTTACGTCGGTTCACCCAGGGGAGCCAACCTGCTGCAGTACAACTGCGGCGGCTGGTCAGGAAGGGGTTAAAGTCCACAAAACATTATCTATTTTTCTAATACAGAGAACCTGTAAAATAAAATGATGATAGTTGCAAATATCATGGTTCCCTGTACCTGTGCTACTTGTTTTACAGACCCTTTTCAAGCCACATTTTTAGTAAACAATGCACTAAATTTTTTTTAGTTTCAATTGTTTTTCATATGGTCAAGTAAAAAGAGGATATTACTGACATATCTCTCATAGAAATATACAGCAAATATAAGTTAGGATACAGTCAGTGAAAAAGTTAAAAAGTTAGCATACTTTTTCCATACTGCTTCTTATATCTTTGTTCTTCATACCACTACTCTACCCTCCTAGTTCCTGACACGGGCCTCCACTACCACTCTTATTGATGACCTTATTGTGGTTATGTATTACTATTAGAGATGGACCAAACACCCTCCTGTTCGGTTCGCACCAGAACTCCTGAATAGAGAAAGAGTTCTGACCCGAACGGCAAACCCTATTAAAGTCTATGGGACCCGAACTTGAAAAATCAAAAGTCCCCATTTTGAAGGCTGATATGCAAGTAACTGGCCATAAAAGGGTATTGAGGTTCGAGTACTGCCCTGGGGGCATGTATCAATGCAATTTTTTTTTAAAAAGATAGTTTTTACAGGAGCAGTGATTTAAATGATGCTAAAGTGCAACAATAAAAATGAAAAAATCCTTTATTTATTTATTTAATTAATTAAAATGCTTAACCTATGCAGTCTTACCTGTAGGCCTTGATGCGCAAAAACGAAAGGACATTGACATTAAAAAAAACTTAAGATACCAACAAACCAGCATAGCAAGATACAGGATAAAAGCCAGGGAGTCTGTCCATCACACCCCAATTGAAAATTAGGTAACTCCAAAAGCTTGTACAAAAAGTACGGTTTTCAATTTCTTTCGAAATTTCAAAAAAGTAATTCTCAAGTCTCAGTTTCAGAGGCAAGGAATTCCCAAATTCAGCTCCTTGTACTTCACTCATTCTCCCTCTGCATGTTTTCTTTTTAAATTTTGGAATCTTCAGTATGGCCAAGTTCACCGATCTCAAGGATCAGGTAGGCACATACTTGACAAATTCTTCCTTTTCTCCTCTAAGGGATGGAGTGATGTGGTCACGGCGACCAACACCTGTCAGTAACCTTGTTGCGGCATTCTGAATCAACTGGAGCTTGCAGATGGTACAAGCAGGCAAACCCAAATACAGGGCATTACAGTAATCCAATTGACTGCTGATAATGGCATTGACCATGGCGATCTTGTCAGAGTCTGCGATATAGCGAAAAGTCAACCTCAGGAGTCTCAGGTAGAAGTGACATGGACTCACCACCTGATTAAGCTGAGGGCACAAGTTCAACCTAGAGTCAAAGATGACACCCAGGTCCCTGACCTGAGTGACCGGAATCAGAAAAGGTTTGAAAGATTCCGGCCATGATGGAAACAAGTTGGAATACACCTGGTTACTGAAGATGATACATTCAGTTTTGGTGCCATTTAGCTTTAGATAATTGACACCCATCCATGATTGTATTTCCTCCAGACAGGAGGCCAGCATGACCTGATCCTCCCCTTTCTTGGATAATTTGAAGTAGATCTGGGTGTCATCAGCATAGACATGGAATGGGAGATTGTGATGGCTAATGATGTACAGCAGAGGCCTCATAGAGATGTTAAAAAGGATCGGAGATAAAGCCGATCCTTGAGGGACCCCGCAAGACAGGGGACTATCGGAGGAATAAAATGGTCCCAACTTTACCCTCTGAACCCTGTCTCACAGGAACGAGGCTACCCATGCCAGAGCTATACCATCCATTCCCGCCACCATCTTCAACCTATCCACAAGTATAGAGTGGTTGATGGTATCAAAAGCTGCCAACAGATCCAGAAGTACCAAGGCCGAAGCTTCATTCTCATCCAAGGCCCAGAGAAAATGATCCAGGACTTTTACCAGGGCTGTATCTCAACCTCTCCCAGGACGAAATCCTGACTGGAAGTCATCAAAAATTTTATTAGACTCCAGGTGAGGTTGAAGTTGCCATACCGCAGCTCACTCCATGATTTTTGCCAAAATCGGCAAAACTTTAACTATAGTGCCTTGAGGGTCCCATTAGTCTGCCTGTAAAGTGGCGCACCTGTGCCATGTATAGAATATGCAGCAAAAATGACATTTCTAAAGAAAAAAAATTATTGAAATGACATTTAAATTGCCAGAAATACAATACCATTTCCGGCAATAGAAAAATGTGAAAAAAATGGCCCCCCTCCCCCAAAATCCATACCAGACACTTATCTGAGCATGCAGGAAAGGGGCGGGATGAGCGAGTGCTCCCCTTCCTCAACCATACCAGGCCACATGCCCTCAACATGGCGGGGGGTGCTTTGGGGCTGAGGGGGGCTTTGGGGCTGAGGGGGCTCTGTCCAAAATACAACAGTGAAGGAGAAAAAAAAAAAGAAAGAGATAGTTAGCAGGAGCAGGATGGATCTTAACCACTTACCCACTGGGCACTTAAACCCCCTTCCTAACCAGACCAATTCTTTCGGTGCTCTCACATTTTCAGTTACTCACAATTACTCAATTACTCAGTCATGCAACACTGTGCTCATATGAAATTTTTGTCCTTTTTTTCACACAAAAAGAGCTTTCTTTTGGTGGTATTTAATCACCGCTGGTTTTTTATTTTTCTGCAAAAATTCTTTCAAAAATGCATTTTTCTTCGTTTCTGTTATAAAATTTTGCAAATTAGTCATTTTTCTTCACAAATTTACGACAAAATTTATACTGCTACAAAGCTTTGGTAAAAATAAAGCAAATTGGTGTATATCACCCCTCAAAAATTGCACTCGCCTGCTCGCATTTTGCGTGCGCATTTTGAGGGCTGGCGAGGAAGGGCTGCCTGGAGCGTGGGGGATGAGCACCGCTGGCAGCCTGGGTAGAATGGGAGTCCTTCTCCCAGTGATCACGGATGGGAGAGAGAGAGGGAGCAGCCCAGATGTTCAGAGCACAGCGCAGGGAACACAGCGATATTAGCTTTTATTTCACATTGCCGTGTTCCCTGCCTGTCAGATACAGCCCCGTCCCCTGGTCCTGGGACTTTGATAGACAGATCACACGTCTAATCCCGGGATGGCGGGGCTGTATATGACGTTGAGCGTGAACATGGCAATTGAAATGAAAGCTGTTATCGCTGTGTTCCCTGCACTGTGCTCTGAACATCTGGCCGCTCTCCTGTTCCTCTCCTCCCCTGCACAGGTAGGCTGCATGGTGGGCACAGGCTGCATGGTGGGCACAGGATCGATGGTGGACACAGGCTGCATGGTGGATGGTGGGCACAGGCTGCATGGTGCATGGTGGGCACAGGCTGCATGGTGGATGTGGGCACAGGCTGCATGGTGGATGGTGGACACAGGCTTCATGGTGAATGGTGGACACAGGTTGCATGGTGGATGGTGGGCATAGGCTGCATGGTGGATGGTGGGTACAGGCTGCATGGTGAAAGGTGGACACAGGCTGCATGGTGCATGGTTGACACAGGCTGCATGGTGCATGGTGGACACAGTCTGCGTGGTGGACACAGGCTGCATGGTGGACACAGGCTGCATGGTGCATGGTGGACACAGGCTCTATGGAGGACACAGGCTGCATGGCGCATGGTGGACACAGGTTGCATGGTGGATGGTGGGCACAGGCTGCATGGTGCATGGTGGACTCAGGCTGCATGGTGGATTGTGGACACAGGCTGCATGGTGGATGGTGGACACAGGCTGCATGGTGCATGGTGGACACAGGCATGGTGGACTCAGGCTGCATGGTGGATTGTGGACACAGGCTGCATGGTGGATTGTGGACACAGGCTGCATGGTGGATGGTGGACACAGGCTGCATGGTGCATGGTGGACATAGGCTGCATGGTGCATGGTGGACACGGGCTGCATGGTGCATGGTGGACACAGGCTGCATGGTGCATGGTGGACACAGGCTGCATGGTGTACACAGGCTGCATGGTGCATTGTGGACACAGGCTGCATGGTGCATGGTGGACACAGGCTGCATGGTGGACATAGACTGCATGGTGCATGGTGGTCACATGCTGCATGGTGCATGGTGGGCAGAGGCTGCATGGTGGGCACAGGCTGCATGGTGGATGGTGGACACAGGCTGGATGCTGCATGGTGCATGGTAGGCAGAGGCTGCATGGTGGACACAGGCTGCATGGTGGACACAGGCTGCATGGTGGACACAGGCTGCATGGTGGGCACAGGCTGCATGGTGAATGGTGGACACAGGCTGCATGGTGGGCACAGGCTGTATGGTGGATGGTGGGTACTGGTTGCATGGTGGATGGTGGACACAGGCTGCATGGCGGGCACGGGCTGCATTGGTGGGCACAGGCGGCATGGTGGATGGTGGACACA
Organism: Aquarana catesbeiana; assembly: GCF_042186555.1. NCBI lineage: Eukaryota > Metazoa > Chordata > Amphibia > Anura > Ranidae > Aquarana > Aquarana catesbeiana. Next base: position 499,458,524 of record NC_133327.1, on the reverse strand, counting down.
GGCTGGATGCTGCATGGTGCATGGTAGGCAGAGGCTGCATGGTGGACACAGGCTGCATGGTGGACACAGGCTGCATGGTGGACACAGGCTGCATGGTGGGCACAGGCTGCATGGTGAATGGTGGACACAGGCTGCATGGTGGGCACAGGCTGTATGGTGGATGGTGGGTACTGGCTGCATGGTGGATGGTGGACACAGGCTGCATGGTGGGCACGGGCTGCATTGGTGGGCACAGGCGGCTTGCATTGGTGGGCACAGGCAGCTTGCATTGGTGGGCACAGGCAGGCTGCATTGGTGGGCACAGGCAGCTTGCATTGGTGGGCACGGATAAAGTTTTTGCTGTTGTTAATATTTATTTTTATAACTTAATTCTGTATAAAACATTTAAGTGTCATTTAATGAGATAATTTATGAGGGCGTGTTAAGGGGCGCAGCGGGGCATGTTTAGGGGTGGGGTGTGTTGTGGGGCGGGGTTGAGTGGGGCAACTGGTGGCAAGTAACCCTTGAGGCCTGGCTAGTAGCTCAGGACTTGCATTTTGAGCCCTGGTGTATATTATTTAGTCTTTGTGAAAGTTAAAGAGTCCACAAGCTATGGTGCCAATCTCTTAAAATTGATCACACCTGGTGCATTGAGGGGCTATCTCATTTCTTGAGACCCTAACAAGCCAGGAATGTACAAATGCCCCCCAAATGACCCCTTTTTGGAAAGTAGACATTCCAAGGTATTTAGTAAGAGGCATGGTGAGTTTTTTGAAGTTGTAATTTTTTTCCCACAATCCTTTGCAAAATCAAGGGTTTTTTTTTTCCTTTTTTTCACAAAATTGTCATATTAGCAGGTTATTTCTCACACGCAGCATATGCATAACACAAATTACACCCCAAAACACATTCTGCTACTCCTCCTGAGTATGGCGATACCACATGTGTGAGACTTTTACACAGCGTGGCCACATACAGATGCCCATCATTGAGGGAGCACCATCAGGCGTTCTGGGAGCATAAATTACACATATAATTTCTTGACTACCGCTTACACTTTTGAAAGCCCTGGAGCACCAGGACAATGGAAACGCCCCAAAAATGACCCTATTTTGGAACAAAACACCCCAACGTATAATCTATGAGGTATAATGTCTTTTGAACATGTCATTTTTTTTCTATGAGTTTTTGGAAAATGTGGAAAGAAAATGAAAACGCATTTTTTTACACAAAGTTCTCCATTTATACAATATTTCTAACACATAGCATGTACATACCAAAAATTAAACCCCAAAATAGATTCTCCTACTCCTCCTGAGTACGGCGATACCACATGTGGGAGACTTTTCCACAGCCAGGCCACATACAGAGGCCCAACATGCATGGAGCACCATCAGGTGTTCTAGGGGCATACATTTCAAATCTAAGTTGACTACCTATTACACTTTTGTGAGGCACTGTAGTGGCATGGATGTGGCATGGATGAGAACTGATGTGGCATGGATGAGCATGAATAGGGATGGATGAGCCGTGGATTGGGATGGTTGAACATGGTTGAGCCATAAATGTGGATGGCTGAGTATGGATGGGATGACTGAGCTTGAATGAGTATGGCTGGGTATGGTTGAGTATGGCTGAGTGCGGATGGGTGTGGCTGAGTATGGCTGGGTACAGCTGAGTATGGCTAAGTACGGCTGGGTACGGCTGATTATAGCTGATTATGGCTGGGTACGACTGAGTATGGCTGGGTATAACTGAGTATGGCTGAGTATGACTGGGTATGGCTGAGTATGGATGGGGGTGGATGGATAGATGAGTATTGCTGAGTATGGATGGCTGAGCATGGATGGATGAGTATTGCTGAGTATGGATGGCTGAGCATGGGTGGATGGATGAGTATTGCTGAGTATGGATGGCTGGATGAGTATGACAGAGGGGTGGCTGAGCATGGATGGATGGATGAGTATTGTTGAGTATGGATGGCTGGATGAGTATGTAAAACAAACTAATTTTAAAAGTGTATGTGGTTTTTGTTTAGAGAATTTCACTCATTCCAATGTCGAATGTTACAAGCAAATTAATTTTCCACATACTTTCAAGTAACATTTATCAAGTCATTGAATGTATGGAAAATTGTATAAATGTTCATATGAATTTTCATTAAAAAAGTATACTAGTATATGGCTAGTTTAAGAGTAAGGCTCCCCCTTGGCCAGCAACCTATGCTACACACCCACCCCCATATACTCCACAATCTTTAAGATGCATATATGATTGAGGTAGTGTCCTATTGAGTAAAGGCCCTTGTCAAACTGTTGAGGTTTCATTAACCACTTCAATACAGGACACTTAGACACCTTCCTGCCCAGACCAATTTTCAGCTTTCAGTGCTGTCGCAGTTTGAATGACAATTGCGCGGTCATACATCACTGTACCCAAACTAAATTTTTATCATTTTGTTCCCACAAATAGAGCTTTCTTTTGGTGGTATTTGATCACCTCTGTGGTTTTTATTTTTTGCGAAACAGATAAAAAAAGACAGAAAATTCTAAAAAAAATAAAAGTTTTGCTTTTGTTTTTGTTTAAAAATTTTGTAAATAAGTAAGTGTTCTCCTTCACTGATGGGCACTGATAAGGCGGCACTGACAGGCACTGATAAGGCGGCAGCGATGAGGTGGCACCAATGAGCGGGCACTGACGGGCACTAACGATGGGCACTGATATGCGGCACTGATGGGCACTGGTAGGCGGCACTGATGGGTGGCACTGATATGCAGCACTGATGGGCATTGATAGGCGGCACTGATGGGCACTTATGGGTGGCACTGGGTGGCACTGGGTGGCACTGGTGGGCACTGTTAGGCAACACCTATGGGCACTGAAAGGCTGCACAGATGGGTTCTTATGGGTGGCACTGATGGGCACTGATAGGCGGCAGTGATGGGCACTGATAGGCGGCACTGATGGGCACTGATACATGGCACTGATGGGCACTGATACGTGGCACTGATGGGCACTGATGGGCACTGATACGTGGCACTGATGGGCACTGATACGCGGCACTGATGGGCATCCCTGGTGGCACTGGCAGTGGTAGGCATGGGAGTGGGCACTGATTGGCAGCTGCCTGGGCATTGATTGGCAGCTGCCTTTGCACAGATCAGTATTTCCCTGGGGTTCTAGGGGGCATACCTGGTGGTCCAGTGTGGCTGGCTTCCCTGGTGGTCCTGGGCGGCTTCCCTGGTGGTCCTGGGTAGGATCCGAGGGGGGGCTGTGCTGATAAACAATCAGCACAGACCCCCCCTGTCAGGAGAGCAGCCGATCGGCTCTCCTCTACTCGCGTCTGTCAGACGCGAGTGAGGAAAAGCTGATCACCGGTTCTTCCTATTTACATCGTGATCAGCCGTGATTGGACACGGCTGTTCACATGGTAAAGAGTCTCCGTCAGAGACTCTTTACCTAGATCGGTGTTGCGGGGTGTCAGACTGACACCCCGCAACAACGATCGCCGCGATATGCGCCCCTGGGGGCGCGCAACGGCTCAATATCCTGAGGACGTCATATGACGTCCAGTCAGGATATTGAAACCACTTTGCCGATGTCATTCTGCTATATGGCGGGCGGCAAGTGGTTAAAATTAATTTTAACAAACACAATCTTTTTTTTAAAAAAAAAATGTTTTTACAGGAGCAGTAATTTTAATGATGCTTAAAGTGCAACAACAAAAACGAAAAATTCTTTTAAATATAGTGCCTGAGGGGTTCCCTTAGTCTGCCTGTAAAGATGCTCATCTGTACCATGTATAGAACATGTGGCAGCAAAAATGACATTTCTAAAGAAAAAAAATGAATGAAATGACACTTAAATTCACAGCAATACAATACCGTTGCCGGCAATAGAAAAATGTTTTAAAAAACAGCGTGGGGTCCCCCCCAAGTCCATACCAGGCCCTTCGGGTCTGGTATGGCTTGTAAAGGCTTGTAAAGAGGAATCCCATGCCAACATTTAAAAAAAAATGGCATGGAGTCCCCCCCCCAAAATCCATACCAGACCCTTATCCGAGCACGCAGCCTGGCAGGCCAGGTAAGTGAGTGCCCCCCCTTTCCGATCCATTCCAGACCACATGCCCACAACATGGGGGGTGGGTACTTTGGGCTGGGGGGGCTCTTTTTTTGTTTAATATCTGTTTATTTTAAGAAAAAACAGATCGAACATACAGGGATATTTAAAATAGTCATTGATATAGTTTACATGAGCTCACATGCGTATAAGATCAAGCAGATAAACAATTCAAACCCGAAGGCCTCTAGGGATGTGGAGATTCAATGAAAAGATCTACAGCAAGTGAGCTAAGTAGAGACTGGGATCTAGGGGGGCATTAGAGCAAACAAAATTGAAAGAAATCCATTGACATGGTAGTGGTTTTAAGAGAAAAGAGTGACAGACAAAGAGCATAAGGGAAAGAAAAAGAAAAGGGGGGAGAGGTGGGAGGGTAAGGGGTGGGGGTGGGGAGAAAGGTAAGGGGTGGGGGAGGGTGGATTGCTGGTAGTCATGTTAACTTTCAGATATCAAGCACACAAAAAAATATCAACAACGGTGTACAGAGTGCTATATAAACAGATTTTGCGATGGTTAAGATGGTGAATTAGTTGTATTCGATTGGGCGTCATGCAGGGTTGTAGATATGACATCTTTGTAGCAAGGGGTGGATGTGAATTCGATCCATGGTGTCCAAATTAAGTAATGGTGTTTAGCATCTCCTCTGGCTATGTGGGTAAGGTCTTTGTTGGAATTTAACATGCATTAATATCACATTTCTGGAGGTTTACTTCCTAGTTGATACAGCCAGGTGGCCTAGGTTGGAATGTAACCAATTAAGCCTAGCTCTGCATGACAATACTGACTCCGATCTGTCTGTGAGAATTCCTGATTAACTACTCTGCAAGCAATCTTCAAAGAGAGCATGGCTGGCAAGATAATTGATGAGTTGAGCTACAGAAGATCAAAGACCAAGATATCTATGAAGATTTGACTCAGGTCAGACAGTGGCGATTCATGGACAAACGCTGCCCCCTAGTGGACAATACAGCAGGAAGGACAGTAATATATTCTGTTGAGGAGGAATGCCCCAGGAGCACTCTGATTCATCCAAAACCGAGTTGGGTTGGCAATGGGAGGGGGTTTGGATGAGGTGTGATTGAGGTTTGTAAAAAGGGATGTTGCAACCAAAGAGCTCTCTCTCTTCCGATGCTGGCCTTTGCCTGAGCCTCATGGCTCTCTCTCTCTTCTATCATCTTGAGACCTTGCTCTGAATGCTGGCTTGGGCCTAAGCCATGCGGCACAGAGTTATCTTTTAACATCTGGAGACCAGCCAACGAGTCTAGAGGATGTGATAAGTATCTTTGATATTCTTGTATTATGTTCTGATTGTAAGCTTTGTGATATTGTAATATCTTGAAATACTTTTATCTTAGCGTTTCCAGCCGTCTTGGGAAATAAATACATTTTATTAAGCCGTGTGCTTGATTTCATAGCTAACCTTGTATTATAGTGATATCATCAGTAACGTGTCTAGAGTTTAATATAGACTAACTAACTATAGGGATTAGACAAATGCATATATAGGTACAATAATATTTATTGTACCATTCTTACTTCAATTGGCACCCCAGAAGGCGTGTGAAATTTATTTCTGCACAGAATCCACAAAACCTAATGTATTTTTGTCCTAAGTCCCTATAACTAGAACGTAAAGGCCGTCTTTACTGTGGTTAAAAGATTTGCGCTGGTCGTGAAGTCGGAAACCCTGCTTGGATGGTCCTGAAAGCTCTATGAAATATTTCATCTGGTGTAATTTTTGGCTGCTATATGTTTATGTGTAACATTTGTTGTATTGTAAATGCAAATTGTTATAGGCCTGTGTTGCTGATCAAGTGGCCTGGCGAGTAAAGGGCTGATCACCCTTAGAAATTGACAGGATTACCATACATCTTTGAGGAAAAAGTGGGAGAAAAATTGATTTTTATAGATTTTTATTTTTATTTTTTATTTTTTTTATTTTTATTTTTTTAAGTTTTTTATTTTTTTATTTTTTACCCACGTGAGAGTGAAATAGCTCTCTGTTCCAATAGAAGTTTAATGTGGCCTGCAATTTAAAAGGAGAGCATTGATTAAGAGTGTTCTCTGTCTTATAGGCTGTAGAACTACAAGTAACAAGTTAGTTTTAAACGGCTTTATATCTTTTTTTTTTCTTTTTTTTTTTGCCTGTGTGCATTGTAAGCAACTGTTGTAAAAACAGGTTAAACAGGTTTCAGTGTAGCTAGTTGAGAATTAGCATAACAATGGAGATCATTGATGAGTTTCTTAAAAAAAATGCCTGTGTTCAATTCGATACTATACAAAACAATGCTTTAACACACCAATTCAATAACCTCTTGAAACAGTGTAATAATCATAATGATGCCGCAAAATATAAAAAGTCTTCAAAAAAAGGCAAGAAAGAGAGAATGGCCAATGTTTTATGCATGTTGTTGAAAATGAAAGAAAAAAAAGCGGAAAAAAAAGAATTAGAATGGTATGCTGAGAGAAAACAATTATTGGAACAGATACAAAGTGTAACTAAGAATATATTAATTATGGTTGAAAAGGCAAATGCAAATGCTCGTGATCACATTGAACAATTAGTGACTGAGAAATGTGTATTGGAACAGAAAGTTAATATGTTAGAGGAAACCTGTAAACAGAGAGAAAGTTGCATTGCCTCTTTGAATAATAGAGAGTCAGTGAATGAGCGTATTATAATACTGCTAAGGAAGGAATTAGATAAAGCCGAATGTGTAATGGTGGATGTACCCTCTGCACATGCTCAGTTCAAAGATAGAAGTGAAACAACATGCAGAAAAACCGTATGCTATTGTTGCTGCAAGTGATGTTGCTATGAAAGGAATCAATGTTGGAGATTTAAATAAAAGTGCGGTAACTGCGCTTAAAATTGATTCAGGAGTTGAAACAGTGGAAACTTCTGATGACTCCTCAGAAAATGAAAGTGTAAAGTCTGTTCATTCCAGTCATAGTAATGACATGCAGCAATATGAGTCTCCATCGCCATATGCTCAGAGAAGGGCCTATGCAGAGAGACCAGCCCTCAAATGTTTTTTGTGTAAAAGGGGGGGTCACAACGTAAAATATTGTTGGGCGGTGAATAATGATATTAAAAGAAGATCGCACAACACTAAAACAACCCCAAGGCTTTATGAAGTTTATTCTGTGAGATGGGGTAGCAATCCAAGGCATAGGGGCCATAATATTCAATTAAGACAGCAAAGGCATTACTATGCAAAATGGAGAGAGCCACATGTTCATTCAAATCTAGCACTGGGGGGAAACAATGTTAGCAACCCTTAGTGAGCTCATGAATGGTAAGAATTTTCTAGTTAATGTTTCTTTGCTATGAATAAGATTTAGATGTGAGTTACAGAGATTTGCCCTTCATGCTTGGAATGTTATAGAGGACCTTGATATTTTTTTTTGTTAGTATTTTCAAGGGTAAGCCTCTGGATCATTATTTTCTTTTTTTTTTTAATTATTTTTATTTTTTTCAATTTTTTTTTTATTTTTTTAATTTTATTTTCATTTTTTTGTAATTTTTTTAATTATTTTTTTAACTTTTTAATTTTTTGATATTCATTTTTTTTATTTTTATTTTTGTATTTTTTTTTTTTTTTTTGTTATTTGTTTAGTCATCTATTTTATTTTTTTTTTGTTTTTCTTATGGAAAATTTAGTGCTAATGCTGAATCTGAAAGACTTTGCCCAGCAACCAGACTTGTGAAACACTTTGCCGAAGTCTCTCCTGTCATTTTTGAATGCAAATGGACTATGAATACAAATGCAATGGGTTGGAGGTTGGGGAAGGAATATAACCTATCCAATCCTTCAGAACAAGAAATGTAAAATGTTTTTTTTTTTTTTTTTATGGAAGGAGGAATTGAAAGAAGGAAAGTTTTTTTTAAGGTGTGACATGTATTGACATAACTGAATTAATAGGGTGCAGAGGCCCAGGAGGCTGACACCTAGGCATAGTAAGGTGTCTTGGCCAGACTAGAGGGTCCCAGGTGACACATCAATGGGGTGAAAACTTCCTTGTAGGGGAGGTGTCTCAGTCTTAGCAGTCCTATAGAGAAGCTCTCGGTTACTGGACATGTGGGACACCAGAACTGGACATGGGGGAGATACACCTGGTTGATGTCTCACCTGAGAGGTTGAAACCCTGCACAGGTAATGCCAGGGACTACACACAGGGGCATTCTCCATTAAATAAAGGGAACAAACGCTGGCTACCAGGGTACAGTATGCCTTCAACATCTCACAGTAGTTGATAAAAGCCTATTATCTTATATGTGCTGAGCATACGCTGAATCAAGTGCAGTCATTGTACCAGTGGCTTACTCCCAGAGATGTGCTGACACAGAATGAGGTTCATGCAGGACACTTATTTCTGAGGAGTAACCCGAAAGAGGAGGGATGTATTCAGCACTATATTGGGGGAATAGGAGCTGGGATGGATGTTGTTATTGGAGTGGACATCTGCCTCCTGAGGAACAAACTCGCAGCCATAGCTTTAGACAATAAGCGGGGCTTTGTTACTCAGAGAGATTGGTGGCATCCTTAATAACATTCAACAAAGTCACACAAATACCCAGTGTAAAGTGGCTCAAGATTTTGTCAACCATGTTGAGAGGTTGTGAGATGGTACAGGACAGAAATATGTCATTCGCTCTGGCATGCACGCAGCAGCAGGCAGAAGTATCAAACAACATCAAGCTGATTGTACAGTCGCTGTATGAGAAGCAGTGGCCTGATGAGTTAGCATCACCGCTCAGTAAGAATTTGCCAAAACACGTCGCTTACACTAATCCAAAGTGGTGGTCGAATGCCTGGATGGGCTGTACTAGTTTGGATTGTGAAAGGTGTTATGCTATATGATCCATATACAGAAGTGCAGATTTGGTCTGTGTCAGAGACTATACTCACCGAGGCCGAGATGCCGAGAGCGGCTCGCCCTTACGACCACGCGCACCCGACCCCTGGAGGTGATACAGGGAGTTGGGGGCACGCGGAGGCACGGGCTTCCGGAAGGGACTGGATTCCTGAAGGAAGTCCGTGTAGCCGTGGACACAGGAGAAGCTGCAAACAAGTGGTTAGCTGAAACTGGGGTATCTGGCCAGAGCAAGTCCGTGTAACAGGCTGAGATCAGGGGTATCAGGCAGACAAGGGGTATCCGTAAAACAAGCAGAGGTCAGAGGTATTCAGCAGGCAGAGAGAGTGTCCGTTTAACTAGCAGAGGTCAGGGGTATCCAGCAAGCAGAGAGAGTATCCGTTAACTAGCAGAGGTCAGAGGTATCCGGCAGGCAAAGAGAGAGTCCGTTTACTTAGCAGAGGTCAGGGGTATTCAGCAGGCAGAGAGAGTGTCCGTTTAACTAGCAAAGGTCAGGGGTATCCAGCAAGCAGAGAGAGTATCCGTTAACTAGCAGAGGTCTGGGGGTAACAGCAGGCAGAGAGAGTAGCACAGGGAGTATACTAAGGAAACTAGGTACAGGACAGGGCACAGCTGACGACTAACCAGCAACCCGACTGGGCGCTGGAGCCGTCAGAAGTAGCCCACCGGCGAGCGCGTCAGCGTGACGCGCCGCCGGGCACCCGCACGGCCACGGCGCGCACACGGGGACCGCCGTGCACCCGCGCGCGCCGCACCGCTGGGCCGCGAACGAGTGCACGGCGCAGCGTGAGTCCTCCGCGCATGCGCCGTGGAGCCCGGCGGACGGAGGCGGCTTGTGCCTCCTGACAGTGCCCCCCTCCTAAGGGCGGACACTGAACGCCCAGACTGGACATCACCTCCGGGTGGTCTCGGTGGAAAGCTTGAATTAAGCGTGGTGCATGTAGGTTCCTTGCAGGTTCCCAAGAGTTGTCCTCAGGTGGATAACCCTTCCACTGGATCAAATACTGCAGTTGTCTGCCCTTCTTCCTACAGTTAAGGATGGACTCCACCTCAAATTCATTCTCACCATTCACCCTAACTGGTGGCGGAGGAAGCTCCCCTCTTTCCGGAAAGGTGTTGTCCACCACAGGCTTCAGTAAGGACACGTGGAAGACAGGGTGGATCCTATAAGTCTTTGGTAATGCTAGCTCCATAGCCACAGGGTTGATAATCCTTTTGATGGGGAAAGGACCAATAAACTTGGGTCCCAATTTCCGTGAAGGCACGGATAGTTTAAGGTTAGTAGTGGATAACCAGACTTCTTCTCCAAGTTTAAAGGTTGGATTTTCTCCCCTGCCTCGGTCATATTGCTCCTTGTAATCCGTTTGAGCCCTCTGCAACATGTCCTGAATTCTTCGGAAATTTGCCTGTAAGGAGGTCACTCTGTCATGCACGGCAGGGACTGCTATTTCGGGAACATTGTTGGACAGGAAGGTGGGATGGAAACCACAATTTGCCCAGAAAGGCGTTTGGTTAGTAGCGGTGTGAACAGAATTGTTATACGCAAATTCAGCGTAGGGGAGAAGGCTTGCCCAGTCATCTTGGGATCCCGAGCAGAAGCACCGCAGATATTGCTCTAGGGTCTGGTTCGTCCTCTCCGTTTGGCCGTTACTCTGAGGATGGTAGGCCGATGAGAGGCAGACTTTGATATTTAAGGCTTTGCAAAGCTCCCTCCAGAATTTGGACGTAAATTGTACACCCCTGTCCGATACGATGTTCTTTGGTACGCCATGGAGTCTGATGATTTCCTTGAGAAAAATATTGGCAGTTTCTAAGGCCGAGGGGGTGCCCTTCATGGGCAAAAAATGGGCCATCTTGGAGAGACGGTCAACCACGACAAAAATAGTGGTAAAGCCCCCCGAGGCTGGCAGGTCTACTATGAAGTCCATGGAGACGTCAGACCATGGTCGTTCAGGGATCGGTAGGGGTCTTAGTAAACCCCAGGACTTGGTGTTTCGTCCCTTGTTCCGCTGACACGGAGGGCAGGATGCCACATACTTCTTGCAATCCTGTCTCCACCCAGGCCACCAAAAGGAACGGGAAACCAGCTCAGACGTTTTCCTCACTCCAAAATGCCCTGCGAGTCTATGGTCGTGGCACATCTGAAGGGTTAGTGACCGTGTCTCCCGAGGTACAAAAATTTTTCCACGGATCCAGAAGAAGTTACCATTTCTCTTCAGGGACTGCACCTCTGGTTCCGTGCAAGAGTTGGATGATGATTTGATGGATGACATCAAATCCACTTGTGCCACCCCAAGGAAGTTTTGGGAAGACAGGATAGTACCAGGTTCTGACGTCTGGGACTCTGCCGAGAACATCCGTGAGAGTGCGTCTGCCTTTCCATTCTTTGAACCGGGTCTATAGGATATGTGGAAGTTGAAGCGGGAGAAAAAGAGAGCCCAGTGGGCTTGTCTAGGTCTTAATCGCTTTGCTGTCCGTAAGTACTCAAGGTTCTTATGGTCTGTAAATATCATTACCGGATGTAATGCACCTTCGAGCAGATACCTCCATTCTTCAAGAGCAAATTTTATGGCCAGCAACTCCCTGTCACCTACATCATAGTTTAGCTCGGGCGGGCTGAGCTTCCGAGAAGCGAATGCAACGGGGTGAAGGATAGCCTTGGGCCCTTGCCTCTGAGAGAGAATTGCTCCTGTGGCAATTTCTGAAGCGTCCACCTCCAAAACATATGGTTGGGCAGGATCGGGGTGGCAAAGAATTGGAGCCGAACTGAACAGATCCTTTAATTTTGAAAAAGCCTCTTGTGCGGCCTCACTCCACCGGAAAAGGTTGTGCTGACGGGTTAGCTGGGTGATGGGTGCTACAATGGTCGAGAATCCGACAATGAATCTCCGATAAAAGTTAGCAAAACCTATGAAACGTTGAACCCCCTTTTTATCAGATGGAGCTGGCCAATCTTGGATGGCCTGTATCTTTTGGGGATCCATTGCGATTCCGCCGGCCGATATGATGAACCCCAGGAATTGTACCACTGATCTCTCGAATTCGCACTTTTCCATCTTTAGATAAAGCTTGTGCTGTCTTAGTATAGTAAGGACCTTCTTGACATGCCCCCTGTGTAACTCAATCGTAGGAGAGAAAATGAGTATGTCATCCAGGTAAACGACAAGGAAGTCATCCAGGTATTCTCGGAATATGTCGTTTACTAGGTGCTGGAATGTGGCTGGAGCATTGCATAGCCCGAATGGCATCACCAGATACTCGAAGTGTCCAAACCTGGATCTGAACGCTGTCTTCCATTCATCCCCGGCTCTGATTCTAACAAGGTTATAGGCACCCCGCAGGTCTAGTTTGGAAAAGACCCTAGCAGATCGAAATCGTTGGAATAGCTCCGGGATGAGTGGTAATGGGTATCTATTCTTAATGGTGATATTGTTGAGCTGCCGGTAGTCCACACAAGGTCTAAGGGACCCATCTTTCTTCCCGACGAAGAATATTCCTGCTCCAGCAGGTGAGGATGAAGGACGGATAAACCCCTTTTCCAGATTCTCATCGATGTACTGTCTGAGCGCCTCCAGTTCGGTCTCGGAGAGAGGGAATATACGACCGAACGGAATCACGGATCCCGGCAATAGGTCGATCGGACAGTCATAAGGCCGATGAGGTGGTAGGCGGTCAGCCATTTGTTTATTAAAGACCTCCTGGAACTCCAGATATTCAGAGGGGATCTGATGAAGGTTGTCTGACGAGGCAGTAACCGTAGCACAAACCTTCGGAGTTAGAGGGAGGCAATGCTCCAAGCAGTATGGAGAGGAGAAGGACACCATCTTGGAGCTCCATTGGATCTGCGGATCATGAGCTTGTAACCAAGGCAGGCCAAGGATGACTGGGAAGATGGGAGAATGGATGAGGTCGAGCCGTAGGAATTCCTGATGCCCGGAATCGGTGATTACTAAGATAGGCTGGGTCTCCTGGGTGATGGGACCTGAACTAGGAAGAGAGCCATCGGCTAGATGCACTTGTAAGCCTTGGGCCTTTGTTTGCAAGGGGATACGGAGGCTGCGGGCCAAGGCTGCATCCATGAAGCAGCTACAGGCCCCCGAATCAATGATGGCGGGTAGGCGAGACTCCCCTTCCGGCAGCTGCAAAGAAACAGACAACATCACATAAGATTTTGGAGCATCGTTATCCAGATGATTCATTAATCTAGGCTGAAGGAACTTACTGGGCCTTATTGGACAATTGCGCAGGAAGTGTCCCGCTCCCCCGCAGTACAGACACAGATTGGACTGCCGTCTGCGTTGCCTTTCTTCCGAAGTTAGCGGGGCCCGGACCAGGCCTAGCTGCATGGGCTCAGCTTCAGGAGGTGTTGTGGAAGACGGTGATGGCGTGGATGGGGTTCTAAACGGCGTCCACGTAGGGCGTGGACCCTGAAACCGCTCCGAGCGACGTTCTCGCAAGCGCCTATCCAGCTTCGTGGCTGCCTGAATGAGCTCTTCCAAGGTCTCCGGGGTCTCCATCCTGGCTAGCTCATCTTTGAGGAGTTCAGACAAGCCTTGACGGTACTGGTAGCGGAGAGCCGGCTCGTTCCAATTTGTGTCGGCCGCCCACTTGCGGAACTCCACCGTATAATCTTCGATGGGTCTTCTTCCTTGGGACAAGTGGTGGAGAGTGGCTTCAGCGGTAGCCTTCCGTTGCGGATCATCATAGAGTTGGGACATACCCTCGAAGAAGGTATCTATGGAATTTAACATAGGACTTCCCTGTTCCATTAAGCCATGAGCCCAGGCCTGAGGTTCCTCTGACAGCAGCGAGATAGCAAAACCCACTTTGACGATCTCTGATGCAAATGTCCGGGGCTGAAGGGCAAAGTAAAGCGAACAGGCGTTTTTAAAAGACCTGAATCTTTTACGGTCTCCGGAGAACCGTTCGGGCGTAGGGACCCTGGGTTCAGGAAGTGCCATGACAACGGTAGGGCTGGCGGCGGCCTGGGGGAGCGCCCCTTCATTGCTGGGTGCCGGAACTGCAGTGGCGGAAGGAAGTACTCCAGCAATCTGTTGGAGGCGGCTGTCAACTTGAGCATACCCCTCCTGTAGCTTCTGGACTGAGTCGGCCAGGGTGGAGACCTGTTGGCACAGGATCTCCAAAGGAGAGCGCGCTCTGTCGGCCTCGGACATCTGGCTGGTTAGTACTGTCAGAGACTATACTCACCGAGGCCGAGATGCCGAGAGCGGCTCGCCCTTACGACCACGCGCACCCGACCCCTGGAGGTGATACAGGGAGTTGGGGGCACGCGGAGGCACGGGCTTCCGGAAGGGACTGGATTCCTGAAGGAAGTCCGTGTAGCCGTGGACACAGGAGAAGCTGCAAACAAGTGGTTAGCTGAAACTGGGGTATCTGGCCAGAGCAAGTCCGTGTAACAGGCTGAGATCAGGGGTATCAGGCAGACAAGGGGTATCCGTAAAACAAGCAGAGGTCAGAGGTATTCAGCAGGCAGAGAGAGTGTCCGTTTAACTAGCAGAGGTCAGGGGTATCCAGCAAGCAGAGAGAGTATCCGTTAACTAGCAGAGGTCAGAGGTATCCGGCAGGCAAAGAGAGAGTCCGTTTACTTAGCAGAGGTCAGGGGTATTCAGCAGGCAGAGAGAGTGTCCGTTTAACTAGCAAAGGTCAGGGGTATCCAGCAAGCAGAGAGAGTATCCGTTAACTAGCAGAGGTCTGGGGGTAACAGCAGGCAGAGAGAGTAGCACAGGGAGTATACTAAGGAAACTAGGTACAGGACAGGGCACAGCTGACGACTAACCAGCAACCCGACTGGGCGCTGGAGCCGTCAGAAGTAGCCCACCGGCGAGCGCGTCAGCGTGACGCGCCGCCGGGCACCCGCACGGCCACGGCGCGCACACGGGGACCGCCGTGCACCCACGCGCGCCGCACCGCTGGGCCGCGAACGAGTGCACGGCGCAGCGTGAGTCCTCCGCGCATGCGCCGTGGAGCCCGGCGGACGGAGGCGGCTTGTGCCTCCTGACAGTCTGTATATTTGGTGGCATCAATTGAGTTACTGACTGGGAATTCTATCTTGTTGCATTTGAGGATAAATTACCCACATGTGAACAGAGAAGATGGAAGTTGGAGGCAGGTTGATATTTCCCTCGGTCGGAAGCATGACCACGATGTCCTTTGCATGCTAGGTCAATACACAGTGGTGAACGAGAAATGTTGGGAAGATATTTCACTTTGTGTTCTGGATGGAGAGATCATTGCTGGGAAGGAAGCACCTGGGTATTATTTGGGACATAGACAAGTTTTTTCTTTGTCCTAAAGGATATCGATGTAACGTTAGTCATGGAACTAGGGTGTTCCTTGAACCTAACAGTAGGTAGAGGTGCATGATATACCCTGGGCATGGTCACGAAAATCCAGGCACAGGGATGGAATTTTGTGGGTTGTGTTGTTGTTTCAGGTTTATATGTGTTAGACTCGATATTTATATAGAAGGGTCACCCATTTATCTATGCAAGCTGAGGAACAAATTGACGGTAAGGTCTCTTCATAATAGTTAGAGGCTTCGCTGCCAATTTAGAGCCCTGAAATACTGCTGACATGCCAAAATTGCGGTAGGAAAGGCGATTGTGAGCAAGCTTGCCTAATCCCGACCCGTAGTTATCGTAAAGAGTTATAGGAGGTTGGGAGTGGGAGGTGTAAGTGGATGGGTCACACACATATATATCTAGGCATGTAAGGATAACTTGTGTTGTTTGTCTAATTCTGCAACCTGTTGTAGAACCATTTTGAGCTGGTGGCCATGCTCTCTTTTTTCCTTGCACCGAGTTCAATAAGTCTACCCCTACATCGTAGCTTTATAAGCCTCCAACAGTATCGAGGGGGCAGTTTTGGGAGATGCATTCTCCGTGAAGCATTGGGTCAGTGACGAAGATAATATGGAGACTTCAGTGGGATTGGAGAGGAGAGAGTCATTGCGTTTTCAATTATTGGTGCAATGTGGCAAAGTGGGCATGGTCAGATGTATAAAGACAGGTGCATGATCTGATATAAATGCGGTACCTATAGAGGCCGAAAGCAGAAGAGGGAGGTGAAAATGATCTATGAAAATATTGTCTATTCTGGAGTAGGAGTGGTGTGTTTTGGAAAAATGGGAATCATTTTTATCTTTGGGGTGGAGTAAACGCCACACATCTATTAATTGGAGATCAAGAAGCCTTTTTTTAACATAAGCTAGGCGTTTAAACGGGATACTATAGCGACCCTGTGAAGTGTCTCTAATGGGATCCAGTGGCATGTTTATGTAACCTACAAGGATAATGAATCCCTTAGCAATTTGTGATAGTTTAGTGAGGATTTGGGAAATAAAAGCGGGTTGGTTGTGGTTTGGGCAATAGACATTCGCTAGGGTGCATTGGGTGTTGCCCAGAAAGCCCTTGAGGAAAAGAAAGCGACCATGATCGTCTGCTATCATGTCAGTGAGTCGAAAGGATACACTTCCGCTGAACCCAATGACCACTCCCTTGGTTTTTTTAGTGTCAGATAAACTATAGTACCATTGTGGGAAACAAGGCAAAGATAGTTTAACAGAGGTTGAGTGTGTCAAATGTGTCTCTTGAAGAAAGGCAATGGAACAGGAAGATTTTTTCAGTTCTCATAGTACATGATGCCATTTCACGGCCACATTTAAGCCCCTTACTTTATAGGAGATAACCGTTAGAGTAGCCATTGTGCCAGCGGTGTATAAGCTCTCAGCCCATAAAGCCTTTTATACCAGCAAAAAGTGGGGGGGGGGGGGGGTTAAGGGGAATGGAAAAAGTAAGGGTAAACCAGGAGAAGAAAAAGCAAGAGAGAGAGCATGTACAAAGTAGACATTTACAATCTGTAAAGTAAATGGGGGTTAGAGGATAAGCACGCAGAAAACTGCTGTGTTCCCTGAGGGAAAGGGGAGAGCGAGCAACCATCAAGACCTCTAGAGAGAGTCCGACAGGTATTATATACAGGCTGTCCACACTCACCAACCCCAGAAGGAGGGGGGTAAGGAACATACAAAATGATAAGAGCATTGGCTGGGGGCAGTGGGCCCCGTCAGCATACTGCCTATGCGTTACTTATGAACATAAATTAAACTCTAGCAATGCTAAAACAGGAACAAAATAACACAGAAGCAGCAGACCATAGTAAACAATAGTCCAAAAGTGTAATAAGAAATAGAGCAGAACCTGGATTGGTATCAAATATTTATTAGGTCTATGGTCTAAGATAGAGAACTGTGATGGAGAAGTGTCACAAGAACTTAATAACAGTGTAACAGCCACAGTGATTGTGGGTATATGTGGATGCAAAGGAAATGCAGAGTGCATCTCACCCATTTTTCTGAGAGGAACCCAGTGTCACTGTGCGCCTCTTTTTTGAGGGGGTTTTCCGCCATTGGGGATCCAAGGTGACCTAGAATGTTGGTATAGGATCCTGCCAACCCGGGAGCTCCAGCAGGGACATATTGAGGTCATGGAGGAAAGTTGGAAGCTTCTCAGGAAACTGAAGTGACGCAACACCTCAGGGAGGAGCCGGGTGTCGTTACTTCTGGTCGCGGCTGAGATCGGAAGCCCCTTCATTTGTGAAACTGTATTGAGATATTTTAACTGTAAGTTACTACTTGTCTTTTTAATAAATTGCACTGGATTACTACAACATAGAGCTCCTCCTCTTTTATTGCATGTAATCTGCATTTGATGAGCCTGGAAACTGATCCTTATACTGGTGTCGTCTTATCTTGGATACCTTTGGAAATGAATTGATCGCTGGAATCAGTACTCCACCCACATAGAGGCCTAACTTGACCTATAGGGGTGTCTGTATGAGGTGAGAGGCTGGGGCAAACTATTAGCGCACAGCGAATAGTGGAAACACTTGGATGAATTGGATTTCTTTGGTTTTTGCACACGCACTTTACTTCATGAACTGTTTATCCAAATGTTATGATTGGACACGATTTTTGCACTAATTATCACTTTGGCGCATTTTGCACTTTATTTTTGAAGAATATTTTCACATTCCCATGAAAGTTATTTATTTTGATGTTATTACATATTTGCACACTTTTTAATGAAGATTTTCTTCCTTGAATATCGCACTTTATATTAGACTTGCTTATTATAGTTAGTATTGTTTATTAGCACCGAGTAAGCGCCACATAATTGTCAAACTGCCTCCTGTCTTTATTTTTTTTTACACTTTTTTGGTGAATGGGTAGGGGGGGCGGGATCAGATTCCAATAAGTCGCCTGCCCGCAGACCCCCACAACCAAAGCCTAAGGTAAAACCCCTCTTTGCCCAAAAGCACCCCCCCCATGTTGAGGGCATGTGGCCTAGTATGTTTCAGGAGGGGGAGCGCTTGCTCGTCCCCTCCTCCTTCCTCTCCTGCGTGCTCAGATAAGGGTCTGGTATAAATTTTGGGGGGCCCACAATTTTTTTTTAATTATTTTGGCATGGGGTTCCCCTTAAAATCCATACCAGACCCAAAGGACCTGGTATGAACTGGGGGTACACCAGTCTGTTTTTTTTTTTATTCAGCTGTCAGCGGGGAAGCCCATTATTACTATTTATGGTTATAAAATATAAACAATAGTCCTAGTATTATTTCTATCAGTCTGGTACACATTGCAATACCCAATATATGAATGCACTCATCCTCATGTGTTGGTGAGACCAGGGATCCACCACATTCTGCAACAAGCTATTTAATCAGCATTTAAATATATTCATAACAGTAGTCAAACCTATTTACTGTAATCTAACAAATGAAAAATAAAACTACATAACTCATTACTTTACATGGGATTTGCTGTTTTATTTTTGCTAAACAAGTTGAAGATACACACATTGAGAAGAAAATTATATCAGTCATGTCCTATTTACAAGTCAGCGCATTACACAGCCCATATGGTACATGGATTCCATATGTTGCCAGCTTGCAGCTATAATTGAAAAATAGTTAGAGGGCATAATATCTGTTAAAAAGGTAACAAACCATGTTAAAGATAAGCAAACAATTTTGTATTTAGTTTAATTTAAAATTAGCAACTGGTAAGTGAGTTTCATTTGTATTTATTTTGGTTTGTTGACCATATCAGTGTAATCCAGGGGTAGGCAACCTTTTGAGCACAGTGTGCCGAAAAATGTTTTCAAAGAAATTGAACGTGCTGATTTTATAACCAAAAAATGTCAACTTCACACTCTCAATCACGAAAAGGATTTTTTATAACGTAAATGCTGTAAACTACTTGAGTGATAGTGAGAAATTAACATCCTGAACTCTCAAGCCTAAGATCAGCCCCAATTCCTGCAACTCCACACCTCAGATCACTGTCCCTCCTGCAAATCTGTTTTACCACTGTACCCCCCTGCTCATCTGCCCCACCACTGTACCACCCTGATCATCTGTCCCACCACTGTACCCCCCTGCTCATCTGTCCCACCACTGTACCCCCCTGCTCATCTGTCCCACCACTGTACTACCCTGCACATCTGCCCCACCACTGTACTACCCTGCACATCTGCCCCACCACTGTACCCCCTGCACATCTGCCCCACCACTGTACCACCCTGCACATCTGCCTCACCACTGTACTACCCTGTACATCTGCCCTGCCTCTGTACTCCCTGCACATCTGCCCCACCACTGTACTACCCTGCACATCTGCCCCACCACTGTACCCCTCTCTGCACATCTGCCCCACCACTGTACTACCCTGCACATCTGCCCCACCACTGTACCCCCTGCACATCTGCCCCCCCCCACTGTACTACCCTGCACATCTGCCCCACCACTGTACCACCCTGCACATCTGCCCCACCACTGTACTACCTTGCACATCTGTCCCACCACTGTACCCCCTGCACATCTGCCCCACCACTGTACCACCCTGCTCATCTGCCCCACCAATGTACCCCCTTTCTCATCTGCCCCAACAATGTACCCCTTTCTCATTTGCCACACCAATGTAACCCCTTTCTCATCTGCCCCACCTCTGAACCCCTCCTGCTCATCTGCTCCACTGCTGTACCCTCTTCTCATCTATGATATGTGTGATATGTAGAGTGGTGAAAGGAAGCAGAGATGAGAAACATATACCTGTCCTGGCACACTCATCCTGCTGATCCACCTCTCGCATCCAGCCCACGTGCTTGTATGTGATGTATGGGATGTATGTGATGTATGGGATCTATGGGATCTATGGGATGTATGTGCTGTAGGGGATGTATGGGATGTATGGAATGTATGGGATGTATGGGATGTATGTGTGTGATGTATGGTATGTATGGGATGTATGTGATGTATGTATGTGATGTATGTAATGTATGGGATGTATGTGATGTATGGGATGCATGTAATGTATGGGATGTATGTGATGTATGGGATGCATGTGATGCATGGGGTGTATGTGATGTATGGGTTGTATGTTATGTATGTGATGTATGGGATGTATGTGATGTATGGGATGTATGTGATGCCACATACAAGCATCTGGAATGGATGCGCAATGATGAGCTCAGGTCAGGGGCATTTTCTGAAAGTAGTGGGCTTGTGTGTACTTTCTCATCTGCCCCACCTCTGAACCCTTCCTGCTCATCTGCCCCACCGCTGTACCCTCTTCTCATCTATGATATGTGTGATATGCAGAGTGGTGAAAGGAAGCAGAGATGAGAAACATCTACCTGTCCTGGCACACTCATCTTGCTGATCCACCTCTCGCATCCAGCCCACGTGCTTGTATGTGATGTATGGGATGTATGTGATGTATGGGATCTATGGGATGTATGAGCTGTATGAGATGTATGGGGTGTATGGAATGTATGGGATGTATGTGATGTATGTGTGTGATGTATGGTATGTATGGTATGTATGGGATGTATGTGATGTATGCATGTGATGTACAGTGGGGCAAAAAAGTATTTAATTAGCCACCAATTGTGCAAGTTCTCCCACTTAAAAAGAGGAGAGAGGCCTGTAATTGTCATCATAGGTTTACCTCAACTATGAGAGACAAAATGTGGAAACAAATCCAGACAATCACATTGTCTGATTTTTGAAAGAATTTATTTGCAAATTATGGTGGAAAATAAGTATTTGGTCAATATCAAAAGTTCATCTCAATACTTTGTTATATATCCTTTGTTGGCAATGACAGATGTCAAATGTTTTCTGTAAGTCTTCACAAGGTTGTTACACACTGTTGCTGGTATGTTGGCCCATTCCTCCATGCAGATCTCCTCTAGAGCAGTGATGTTTTGGGGCTGTCACTGGACAACACGGACTTTCAACTCCCTCCAAATGTTTTCTATGGGGTTGAGATCTGGAGACTGGCTAGGCCACTCCATGACCTTGAAATGCTTCTTACGAAGTCACTTCTTCATTGCCCGGGAGGTGTGTTTGGAATCAATGTCATGCTGAAAGACCCAGCCACGTTTCATCTTCAATGCCCTTGCTGATGGGAGGAGGTTTGCACTCAAAATCTCTACCTCAAAATCTCACCTATGATGACAATTACAGGCCTCTCTCATCTTTTTAAGTGGGAGAACTTGCACAGTTGGTGGCTGACTAAATACTTTTTTGCCCCACTGTATGTGATGTATGTATGTGATCAGGGGAGGGCTGGCAGCCTTAGGCCTGGGGGCAAGTCTAGTCAAGTGGCCCATTGAACTACCGAATCAGCTCACCATCATCTGCTCCACATTGCCTGCATAGAGAGCGAGAGAGCTCCACATTGCTGGAACAGAGAGAGAAATCTCTCCACATTGCAGTTTCTCTCTGGAAGCAATGTTGCGCAGTCTCTCTCTCTGTGCGGGCAATGTGAAGTGATCACTCTCTCTGTGTGGGCAGTGCTGTGCATGTGCAGGCACAGGCCTGTGCACTGGCCCCTGGGACCAGATTAAGGGCATTGTGGGCCTGGTGCGGCAGTGGAGCAGGGATATGATGCAAGTAATGTCCTATCCCAGCTTTCCTCTCACTGGCCACTCTCCTGCGTTTCCAGGAGCCTGTGCTGGCTTGTGCCCAGACTTGGTCGCAGACGCACAGGTGTAATGCTAGGGAAGCCTGGCATTTGATTTACCAAGCTTCCGTAAGAGCCACGTGTCGGTGTGTGCTCTGAGGTGAACGTTTCCCAGGCATCAGAATACAGTGTTCACTGCTGGCAGCTATAGCAGCCAGCAGCGATCGACAAAAAGAAAAAAAAAAGAAAAGAAAACAGGACACGCTGGTTGTACTGAAGTCAATTGATAGCTCAGATTCTGTATAACCAGTCTGCACATTGATAGATTGAAATTCTGCCAGTTCAGCAGAAATTTCAGTCTGTGTATGGTGGCTTATGTCCACCAGTCTCTGAGTTTAATAATATCCTCAAATCTTCTGAAAGGGGGGCTCCACTTAGGTGTAGAAATTCACTTTGAACTCCACCTTATTTCTCATTATGTATTAGACGTGCAAACAATAAGGTGAGAGAACATCTAATACCTAAAGAGAGTAATGGAAATAAGGTGGAGTACAAAGTGAATTACCTGGAGGGACTGGCATTGAGGAGGTTAAAATAGGCAGGGAGGAAATTGGATATCGCCTCCTCACTTCCTGTCAAATGCCTCTGAAAAGCGACCTAAGCATTTATCACTTCAGTGGAGTGGCAGTGCCTGTTAAGAGTGCAAGCCTTTGGGCTCACACTGGTGCTCAACATTTTTTTGGGGGGGGCAAGCAAACTGAAAAAAACAACATTAAATGCAGCCACTGTGCCCCATTAAATGCAGCCACTGTGCCCCATCAATTGCAGCCACTGTGCCCCATCAATTGCAGCCACTGTGCCCCATCAATTGCAGCCACTGTGCCCCATCAATTGCAGCCACTGTGCCCCATCAATTGCAGCCACTGTGCCCCATCATTTGCAGCCACTGTGCCCCATCATATGCAGCCACTGTGCCCCATCATATGCAGCCACTGTGCCCATCATATGCAGCCACTGTGCCCATCATATGCAGCCACTGTGACACCCCCTCTGCCCACTTGCTGTCTGACTAACACTTACCCCATCTTGGTGACGGGTCAGGCAGTGGGTGATGGCGGCGAGCTGTGGGACATGCAGTGGGTCAGGTGATGGCTCCTGTCCTGTGTCCTCCATGGTTCCCATGCGTCTCTTCTTCTGGTCTGCTAGATGTCCAATAGGAATGCCTGTGCCTTCAGCCAATCAGGTGACGGGTATTAGACCCGTGCTTCCTGATTGGTGGAGAGGTGGTTCAGTGATAGAAAAGAGAATATTAATTTGCTTTTCTAACACACCTGGGTGGCCTCATGGTGCAATACTCTGCGCTCTGAGTCCACCTTTTTTGAATCCTATGGCACTAATCAGGTGCTTTTAAAAAAAAAAAAAAAAAAGAAAAAAACACCCCCGCCACTGTAATTCAGGCGGCTGGTGTTTGAAAAGGGCCCAGACGCCTGAACAGGGGGTAGCCACGGTGGCCATGGATAGATTCATGCAGTGCATGAATCTATTCATTTTACATATAGGGAGTGGCATAATGGAGGGGGCAGTGCCTGTGCGTCCTTAATGGACAGGCTGCCACTATGCTGGCGGTTTTCCATAGCCGCAGTCCTTCAGACTTCTAATTAGGTTGTGCGTTTTTGCTGCATTTTCTCAAATTGCACCAAAGATGCAGCATGCAGGACATCTTGTGCACTTTCAGAACATGCAGCAAAAATGTACAACCTAATAGAAGTCTATGGGACCGGGGGTAACATGCAGGAAGACTGCCACTACACCAGCACTGCAGCATGCCAATGTGAACCCACATCATAACATCTAGGAGGGCAAGGTACTGTCACAGGTTGTAATATAAAACTTAAGCTGCAGGGAGGGGAAGAGACAGCAGGAAGGGAGGGAGGAGAAGCTCACTTGTCACTTACTTGGATGCAATGGACACTAGTCCCAGGAGGCTCACTTTTTTTTTTTTTTTTAAGACTGTAGTTGCTGAGCTCAGCCGACTGCTCAGTTTTAACTTTCCCGCCCACACATCCTCTTCACAGACAACACACGGGCTGCCCGGAGTGTGGGCGGGGAGAGAAAAAGCAGATCCATCCAGCCTCTGCCAGAGCTTCGTGTGAAGGAGGGAGGAGGAGGGAGGGGCAGGGAGGGGTGGGGCGGGGCTGGGCTAACACAAACTGTCAGCCCTGTGACAGAGCTCATCGCTGGCTTGCAGTATGGAATCCGGCCGTGCCCTCCACCCGAGCTCACGCACTCGGCCAGCTCAGTGGCCTTTGTGCAGGACATTAGAGCAGCCCAGGGGGCAATTGCATTCCTGCCCCCCAGCCCAGCCCGCCCCTGTATGTGATGTATGTAATGTATGTGATGTATGGGATGTATGTGATGTATGGGATGTATGTGGTGTATGGGATGTATGTGATGTATGGGATGTATGGGATGTATGGGATGTATGTGATGTATGGGATGTATGTGATGTATGGGATGTATGTGGTGTATGTGATGTATGGGGTGTATGTGATGTATGGGATGTATGTGATGCCACATACAAGCATCTAGAATGGATGCGCAATGACGAGCTCAGGTCAGGTGCATTTTCTGACAGTAGTGGGCCTGTGTGAAAAATCATAAGTTGGGCCCACATAGGGGAGGAGGCGGAGGCTCCGGCTACAGACATGTCCAGCTGAAGCTCCACATCTCTGATAAAGACACCCGCAAGGCATAGTAAACTAAAAATAATCTTACCATAAGCCTCCTCAGTGACCCTGGGATAAATAAAATGGTCTTTGGTGCCACCCAAGGTAAAAATAAACTAAAGAGTGCCAAGGATACACAGTCAAGTGGCCCCTGTAAAATGGCACAGCCTCTTTCCTCACACACAGGCACATCTTGTGCTGCTAAGCAACTGCAGTTTCCTCAGGATGTCTATAATGACTCTGACTGTGAATACACTGCCACCGCCTCACAAGAAAAACAAATATCCAAATATTTTGAGACAAATAGAAAAAAATGTTACAGAAAGCCTTAAAGCAGACCTCAGACTATATTACTGAAAGTCACACAAAAGAAATCCGTGAGTTGGGCCAGCGCATGTGTGACCTAGAAATCAGAGTGGATGACATGAAAACAAATGTACTGTCCCATGATAATGAATTAGAGACTCATAAGGAAGAAAACCTTATTCTGCAAACATGTTTAGAGAACTTTGAAAATAGAGCACGTCGAACAAATCTTCATATACGAGGAATACCTGAGACTATTGTTGACGTTCATTCTACTATGTCCGCACTTTTCCAAGAACTACTACCATTAATCCCAGTCGATTATTTGGGGAAGGATAGGATTCACAGAACTTTAACACCAAGCAAACCAGAAGGTCCTCCTCATGGCTGCAGCTAGAGGAAAAAATTCCCTCATCTTTCAAGATCATCCTTATCATCTTTTTGCTGACCTTTCCCCAATTACTGTGGCTAAACGACGTGCACTGAAACCCTTACTTCATAATCTCCAGCAACACCAGATCCCTTATCAATGGGAATTCCCATTTTCTATTCGCTTTACCTATCAAGGTGTCAAACATTCCTGTAGATCCTCAGATGAACTACTAAACACTCAACAAGAACTACATCTTATCAAAAGATCTTCAACTAGCCTTCATTGACACACAACATCCAGCTACCCTCAAGAATCCTCCAAATCTGAAAAAGATAGAGGCCGACAAAATTCCTCTAAGAGAAGTCGATTCAATTCTCCTGATATAGATCCTGTATACACAATGGACTGAATGACCTTCACTCCTCATCTTGAAGTGTATTCAATCTTAAGGCTTTGCCTTTCTTTGGTCAATAAGTAATTTACCACCCTTAGTACAATCTGACTAAACTTATTTAAAATAATACTGTTCTATAAAGTTTTGAACTTCTCCCTTTTAACCCCCACAACCTCAGATAAACATATTTTGTGTTTTATCTATTTATCCCCTTTCTCTTCCCCCTTCCCTCATCCCCATAAATAATCTTCCTGTATTGATCACATTTTGATCTCAATAGGCATGACCCTTGAACTCCTTTCTTCATCTATTATCCTTTTTACATGGACTGACCACTGTGCTGTACTTTCAACTTTCACTTCTCTAATACCCAAAACACAAGATTCTACATGGCACATTAATGACTCAATCCTATCTCATCCATCACACTTCTTCAGAGATTCGATCTATGGAGTGGGATTGTAACTGAATAAGGCGAGAAAATAAAGAAAGAGAGCAGGGAGAAAGATAGAGAGAAGTTAGGTGTGGGAAAGAAAAGAAGATAGGAAGGTAGGGATAAGAGAGAGGCTATAGAATGGGATGGGGGGGGGGGTAGGTTGGCATGCGTGTCGTCATGTTTTAGGGAAACAGTACCAATTACTATAAAATTATAATTATGTGAAGGAAGGATGAACTACAGTTAGGAGAACTCATACAGGTTGTGTTATAATTTCCTCATAATAGGGTGAGGATGTGAATTTTATCCAGGGTGCCCATGTTAAAGAGTGTCTCTGGGAAGTACCTCTGATGCTGTGAGTTATGTCCTCCAAATGATGAACCTCTGTGACCCTATGTAGCCAATTTTTTATGTACGGGGTTGTAGGTTGACCCCAAAGAGTGGGGATTAGGGCCTTGGCAGTATTTAACAGGTGAGGAATGAGTGAACGTTTATAGGTGCCAATTGATTCTTTAGTAGCAAGAAAGAGGACGGTCCAGGGATCATTAGGGAGGTTGACGTCTGTGATCCGTAAAATAAGAGTGAGAACATTGGCCCAGAAGGGACGAATGATTGGACAGCACCACCAAATGTGAGCGTGAGTGGCTTTGTTCCCGCAGCCCCTCCAGCACAATGGGGAGCTGTCGGGGAACATTTGGTGCATTTTACCTGGGGTATAGTGCCATCTGGTGCCACTTCTTCAGAGAAGTGTGATGGATGAGATAGGATTGAGTCATTAATATGCCATGTAGAATCTTGTGTTTTGGGTATTAGAGAAGTGAAAGTTGAAAGTACAGCACAGTGGTCAGTCCATGTAAAAGGGATAATAGATGAAGAAAGGAGTTCAAGGGTCATGCCTATTGAGATCAAAATGTGATCAATTCAGGAAGATTATTTATGGGGATGAGGGAAGGGGGAAGAGAAAGGGGATACATAGATAAAACACAAAATATGTTTATCTGAGGTTGTGGGGGTTAAAAGGGGGAAGTTCAAAACTTTATAGAACAGTATTATTTTAAATAAGTTTAGTCAGATTGTACTAAGGGTGGTAAATTACTAGAAATAGCCATAAAAGACTACCTGGCCAATAATGAGACCCCTGTTATATCTCCACTGACCCTATGGGAAGCTCATAAACCTGTTTGTATGCCAAGCCTCATTTCTTAAAAGAGAAAAATGACAACTAAAACAAAAATTAGAAGCAGAATTTAATACATGCCACACAATCTTTCAATCCAATCCTACCCCGTGACTAAATTACAGCTTGATAAAGCACGTTTAAACCTTGACTATTTTTTATCAGAATTTGTAGATAAAATGTTATGTAAGTCCAAACATACATTTTGTCTTAAAGTGAATAAATCGGACACTCTTTTAGCCCGAGCACTTAAAAAACTAAATTGCCCCTTTAAACCGATTCAACTGAAATTATCTCATGATACATTTACTAGTAATCCAGTAAAGATTCTCCACACCTTTCAAAAACATCTTACCTCCTTATATAAAAAGGAAAGATCTTTTGATCAAACTTAAGCAGAATATTTTTTTTCACAAATCAAACTTCCTACTATTCCTTTAGCCCAACGTGATTGTCTTGAAAGCCCTATTACAGCTATCAAAATTAAATTAGCAATTAATTCTCCTAAACCAAATAAACGTCCAGGCCCAGATAGCTTCTCTGCCCTATACCATATGAAATTCTCTCATATCCTTGCTCCAATGTTAACAGACGCATTTAATTCTCTTCTTAACGATCAATCCTTTTGCTCCGAAACAATAACGGCTATAATTTCAATGATCCCCAAATCTCAGTCAGACGATACATCTTGTTCTAACTATAGACCCATGTCATTATTCAACCTTGACATTAAGTTACTAGTAAAAGTCTTAGCAACCCGCTTTAAAAAGTGTAATAGGTTTTTTAATACATAAAGACCAGGTCGGCTTTATCCCACAGTGCCAAGCAGCAGATAATGTACGCAGGACTACTTTACTAATTCAAGCAGCTAAATCACAACAAATACCCATCCGTCTCTTATCTTTAGATATCAAAAAAGCATTTGGAACAGTTTTGTGGGATTAACTACATTTTGTCCTGCAGCGTTGGGGATTTGGTCCTCATTTTCTTAGCTGGATCTCCTCATTATTCAAAAATCCCAAAGCTTATGTTAAATATGCTGGATATAAATCAAACTTATTTGACATCTGTAGGGGTACGCGTCAGGGATGTCCACTTTCCCCACTCTTATTTGCCCTACTTATTGAACCCCTTGCTCAATCAATCCTTACTGACCCTCTATTAAATGTCTAGATTTAGCTGGTCACTAACATAAACTTTGCCTATTTGCTGATGATATCTTAATCTTTATGTCATTTCCTCATATTTCTGCTCCTAATTTTTTAAGTAAACTTGATCACTTTGCCCACGTATCCGGTCTAATTATTAACTCTCAAAAGTCTATAGCCTTAAGTATATCTTTACCTCCTCATTACAACAAGTGCAAACATCTCTCCCTTTCTCATGGTCCAATTCACGCCTTCTTTACCTAGGGATAACTCTCACACCCAATCTTTCTGAGATTTTCACTGCCAATTATCCTCCAATTTTGCGTCAAATATCTAATCTTCTGACACAATGATCCTCTCTACCATTATCTTGGATAGGTAAAATTAACGTAATAAAGATGGCTATACTGCCCAAAATTCTTTATGTTTTTTGAGTTTCCAGCATCCCTTTTCCAGCACACTTTCGCAGAATACTACAACGTAAGGCATTAACTTTCATTTGGGGCTCCTTGAAACCCCATCTGCCCAAACACACTCTTTACATTGCAAAGCACAAAGGGAGGCTAGGGTTTCTTAATTTTACCACCTATCACTATGCAGCTCAATTGGCCCATATCCCTAAATATCACTCAAACGTGAAATTACACTTTGGGTTTCACTGGAATCAATAGATTGCGACCCACTTTCAATGACCAACCTCCTATGGTCTAATTTCTCTGACCGTAAAAAACTCAATAATTCTATAACTAAACATACACTAGCCATTTGGGGTAAATTTAAATTAGTAAATGGACTACAATCTCCCCATATACCTTTATCATTTCTTAAAAATTCACTTTTCTATCCTGCTTGGTCTTCCCCTAAATCTTTTAAAGCATGGACCTCCACTAATTTAACTCAACTCTGTGAACTAGCATCCTCTACTTCATTCAAAACTTTCCCTGACTTATGTGAAAGTTACAAACTTCCTAATTCAGAGCTCTTTCCATATCTTCAGATTAAAAAAATGTTATGCCCTATATACAAGGAAGAAATCATTTAGATAAATTAAAGTGCTTTGAAAATAAATGTAAACGTGACCCACATACTAAGGGACTTATTTCAACTCTTTACACTCATCTTATTACTAAACCCAACTTAGACCCACCATCATATGTGGCTAAGTGGGAGATGGATCTTGGGTTTTCGTTTGAAGCAGCCGATTGGGATAAGATTTTGATCACAACTAAGTCATCCTCACAAAACATAGCTGCCTTAGAGACAAATTACAAAGTACTCCCACGGTGGTATTTGGTCCCTGTCAGAATTGCGAAATATGCTCCAAATTATTCCCCATCTTGCTTTCATGGCTGTGGTGATCTTGGATCACATCTTCATACTTGATGGGCTGGTCCGGTAGCAAAAAAATTCTGGAAAGATGTATTTCTTATGATTTCAACACTGTTTGAAATCTCTATCAATACTGATCCTACAATAGCACATTTAAACATAAAACCGGCCACTTTCTCTTACCGCCAATTCAAACTCCTATTACAGATCACTACAGCCGCGAAACAAACAATTGCCAAAGCTTGGAAATTCCCGTCCTTAATACTTGCTGAAACTAGAAATAGAGTCAATCAAGCAATGATCTATGCCAAAACAGAGGCTATAACTCAAGATAAAATATCCAACTTTGAGAATATATGGAATCCCTGGGTGACTCACTTTTTGCCTTCCAAGTTTGATGCTTCCC
Source organism: Aquarana catesbeiana (assembly GCF_042186555.1). Lineage (NCBI taxonomy): Eukaryota > Metazoa > Chordata > Amphibia > Anura > Ranidae > Aquarana > Aquarana catesbeiana. The sequence goes on along the minus strand of NC_133327.1, from coordinate 499,428,268 downwards.
TACTAAGACCTTGGTAATCTCGATTTATACTTCCATTCCCCGCATTCATGGTATGTGTTTATTACCATGTACTACCCGGGGACCCCTACTACCTCTCATTTCTTTCTTCCCTATCTATTTTTTCTCCTACCTAAGATTACTTTTTCTTTTACCTTCTTTCTCTATTCTACTTTTTCCCCCTATTCTCTCTCTCCTCTTTCAATTTACACTTTACATAGTTCTGGTAGCAGAACTTTTATTTCCTTAGTGATCATTATACCAATTGTACATAGTTCCAATATGTAGTATAAGATGTTCGATTCTATAATAAATTATTTCTTTTTTTTTTTCTTTTTTCTTTAAAAACTATACTCTTGATAACAATTAAAATCCTTTTTTTATCTGAGGTCAGCCTATATTAACCTGGTCTAAGTTGGTTTTATCCTCTCTTAAACAATGTATGACACAATCTTTTTTTTTTTTAAATCTTTATTTAGGGAAAGCAGATTATACATAAAGGCAGTGAATCAAACATGTTCATCAATTCACATCTATAATTTTGTTTAATAATTGTTTATTTAAGAATAATATAAGAAGAAAAAACAGAGTAGACGTATAACATATGATATACAATCTTATGAGTGAAATACAAAGGTTTCAATGTGCACATAATCTCGGCATACAGCGAAATTCCAATAATTGCCCCTGTAAGTTCAGGAAGGGTTGAACAGACAAATTTAGCCACTGACTGAGCAGAGGCTTATAACTTATGTGAACATAATATTCGATCTATGGAGTGGGATTGTAACTGAATAAGGCGAGAAAATAAAGAAAGAGAGCAGGGAGAAAGATAGAGAGAAGTTAGGTGTGGGAAAGAAAAGAAGATAGGAAGGTAGGGATAAGAGAGAGGCTATAGAATGGGATGGGGGGGGGGGGGGGATAGGTTGGCATGCGTGTGGTCATGTTTTAGGGAGACAGTACCAATTACTATAAAATTATAATTATGTGAAGGAAGGATGAACTACAGTTGGGAGAACTCATACAGGTTGTGTTATAATTTCCTCATAATAGGGTGAGGATGTGAATTTTATCCAGGGTGCCCATGTTAAAGAGTGTCTCTGGGAAGTACCTCTGATGCTGTGAGTTATGTCCTCCAAATGATGAACCTCTGTGACCCTATGTAGCCAATTTTTTATGTACGGGGTTGTAGGTTGACCCCAAAGAGTGGGGATTAGGGCCTTGGCAGTATTTAACAGGTGAGGAATGAGTGAACGTTTATAGGTGCCAATTGATTCTTTAGTAGCAAGAAAGAGGACGGTCCAGGGATCATTAGGGAGGTTGACGTCTGTGATCCGTAAAATAAGAGTGAGAACATTGGCCCAGAAGAGACGAATGATTGGACAGCACCACCAAATGTGAGCGTGAGTGGCTTTGTTCCCGCAGCCCCTCCAGCACAATGGGGAGCTGTCGGGGAACATTTGGTGCATTTTAACTGGGGTATAGTGCCATCTGGAAAGTAGTTTGTAGTTGACCTCTGCCATTTTTGAAGCGGGTGAGGAGACATGGGCAAGTTTTAGAACTTTATCTTTCAGAGTGTTTGAGAGGGGGGAGTCTAAATCTAATTCCCATTTAGGCAGGAAATGCGGGTATGTGGGATTAGGGAGGACAGTAAGAGCTTTGTAAAATAATGAGATAACGTGTGGGGGGGGTCTTTTGGATGAAATATTTCTTCTATGCTATTTAGATCCTGTAAACCTCTTAGCAGGTGGGGAAAGGATCGCAAGAAGCGTTTCAGTTGGTGAAATCTCCACTTATCTAAAAATGTGATAGGTTTAGAACAAAGGATCTCAGGGAGAGATTTAATTGTGTTGGCATGGAGGACGTGGTGTAACAAGAGGAGTTCTCCTGAGGTCCAGGATTTAAATCCTGGGTCCAGTAGGCCTGGTAAAAAATAGTGGTGATTAAGGAGGGGCATCAAAGGGGAGTCGTACTTCCAGGCGAATTTCCTATGTAAGGCATCCCAGATATCCAACGAGGACGTGGTGAGTGCTGAAGCAGTGTGAGTAATGTTCCTGTAAGCACGGGGTATCCAGGGGACAACCGAGAGATCTACACCACTCAAAGAGTATTCTAGTTGGACCCATAATTTCGAGTTGACAGCATATTTCCAGTCTGCCAGTCTAGATAGTATAACAGCATGATAATACTTCTTAAAGTTTGGAAGTGCCAGCCCCCCCAGAGCATTTAGAACGAAAAAGAACGTCTCTGGATATTCTGGGGTGGCTGTTCCCCCAAACAAAGCGGGAGATCATCGCTTGCAGAATAGTGAAGAACCCCACAGGTACACACAGTGGGATCATCTGAAAAATAAATAGAATACGAGGGAGTATGTTCATTTTAATGACATTTATTTTCCCCAGCCAGGAATGTGATAAGCTAGCCCATTTTCTTAGGTCCTCTCTGATACTATTTAACAGTGGGATGTAGTTATACTTGAAAAGGGAATGCAGTTTAGGTGTGAGATATATACCCAGGTATTTCATGTGAGACTGTTCCCATCTGAAGGGAAAGAAGGGTTTTAAAGAGGCTACCTCTGACCTGGGAAGGTTAATGTACAGGATTTCAGATTTGGAGAGGTTTATTTTAAAGTTTGATATTGTTTGGAAGGTGGAAAATTCTGACATTAAGTTGGGTAGAGAGATACGAGGCCGTTGGATAAAAAAAAGTATGTCGTCGGCATAGGCGGCGTATTTGTGAGTTCTGTCACCTACTTGAATGCCTTGTATATTAAAGTTGTGTCTAATTGTGGCTAGGAAGGGCTCTAAAGTGATAGCAAAAAGAAGGGGGGAGAGAGGGCATCCCTGCCTAGTGCCATTGTGTAGGATGAAAGGATTACTCAGTGAGCCATTTATGCGAATTTGCAAATAATTTAATGTCAGTGTTTATCAATTAAATTGGCCTGTAACTGCTGCATAGGGTGGGGTCTTTACCGGGTTTAGGTATAACAGTAATGTGTGCAGAAAGTAATTCCGGACGTAGGCCAGAGGTTTGAGAAATTGAGTTAGCGTAGGCTGTGAGATGAGGGAGTAAGATGTCCTGAAATGTTTTATAATAGAAGATAGTAAACCCATCAGGTCCAGGAGCTTTACCTGAAGGGGAGGATTTCAATGCAGCTTGGAATTCTTCAACTGAGAAATCCACTTCCATTTCTTTAAGGGCAGACCAATTTAATTTATGGAGGTTTGCCGCCTTCAGATAGGAAAGCATGCGTTTACGCCTCTCTGTTGGGGACAGGGGGGATAGATCATTTGTAACGTTATAAAGGCCTGCATAAAATTCCCTAAAGGCTTTGGCAATGTGTGGGGTTGCATGAACAAGTTCTCCTAATGGGAGTTTAATTTTAGGAATAAATGACTTCGTTTGTTTAGCCTTAAGGGATCTAGCAAGTAGTTTGCTTGGTTTATTGCCCCACTCATAGAATTTTTGTGATATACGTTGGAATTTCCTTTTAGTGTCTAAGTCTAGAAGGTTTCTCAGTTCTTCACGTTTAAGTGTGAGGGCCTTGAGATGCGAGCTATGGAGAGAAAGTTTATGTTGTTTATCAAGATCAGTTATTTGTTGCAAGACCTGTGCAATTTGATGACCATGCTCCCTTTTTTTCCTTGCACTGAGCTCAATCGGCCTCTTAAAGTGGCCTTATGAGCCTCCCATACAATAGGTGGAGAAGCCACAGAGGGGATGTTCTCTTTAAAGTATTGCGTCAAGTGGGAGGCTGGTATGGAGACTTCAGTTTGATTAGAGAGAAGAGAGTCATTAAGTTTCCAATTATTGGTACTACGGGTTAAGGTGGGCATGGTCATTCGCATTGTCACAGGTGCATGGTCAGATAAAGTTGCGATTCCTATATGAGTAGATTTGAGGAGAGGGAGATGGAAGTGGTCTAAAAATATATTATCTATTCTAGAATAAGATTGGTATGTCGTGGAGAAGTGTGAGAAGTCTTTATCCATAGGATGGAGCAGGCACCAGACATCTATTAATTGATGGTCTAGGAGCCTTTTTTTAACAAAAGCTAAGCGTTTAAATGGTATATTCGAGCGGCCCTGGGACGTATCCATTGTTGGGTCAAGGGGCATGTTTATGTCACCCGCAAGTACAATAATACCTTTAGCAAACTGTGATAATTTAGTGAGGATGTGTGAAGAAAAGGTTGGTTGATTCTGATTTGGGCAATAGACATTTGCGAACGTACATTGGGTGTTGCCTATGAAGCCCTTAAGAAAGAGAAAACAACCATAATCATCTGCTAACATATCAGATAGGCGAAAAGATACCCCGCTGCTGAAACCAATGGCAACACACTTGGCCTTGTTGGTGTCAGAGAGACTGTAATACCACTGTGGAAAGTGGGGTGAGGTCAATCTGACTGGTGTGGGTTAAATGCGTTAAGGCAATAGAGCAAGCGGTTTGCCTCAGTTTGCGTATTACTTGGTGTCGTTTAGCGGCGACATTAAGACCCCGGACATTATAAGATGTAGTTGTTAGAGTAGCCATTGGTACAGCTAAGTGGGATTCTCTAGCCTAAACTTCCACGCATGCCAACGGGGAGGGGGGAAAGGTGGGGAGGGGTGGGAAAAGATAGTTTGAAGGAGTAGAAGAAGAGAAATAGAACACATGTTGAGAACAAATATATGCATTAACAAGATTGTGGGAAATACAAGTAGAACACGCAGAAATCTGCAGTGGTCCCTGTGGGGAGAGAAAGAGTGGGCAGCCATCCAGTACTTGGATAAAGAGAGCTTGGATAAAAAACCCTATGGGCAGCCCGATCTCACCAACCCCAAAAGGGAGGGGGGCAGGGAATGCACTTAAGAAAAGTGTGAGGGAGCAATGCACCCCGCCAGCATTCGGCCTGTTAATAAAATACATTATAATTCTATGTAATGAGCTCCAGCAAAAAAAATTTTTAAAAATTAAAATAAAAAAAGTAAAAAAGAAGGTTATGAAAACCAAGGCAATAACAGCAACAACAGCAACTTGAACTTTACAAACCCTGTAAGAAAATATGCAGCTGAACCAAACGGGTCCAGAAAAACTGAAATTGTAAAATGGGGGTACCCATAATGGATGAATGTCAGGTCTGCTTCCTCTAAGCCGGTAAGGCTGAAAAAGAGTTCCGAGAGTCCGACGAAAGCATATTGAATATGAAAAAACTGGGTACCAGTATACAAAAAACAGGGATGAGTGGAAAAAGACATATTTCAGCCATGCTTTTGTGCCGATCCTGGGATTGACGTGCACCTTTTCTTTGACGGAGTTTTCCACCAGGGGGGATCCAAGGGGTTCAAGAATTTTGGGATGGGGTCCTGCCAAGCCGGGAACCCTACGGGCAGAGATTGAGATCCTGTAAAAAAGTAGAGAGATCCTCGGGAAAATGAAGAGTGTGGGATTGACCATTTTTGGTGGCAATCAGGCAAGCTGGAAAACCCCATCTGTATGTAATCCCGTCTGTGCGCAGGTGTTCGAGGAGTGGTTTGAGGACTCTGCGGCGATTGAGGGTTTCTTTAGATAGGTCAGGAAATATGTTAATGACTGCTCTGTCAAAGTCAATGTTAGGAGTGTTCCGCATTTTTGTCATGATGGCGTTTTTGTCTTCAAATAGTGCAAGTGACAAATGACATCTCTGGGCTGGTCTGAGTTCGCATTGTGAGGGCGTAAAGCACAGTGTACACGATCAAATCGCAATCAGTGACAGGATTTCCCAAAATTGTGTTGAAAATTCCTCGGATCGATGGCTCTAGGTCAGTGGTTCTCAACTCCAGTCCTCAGGACCCACCAACAGGCCAGGTTTGCAAGATAGCTGAAATACATCACAGGTGATATCACTTGATGCTCAGTGATTGCAGTATTCTAGTCTGCAACTCCCCAAGGTAATACTTAAAATCTGGCCTGTTGATGGGTCCCGAGGACTGGAGTTGAGAACCACTGCTCTAGGTCATTTTGTCTCTGGTTGCCTCTGGTAGTCCTCTGATACGAAGGTTATTTCTACGGTTACGGTTCTCGAGATCTTCGAGTTTGTAGAGAGAGGCACGGTGAGCAAAGGCAAGCTGGGTAACAGTCTCCTGTAATTCTTTTATGGCTGTTGCTTGGGAGTCCTGACGCTGTTCAGTTTCTTCTACTCTGACCAGAAGGTGGGACATGTCAGTTCTCACAGCGGTAATTTCTTTCTTAATGGATTTCTCCAAGCTGTGGAACATTCCAGCAAGTTCTTTTTTAAGTCCACTCATCAGCGTGGTCATTTCTGAGCCAGCAGGGGATCCAGGGTCATCCATGAGATCTGAGCAGTATGATGAGGCAGGGGAACTTTCCCTCACAGAGGCAGCATTAGAGGAGGGAGAAAGGCTCGGTCTTGAGGTTCTGGCCTGGCCACTGCGTGCACCTGCTAAATATTGCTGGATGGAGCCAGAGGCAACCGTGCAGGAATTCAAACCCTTTCCAGATCTTTTGCCTAGTGTGGAGCGGGTTTTAGGTGTCTTGGCGGGCATAGCTGGAGCTGTAAGGCCGGTAGCTGGGCAGGGCACCTTACGTCTATTTACATGCTCATTGCGGCCGCAAATCCACTACCCAATGCGGCAAGCAATTGCAAATGAGGCCCCTTAAGCTACTGTGGGAGATGGTTATCAGCCTCAATATGCACTTGTCCCGGAGGGGGGAGCTGTGTGGCCGGTGGAGTGAAGAGAAGAGGAACAGAAAGGGGTGTACTAGGAGCAGCAAGATGGCCGCCCACTTCCAGGCCTAGGCTGAAGCCGCGGACTTTCCTGTCGGTTACAGCCGGTCGGGCAAGCTCCGCTCTTCACAGGAAGATACACTGTTTGGGCTCAAGTTTAAGGGCCCCGGTGTTGCAGCAGGTAAAAGTCTTTACTCGGGATGGCAGTGTGGGGGAGAGCTGCTACTCACTGTGTCCGGGAGGCAGAAGGGGTCGGGCCAGGAGGCCGCAAGATGGCGTCCGGCCGCGGGACTCCGGAGCAGAAGGATGGGATCCGCAGGCAGTTCACCTCCTCTGTCCACTCGGCTTACGATCTCCGACAATGTGGCCGCCAATCAGTCAGAGCAGAGCATCCGCCTGCTCCCCGGATCACAGGAACGATAGATGGAGGGCTCCGAACGGCAACAAGGCCCAAGATGGCGGCGTGCGTTCGTGGTGCTGGTCGGGCTGTAGGCCCAGATCAAGTTCAGGCAGCCAAATCAAGTAAAGACCCCTCCGGGATTATAGCAGGTGGAATCTAGGAGGCAGAACTGGTGCGATGGAGTCTCGCAAAGGTGAGGTAGGATCGGGATGGCAGAGGATTCTCTTTGCCTGTGTGGAGCTCAGCATCCACACGTCCTTCCCGATACACGTCCAGACATGCCCCTTCACATCTGTAATTAGGCTATTACATTAGCTCATTAGTTAAGTTGATATACAGTGCTTGGGTATCAATCAAGGTTACATTTCAACTTTAACAAAATAAACTTCAACAAACTCTGCAATAACTATATATGCAATTTAACCGGGACAGCATAAAATACTCCCTAGCCGGCAAAAAAAAAAAAAAACATGACTTAAAAAGACCTGAGTAAACCATTCCGTCAGAACACTAGGGAAAAACGGGGGCCCCCAGCAGGTAGAGCGGGCTTATCCCTCTTTGCATGGGTACCAAGCTATTATGCTTTAGTGTGCTGATCCCAAACATCATATTTTTTGTGAGATATGGCTCTTTATCCTGGATTCCCAGGAGTAGAACCAGTATAATTCCTCAATCCGGGGGAATTTTAACTTTTTTAGGAAAAGAAAGAATGGGTGACACCATTGGTGTCAATGGGAGGAAAGCTATGAAAGGAAGGAAGGGTGAGCAGAAATGTGGGAGTAGGAAGGAAGGGAGGAGAAGAAGAAGTTCCGGCAAGGCCAACGATCCATGGCCCCAAATCATCCTTGAGTAGGATATTTAAATGTAGGTCTTATATTCATCCGAGAAACAGAACAGGTCCCAGTGTAACCAGTGGGTATTATGTTCCTCCTCTCTTTCCCCTAGGGCAGCTGTAAGTTGCTCAATCTGCTGAATGTTGCGAACCCCAGCAAACCACTGCGTTACAGTCGATGGGGTTCACTGCTTCCATGCACTGGGGACACACGCCCTGGCCGCATTCAAGAGGTGCTTCAGTAGAGATTTACGGTATTGCTTACTAGATACAGGGGTCAGGTTTAAGAATATTGCTGTCGGGTTATCCTGGAGTGCAACATCAGTAAGTTTGTAAATGATCTCCAATACCTGTCTCCAAAAGGGAGTCAGAACCGGGCATTCCCAGAAAATATGGAGTAATGTACCAGTCTGTGTATCACATCTTCAACATAGAGGACTGTCACCTGGGAATATGGACACTAAGACAGATGGAGTCCTGTACCAACGTGTCAAGATTTTGTATGTGATTTCTTGATATTTGCTACACAAGGAGGATTTATGTGCAAAAAAGAGTATTCGATTCTTTTGGTCTCGGTGAACGTAATGTTAAGGTCTCTTTCCCACTTCCTCAGGTAGGGAGGATCATTTTGAGATGTATGGGTAAGTAAGATGTATGAGTAAGAAAGGGATTTCCGTATTGGCCCATCTCCTAAGCACAAGTCTTAGAAAGAAGAAGGCTGTCTACAAAAAACACTGACTTCCGGGAGGGATCTGAGGAAGTGGGAGAGTTGCAAGATCTTCCATTTACCCAAGATGGAAGTATTAAAACTGGGATAAATGTCTGAGGGGTTGCTCCAATCCGAGGGTCCTAGGAAAGAGGGGGCCCTAACTAGGTTCTGGTCCGGGTATAGTCGAAAGGATCTATCAGAGATTCCCGGTAGAAAGGCCGGGTGACCTATTATAGGCGTTAAAGGGGAAGGAAAACTGGGCATTTCCGCTATCCTAAAGTATCTGTGCAGCTCTTTTAGAGTGGGTTCAACCAGTGGGTGAGATAAAGATAGTCCAGAAAGACTGGTCCCACTCCATGGTAGGCCTGAAAGTGGAAACTGCACTGCTTCCTGTTCCAGGCAGACCCATAGCTTATGGCGTGAGTGTCTGCACCAGTCTACCACTCTGTTCATGTGGACTGCCGTGTTATATACGGCTGGGTCAGGGAGGCCGACCCCTCCTCTGAGCTTTGACCGCTGTAGTAGAGTTCTCCTAAGTCGCGAGGATTTGCCTTGCCATACGTAATTGATGAAGATCGTACCTAGTTTATGGAAAAAGTTTTGTGGAATCCTAACAGGCAGAGCTTGTAAAAGATAAAACATCCTAGGCATAATATTCATCTTCAAGATGTTACATCTGCCAAACCAGGAAACTTCTAGGCTCCTCCATCTGTCAAGATCTGAAGAGAAAATATTCAGGAGGGGCTGAAAGTTAAGTTGGTAAATGAGATGTAAATCAGAAGGAATTCTTGTACCTAAATATTGGATGGCCTTAGGGGACCACTGGAAGGGAAAGTTGTCACTAAGTCGAGTCAGGGCGGTAGGGGTGAGAGATACATTAAGCGCCTTTGATTTTTGCAGATTAATTATAAAATTTGAAAGTTCACCGTACTGGCATATTGTTGATAAAAGTACTGGGAGAGAAGTGTGTGGTTTTGAAATGTAAAACAGCAGGTCGTCTGCATAAGCCGCAATTTTATGGTGGTATATGTTCGTTTCGAGTCCTCTGATGTCTGGATTGAGTCTGATGTGTTGCAAGAGGGGTTCTAATGGAATTATAAAGAGGAGCGGGGAGAGTGGGCACCCTTGTCTTGTGCCGTTACTTATTTTAAAAGGGTTGGAAGACACTCCATTTACTCTGACTGTTGCTGTGGGGGAGGAGTAGATGGAGGCAATCCAGGTCAGGATGGAGGATGGCATTCCGAAGTGTCGCAAGGTGGCTAGGAGGAAAGTTCAGTTCACCCTGTCAAATGCCTTCTCAGTAGGGATGAGCCGAACACCCCCCTGTTCGGTTCGCACCAGAACATGCGAACAGGCAAAAAATTTGTTCGAACACGTGAACACCGTTAAAGTCTATGGAACACGAACATGAATAATCAAAAGTGCTAATTTTAAAGGCTTATATGCAAGTTATTGTCATAAAAAGTGTTTGGGGACCTGGGTCCTGCCCCAGGGGACATGGATCAATGCAAAAAAAGTTTTAAAAACGGACGTTTTTTCGGGAGCAGTGATTTTAATAATGCTTAAAGTGAAACGATAAAAGTGTAATATCCCTTTAAATTTCGTACCTGGGGGGTGTCTATAGTATGCCTGTAAAGGGGCGCATGTTTCCCGTGTTTAGAACAGTCTGACAGCAAAATGACATTTCAAAGGAAAAAAAGTCATTTAAAACTACTCGCGGCTATTAATGCATTGCCGGTCACTGCTCCCGAAAAAACGGCTGTTTTTAAAACTTTTTTTTGCATTGATACATGTCCCCTGGGGCAGGACCCAGGCCCCCAAACACTTTTTATGACAATACCATGCATATAAGCCTATAAAATTAGCACTTTTGATTTCTCCCATAGACTTTTAAAGGGTGTTCTGCGGCATTCGAATTTGCCGCGAACACCCCAAATTGTTCGCTGTTCGGCGAACTTGCGAACAGCCCATGTTTGAGTTGAACATGAGTTTGACTCGAACTTGAAGCTCATCCCTACTTTTCAGCATCCGTGGACAACAGGATGAACGGGGTATTAAGGCGCTTGACCCTTGCCACTACATCTATGGTCCTTGTGGTGTTATCCCGCGCCTCTCTGTTCCGGATAAAACCGACCTGGTCCAAGGGGATTATGCGTTGAAGAACATGCCCTAGTCTCTCAGCTAAAATTTTTGTGAACAACTTCAGGTCACAGTTAAGTAAGAAGATCGGTCTGTAGCTTGCGCAAAGGAGCGGGTCCTTCTCCGGCTTAGGAATGACAGAGTTTTTAGCTTGTAGAAGGTCCAAAGGCATGGCATGATTATCTAGTACTGCGTTGAAGGCAGAAACAAAATGAGATGCTAACTGGGCTTGGAAAGTTTTATAATAGGAGGTTGTAAAGCCATCAGGGCTGGGTGCTTTCCCCCTTGGAGAACCAGCCAAGGCGCTCGTGAGTTCGTCTGCGGTTAACGGCGGCGAAAGCATGTCCACTTCCTCTTCATTAAGAGTAGGCAGTCTTAAAGGGGTCTTTAAGTGACTGTTCCCATGGACTCCTATCTCCAGTCATAGTTACATAGTTACATAGTAGGTGAGGTTGAAAAAAGACACAAGTCCATCAAGTCCAACCTATGTGTGTGATTATGTGTCAGTATTACATTGTATATCCCTGTATGTTGCGGTCAATCAGGTGATTATCTAATAGTTTCTTGAAGCTATCAATGCTCCCTGCTGAGACCACCGCCTGTTGAAGGGAATTCCACATCCTTGCCGCTCTTACAGTAAAGAACCCTCTACTAGTTTAAGGTAAAACCTCTTTTCTGCTAATTGTAATGAGTGGCCATGAGTCTTATTAAACTCTCTTCTGCGAAAAAGTTTTATACCTATTGTAGGATCACCAGTACAGTATTTGTAAATAGAAATCATATCCCCTCTCAAGCGTCTCTTCTCCAGAGAGAATAAGTTCAGTGCTCGCAACCTTTCCTCATAACTAAGATCCTCCAGATCCTTTATTAGCTTTGTTGCCCTTCTTAGTACTCGCTCCATTTCCAGTACATCCTTCCTGAGGACTGGTGCCCAGAACTGGACAGAACTGGACAGCATACTCCAGGTGCGGCTGGACCAGAGCCTTGTAGAGTCGGAGAATTATCGTTTTATCTCTGGAGTTGATCCCCCTTTTAATGCATGCCAATATTCTGTTTGTTTTGTTAGCAGCAGCTTGGCATTGCATGCCATTGCTAAGCCTATCATCTACTAGGACCCCCAGCTCCTTTTCCATCCTAGATTCCCTCAGAGGTTCTCCCCCCAGTGTATAGATTGCATTCATATTTTTGCCACCCAAATGCATTATTTTACATTTTTCTACATTGAACCTCATTTGCCATGTAGTCGCCCACCCCATTAATTTGTTCAGGTCTTTTTGCAAGGTTTCCACATCCTGCAGAGAAGTTATTGCCCTGCTTAGCTTAGTATCGTCTGCAAATACAGAGATTGAATTGTTTATCCCATCCTCCAGGTCGTATGAACAAATTAAATAGGATTGGTCCCAGCACAGAACCCTGGGGAACCCCACTACCCACCCCTGACCATTCCGAGTACTCCCCATTTATCACCACCCTCTGAACTCGCCCTTGTAGCCAGTTTTCAATCCATGTACTCACCCTATGGTCCATGCCAACGGACCTTATTTTGTACAGTAAACGTTTATGGGGAACTGTGTCAAATGCTTTTGCAAAATCCAGATACACCACATCTACGGGCCTTGCTTTATCTAGATGGCAACTCACCTCCTCATAGAAGGTTAATAGATTGGTTTGGCAAGAATGATTCTTCATGAATCCATGCTGATTACTGCTAATGATACCGTTCTTATTACTAAAATCTTGAATATAGTCCCTTATCATCCCCTCCAAGAGTTTACATACTATTGATGTTAGGCTAACTGGTCTGTAATTCCCAGGGATGTATTTTGGGCCCTTTTTATATATTGGTGCTACATTGGCTTTTCTCCAATCAGCTGGTACCATTCCAGTCAGTAGACTATCTGTAAAAATTAGGAACAACGGTCTGGCAATCACTTGACTAAGTTCCCTAAGTACCCTCAGATGCAAGCCATCTGGTCCCGGTGATTTATTAATGTTAAGTTTCTCAAGTCTAATTTTAATTCTGTCCTCTGTTAACCATGGAGGTGCTTCCTGTGTTGTGTCATGAGGATAAACACTGCAGTTTTGGTTACTGAAGCCCCCCGATTCACTCGTGAAGACTGAGGAGAAGAATAAATTCAATACCTTCGCCATCTCCCCATCCTTTGTAACCAGATGTCCTTCCTCATTCTTTATGGGGCCAATATTGTCTGTCCTCCTTTTTTTACTGTTTACATACCTAAAGAATTTCTTGGGATTTTTTTTGCTCTCCTCCGCTATGTGTCTTTCATGTTCTATCTTAGCCATCCTAATTGCACCCTTACATTTCTTGTTGCATTCTTTATAAAGTCTGAATGCTGAGGATGATCCCTCAACCTTGTATTTTTTGAAGGCCTTCTCTTTTGCTTTTATATGCATTTTTACATTGGAGTTAAGCCATCCAGGATTTTTGATTAATCTCTCTTTTAAATTTATTACCCAATGGGATACATTAGCTAATGCCCTTATTTAATATGCTCTTAAAGCAAACCCATCTCTCCTCCGTATTCTTTGTTCCTAATATTTTATCCCAATTTATGCCTTTTAGCAAGGTTTGTAGTTTAGGGAAATTGGCTCTTTTGAAATTCAGTGTCTTTGTATTCCCATTTATGTTTCCTATTTGTGTGATTTATACTGAAACGAATTGACCTGTGATCGCTGTTACCTAAATTGCCCCGTATTTCCACATCCGTGATCAGGTCTGTATTGTTAGTAATCAGTAGATCCAGTAATGTTTTATTTCTAGTTGGTGCGTCTACCATCTGACCCATAAAATTGTCCTGCAACACATTAAGGAACTGGCGAGCCTTAAATGAATGCACGGTTCCCTCCGCCCAGTCTATGTCTGGATAATTAAAATCCCCCATTATGATAACACTAACCATCCTTGCTGCTAATTCAATTTGTAATAGGAGATCCGTCTCCACTTCCTCCCTCAGGTTAGGGGGCCTATAGCATACTCCCAGTATTATTTTCCCCTTAGCTTCATCCCTTTGGAGCTCTACCCATAAGGATTCCACCTCCTCTCTAGCTCCCTCAGTGATGTCATCTCTCACATTCACTTGTACATTATTCTTGATATATAGGCATACCCCTCCCCCTTTTTTACCCTCTCTATCCTTGCGGTATAGGGTATACCCTTGAATGTTTGCCAGCCAATCATGAGAGCTGTTGAACCAGGTCTCTGAAATTCCCATTCCCAGTCCTCATCTGTAAATTTTGATGAGTCCGACCTCCTCCAACGATCACTACCATAATGACTCCAATGGGTCCCCCAACCCCCCAGGGCAAATCAGTCCAGGAGCAAACACAGTTCGGGGTACTTCTATGGGACCAACGAGCCCAGAGGGCCCATGGCAGATAGTCTAGAGAGACTGAGGATCACTTCCTGTGAGATCCAATAGGCCCACAAGTCAATGGGAGATGGGTTCACGTGATCAAAACAGTGAGTGGTAAGACTTACCTGTAAAGGGGACAACAAAGTCTTGGACAATCCTTCAGTTCGAGAGACATCCCACTTCAGGGGCTCATGGTTCGTTGTCCTGAGGGGCCTGTGGTCTTCTGTGTTGAGAATGGCGATTGAGTCGAGGCCTTTGAGGCCTGCCAGAAGGATTCACCGGTGTGTTATTGTTGCCAGCAGGCAGAACAAACACCAACCAATTGGGTAGCGACATCGGTGGCAGCCCAAGAGAGCTGAGAAAGGCAGGAACATCTGCAGGGTGTGGAAGAGTGTATGTCCGGCCTCCTTTCCATGCGATCAGGTGGAAGGGGTGGCCCCACTTGTAGGTGATTCCTTGATCCCCAAATTTCTCCAGCAAAGGTTTCGTGCAGCGGTGCATCTGAAGTGTCCTCCGAGACACATCCGGCAGGAGAGTGATCTGTGCTCCATCAAAGTCAATAAGCCCTCTGCGCCAGTCCCGTTGAAGAATGTCTTCTTTTACAGAATAATTATGTAGACAACAAAAGACATCTCTAGGCCTGTCCTCTGCGGGGCCTCTGGGGCCAAGGGTTCTGTGGACTCTGTCGATGGCAACGGGTGTCTCCGTGGGGTGCTCCAGATAGTCATTGAATATCTCTGTCACTGTCATCTTTAGATCAGCCTGCCAGGTAGCCTCTGGCAAACCATGAATCCTGCTATTGCACCTTCGATTGCGATTTTCCAAATCGTCCATTAACAGGTGTAGCTGCGCAATTTGGTCTGTTACTTCCTCATAGGTAACTTGTACGGCAGAGACATCATGGCGGAGGGCTGAAGTGTCTGTTTCCAGAGAGGAGACTCGTGCGGTCACCTCTGCCACTTCCTGCTTAATTCCCACAATTTCTCTGCGGAATGCCCCTTCCATCCTGGCTGCCACAGAGTCTAGATCGTCTCTAGTGGGAAGTTTTTGCAGAAGCGCCCATATCGCTCTGTCACTACTGAGCATAGACATTTGTTCTTGTGAGAGCATAGTCATAGGAGCGGCATTTATCTGTGCCTGTGGCTGCTGAGAGAGAGGCAGGGGTGCACTTAGCGATGAAATCTGGAGCTGGGAGCGCTGTGTGCCTTGTGGGGTCCAGTGCAAGGAGCTGCTGGGCTCTCCTCCCAGGCTGTTCAAAGAGGTGAGGGACAGGGAGTGGGGGAAGCAGGGGGAGAGATCGCTAGGAGGGTAGAACGGCAGCATGTCGTTACCTCTGTCTTGTTTCTCCTCTCCCCCCCGCAGGCGAGCCGGGCTCCCTCCTCGTGGCTGATGCCGGCGCCATCTTGGCTGGGTTCAGGGTGGACACCGCTTGCTGTTTTGGAACAAGGAACCATTCCATGGGAGCTCTGGGGTATGCTGATCTGAAGTATTCCCACCCTGGCAGTGTCTGTAGGGGTTGAGAAGTTAAAATACTTGGTATGACCGAGCGGGTGGCCTGTTAAGGAGCCGAGGTCCAGCAGCCCTAAGGAGATGTGTCTTCACTCCTTCATGCCGAGACCACGCCCCTGCATGACACAATCTTTTGAGTAGTTAGATTCATGCTAAAATTGTTTTAGTTAAACTACTTTTAGTTTATGTTGGAACTACAACTCAATATTATTACCATATGTGTGATCTTTTCTTTTGCTGCCACCATATGTAATTATGTATACTAAATGTTAAAATTCAATAAACAAATTTGACAAGTTGGGCCCCCACAGCTGAGAAAAAGTGCGGCGGAGCAAAAGTTGGGTGTGATTTTCATTGCACTGAATACTAGCTTTGGCTTAACCACTTGCTTACAGGGCACTTAAACCCCCCTCCTATCCAGACCAATTTTCAGCTTTCAGCACTGATGCACTTTGAATGACAATTGCGCGGTCATGCAACACTGTACCCAAATTAAATTTTTATAATTTTTTCCCCACAAATAGAGCTTTCTTTTGGTGGTATTTGATCACCTCTGCGGTTTTTATTTTTTGTTAAAAAAATTTAAAAAAAGCGAATTTAAAAAAAAAAAAAATATTTTTTTTTATATTTTGTTATAAAATTTTTTAAAAGGGTAATTTTTCTCCTTCATTGATGTATGCTGATGAGGCGGCACCAATGGGCACTGATAGGTAGCAGTGATGGGCACTGATGGGTGACAGTGATGGGCACTGATTGGTGGCAATAATGGGCACTGATCTTGTACACTGCTAGGTGGCACTGATTGGCACCATTGGTGGGCATTGTTAGGTGGCAATGGTGGGCATTGATAGGTGGCACTTGCAGGCATTGATAGGTGGCACTTATGGGCATTGATACGTGGCACTGGCGGGCACTGTTGGCACTGTGATGTGGCAATAACAGGTGGCACTGGCAGGGGGTACTTGTGGCACAATTGAGGCACGTATGAGGCATTATTGCCTCCTCCTCTTCGGGACCGATGTCCGTTGCTGCTGAGCCGGTGATCGGCTTTTTTTTCTCCTCGCACTGTCAGCGCGAGGAGAAAAAAAAAACGATCACAGAGCTTTTGTTTTGGTCATGTGATCAGCTGTCATTGGCTGACAGCTGATCACATGGTAAGGGGCCGGGACCGGCCCCTTACTTGGATCGGTGATCACCCGAGTCTCAGTGACTCAGTGATCACAGCGCGCTCCACGCGCGCCCTGCAGGGCACGCGCAGGGCACGTGCACAGGGGAGGCCATCATATGACGGCCTCCCGGGAATTCAGGTCCGCACTGTAGCCGTCATTCGGCTATAGCGCTGATGTCAAGCAGTTAAAGGGACACAGAGTGCAGGGGTTCAGTAGCAAGTGAAGCAAAGGTTCAGGAATAATTTCAACAAAGTTCCCAGAAGCTCAGCAGTAATTCCACAAACTCTCACCTGATTGTGGTTTTCTCAATCACAGTGAAATTCCTTCTTTATGACATTAGTAGTGGCAACCAAGCGAGTCATCTTCCTCCGGATGGTGGGCGGGGCTAGCAGAACTGTGATTGGCTTTAGCAGTGGCCAATGACAGGACTGTGATTGGCTTTAGTAGTGGCCAATGACAGTCCTCCTCCTTCTGGAAACAGGGACCTCTCCCCCAGAAGAACTGCACCCAATCTCTTCCCCATCACAAAAGCTGATGATCGCAGCTACAGCAAAGTTAGAGAAACAAACAATGTTTCCCATCTTTTACAATGTGTGGTGGTACAGTGCCTTCCCCTCAGTGCAGGTGTGGTGTGGGGAATTTCAAAACTGGAATGCATTAGTGTCTAACTGACACTTCCCTGCACTGCTCTGCTGATGGGAAGGGAGTGGAGTGGCGGCAAAAGAGGCTTTGCGTGCCGGGGGTTGACTACCCCTGGTGTAACCGTTGCAGTATTTAAGCTAAAATAGTCAGTTGTCTTTTGAATAGACACAAAAATTAGCTTGCACAGCTTGGTGCATTAATTATCCTGGTGGAGTATCATTTGCCTGCAAAATGATCATTGAACTTAGGACTGTAAGAACAGCCATAGACAGCTTGAATTTTGGCCATTTCGAGCTGAATTTGATTTAAACCAAGTTGTAGGTAACCCTGCAAGCACCACTCAGCAAAGATCAATTTAGAAATCGTCAGGTGGAAAATTATCACCTTAACAGTAACTGCCTCCTATCAGGTGCAATTACCATTTAGTAGTGATTTGTTGCAGCAAGATGCTGTAGCTGCTGAATACCATAGCTGGAAGTAGGCATTCCTCTGCCTGTGCTGTTTAGCTGCCATGGGGGAATTGACTGTTTTTCTCTTGTTCAGCCCAAGAATGAGACAATGACTAGCTTAAGTCTTTAACATATTTGTCCTTAAATACTTTTAGGCTGACCACACGCTATACAATCTGATTGTACAATCTTCTTTCAAACAGCCCCATCGAGTCACAGATGCTCTTTGGGTTTTACAGGCTGCTAGCAAAGGGACTAGATTGTGTATTTTTGTCCTCCAGCTAAAAGTCAGAGCCTCATGACCGGGGCTAAATGATTAGTGTGCATACTAGGACTTACGCTAATGCATATCTATGCCTACACATAGATCTACATGGGCCCCATCATACAACCAAAATATCCTGTGTTGTTGATACCCATTAATAAGAGGACCAAGAGGTTTAATATAGCCATAATTTTGCAAATACTGTATCTGTATATTCACACATATACCATATACAGTATCTCGCAAAAGTGAGTACACCCCTCACATTTTTGTAAATATTTTATTATATCTTTTCATGTGACAACACTGAAGAAACGACACTTTGCTACAATGTAAAGTAATGAATGTACAGCTTGTATCACAGTGTCAATTTGCTGTCCTCTCAAAATAACTCAACACACAACTATTAATGTCTAAACCGTTGGCAGCAAAAGTGAGTACATCCCTAAGTGAAAATGTCCAAATTGGGCCCAAAGTGTCATTATTTTGTGTGGCCATCATTATTTTCCAGCACTGCCTTAACCCTCTTGGGCATGAAGTTCACCAGAGTTTCACAGGTTGCCACCGGAGTCCTCTTCCACTCTTCCATGATGACATTATAGAGCTGGTGGATGATAGAAACCTTGCGCTCCTCCACCTTTTATTTGCAGATTCCCCACAGATGCTCAATAGGGTTTAGGTCTGGAGACATGCTTGGCCAGTCTATAACCTTTACCCTCAGCTTCTTTAGCAAGGCAGTGGTCGTCTTGGGGGGGTATTTGGGGTCATTATCATGTTGGAATACAGCCCTGCCGCCCAGTTTCTGAAGGCGGGGCATTATGTTCTGCTTCAGTATGTCACAGTACATGTTGGCATTCATGGTTCCCTCAATAAACTGTAGCTCCCCAGTGCCGGCAGCACTCATGAAGCCCCAGACCATGACACTCCCACCACCATGCTTGACTGTAGGCAAGTCACACTTGTCTTTGTACTCCTCACCTGGTTGCTGCCACATATGCTTGACACCATCTGAACCAAATACATTTATCTTGGTCTCATCAGACCATAGGACATGGTTCCAGTAATCCATGTCCTTAGTCTGCTTATCTTCAGCAAACAGTTTCCAGGCTTTCTTGTGCATTATCTTTAGAAGAGGCTTCCTTCTGGGACGAAAGCTATGCAGACTAATTTGATGCAGTGTGCAGTGTATGGTCTGAGCACTGACAGGCTGACCCCCCACCCCTTCAAACTCTGCAGCAATGCTGGCAGCACTCATACGTCTATTTCCCAAAGACATCCTCTGGATATTATGCTGAGCATGTGCACTCAACTTCTTTGGTCGACCATGGCATGGCCTATTCTGAGTGGAACATGTCCTGTTAAAGCGCTGTATGGTCCTGCCACCGTGCTGCAGCTCAGTTTCAGGGTCTTGGCAATCGTCTTATAGCTTAGGCCATCTTTATTTAGAGCAACAATTCTTTTTTTCAGATCCTTAGAGAGTTGTTTGCCATGAGGTGGTATGTTGAACTTCCAGCGACCAGTATGAGAAAGTGAGAGTGATAACACCGCATTTAACACACCTGCTCCCCATTCACACCTGAGACCTTGTAACACTAACGAGTCACATCACACCAGGGAGGGAAAATGGGTAATTGGTCCCAATTCGGACATTTTCACTTAGGGGTGTACTCACTTTTATTGCCAGATGTTTAGACATTAATGGCTGTGTGTTGAGTTATTTTGAGGGGACAGCAAATTTACACTGTTATACAAGCTGTACAATCACTACTTTACATTGTAGCAAAGTGTCATTTCTTCAGTGTTTTCACATGAAAAGATATAATAAAATATTTACAATAATGTGAGGGGTGTACTCACTTTTGAGATACTGTATACAGCATATGTGGACAAATGTAGTAATACCTAAGGAGACCTAAGACCACCCCCCCCCCTATTTTGGACACATACTATTACTGTATAAGGGGCTGTAGCATACTATACTGTGCTGTGTTAGGAGGTATAAATAGCAGATCTAAACAGCAAAGGTATAAAAAAAAGCAAATCCGCTAAGAATCAAAAGTTTCCTGCTTGCTGAATCCTCTGGAACACTGAAACATTTTGGAACAGTCTTGTCCCTTCTATAGCTACCTTTAGAGGTCAATGTGATCCGTTCATTCTAAATTTCCTCTTTTGGATTTAATAAATGTAAAATGCAATATATATGTCTCCTAATGGCACTTTGACAGCCAGCAGGTTGAACACATGTGGTGGAATAGATCAATATACCCCCCACCGGAACATTGTATTGTGACAGCAGCACCCACTGCTATCAGAATATACTGATCAGTGGCCACAGCCAGAAAGGTTTCAAACATGTCCCTTCCACAAAAGTTGATCAACCAATCAGCTGCTGTTGAGCGTGGATAGCCACACGTTGATTGACATTCAGCTGGTCTCTGCTAAACCTGCTGAATTTTGATCAGTTTATGACCATCCCTTAGTTATACCTAAATAAAGTGGAATTTGATGGGAAAAATAAAAATCAGCAAACAGGCAAGATTTTCTTGTTCAATATGTTTATTGAATTTACAATAAAAGGAAGAATATAACATTATATTGACATGTACATAAGATTCAGAAATTAAGGAACATTGTCATACAATTGATGATACCATCTCATTTAGATAATACAAGGAAGAGCTTAAATATATGTAAAAGAAGATGAAGAAGAATCAAGAACAAATGAGATCCTAGTATTAGAGAGTAAAAGACTCTAAGAAGTATAAAAATAAAAATTAAGAAAAAAATTAATAAAATTCCCTCAGTTATCCGCACATCAGTTGAGTCATGCCTCCATACCATCTGACCACACCAAATGGGATCAAACTGTGGATGAATGGGGGCATGATCTTAAGACAATAAATTATCAATTTACAGAATAGAGGGAATATTTGACTAATCTTAGAGTGATCAAGGTAAATAAACAATAACTTGTGTTTTCTTCACGTATATAGTAAATATAGTTTATATACAAAAAAAGATGATATTATAAGAAAAATGAACAATGTATGACTGAAGTATCAATACTGGTAAATGATCTCATGTATAAGGATTATAGGATGGAAAGAAAAATGAAGAAAAAAAATAAAGGAGAAACAAGGGAAAGATACTATTAATAGAACCAAAATTAAGCAACACAAGCTTTAATCTACATATGGGAAAAAAATGTAAAGTAAGTATCATTCACCTCTAATTTAATGTCAGTAAATCAATATGCGGAGAAAGCAAAAAGTAAGAAAGAAAGAGAAAGAAAGAAAGAGAGAAAGAAAGAAAGTCTCTCGTGGTGGTGGTGCGGCCCCCACCCGGGCAGTGCATATGTCTAATGATATGGAGTGGAAGGAAGAAGAGTAAACTTAGCAAGGTAAAAGTAAGGATTGGTCAAAGTCAGTTGGTAAGTAATATTTGACCCAAGGTTGCCAAATCTTGCAAAATTTGTTTATATTATTATTTTCTATAGCCGTCATTTTGGCAAAGATAAGGGCTCTGTTCATCCTATGTTTAGCCTCAGCCACTACCAAAGTTTGAGATTTCCATGCTTTGGCTATAGTTTGTTTAGCTGCAGTGGCAAGGTGAATGAATAATTTGAATTGAGTTTGCGTTAGGTCCGATGGTTTGAGATTCAAAAGAGCCATTGCCGGGTCTGGAAGAATAGAGATGCCCAGAGCTTTGGAGGCTATCTCAAATATTTTCTTCCAAAATTCTTGGGCTATCGGGCATAGCCACCAGATATGAAAGTGTGTACCAGGCATTGGACATCCCCGGAAACACGAGTCTGAATAGGATGGAACAAATTTTGCTATCCTGGCCGGTACTAAATACCATTGTGCCAAAACTTTAAAGTTGGTTTCTTACGCAAAGCAATTCGGGGAAGAAGTTTTAGTAGCTAACTAGATATTAGACCACTCTTCTATGTAAAAAGTGCGATCCATATCTTGAGACCATTTGACAGTATATGAGGGTAGTGTTTCATTAGAGGTAATATTAATGTGTCGACATAGGAATGAAATCAGGCCTCTAATGTGTGGGTCGCTCTTACAAATACGTTCAAACTGCGACATCTGGTTGAGTGGAGAGCCTGTCCTAATGAAGGGTGTATAAAAATTTTTAATTTGTAGGTATCTAAATAGTTCAGTTCTGGGAAGTCCAAAGGTTTCACATAATTCGGAAAATGTGTATAATGAGTTGTTAGAAACTAAACTATGCAATCTGGTTAAGTTAGTAGAAGACCAAGCTGTGAATGACATCGGGAATTTCCAAGCTGGGTAGAAAGCTGGGTTTTTAATGAAGGAAAGGAGGGGGTTATGTGAGGACTGAAGATTGTGTGAACTTTTAAATTTGGCCCAGATAGCCAAACAATGTTTGGTAATAGGATTAGATATATGTACTCTATCCTTAGGCTGGAGCCATAACATGTTAGCCACAGAGATGGGGTCAATATCAACAGATTCGACAGCAACCCATAGAGGAGTTTCCATATTTGAATGGTATTTAGGCAATTGGGATAGTTGTGCTGCGTAATAGTAGGAAGAAAAATTTGGTAACCCTAATCCGCCCTTCAATTTAGTAAGGAACAATGTAAATAGGTAAAGGAATTTCGGTAGAATTGACATCTTAATGGCATTAATCCGCCCAAACCAAGACAAGGAAAGAGAAGACCATTGCTTCAATAAACCGATAAATGATTTTAGAAGTAGTAAGTAGTTGGTTGAAAAAAGATCTGTTAATGAGTTTGTGATTTGTATTCCCAAATATGGAAGATGATGAGATACCCAGTTGAATGGTAATGAGGACTTAGCTTGGAGAAATTCCGCTTGTGTTAAAGAAACGTTTAGCGCGTTAGATTTATTATGATTAACAAAAAGTCCAGAGACTGCTGCAAATTTATCTAATAGGAATATTAAGTTAGGGACTGGCACATGTGGATGAGTTAAGAAAATAAGGATGTCATCGGCGAAGAGACATAATTTGTGTTTGTAACCACCCAACTCTATGCCTTTGACATTCGGATTAGAACGGATTAATTGTGCTAAGGGCTCTATAAGTAAGGCAAAGAGCAATGGGGATAAAGGACAACCTTGCCTAGTTCCTCTACTAATGTTGAATCTTGCTGACTTATAACCAGCGTATTTAATGTAGGCCTGTGGATTAGCATAAAGAGAGGAAACCCATGTTAGAAAGTGATTTTTAAACCCCCATTTTTGCAGAATATATTGCATGTATGGCCAGGAAACTGAATCAAAAGCTTTCCTAATATCTAAAGCTATAAGGCATGTCGGAATTTTTCTTTTTTAGCAGTATGGATAAGTAAGAGAGCTCGTCTTATATTGTCGCCCGCCTGTCGCATGGGCATGAAACCTGTTTGATCACGATGTATTAATTGACCTATAATCGCATTCAATCGTGTCGCTATGATCTTGGCTAATAATTTGATGTCTAAATTTAGGAGGGAAATGGGCGATATTTAGTCCAGGAGCTGAGATCAGAACGAGGTTTGGGAAGCATGGTTATTATAGAGGTCAGAGTTTCAGTTCTAAACGAATTTCCGGATAACAAAGAATTGAAAGCTCTAGTTAAGATTGGAGATAGAATAGACGAAAATTATTCAAAATAAGTTGCTGAAAATCCGTCTGGACCTGGTCTCTTATGGGTTTCAAGGATTTGATGGCTTTTTGAACTTCTAAAGTTGTAATAGGTTTTTCAAAAAGATCATATTGCGTTTGTTCTAAAGTAGGGAGATTAATATCATAGAACAGGTCATCTGCCTTAGTTTTGTCAAAGTCAATGTTAGAGGAATACAATTTAGCCAGGTTAGAACGGAAAATCTCCAATATTTTAACTGGATTACTCGTGTAAGTGTCGCGAGAAGTTTTCAATCTTATAGGTGTCTGTGTATGTTGTATTTTTCGAAGAATATGTGCCATTAAGGTGTCAGGTTTGTTAGCCTTAAGATATTGAATGTGATGTTTTTTGCGTAAGACTTTATTTGCTGAGTCAGTTAAAAATAGGTCCAAATCAAGACGTGCTTTATTTAAATTTGCATTTGTAGTAGCATTAGGATTAGACTGAAAAGCCATATGACTAGCATTAAAATTAGCTTCCAACTTTGCAAATAAAATCTTACTTTCTCTTTTAAGAGATGTGGCCTGTTTGCCACGAATGACAGTTTTATGGGCTTCCCATAGAGTAAGGGCTGATATATCTTCATTATCATTAAATGAAAGGTAATCTGTCAGTGCTACCTCTATCTCTAAGCGATGGGATGGGTGGGTTAGTGTCGAATCATTGATACACCAAGTTGTATCTTGTGACCTGGGTATCGGAGAAGCTATTGTGGTGACAATCGCACAATGATCAGTCCGCGAAAAGGGAATAATTTTAGAGGAAATAATCTCTGGGAGCATACTAGCTAGGATAAAAATGTGGTCTATACGCGAAAAAGAATTGTGTGGATATGAGTAGTGAGTAAAGCACCTACTACAGGGGTTAAGTTCTCTCCAGGAATCTACCAAACCATGGATACTTAGCAAGCGTTGGAGGGATAATTTGTTAGAATTTGTAATAACTGTTGGTGGAGATTTATCTAAATATGGAAAAACAGTAGTATTCGAGTCCCCGCATAAAATGGTCTTCCCAAACTTGTGTGTAGCAATAATTTGGAAAAGATGTGATAGAAAAGCCTCCGGGCGTTTATTGGGGGCATAGTACGATACAATTGTTACTGGTGTATCTGAAATATATCCCATAAGTAGAAGATATCTACCCTCAGGGTCATTTAGTTGGGATACAAGAGTAAATGGCATAGTTCTATGAAACCCGATAAGTGTACCACGTTGCTTAACAGTAGCTGAGGCTGTATAGAATTGTGGGTATGTGGCAGATAAAAATTTAGGAGCGGGCTTATCGATGAAATGAGTTTTCTGTAAACAAATAATATGCGCTTTTTTGGTGGCAAGGGAGCGCAAAGCCTTAGTGCGCTTATGTGGAATATTGAATCCTTGTACATTCAAGGACAATACATTTATGGGGGCCATAACACGTCAAAGACAATCGTTATGTCAGGGAATACACAACCCGAACCGTGAGCCGCAACCACCACCCCGAGAGAAGGAAAAGAGAGGAAAGAAAGAGAGGGAGAAAAAACAAAATCCAAAAGAACAACCCTATTAGATGCAAAAAATGTTAACATATAAAACGCTATCAATAGGGTACAGGAACGTCTCTGAGGAAATTAAAAAAATCCCAGAGAGTCTCCAATGCCACCATCAGAGTCCCACATAATTAAAGTGGGGGTCTGGGGGTGACTTAAGGGGCTGCAAGATGTTCCAAAAGGAAGGACAGCACCGGAGAACCACTATATCTGATCAAAGAGTATTAGTGCATTGAGGACCAGAAAAAGAAAAAGCATCAAAATAACAACAAAACCGCTATGAATTAATCAGGGCCACTTGTGGCCAAAAATAACATAATAAAATACCTGCAGGAAAAAAAAAAAAACAAGTTATAAAAAAAAAAAGGGAAAAAAAAAAACTATGTAAAAAAAAGGAGTAGTCTAGAATCGACTTCAGTTCATCAGGACCGCATAGACTATCCAATATATAATATATGAACCATATTAAGTTTGATGAGTCCCATTTCCTATTACTTTCCTGGGAGCTTCCGTGAAAAGTCTCTTAAAACATAAAGAGAACACTGAACCAGGCTGAGACTTATAAATTAAAAGAAGAAACAGGAACTTTATGTAAGAGCAGATTTCTAGTGACTCTAAAGTCCTGTGCAAGTAAAGATTATGGAAAGGAAAAAAAACAAAAACAAAACAAAAAGATAATATATATGAGAAAAAAAAAATATATATATATATAATATTTTTTTTTTTTTTTCCTGGAAGAAAGCAATGAAAGTGGAGTCATAACAATAAGCCAGAGTCCGGGTGAGTAAATGTTAACTGATGTTATCTCTATCCAAAATTTCAGAAGGCTATTGAGGAAAATGACAAGAAATAGGATGGAGTGGTAAAATACACTCAGTCCATAGAATCAGTAGCAATGGATATTGGATTGTCATATCTACCACGTTTGTGAAGATTTTGACGTGATGAAGCAGGCATTTCAGATCCAGCTGATGACTATTGCTGCTGTGGGGATCTAGAAGCAGAGCGTCTGCGAGGGAGGTCCCTCGATGAAATTTGATCCACAAGGCCCATTTTAAGCAGTGCTGTTTGCAATTCCTCAGAAGAGCGACACACATATTTGTGTTGAAGGTGGGTGAAATGTAGCGAAAATGGGAATCCCCAACTGTATGTAATTTGATTGCTAATAAGTACTTGCAATTGGGGTTTTAGCGCGCGTCTCTTGGCAACAGTGAGTAGAGAAAGGTCTGCGAATAGCTGATATTGGTGTCCTTGAAAATTGAGATTGTTATTACCTCTGGCTGCTGAAAGTAATTACTCTTTAGTGCGGAAGAAGTGAAATTTAGCAATTATATCCCTGGGAGGACCGTTTGTCTTGCGAGGGGCTAGAGCTCTATGTACTCTGTCCATCTCTAGCCTTTCAACAGGGATGCCAGGCTACAGTTCCTGGAAGAGAGTTATCATAGTAGCCTGTAAGTCCACAATAGACTCAGGAATCCCCCTGATTCTCAAATTAGAATGACGGTCTCTGTTCTCCTAATCCTCTAAAGGGGACTGTAATAACATATTCTCATCTTTAAGGTTATCTAGTTCAGAAGTATATTGTTGAGTATGAGTTTCAAGTTCATCTACCCGCACTTCTAATTCAGCTGTTCTCTGTCCCAGCTCTCTAATTTCCTTAGTCAGCTTGTCAGTTATGTGGTCAGATGTTTGTTTAAGAGCTTTTTGCAGCATACGTTCAAATTGTTTGAACATAGTCGATTGAACTACTGATTTTGAGCTCCCTGTGTCAGAATCAGACTCACCAGCAGATTCCTGTGATTTTAAGCTGTGTGACAGAGGCTTGAGGCTGCGCTATGTAGTGTGCTGTGAGGGGGCAGCCAACGCCATCTTGGATAATGGCCTGGACGAGGTTTCCTTTTTAGAAACGGCTTTATAATTGATTATCTGGCCTTTAAGGACCATGATTTCGGTACCGAAGGGTCCTGTGATGTGAGGGACACAATTGTGTGTCGTTCGTTTGGCCACTGAAGCCCGTGGCTCTCCGGTGTGTCCGTCCTCAGAGCAGAGCTCTAAGGAGACATGTCTGTTCCCTCAGACTCCGCGCATGCGCCCCCACAAACAGGCAAGATTTTAATGCAAAAGAGACATGCTTTGTCTCTCCTGCAGTAAAAATTATTAACTTGCTTGTCTGCCCCTGTACAAATTTAGTAATGCTGAAGCTGACTGAACTCCCCATGCATGCACAGGAGTGGCAGCATCTTGGCCTGGCCAATGAAAGCAACCGGTGATCAAGACCCAGAAGCCAGCCTCCCAAAGATGTCAGCCAGAGGCGGAACTAGAATCTTCAGGGCCCCGTGCAAAAAACTATGAAGGGCCCCCACCAGGGGCGTTGCTAGGTCTACAAAAGATCTCGGGCTAGAGCCCATAGCAGCGAAGTAAAGAAAGTCGTACGCTTGGGCGGTCATACACAGGTATATGATATACACGTGTGTGTGTGTGTATATATATATATATATATATATATATATATATATATATATATATACAGTATCTCACAAAAGTGAGTACACCCCTCACATTTTTGTAAGTATTTTATTATATCTTTTCATGTGACAACACTGAAGAAATGACACTTTGCTACAATGTAAAGTAGTGAGTGTACAGCTTGTATAACAGTGTAAATTTGCTGTCCCCTCAAAAAATCTCAACACACAGCCATTAATGTCTAAACCGCTGGCAACAAAAGTGAGTACACCCCTAAGGGAAAATGTACAAATTGGGCCCAATTAGCCGTTTTCCCTCCCCGGTATCATGTGACTCGTTAGTGTTACTGGGTCTCAGGTGTAAATGGGGAGCAGGTATGTTAAATTTGGTGTTATCGCTCTCACTCTCACATACTGGTCACTGGAAGTTCAACTTGGCACCTCATGGCAAAGAACTCTCTGAGGATCTGAAAAAAATGAATTGTTGCTCTACATAAAGATGGCCTAAGCTATAAGAAGATTGCCAAGACCCTGAAACTGAGCTGCAGCATGGTGGCCAAGACCATACAGCGGTTTAACAGGACAGGTCCCACTCAGAACAGGCTTCTCCATTGTCGACCAAAGAAGTTGAGTGCCCGTGCTCAGCATCATATGCAGAAGTTGTCTTTAGGAAATAGATGTATGAGTGCTGCCAGCATTGCTGCAGAGGTTGAAGGGGTGGGGGGTCATCCTGTCAGTGCTCAAACCATACACTGCACACTGCATCAAACTGGTCTGCATGACTGTCATCCCGGAAGAAAGCCTCTTCTAAAGATGATATGCAAGTAAGTCCACAAACAGTTTGCTGAAGACAAGCAGACTAAGGATATGGATTACTGGAACCATGTCCTGTGGTCTGATGGTCCAAGATAAACTTATTTGGTTCAGATGGTGTCAAGTGTGTGTGGCGACAACCAGGTGAGGCATACAAAGACAAGTGTATCTTGCCTAAAGTCAAGCATGGTGGTGGGAGTGTTATGGTCTGGGGCTGCATGAGTGCTGCCGGAACTGGGGAGCTACAGTTCATTGAGGGAACCATGAATGCCAACATGTACTGTGACATACTGAAGCAGAGCATTATCCCCTCCCTTTGGAGACTGGGCCGCAGGGCAGTATTCCAACATGATAACAACCCCAAACACACCTCCAAGATGACCACTGCCTTGCTAAAGAAGCTAAAGGTAATG
Source organism: Aquarana catesbeiana (assembly GCF_042186555.1). Classification (NCBI taxonomy): domain Eukaryota; kingdom Metazoa; phylum Chordata; class Amphibia; order Anura; family Ranidae; genus Aquarana; species Aquarana catesbeiana. Next base: position 499,399,197 of record NC_133327.1, on the reverse strand, counting down.
GTGATGGACTAGCCAAGCATGTTTTCAGACGTAAACCCTATTAAGCATCTGTGGGGCATCCTCAATATGGAGGAGTGCAAGGTTTCTAACATCCACCAGCTCCATGATGTCATCATGGAGGAGTGGAAGAGGACTCCAGTGGCAACCTGTGAAGCTCTGGTGAACTCCATGCCCAAGAGGGTTAAGGCAGTGCTGGAAAATACTGGTGGCCATGCAAAATATTGACACATAGGGACCAAGTTGGACATTTTCACTAGGGGTGTACTCATTTTTGTTGCCAGTGGTTTAGACATTAATGGCTATGTGTTGAGTTTTTTTTGAGGGGACAGCAAATTTACACTTATACAAGCTGTACACTCACTACTTTTTATTGCAGCAAAGTGTCATTTCTTCAGTGTTGTCACATGAAAGGATATAATAAAATATTTACAAAGATGTGAGAGGAGTACTCAGTTTTGTGAGATACTGTATATAAAATATTGTTACACAGTGCAGATCCCCCCTTACATCAGAGTCCCCAGAGAGCCTCCCCTAACACCAGGATCCTTAGAGAGCCTTCCTACTTACATTAGGATCCCCAGAGAGTCCCCCCCTTACATCAGGGTCCCCAGAGAGCCCCCCCGTACATCAGGGTCCTTAGAGAGGCCCTCCTTACATCAGGGTCCCCAGAGTGCTCCCCCTTACATCAGGGTCCCCAGAGAGCCTGCCTTTGCATCACGGTCCCCAGAGAGACCTCCTCTTACATCAGGGTCCCTATAGAGCCCATTCTTTACATCAGGGTCCCCAGAGAGCCCCCCTTACTTCAGGGTCACCAGAGAGCCTCTCCTTACATCAGGATCCCCAGAGAGCCCCTCCTTACATCAGGGTCCCCAGAGAGCCCCTTCCTTACATCAGGGTCCCCAGAGAGCCCCCCTTACTTCAGGAACCCCAGAGAGCCCCCCCTTACATCGGGGTCCCCAGAGAGCTCCCCCTTACATCAGGGTCCCCAGAGAGCCCCGCTTACATCAGGGCCCCCAGAGAGCCTTCCTAACATCAGGGTCCCTAGAGAGCCCCCCTTACATCAGGGTCCCCAGAGAGCCCCTCTTACATCAGGGCCCCCAGAGAACCTTCCTTATATCAGGGTCCCCAGAGAGCCCCCTTATATCAGGGTCCCCAGAGAGCCCCCCTTACGTCAGGGTCCCCAGAGAGCTCCCCCTTACATAAGGGTCACCAGAGGGCCCCTTACATAAGGGTCCCCAGAGAGCCCCCTTACATCAGGGCCCCCAGAGAACCTTCCTTATATCAGGGTCCCCAGAGAGCCCCCCTTACATCAGGGTCCCCAGAGAGCCCCGCTTACATCAGGGCCCCCAGAGAGCCTTCCTAACATCAGGGTCCCTAGAGAGCCCCCCTTACATCAGAGTCGCCAGAGAGCCCCTCTTACATCAGGGCCCCCAGAGAACCTTCCTTATATCAGGGTCCCCAGAGAGCCCCCCTTATATCAGGGTCCCCAGAGAGCCCCCCTTACGTCAGGGTCCCCAGAGAGGTCCCCCTTACATAAGGGTCCCCAGAGGGCCCCTTACATAAGGGTCCCCAGAGATCCCCCTTACATCAGGGTCCCCAGAGAGCCCCCCTTACAACTGGGTCCCCAGAGAGCCCCCTTACATCAGGGCCCCCAGAGAACCTTCCTTATATCAGGGTCCCCAGAGAGCCCCCCTTACATCAGGGTCCCCAGAGAGCCCCCCTTACATAAGGGTCCCCAGAGGGCCCCTTACATCAGGGTCCCCAGAGGGTCCCCCTTACATCAGGGTCCCCAGAGAGCCCCCCTTACATCAGGGTCCCCAGTGGGCCCCTCCTTACATCAGGGTCACCAGACAGTCACTCCCTCACCTTTCAGAGGTTTCCCTATACCTGGCTGGTCTCCGCTGTGCACCTTGAACCCCTAGCACATCTCTGTAACCCCCCACCTGGGGGTGGTGGGAGGCGGCGATCGGCAGTTCTATGGTGTCCACGGGCGGCGGGATCTCCCTGGGGCTTGTAGTTCTCTCTCTGACTGTATCCACTGGAGAGGGGAGGGGCCTCTGATCCGGGCGTGTATCATCAAGAGTGTAGAAACAGAGCGACTCACTGAAGAGTGAAGCTGATACATGTTTGGGTCAGAGGCCCCTCCCCTCTCTATTGTATACATTCGGAGAGAGAACTACAAGCCCCAGGGAGATTCCGCAGCTCACAAACACCATAGAGCTGCCGATCGCCACCTCCCACTTCCCTTTACTGCATGTTAAATGGACAGCCAGGGGTGCAGGAGGAGATGCCGGGTCTTGGCCCCCCACCAGCGGCAGAACAACAGGGCCCGTTTGCAAGTTCGACTGCAGCGACCCCTATAGTTTCGCCACTGATGTCAGCAGGGAGCTCCGAGATGCCTGGACTTAAGGTGAATATAGTAGTTCCAACTTAAAACCAGGCAAATTTTTCTTTAAAACTGAAGCATGTCCAAAATTAAGATTAATAAAAATAAGTTACCGATAATAATGTGTGCCCCATCTCTGCCTGCTGCAGCATTTGTCACATATCTTACATTTATTTAGATATCAGTCTCCTGTCAGCACCAAAAGTCTGCCACTGAGACTTGTAGTTCTGTCTGCAGTAAACTTAATACACTGATCGCTATGGGTCACTCCGTCAGCACCTCCTCCATTCATTAAAAAAAAACCTTGCATTTGTTCCAGTGAATGCAAGGCATTTTGTGATGGAGGAGTATGGATTGTGATGTTCATCCAGACCTTCTAAAATCACAAAGTGTCTTGCATTCTTTTAAAAGAATGCAACAATTTTCATGAACGTAGGAGGTGCTGACAAAGTGGTGCACCCATAGTGATCTGTGTATGAAGCTTACTGCAGCCAGAACAAAAAGACTAAGACCCTCTACACACTATTACATTTTCTGCAGATTTTTGTCTTCAGATTTACCTAAATAATATAATATGAGGTAAAATCTTAAGAGTTTCAATTTGTATGCAATCAGGCAGGCCCTTGCACTACAGGCAGTCCCCAAGTTACGAACACCCGAGTTTTGAACAACTCCTACTTACAACTCCTACTCAGTGCCAGCCACTTGTGCTCCATGCTGGTCCTGGATGCCTCTGAGCAGCTATCTTGCAGCGCTGGAAACAACCCACACTGCAGTACTACATGTACTGCATGGCCAGAAGAGCCCCAGCTAGCATAACTGCATGCCCAGAAGCACCCGGAACATCCCTCCATCACTGCACAGGCTGAAGTTACACTTAAAAATGCACTATTCTGTCTTAGGAACAAACCTACAGTCCCTATTGTGTTCATAACCTGGGGACCGCCTGTACATGGTTTTGGTAAATTTAAAGACAAAAATCTGCAGAAAATCTAATAGTGTCCAGGTTGTGGAGAATGTTGCCTGAGTAAAAGTTGAATATGTAACAAACTCTTTAGCAGCCAGAGATGGGGCCAGGGCAGCCATCAGAAATTTTTTTTGGGGCCCCATACACAGCTTTAGGCTGGAACGGGCCTGACCATCAACATTTCCTAGGGCCTACCTACTGGCTGTACCACCGAATCTGCTCACTGACATCCCATACCAAGTCCCACTCCTCCTCCTTCTCTTGTCCTCTTCTTCCTCCTCCTCCTCCTGAATGCCACTTTCACACTGAGGCACTGGCCGCATTCACTGCTCCCACACCGCCGCAAAGATGCTGCTTGCAGGACTTTTTTTTACTGTCCTGCAAGCACACTGCCCCAGTGTGAAAGCACTCAGGCTTTCACACTGGGGCTGCAGAAGAGGCAGTTTACAGGCACTTTTCAGGCGCTATTTTTAGTGCAAAAACACCTGTAAAACGCCTCAATGTGAAAGTGGCCTAACAGGACAGATTCTATAATTAGCAGACCCACATGAAAAGTTACCTGGGGAGGGAGATATATAAATTGTGAGATATCAAAGTATTTCAGACACTACCTGTAACATAACATTCCACTTAGTACATGTGTGCGTACAGACAAAGCTACTCACCAGCATCTGCAGGGGGAGGAGCCAGGACATTGATGCAGAAAAGGGGTAAAAAGGAGCATGCTGATGACTGGAGGGGCATATCAGGGAGATCTCTTCCTGCCAATTACCTCTGATCCCTCCCCAGCACTCCGCTCTCCATCTCCTCCATCTGCTGCAGGGATGAGCTCCGTGGAATGTAAGCAATCTGTCTTCTCCTCCTGCCGCCCGATCTCCTCAATGTCTGCAGCTCTGCCACTTGTGATGTGAAGGAGATCAGGCACTGGGGGAGCAGCAGGAGGAGAACATCAGATGAGACGAGCAGGTGCCCATCCAGTTTCAGTCCTGTTCCCGGTCACAAGGAGCTGTCCCACTATGGCTGTAAGACCCTCTATACTTTTGGCCATTCCGCCACACTTCCTGGTTGCCGGGGCAATGCCAAACTCACTCCTCACAGGCCACCTCCCCCTCCACCAATCCCAGCAGAAGTGCATCCTGAGGTGTCTAATCGGCGGCGCTGTGAGTAGTGATCTTTGCGTTGCCATGGCAACCAGAAAGTGTGGCAGAGTGGCCGAAAGTGGCTGTCAATCATCCAGCCTTCATGCAGCGGGTGGAAATACCTTGGGGGCCCGAGTCGCTTGGGACATCCGGGCCCCTTGAGATTCCAGGGCTCCTTACATGAGTGTGGGCTGTACCCCCCTGATGGCGGCCCTGGATGGGGCATACATCATTAAAGCAAAAAACACCATGCAAATGGTCAAAAAACATTTTTGGCCATACTTCAACTTTGCGAATAAATAAATCCCAGCCAGTGTTTAACCGCTTACTGACCAGCCGCCATCATTATACTGCGGCAGATTGGCTCGTTATGGCGAATCACCATAGCTGTACGTCGGTCCATTTTATAGCTATATACAGGACGCGGCCACCCACGATCGCTCCACAGAGATCCAGAACAGGGATCTGTCAATGTAAACAAACAGATTCCCGTTCTGACAAGGGAGTAGAGAGTGATCATCCCTAGTGATTAGGAACAGCGATCTCTCTGTACTCCCAGTCAGTCCCCTCTCCCCACAGTTAGAAACACCTCCCAGGGAACACATTTAACCCCTTGGTCACCAGTAGTGTTAACCCCTTCCCTGCCAGTGTCATTTATACAATAATCAGTTTTTATAGCACTAATCGCTGTATAAATGTCACTGGTCCCAAAAAAGTGGCAAAAGTGGCCGATTTGTCCGCTGCAATGTTACAGTCCCACTAAAGATCGCTGATCCCTGCCATTACTAGTAAAAAAAAAAATTATAAGAAAAATGCCATAAATCTATCCCCTATTTTGTAGACGCTATAACTTTTGTGCAAACCAATCAATATACGCTTATTGCAATTTTGTTTACCAAAAATATGTAGAAGAATACATATTGGCCTAAACGGATGAAGAAATTTTTTTTTGGATATTTATTATAGCAAAAAATAAAAAATATTGTTGTTTTTTTAAAAATTGTCTGTCTTTTTTGTTTATAGCACAAAAATTTAAAACCGCTGAGGTGATCAAATACCCCCCAAAAAAATGCTATTTGAGGGAAAAAAAGACGTGCCAGAAACCATGATTTAGACTGAGACAGAAGTATAGTTAAATCACACGCGTTTAATAATAATAAAAAAAGGTAAACAGAGTAAACATAGTCAAAACATACCCAGAGTTCAGGAACCGGAATAGATAGTCAGACAAGCCAAAACATCAGGGAGCCAGAGATGAGCGTAGTAGAATAGCAAGAAGAATCTGGACTCAGAAGGAATGTCAGCCAAGCAAGTCTTTAACAGGAACACAGGAGAGCGTCTCTAGAGATGTGACAAAGGCGAAGGCAGAGATCATCTGGACTGGACGGCTTAAGTAGGCAGGACTGACGAACAGGATATCAACAGGTGAGTCACTGTGGAGAGATAAGAGCTGGCAATTAGCCGACAGCTGAACGGCCAGCTTTGAGAAGGAAGGGCATGTATGTCTGAGGCTGAGACCCAAGAGCGTTCCTCCGGACCGTACCCTTTCCAATGCACCAGGAACTGTATGCGCCCACTGAACCTACGGGAGTCAACAATGAACTGTACTTCATACTCCTCATGGTTCTCAACCTGTAAAGGGTGAGGATGAGGCACTGAGGTGGTAAAGCGGTTGCAGACCAAAGGTTTTAATAAGGAGACATGAAATACATTCAAAATACGCATATTAGAAGGCAGGTCTAATGTGTAAGCCACTGGGTTAATCCTTCGAAAAATACGGAAAGGCCCTAAAACCCGAGGTGCGAACTTCAGAGAGGGAAGACGAAGTCAGAGGTTGCGAGATGACAGCCAGACCCTGTCCCCAACCTGGTAGGAAGGGGCAGGTAGGTGTCTGCAGTCAGCATGGAGTCTGTACCTATCATTAGCATGTCTCAAAGCCTCCTGGATTTGTGCCCAAGTGGAGCGAAGACCACGGAGATGCATCTCTAATGCAGGAATACTCTGCGGAACAAATGAACAAATGAGTCAGGCAACATGGAAGGTTGGAAACCATAGTTCACCATGAATGGGGACAATCGGGAAGCAGAATTCAAGGCACCATTGTGAGCAAACTCCATCCACAGTAAGAGGTCTGACCAGTTGTTATGGTGGTCAGAAATATAGCAAAGTAGGAATTGCTTCAAGGACTGATTGGCTTGTTCTGCTGCCCCATTAGACTGCAGGTGATACGCAGAGGAGAAAGCAAGCTGAATTCCCAACTGTGCACAAAAGGCTCGCCAGAATTGGGACACAAAATGACTACCCCTGTCCAAGACAATCACCTTGGGTAGCCCATGTAAGCGAAAGATCTCCCAAGCAAAAATGGAAGCCATTTCCTATGGGCAACTTCTTAAGTGGAATACACTGAGACATTTTTGAGAACCGGTCAACCAGCATAAGGATAACTGTGTTGCCTTGGGAGTTGGGTAACTCCACAATGAAATCCATAAACAGGTGGGTTCAGGGACTCTCTCCATTGGGTATGGGTGAAGTGATACTGGTGCGAACCATAGCCAGAATACGATCAGGAGGAATCACAGGAGCTGGAACCGACTCCATCTTGGAAGTGGAGGAAAATTGTTCTGACAAAGCGTCAGCCCTTACATTCTTAGTACTGGGTAAGAATGGGACAATGTAATTGAAACTAGACAAGAAAAGAGCCCATCGCGCCCTTCTGGGAGAGAGGCATTTAGCCTCAGACAAGAATGTGAGATTCTTATGGTCAGTAAGAATGAGAACGGGCACAGTGGTACCTTCGAGGGCTAAAATGATCGCTAACAGCTCTCTGTCACCAATCTCATAATTGCACTCCGCAGGTGACAATTTCTTGGAAAAGTACCCAAAAGGATGCATAGTGCTCTCAGAGGTAGGACCTTGAGACAGAAGGGTGCCAACACTAGTCTCTAGGATCAGGATGTGCCAACACAGGAGCAGAAACAAAGGCGGCCTTGAAACTCTCAAAGGCCTTAATGCACTCCGGAGACCAACTCTATGGGTTACCATTAGGGATGAGCCGAAGACCCCCCCTGTTCGGTTCGCACCAGAACTTGCGAACAGGCAAAAAATTTGTTCGAACACGCAAACACTGTTAAAGTCTATAGGACATGAACATGAATAATCAAAAGTGCTAATTTTAAAGGCTTATATGCAAGTTATTGTCATAAAAAGTGTATGGGGACCTGGGTCCTGCCCCAGGGGACAAGGATCAATGCAAAAAAAAGTTTTAAAAATGGACGTTTTTTCAGGAGCAGTGATTTTAATAATGCTTAAAGTGAGACAATAAAAGTGTAATATTCCTTTAAATTTCGTACCTGGGGGTGTCTATAGTATGCCTGTAAAGGGGCGCATGTTTCCCGTGTTTAGAATAGTCTGACAGCAAAATGACATTTCAAAGGAAAAAAAGTCATTTAAAACTACTGGCGGCTATAATGAATTGCCGGTCCGACAATACACATAAAAGTTAATTGATAAAAACGGCATGGGAATTCCAGACAGGGGAAACCCGAACCAAAATCTTTTTTAAAAATGGCGTGAGGTCCCCCTCAAAATCTATACCAGACCTTTCAGGTCTGGTATGGATTTTAAGGGGAACCCCGCGCCAAAATTTTTAAAAAATGGCGTGGGGTCCCCCCAAAAATCCATACCAGACCCTTATCCGAGCACGCAACCTGGCAGGCCGCAGGAAAAGAGGGGGGGACGAGAGAGCACCCCCCCTCCTGAACCGTACCAGGCCACATGCCCTCAACATTGGGAGGGTGCTTTGGGGTAGCCCCCCAAAACACCTTGTCCCCATGTTGATGGGGACAAGGGCCTCATCCCCACAACCCTTGCCCGGTGGTTGTGGGGGTCTGCGGGTGGGGGGCTTATTGGAATCTGGAAGCCCCCTTTAACAAGGGGACCCCCAGATCCCGGCCCTCCCCCCCCGTGTGAAATGGTAAGGGGGTACCCCTACCATTTCACAAAAAACTGTCAAAAATGTTAAAAATGACAAGAGACAGTTTTTGACAATTCCTTTAAACCTGAAGGGCCTGGTATGGAATTTAGGGGGACCCCCCATGTAATTTTTTTTTTTTTAATTTTAGTTCGGGGTTCCCCTGTGGGGAATTCCCATGCTGTTTTTATCAATGAACTTTTATGTGTATTGTCGGACCGGCAATTCATTAATAATCCTTTAAAATTAGCACTTTCGATTATTCATGTTCGTGTCCCATAGACTTTAACGGTGTTTGCGTGTTCGAACAAATTTTTTGCCAATACAATGCATATAACCTTTAAAATTAGCACTTTTGATTTCTCCCATAGGTTTTTAAAGGGAGTTCCGCGGCTTTTCGAATTTGCCGCGAACACCCCACATTGTTCGCTGTTCGGCAAACTGGCGAACAGCCGATGTTCGAGTCGAACATGAGTTCGTCTCGAACTCGAAGCTCCTCTCTAGTTACCGTCCTTTCTGATCATATCAGTCAGGGGCTTGACCAGAGACGAGAAGTTATGAATAAACTTCCAATAATAGTAGGCCACTGTAGGACTGCTGAAAGTTTCTCTGGGTCCATCGAAAAACCAGCAGTGGAAAGGACATAACCTGTTCACGATCGAATTTGCACTTCTCAAAATTTACAGTAGAGATTGTTTTCTCATAGTTTCTAATGCACACAACAGACATCTGTGTGGTGACTCTCCAGGGACTTGGAAAATATGAGGATATCGTCAAGATAAACCACCACACATAACTGCAACAAATCTCAGAGGACATCGTTAATAAATTCCTGAAAAACTGCCGGGGCATTACAAAGGCCAAAAGGCATTACAAGGTACTCATAATGGCCTGTTCTGGTATTAAACGCAGTTTTCCACTCGTTGCCCTCCTTAATCCTCACGAGATTGAATGCCCCTCTCAAACCAAGCTTCATGAAAAACGTTGATCTATTGAGTCGGACAAATAACTCCGTAATCAATGGAATCGGACAGCCATTCATAATCGTGAAACGATTGAGACCTCTATAATCAGTACAAGGTCTCAGTTCACCACTCTTCTTCTTCACAAAGAAGAAACTAGCACCAGCAGGAGACGAGGATTTGCGGATGAAACCTCGAGAAAGTGCGTCTGCAACATACTCCTCCATGGCCTTATCCTCCAAGACCGACAAAGGGTAAACCCGGCCACGAGGGGGTATGGCACCAGGTTGAAGGTCAATTGCGCAATCACATGACCGGTGTAGAGGCAAACTACCGGCTTGACCTTTGTCAAAGACATCGCTAAAATCGTGGTACTCTTCTGGCAGTGAGGAGAGTGAAGAGGTGCACAGGACCTTAACTACCTTCTGGAAGCATGTCTTACTGCATTGTGGCGACCAGGAGAGAACCTCAGCACGGAGCCAATCAAAAGAAGGGTTGTTCCTCTGTAACAAAGGATAACCAATAACCAGCAGAAACTTAGGTGAGAAAATAACTTGGAATTGGATTCATGGTAAAAAGCCCCTATGGCCATGGACAGTGGAACAGTATCATGAGTCATATGTCTGAAGTCAATGAGGATGGCAAACGTGATCAACCTCTCCAGCTCAGTGGGTATATCTCGGGCTGCTATCTCATCCTTGATGGTATCCAAGAGACCATGAGAAAAAGCAGCCACGAGGGCCTCATTATTCCAAGCAAAGTCTGCTGCCAGAGTACAGAATTCAATGGTGTAATCGGCAACAGTTCTCGTATTCTGTTTGATGGACATGAGGCACTTGGCAGCAGAAGCGGAGCATGCAGAAACGTCAAATACCCTTTTAAAAGAAGTCACAAACTCAAAGTAACTCAAGACAACAGGTTTTTGCATCTGCCATAGAGGGTTTGCCCAGGACAAGGCTCTCTCAGAAAGCAAAGATATCACAAGACCTACTTTACTTCTGTCCGTGGGAAGCGCCTGGGACAGCTTTTTTTTAAAGAAGAACAAAGAAGAGCATCTCTAGAGATGTGACCAAGGTAAAGGCAGAGATTTGGACTGGACGGCTTAAGTAGGACTGATGAGCAGGATATCATCAACAGGTGAGTCACTATGGAGAGATAGGAGCTGTCAATTAGCCGACAGCTGAGCGGCCAGCTTAGAGAAGGAAGGGCTGAGCCCAGCCCTGACAGGACGTTAACCACTTCAGCCCCGGAAGAATTTACCCCCTTCCTGACCAGAGCACTTTTTGAGATTCAGCACTGCGTCGCGTGAACTTACAATTGCGTGGTTGTGGCTCCCAAACAAAATTGACGTCCTTTTTTTTCCCACAAATAGAGCTTTCTTTTGGTGGTATTTGATCACCCCTGCAGTTTTTAGTTTTTGTGCTATAAACAAAAAAAGAGTATATTTTTTACTTTTTGCTATAATAAATATCCCCCAAAGATATATAAAAGAAAAATTTTTTTCCTCAGTTTAGGCTGATATGTATTCTTCTACATATTTTTGGTAAAAAAAAACGCAATAAGCAATTATTGATCAGTTTGCGCAAGTTATAGCGTTTACAAAATAGGGGATAGTTTTATGGCATTTTTGTTAATATTTTTTTTTTATGGCGGCGATAAGCGATTTTTATCATGACTGCAACATTATGGCGGACACATCGGACATTTTTGACACATTTTTGGGACCATTGTCATTTATACAGCAATCAGTGCTATATAAATGCAATGATTCCTGTGTAAATGACACTGGCAGTGAAGGGGTTAACCACTAGATGGCAGTGTAGGGGTTAAGTGTGCCCTAGGGGTGTGTTTCTAACTGTGAGGAGCATGGCTGTGTGTGACATGTCACTGATCTCTGCTCCGATGACAGGGCGCAGAGATCAGTGACACTGTCACTAGGCACAATGGGGAGATGCTTATTTACATTAGCATCGCCCCATTCTTCCTCCCTGTGAGGCAATCGCGGGTATCTCCGCTGCGATCGAGTCCGCGGGACCCGTGACCTGACTCACGGAGCTTGCTGTGGGTGCCTGCTGGCCGCCTCTTAATGGGGAACGTACAAGTACGTGATTCTGCCTGTACGAGCTCTTCTGCCACAGTATATCTGCGTGAGGCGGTCGGCAAGTAGTTAGTTTAGTTTGAGTACAGTGTCACACGACCACGCAATTGTCAGTTAAAGCGACGCAGTGCCGCATCGCAAAAAAAGGGCCTGGTAATTAAGGGGGAAAATCTTCCGGTCCTTTAGTGGTTAAAATAGAATTTAGCTCCGGCTGCAATAGTCACCATATCTCCTACATTATCACCTGCGGTAATATCATTCTGCCACTGAGTAGTCCTCAGTAGGGAGCATACGTTCGGGCCAAACATTCTTTGTTCGGTTGTTTGGCAAACAGCCAAACAAATGGGTTGTTCAACCATTTGTTCGCCCCCCCCAGACCGACCACAATGAATTGTGGTGCTGAACAGTGCATTGCAAGCCCCAGTTGGCTGAAGCAGTGAAATATTCAACCAATCAGGGCACAGAGCACTGTCAGAGTCATGACTGGACACTGTCTTCATGACTGTTCTGTCTCTGGGACAGCTAGCTAAACTTTCTTATCCCAATAACTGTAGATACCATATTTCTTTGATCTCAGTTTTATTAGAACAAGCCAGGTGAAACTACAAAATAACAGAAATAGACCTCAATAAGTATAATATTGCATACAATACAGCATACGTTGCATAAACAACGATATACAGTACAATATGAGATAATAAAAACTTACTTTTTAAGTTCCCTAAGGAGTGATGGCGATAGATTGTGAAATACATGACTTGCTTCCTGCAATGTGTTGAAAAGAATGGTGGGTGGTTCACTTCCTGCTAAGATTCTACCCAGAATTCCCTGCTTGCTGACAACTTCCTTATTTACACATACAATAAAACAATAAAATAGAACTGCAGCAATACCAAAAAGAAATGCTAGATGGAGCCTGCACACCACATATGATTGTCTTAAGTAAATTACACATTTTGCATGTAAATTTAACAACACAGGTACAAACAAGGTACAAATAATCAGAAAGACATCTGGTGGACAGAACACTCCCCGCCTGAAATCAAGTGATGTCACTAACAGAGTCCCCCGTAGAGAGCAACAGAATAAGTTCGGTCACTGGTCTCAAGAATACTTTAACCTCATTCTGTTGGAAGATCTTGACCTTGACCTTACGGACACGATTATCCTTGCTTGGCAGTACTTTGGTGATCAAACCTAAAGGCCACATATTCCTTAGTGCCTGGCAATCTTTCATGAGCACAACATCACCAGGTTTAAGATTAGGCTTTTCCGTGTGCCACTTTCTCCTTACTTGTACAGTAGATATATGTTGTTCCCTCCACTGGTTCAAGAAGGTATTGGCAAGGGTTTGTACTTGTCTCCATTGATGGTTGTAAAGGTCCTTCTCACAAAACTCTCCAGCTGGAGCACCGGCAAGACTAGTCTTTTGCGTGAGTAACATGGCAGGTGTGAGAACCACTGGATCTTCAGAGTCACTTGAAATGGATGTCAAAGGTCTGGCGTTAATGATAGCCGTAACCTCTGCCATAAATTTCACTAAACATTCATGAGTAAGCCTTGCAATTCCTACTTGTTGGAAGATAGAGTCAACAATTCTGCAGGCTATGCCTATCAAACCTCTCCCAAACACCTCCCATGTGAGAAGAGTGAGGTGGGTTGAAGTTTCACGTGCAGTCTTGTTCACTCAAGTATCTTTCTACTCTAAGAACATCCAAATTAGAAGGAATTTGAAGTTCTTTTACTGCAGCTCAAAGTTCCAACCTGGGTATGGTGTGTTCGGGAAGTGGTGCAAGTTTTGCCTATGTGGCATTGTCCTTTACTGTCTATGGTTTTCAGGTAAGTTACAGCTGCAATTGCTTTAACAGAAGCATCCGAAAACACACAAAGTCTTTGCATCTGAACGTCAGCAGATGACAGAGGAGCATATGGTCTGGAATTTTAAGGTTGGCTAGAGCTGTTAGTGACTCCTTCCACTCTAGCCATAGGTTCTTCTTGTCAGTGGGGGGAGGGTGGTCCCAATCTAGCAACTCACAGGTTAAGTCTCTCAGTAGTGCTTTACCCTGGATAGTGACAGGTGCTGTAAAACCTAAGGGATCATACAGGCTGTTTATGGTAGACAGGACACCTCTAAGGGTAAAGGGTTTTGCTTCTGTGTTTACTTGGAAAGTATACGTGTTAGATCTTAAGTCCCAAAGCAAACCAAGGCTGCATTGCATGGGATGTGAGTCTGTGCCTAGATCTAAGTCCTTTAACTCGTTAGAATGATCTTGGACAGGAAAGGCTTCTAAAACTTCTCTACTTTTGGAAGCAATCTTGTTGAACCTTAAGTTGGAACAAACAAGCATTGCTTCAGTTCTTTTGAGGAGACTGATTCCGGCTTCATTTGTGGGTAGTGATTTCAAGCAATCGTCTACATAGAAATCCTTGTCCACAAACTGTCTAACATCTGACCCATACCCTGACTCTCCCACTCTAGAAGAGTGTCTGAGGCCATATATAGCAACTGCAGGGGAAGGACTGTTGCCAAATATGTCTACCCTCATGCGGTATTCTGTGATGTCTCCATAAGGGCTGTTGTCCCTGAACCAGAGAAACCTCAGAAAGTTTTGGTGTTCTTCTGTAGCCTCCCTGGCGGTTTTCCCGAGTGTGGCTCGGGGTTAAAATTCAGGACCATTAGCGGTAACCCCGAGCCACACTCGGGATTACATCGCAGGATCCTGGTGTGCCTTTACTTACCTTGTCCCTGGGATCCTGCGATGTCCCCCGCAGTGTCCGTGGGCTCCATCCTCCTCCGAAGCCTCTCCTTGCCAGGCTCCGTTCCCTGCGAGCGTCGCGACGCACGGGGGCGGAGCCTGGCGGCAAATTAAAAAAAAGGAAAAATCATAACACATACAGTACTGTAATCTTACAGATTACAGTACTGTATGAAATTATTTCACATCCCTTTTGTCCCCAGTGCTTTGGCCCATGCCCTGCATGCAGTTTTATGTGATATATACTGTTCTTTCTGCCTGGAAACTGGAGATTGTCCATAGCAACCAAAAAGTGTCCCTTTACGTCAAAAGTGGCTTTAGACCAGCTAGAAAACAGCGATAATAAATTAGAACACTTGCAGAATTAAGCGATAGTGAATCGTGGGGAAATTTAATTTATTACTATTTATTTTTATTTTTTTTAATTATTTATTTTTATTTATTATATTATAATTTATGTTTTTGTGTTTCAAACTTTATCATACCCGGGATATCTACTAGACTCTTGTTTGGACAGATTTAAGTGTGTTATTGTTAAAAATTACAGACCTACAATATAAAACGTCAAATTTCCATGCAAAATAATTGTACCGCTTTCAGCACCTAAAATCCGAAATAATCATACCGCCAGGGAGGTTAACAAGAAGGCAATAGAACATTTGTTGTATGTCTGCCATGAATGCGACTGAATCTTTACGAAAGCGAAGAAGTACTTCTAATAGTCTGTTGTTAAGGTCAGGGCCAGAGAGAAGGACATCATTTAGAGAGACACCCTCATGTTTGGCGCTGGAATCGAACACCACTCTAATCTGCCCTGGCTTCTTAGGGTGATAGACCCCAAATATGGGTAAATACCAACAATCCTCTGAGTCTTTGAGGTTTGGGGCTATCTCAGCATGACCATTCTGGAATATTTTCTCCATGAAGGAAAAGAAATGTTCTTTCATCTCTGGTTTCCTTTGAAGATTGTGTCTTAGGGAAGTGAGACGTTTATATGCTAGTTCCCTATTGTTAGGCAAACGTTGTCTTTGTGGTCTAAAAGGAAGAGGTGCAACCCAGCTATTAGACCCGTCTTTCTCCATACTCCTTTCCATAACTTCTAAGAAGAGCCTGTCCTCAATGGACATTGCTACCTGGTTGTCTTCCTTTGTTCTCCT
Source organism: Aquarana catesbeiana (assembly GCF_042186555.1). Lineage (NCBI taxonomy): Eukaryota > Metazoa > Chordata > Amphibia > Anura > Ranidae > Aquarana > Aquarana catesbeiana. Next base: position 499,383,762 of record NC_133327.1, on the reverse strand, counting down.
GAACACTGTGCTTGCTAAGTCGCTTTGGTCGTTGTCATAGGTATTGCTGTCACAGAGGGGACTTAGGAAGGGAAGAAGTACAGGGTTGTTGTGTGGTAGTTCCTTTATGAGGATGTGAATCTGACAGTTTTGGAAAAGAGAAGGACTACTATTCTCCAGGGTACTAGTGAGCAGGTTATTAACAGATGCCGGTTTGTGTGCACCTCCCAGGCAAACCCCACCTATAATGACCCACCCGAGATCCAGTTTTTGGGCATATGGGGCGTTTTTAGGACCGTTGATCAGTTTTCTTACTTTGTGGACTTGCAAGATATCCCTCCCTAGGAGTAAGATTATCTAAACCTGATCATCTAGTTCTGGTATGAGATGTGCTATGTGATTCAAGTGAGTCTGGTGAGCTGCTGCGTCTGGTGTGGGAATCTCTGATCTGTTGTCTGGCATCTGGTTGCACTCTATTATGGGCTGTAAGGGTAGGCATGTCTTACTATCCATAGATTCAATTTGTAGGCCTTCAGCTCTTCTCCCCGTCCTTTCCACTGTACCTGCACAAGTCTCAAGGGAGTAAGAACTGCTGGGGCTTTTACGATTTAGAATGTCAAAAAACATAGATCTGGCTAGTGACTTATTACTCTGATCATCCAAGATGATGTAGAGCTTGACTGCTTTGTCCCTGCGTCTTTTTGGGTAAACTCTCATGAGACAGATTTTAGAGCAGGACCTGCCATCTGTACTTCCTTTGCAAACTTCAGTACACTGTGAAGTGATTGCTATGGCTTCTGTGCTAGAGTCTTTGGTCTCCCCACCTTGCGCCTTGTCCCTATGAACAGATGGGAAAGTTTGTGGAGTAGGCCTTGGGTGTAGAGCTGTGTTGTGCTCTGTGCTGTCACATTCTGTACATTTGACACTGACCTTACAGTCCTTGGTGAAATGTGTGGACGAAGAGCAGCACTTGTAACAGATGTTGTTCTCTTTGAGGAAAGCTTTGCGATCCTGGATGGTGTTTGTCCTGAAGGCTCTGCATTCCAGAAGAGGATGTGGCATCTTATGTTGAGGGCAGAACTTAGTAGGGTCGCTATCTTGATCCTCTGTGGGAATCTGTGGGAAGAAATGTTAGTTTTGTGCACTGCCACTGGAGCTCTGAGTTTTTTAGGGCCAGAAGAAGTGGTGTAAGACACTGGAAAAATAAAGCTGGGGTCATCTTTCATTCCTGCTTGTCTGTCTACAAAGTCCACAAACTCACTAAAGGGTGGAAAAGGCACATTGTGTTTTCGCTTGTAGTTACAGCCATGAGTAATCCATCTTTCGTGTAACTCATAAGGAAGTTTTTGTGCTAAGGAGTTAATACCTCTAGCAGAGTCAAGATAAGAAAGGCCAGGTAAGTCTCATTCTGCTTTAGCAACTTGTAACTCCATATACAGGTCACTGAATTCTCTGAGTCTTTGGTAACCTCTGCTAGGCATTTTTGGGAAGTCTTCTATCCTTTTAAACAGTGTACTCTCTATAGCCTCTGGTGAGCCATAACATCTATCCAGTCTGTTCCAGATGTTTGCAAGGCCTATCTCAGGGGAGTTTATGTTAATGTCTCTGATCCTTTTGGCATGTTTAGCAGAATCATTGCCAAGCCACTTTACGAGGAGTTCTATCTGTTCCGGTTGGCAGTTCGTACCGGCTCGTTGCATACACCTTTGGAGTGAAGACTGGTGTTTGATGTTTGTATGAAGGCTGGGTACCTTGTGGAGTAGAAGGTTTGGTTGGAACTGGAAAGTCTGGAACTCTGTCAGATTTTTCTTGCTTGTAGCACTGAGTTCCCAGGTCGTCTTGTTGCTGCTTTATTTGATGTGACTCACTGATGTTATGTTTGATTTCTTGTTGTGGGATGCTGCTTGGGTCCCAGTGCTGGTAGACATAATCTGACGTGTGTTGTGAAGAATCTTGTTGATCCTCTTCTAGACCCGGTATGCTGCTGCCTAGTCTTGGCTCATCGTAGAGGGCTGCTTCTAAAGCTTCTGCTTCTGCAATGGCGGTGGTAACATCTCTTTCTACTGCCAGCTTCTCCATGCTAGCTTCTAAGATAGCTTACTGCAATTTCACAGATGCTTCCTGCTGGGCTAGCTCTTCTTCCAGGCGTATTCTTTTCTTCTCTCTCTCTCTTGTTCCATGTGTACTCTTTCTTGCTCTCTCTTCTTCCTTGCGTACTCTTTCCTTCTCTCTATCTTGCTCCAAGCATACTCTTTCCTTCTCTCTCTCTTGTTCCTGTCTCACCTTTTCTGCATCAGGGTGGGCCTTTTCTTTTTTCATATGCAACTCTTGGTCTGCGAATGCGGCCCTGACTTTTGAACGGGTGATAGCTGCTGCATTTGCGACAGATGACTTAGATGAGCTTGCTCGTGAACGTGTTTTGTAAGATGTCCCACTGTGAGACATGGCTGTGGGGAAGAAGCTGTCTTGCTGTATGGAGACCATTCTAGTGTCGTTGCTGCTTGACAGAGCATGTCTCTGTGTAGCGTGGCTGCTTGCTTTGCCTGCCATAGGCCTGTATCTTTATGGCTTCTAACTGTATGGGTACTGCGTAGCCCCGGGCTGTACAGACTTCCGAAGTCAGCTTATCTTCCCTTCAGAGGTCAGCTTAAAAATTTCACTGTTCTGTCTCTGGGACAGCTAGCAAAACCTTCTTATCCCAATAACTGTACATACCATATTTCTTTGATCTCAGTTTTATTAGAACAAGCCTTGTGAAACTACAAAATAACAGAAATAGACCTCAATAAGTATAATATTGCATACAATACAACATACATTGCATAAACAATGATATACAGTACAAGATGAGATAATAAAAATGTACTTTTTAAGTTCTCTAAGGAGTGATGGCGACAGATTGCGAAAGACATGACTTGCTTCCTGCAATGTGTTTAAAAAGAATGGTGGATGGTTCACTTCCTGCTAAGATTCTACCCAGAATTCTCTGCTTGCTGGCAACTTCCTTATTTACACATACAATAAAACAATAAAATAAAACTGCAGCAATACCAAAAAGGAACACTAGATGGAGCCTGCACACCACATATGATTGTCTTAAGTAAATTACACATTTTGCATGTAAATTTAACTACACAGGTACACATAAGGTACACATAATCAGCAAGACATCTGGTGGACAGAACAATGACTTTATCCAACCATGGCTTATTCCCACCCCACAGTATAAAAGTATTTTTTCAATGGCAGCCATTTTCAGTGTGATTTTGGCATGGAGAGAGATAGAACAGGGCTCTGTTCATTGCTATTAGTTAGTTACATAGTTACATAGTAGGTGAGGTTGAAAAAAGACACAAGTCCATCAAGTCCACCCTATGTGTGTGTAGTTAGTGTGCTATACTGTGCTATTTTGCTTCAGTTATCAGTGTAGAATATTAGTTTAGTGTAAGTCTAGGGATAATGTGAGTGTAGTGAGGAGGACCATCATTCAACTTTGCATAGTGTGCAGCTAGAGTAGGGACAGCTCAGATAGTTTCACTGTAATGTAGTGAGACCGTGTAATTCATACATACATTAGTGTGCAGTAGGGACGGCTCAGACAGTTTCAGTGTAGTGTAGTGAGACCTTGTCAGTAATCTTGACATTAGTGTATAGCTAGAGTAGGAACAGTTCAGATAGCTTTAGTGTAGTGATGGTTGAACACCTTCTATTTGATTGCGTTACTGCCAGTTTAACGCTATTTACTTTTGTGTGCATTACTGCCAATTAAACGTCATATAGTTTTGTGTGCATTACTGCCAGTTTAACGCATATAGTTTTGTGCGTTACTGCAAGTTTAACACCATATAGTTTTGTGCGTTACTGCAAGTTTAACGCCATTTACTTCTGTGTGCGTTACTGCCAGTTTAACGCCATATAGTTTTGTGTGCATTACTGCCAGTTTAATGCCATATAGTTCTGTGTGCGTTACTGCCAGTTTAACGCCATATAATTCTGTGTGCGTTACTGCCAGTTTAACACCATATAGTTCTGTTTGCGCTACTGCCAGTTAAACGCCATATAGTTTTGTGTGCGTTACTGCCAGTTTAATGCCATATAGTTCTGTGTGCTTTACTGCCAGTGTAACGCCATATAGCTTTGTGCGTTACTGCAAGTTTAACGCCATATAATTTTGTGCGTTACTGCAAGTTTAACGCCATTTATTTTTGTGTGCATTACTGACAGTTCAATGCCATATAGTTTTGTGTGTCTTACTGCCAGTTTAACGCCATATACTTCTGTGTGCATTACTGCCAGTTTAACGCCATATAGTTTTGTGCATTACTGCAAGTTTAACGCATATAGTTTTGTGTATTGCTGCAATTTTATTCTATTTTTTCTATTTACTTCTGTGTGCGTTACTGTAAGTTCAACGTCATTTACTTCTGTGTGCGTTACTGCAAGTTTAATGCTATATAGTTCTGTGCGTCACTGTATGTTTGGTGCATTATATTGCAGTATATTATAGTGTATCTGTGCAGTGATAGTACTCAAATTAAAGTGCACCAAACACCACTTTACATTGATTAAAGTGCATCTACGTACAGATCTCCACTTCTTCTTTACATTTGCTTAAAAGCACCGCCCCCCCAATAATGTCTGGGAGGACAACAAATAGAGGCAGACGTCCCCTTGGCACTGTAAGGGGGTCAGTAACAAATGTGTCCACAGGCAATGGTGGACCTGGTGGTTAGTCCTCAGGCAGGGCATCATTTCCTATGTTTAGTGAGTTTGCAGGTGCTATCCAGCCACAGCATGCAGAGGAGGTGGTGGACTGACTTACTAAACCTTTCTCATCCTCCTCATCCTCTGTCATGCAAGCAGAGACAAGTATGCTGTCCCCTGCAGTTGCCAGAGTGGATAAACCTGCTTCCTTGTCCATATCTATTCCTGCCATAGCCCCAACATCAGCCATGGAGGAGTCAGCTGAGTTATTTGACCACAGCGTCAGCCACTTGTGCCTTGATGATGTCCAGCCCTTACTGGATTCAGATGTTGGTTCTGAGGTTGAGGATGACAGGAACATGAGCCTAGAGAGAGGGGAGAACACTGGGAGACAAATCGGCATTCATGTTCCCACAGCCGCAGTGTATTGCCAAGTTGTCTCCAGTGGTAATGATGATGATGGAGGAGATGGAGATGATGATGATGAAGTCACTGAACTTAGGTGCCAGATAGAGCAGGGGAGGAAACTGAAGGTGAGGGGTCACAACCCCAAGGAGGCCGATATGAAAAAAGAGTAGAGAGCAGCCACCCTATTCCATCACATTCTGCAGTTGTTATCTCCCGGGCCACTCCCCGTCTGCATCACATGGTGGACAATTACCCCGGGGCCAAAACAGAGATGGAGAGCTTTTGAGCTGACAATCCGCTGACTTATTGGGTCATGAGAATAGACCACTGGCCAGAACTTGCTCAGTATGCTATTGAGTTGTTGGGCTGCCCTGCATCCAGCGTGCTTTCAGAATGGGCATTCAGTGCTGAGGGAAGATTTCTTACTGATCATAGAACGTGTCTGTCCACAGACTCTGTGGACCGTTTAACTTTTATCAAAAAGGAATCAGTCCTGGATTACCAGCTATGAAGCCGTTGATGCCGATGTCACTGATTAAGTCTTTTTGAGATGTGGAATCTCTGCAGGACTTTGAGGCTGCCTAGCTTGGAGGGTGTTCAATCATTTCATTAGATTAGTTTATGTGATGCCTTTTCAGACTCTGGTAGGTTACAGCCTCATGGAAAAGCTAGTTTTGAGGCTTCTGTTAGTCAAGAGAGTAGCGGTGAAGAAGGGGGCCTCCTCAGTGATGCATTTCAATAAAATTTCAGTCCTCGGCGCCCAGAGCTGTCAGCTTCCACATCCCATTGGCAGCGTCTGCATCATATGGTGGAATATTACTTAGGGGCAAAAACAGACATGGAGAGCTTTCCAGTTGACGATCCACTGGGTTACTGGGTCATGAGAATAGACCACTGGCCAGAACTTACCCAGTATGCAGTTGAGCTTCTGGGCTGCCCTGCATCCAGCGTGCTTTCCAAATGGGCATTTAATGATGCCGGAGGTTTTGTGACAGATAAGAGAGCCGGTCCAAAGACTCCGTGGACTGGCTGACATTTATCAAAATGGATCAGTCCTGGATTAGAATCAGCTATCAAGCCTCTAAAACCAATGTTTCTGATTAAGTGCTTTCTGGATCTGGAATCTCTGAAAGACTTTCTAGGCTGTCCAGCTTTGTGGTGGGTGTATTTCCTCTGGAAGAATAAGTAATTGGTCGTGGAGGACACAGCTAACAATTGGCACCAATCCCCAGTTAAACATGAAAACTAAGAGGAAAGGGAGTGGGGATTTTTCAGGGTGCAAAATACCATCACACGTATTCAATAAAATATATTTTATTTTTGTTTTAAATAATAATAATTTATTTTCGTTTTTAGAGTGAGCGATGGCTCCTGCCTATGCCCCCCAGCTACATTGCGGTCTGACTCTTTGGGCATTTCTTTTTGGAGGTCACATGGACGCTTTACAGTTGGACGCCCGCCATCCTGTGCCGCTTTGCGTGCTCTGCATCGTATCTCCCTGGTTCACAGGGATGATTTTCCTCCCCCTTTGACCACCACAGGAGGGAGCTGTCCCACTCCGCCTAGTCTCCGAGTCCTAGGACCCGGCGGCGACGGACGGAGCTGTGTGATGATGCACTGCGCAGGTGCGACACAGCTCCACATCCGCTACCGGCCCTTCGGGACCGGATGAGGGGATAAAACGCCGCTGCTCCGGCGTTCATATGCTGCTGGAGCCCCTAGGGACAAGAAGTGCCACCGTCCATCTTAAGGTATCTCCCTACTCCTTTGAGAACTCTTGTTTGTTTGAGAGCTACTTTATATCCACATCTTGACGCCGGGTTGTCTTATCCTTGACTACTCAGGCTTCCTTAGATGTTTTTCTGTTACATTATCATTGCATAAAGTGTTGGTTTTCATTTTTTTGGGTTTTGGTTTTTTGGGTCACCATTCACTTATTGTTTATTTTTTGTTTCATTCTTTCTCCCCCTCTCCTTCCTATTTATTAGACCATCCCTTGCCTTCGGTTTTGTGAGGTGGTTCTATTAAGTCCTTTGGTTTTGAGTTCTTCTAGGGTCTAGAGTGTAAGTTTACCTTCTTTCTTTCCTCTATTCGGATAGAAAACTGCTATATATTGTATACTATATATAAATAATTCCCTAATAATTAATTTTTTATTTATTATTAGTTACACAATATTTGTTATGACTTATATGACCCCCTATATATTATTTTTAGCTGGTCCTTTTATCCCCTCTGTGACCCCCGCTTGCCTGCGGTCTTGACCTATATAGTCGGCTGTGGGTTAGACTGTGACGGGATTGCTGCCTCCATTACTTTGTATAGACCGGGACTGCAGCACTGCTCTGGGACTGGAGACACAGGTGCATATATTTATCTATACACTTTGTATTGTACTTATAATTATTTGAATATGATTGCTTAGTGCCCATCCATCAAAAGCCCCCAATGTGTATACACTGATGTCTTCACATTTACTTATTATTTCCCCCTTTTTTTGTGTTTGTGTGTTGTCCTTTTCAGAAGGCCTGTACCTCCGTAAAGACAGCCCCCCCCCTAAAGAAGCCCGAACCATGGGCGAAACATGTTGGGTGTAGTTTGGTTGTCTTGCTTAAACATCTTGTTATTAGCATTTGTACATGCCTGTGTCCTTTGTTTTTATGTACATTTTTGTTTTACCTTTTAAAACAAAAACAAAATATGTTTTATTAAATACATGTGATGGTATTTTGCACCCTCAAAAATCCCCACTCCCTTTCCTCTTAGTCTTCCTCTGGAAGAATGTTTTTAGTATAGGTTTCATGGGCACAATTAACACCCAAAGACCAATTTTTCAGCACCTGTTTGACAGGTGCTTATCATTGCAATTTTTTTTGCCTTCGTCAGGAGAACCTCTATATGGTTATGGTGGGAAGGTGCCCCCAACACCCAAAGAGTAATTTTTCTGCACCTGTTTGACAGGTGCATATCATTGCAATTTTTTACAGCAAGGCCAATTCTTGCTTTCATCAATAGTATCTCTATAGGGTTATGGTGGGAAGGCGCCCCCGACACCCAAAGACCAATTTTTCTGCACCTGTTTGACAGATGCATATCATTGCATTTTTTTACAGCAAAGCCAATTCTTGATTTCATCAAGAGTACCTCTATAGTGTTACGGTGGGAAGGCACCACCGACACTCAAAGACCAATTTTTCTGCACCTGTTTGACAGGTGCATATCATTGCAATTTTTTACAGCAAGACCAAATCTTGCTTTCATCAAGACTACCTCTATAGCAGGGATATACAATTAGTGGATATCCAGCTATTGCAAAACTACAATTTTCATCATGCCTATGCCTCTGGGTGTCATGCTTGTGGCTGTCAGAGTCTTGTTATGCCTCATGGGACTTGTAGTTCTGCCACAACTGGAGGTCTGCTAATTGCATATCCCTGCTCTATAGGGTTACGGTGGGAAGGCGCCACAGACACCCAAAGACCAGTTTTTCTGCACCTGTTTGACAGGTGCATATCATTGGAATTTTTTACAGTAAGGCCAATTCTTGCTTTCATCAAGATTACTTCTTTAGGGTTACGGTGGGAAGGCGCCACCAACACCCAAAGACCAATTTTTACGCACCCGTTACTTCCATCCAAAGTCAAAGTGACACCAGAATGTATCCAAAAAATCTCTAATCTTGTTCCTAGTGCACTACATTGTGACCTCATCATACAGAGTAAGATATAAATCTGCGCGTGTATGCCTATAAGCAGCTGGACACCAGGGTCAATCAATCAAATCCCTTAAGTCAAAATATAAAAGATGGTGCAGCGCTAAATGAAATAAACATCAAGGGATACTATAAACGGTTAAATGAGAGGATACCCATACAACATAAGATAACCTTATAATAGATGTTAAAACAAAACGTTATTTTTAAAACTATATATCAAAGTCCAGACAAGTCCATGAAAAATCCAAAAAATCTTAAGAGATTCCACCAAGTGAACGTGATATCATGCTGGTATAGGTGATTGATGTGCCCTTCACCGATATCTGAAATAGCCTCTCACCTGACGACCAGGACCCTTTAATTACAGAGGGTCATGTAAGCCTTCCCTTACGGGTCATATAAATGGATGGTATTCAGAATCAGGAACCAAGAGCTCCGTCACACACCGGGTGGGATAATTCAGGATGTTCCAATGGTATATATAATAGAAGAGGGACAACATATAGTGCTCTCCGTTTGCCAAACAATTTATTTAAAAGATTAAAATTCACTTACATAGCCAGCACTTCTCAAGTGCCAGTAAAACAGCAATGAGCGATGGTGTGTATACACAGATAGAATGGAGCATGCGCGGTGGCCGCGGTTGACGTCACGACGCCGTTCTGGACACGTTGCGTCCCAGTGGGCGGGGACTTCTTCAGCAGATGAATAGACTACGTGGGCACCTGCGCTTTATAGAGGTAAGTAACCATAGTAATGGAAAAACAAACCTATGACGGCGCACTCACAAAACAGGAAGGAGAATCCGGAAGTGTCTCCATACAAGACATATACTATAAACGGAACTCATTATGAGTGCACTGATACAACCAAATTGATTTATGCACATAATCAAATGCAAAAAAGGAGACAATATATGAGCAAACATATTGGCTCACAATACGTATTAAAACAATACAAAAATATATAATAAAATGTGCTTTCCAATTAAATAATGTAAAAGAATATATAATTAATATTCAAAAACTGTCATCCGCGGCCATCGACTGCTCTTATAAAAATCAAGGCGACGACAAATTTGTTGTCAAATGGTAAAACATCATTAAATTCATTACAATTAATCAAAATTAATAAAAAATTAATAAAAATTACCACATATATTACCGATCAGATATAAAACAGTATCAAATTCTACATTTAACCCTTCAGGGCACAGTACTTTTGTCTCGTATATCCAGTAAGACTCTCTTTTGCTTAGTTGTCTAATGAAATTTCCTCCTCTCCAGTGCTTTGTGACCCTTTCTATACCCCAGAATTTTAGGCTTTTAGGGTTCTGTTGGTGGAAGGCCTTAAAATGTCTTGACACATTATGGGTCTTGAGGCCTTTCTTAATGTTATTAACATGTTCAGCTAATCTGACATGTAGTGGTCTTGAAGTTCTACCAACATACTGGAGTCCACAATTACACTCCAGCATGTAGACCACACCTACAGTGTCACAAGTGATTAGTTGTTTGATATCGTACTCTTTGTTTGTGGCCGAAGCTAAGAATTTTTTCCGTTTTTTAACATTTCCTTTTGCATGTCTACAAGGAACACATCTTCCACATGCATAAAAACCACCTAGGAAAGAAAAAAGCCTATCGGAGGTGGGGACTGGCGGGTTTAAGACACCCGGGGCTAACCTGTCCCTTAAAGTGGGGGCTTTCTTATAAATAAACTGGGGTCGTTCTGGTAATGCCGGGCCGAGGATTTTGTCTTGCTTCAAACTTGGCCAATTTTTTTGGATAATCTTTTCAAACTTACGGTATTGTATATTATAGTCCAATACCATTTTAAAATTTTGATTATCTCCAGTTGGAGCCCTAGTGGAATCAATAATAAGTTCATCTCTATTTAATGATGTAACTCTAGTTACCTCTTCATCAAGAGAAACACGGTTATAACCTTTTTGTTCGAACCTGGAGGATAGAACTTGGGATTGACTGACAAAATCTTCTACGGTGGTACAGTTCCGGCACAACCTAATATATTGTCCCCTGGGGATGTTACACAACCACGAACTGTGGTGGCAACTCCCCAGGGGAATATAAGAGTTGCGATCCGTAGGTTTAAAGTAATTGGTGAGCTTGAAACGATCTTGCAGAATGCTGATACTCAGGTCTAGGAATACAACATTATCAGAACTAATGGTCCATGTTAGAGATATGTTTTTGTGATTACTGTTCAGAGATTCAATGAAATCATCCAATCTGGATCTCTCACCATTCCAAATAAGGATGAGATCGTCAATGAATCTTCGATAACATACCAACTCTGGGGGGCGATGGAGAAATACCGCCTCCTCCTCCCAGTGGGCCATAAAAATATTGGCCACACTGGGGGCAAAACGAGCCCCCATGGCTACACCCCTAGTCTGTAAGTAAAATTCTCTATCATACCAGAAATAATTTCTTGTAAGACAAAAATCCAAACAACTTAAAAGAAACTCCTGATGCCCACCAGACAAGGAGGAAGAAGCAAGAGCCCATTTTACTGAGGTCATAGCGTCCTTATGACCAATAATGGTATACAAGGAACTGACGTCCGCTGTGACCAAGAAAGTAGTGGTAGAAGGGGAACATTTCAAAGATTCTAAGATCTGAATGATGTGCTTCGTGTCCTTCAAAAAAGCTGGCGTTTTCATGACAAGAGGCTGCAAAAAGAAATCGATGTACTGTCCTAACCTGGCTGAAACTGAATCGATCCCATTGACTATGGGTCTTCCTGGGGGGTTATTAACATCCTTATGAATTTTGGGTAATTAAAGGGTCCTGGTCGTCAGGTGAGAGGCTATTTCAGATATTGGTGAAGGGCACATCAATCACCTATACCAGCATGATATCATGTTCACTTGGTGGAATCTCTTAAGATTTTTTGGATTTTTCATGGACTTGTCTGGACTTTGATATATAGTTTTAAAAATAACGTTTTGTTTTAACATCTATTATAAGGTTATCTTATGTTGTATGGGTATCCTCTCATTTAACCGTTTATAGTATCCCTTGATGTTTATTTCATTTAGCGCTGCACCATCTTTTATATTTTGACTTAAGGGATTTGATTGATTGACCCTGGTGTCCAGCTGCTTATAGGCATACACGCGCAGATTTATATCTTACTCAGTTTCTTGTTCAATTATCATTAATCTAGCTGCGGTATAGAGGTTTTTAGTTATTTTGATAAAAGGGATATTAAGATCAATGAAGTGTTCTCTAGGAATCCCACATTGGAACCCACCAATGATCTCCCCCAATCTTTTAGGAAATTGGGTTACATTTATGAAAAAAAGATCAAGACCTGGTGGGATATTACATCTTTTGAACAATACCTAGCTGCTAGACTTATCCCTAGACGTCTTAGGTGGGATTTACCCCCCAATGATGGACTCACTGATGTACAGTCCATGTCAGAGTGGAGTGATTTCTTTGTCAAGAGAGGCTTTGAGCTGCTTGAATTTCTCTTGATTCGTAAGAGAAAAAGAATGACAGCTCTGGACTCCCAATTTAAGGATATCACTCAAAATATAGAACCTTCAAAAGACAGTGAAGAGTTCTTGAGATTATCAGGTGAACTAAAAAATAAACTCATAAAATGGGACCTAGAATCACAGAATAAAAAGAAGAAGAAGTTCATCAGAGATTTTGATGACTTTAATGGAGGGGTGATTTTCAAATGGCAAAGTACCCCCACAGAGGATACGGCTCCTAATGTTCAGACTAGTCAGTCCAACATTGCAGTCACATATCCAAACACCCCTAGAGCCAACCCAGTGTATGAGTATGATCTTCCCCATACTAGAGCACCCCAGTCCTATCCCAATAATGGGAATAGGAAATTTAATAACAAAAGGGGAAAGAATACGAGAGGAAAAGGTAGAGGAGGAGGGTCTGGATCATATGTTCAAGAGATTAATCACTCAAGAGACCCTCATCACTTTGAAGCCCCATCTCAGCACAGAGGGTATCATGATAGAGGAGACACTTTTGGGAGAAGTAGTCCCTATCCCTCACATGACAGACCGATTTCCACACAAAATCGGTTTGCTCCTCTCATTGATCATACTACATATGAGGGTAATTATAATAATAATTTTTTAGGCCAACGGGGGGCACAGAGATACCCCCCACCGCAACATCAACCTCACCAAGGGGAACCTTGGAGACAGCCTGCACCATACACACCCCCAAACCCTGGCCCCCCGCGAAAGCGAAAACAAAGAGAGGAAGGAGAGGGGGGAGGCGAATACAAAAGGCCCAAATCACATCAGGTATAGGGATTTATAACCTGAGCCATGCCACTCTCAATGATGATGAAATGAAAGTTCTAGATCGAGGTTTGAAGTTCGCACCAATTAAAAATCTCAATAAATTTGATACCTATGTTAGTATTCAAAAATACATTAGAACCCTTAACATGAAAAAATATTTCTTATCCCATCTTTCTCAGGGAACGAAATCTTTGGCACAGAATTACTCCACTTTACGTAATAGGTCTACTTTTAATCCACATATCTCAGATAATAAACATCTGGAAGTTTTTAAGACTATGGTATCCAATGATTTGGAAAAATTACAAGTTAAGAGAATATCTGACCCATTGTTTATTAAACGTGGTATTAAATCCTTAACGGAACGTAAGGACATTGTGATCCGCCCCGCTGATAAGGGGGGTGGGTTAGTCATTCTCAGTAAAGAGTACTATCAAAGAGAAATGAGTCGTTTATTATCAGATCGAGACACGTACTGCGTTTTGAATAAAGATCCCATGTTGGCATTTAAAGATGAATTGCATAACATTATTGAGGATGGCAAGGATCGGAGGATCCTTAATAAAAAAGAGGCTTTATATTTGAATCCTTTGTTTTGTAGAACACCGGTTATTTATTTTCTACCCAAAATTCATAAGGATGTTAATAACCCCCCAGGAAGACCCATAGTCAATGGGATCGATTCAGTTTCAGCCAGGTTAGGACAGTACATCGATTTCTTTTTGCAGCCTCTTGTCATGAAAACGCCAGCTTTTTTGAAGGACACGAAGCACATCATTCAGATCTTAGAATCTTTGAAATGTTCCCCTTCTACCACTACTTTTTTGGTCACAGCGGACGTCAGTTTCTTGTATACCATTATTGGTCATAAGGACGCTATGACCTCAGTAGAATGGGCTCTTGCTTCTTCCTCCTTGTCTGGTGGGCATCAGGAGTTTCTTTTAAGTTGTTTGGATTTTTGTCTTACAAGAAATTATTTCTGGTATGATAGAGAATTTTACTTACAGACTAGGGGTGTAGCCATGGGGGCTCGTTTTGCCCCCAGTGTGGCCAATATTTTCATGGCCCACTGGGAGGAGGCGGTATTTCTCCATCGCCCCCCAGAGTTGGTATGTTATCGAAGATTCATTGACGATCTCATCCTTATTTGGAATGGTGAGAGATCCAGATTGGATGATTTCATTGAATCTCTGAACAGTAATCACAAAAACATATCTCTAACATGGACCATTAGTTCTGATAATGTTGTATTCCTAGACCTGAGTATCAGCATTCTGCAAGATCGTTTCAAGCTCACCAATTACTTTAAACCTACGGATCGCAACTCTTATATTCCCCTGGGGAGTTGCCACCACTGTTCGTGGTTGTGTAACATCCCCAGGGGACAATATATTAGGTTGCGCCGGAACTGTACCACCGTAGAAGATTTTGTCAGTCAATCCCAAGTTCTATCCTCCAGGTTCGAACAAAAAGGTTATAACCGTGTTTCTCTTGATGAAGAGGTAACTAGAGTTACATCATTAAATAGAGATGAACTTATTATTGATTCCACTAGGGCTCCAACTGGAGATAATCAAAATTTTAAAATGGTATTGGACTATAATATACAATACCGTAAGTTTGAAAAGATTATCCAAAAAAATTGGCCAATTTTGAAGCAAGACAAAATCCTCAGCCCGGCATTACCAGAACGACCCCAGTTTATTTATAAGAAAGCCCCCACTTTAAGGGAAAGGTTAGCCCCGGGTGTCTTAAACCCGCCAGTCCCCACCTCCGATAGGCTTTTTTCTTTCCTAGGTGGTTTTTATGCATGTGGAAGATGTGTTCCTTGTAGACATGCAAAAGGAAATGTTAAAAAACGGAAAAAATTCTTAGCTTCGGCCACAAAGAGTACGATATCAAACAACTAATCACTTGTGACACTGTAGGTGTGGTCTACATGCTGGAGTGTAATTGTGGACTCCAGTATGTTGGTAGAACTTCAAGACCACTACATGTCAGATTAGCTGAACATGTTAATAACATTAAGAAAGGCCTCAAGACCCATAATGTGTCAAGACATTTTAAGGCCTTCCACCAACAGAACCCTAAAAGCCTAAAATTCTGGGGTATAGAAAGGGTCACAAAGCACTGGAGAGGAGGAAATTTCATTAGACAACTAAGCAAAAGAGAGTCTTACTGGATATACGAGACAAAAGTACTGTGCCCTGAAGGGTTAAATGTAGAATTTGATACTAACTGTTTTATATCTGATCGGTAATATATGTGGTAATTTTTATTAATTTTTTATTAATTTTGATTAATTGTAATGAATTTAATGATGTTTTACCATTTGACAACAAATTTGTCGTCGCCTTGATTTTTATAAGAGCAGTCGATGGCCGCGGATGACAGTTTTTGAATATTAATTATATATTCTTTTACATTATTTAATTGGAAAGCACATTTTATTATATATTTTTGTATTGTTTTAATACGTATTGTGAGCCAATATGTTTGCTCATATATTGTCTCCTTTTTTGCATTTGATTATGTGCATAAATCAATTTGGTTGTATGAGTGCACTCATAACGAGTTCCGTTTATAGTATATGTCTTGTATGGAGACACTTCCGGATTCTCCTTCCTGTTTTGTGAGTGCGCCGTCATAGGTTTGTTTTTCCATTACTATGGTTACTTACCTCTATAAACCGCGGGTGCCCACGTAGTCTATTCATCTGCTGAAGAAGTCCCCGCCCACTGGGACGCAACGCGTCCAGAACGACGTCGTGACGTCACCCGCGGCCACCGCGCATGCTCCATTCTATCTGTGTATACACACCATCGCTCATTGCTGTTTCACTGGCACTTGAGAAGTGCTGGCTATGTAAGTGAATTTTAATCTTTTAAATAAATTGTTTGGCAAACGGAGAGCACTATATGTTGTCCCTCTTCTATTATATATACCATTGGAACATCCTGAATTATCCCACCCGGTGTGTGACGGAGCTCTTGGTTCCTGATTCTGAATACCATCCATTTATATGACCCGTAAGGGAAGGCTTACATGACCCTCTGTAATTAAAGGGTCCTGGTCGTCAGGTGAGAGGCTATTTCAGATATCGGTGAAGGGCACATCAATCACCTATACCAGCATGATATCACGTTCACTTGGTGGAATCTCTTAAGATTTTTTGGATTTTTCATGGACTTGTCTGGACTTTGATATATAGTTTTAAAAATAACGTTTTGTTTTAACATCTATTATAAGGTTATCTTATGTTGTATGGGTATCCTCTCATTTAACCGTTTATAGTATCCCTTGATGTTTATTTCATTTAGCGCTGCACCATCTTTTATATTTTGACCTCATCATACACACTGGCTCCCCAGCTGTTGCTGAGCAAAATTTTATTATTTTTGGCTTTATAAATGCAATTATTGCTGCAGCAGATTCTAGACATGGTACAGATCTGCAGCTTTACAGGTAGACTAAGGGGACCCCCAGGCACTATATTGGAAGGAATTTTTCATTTTTATGCTTTCATTTTATAAATAAAAAAATCACTGCTCATCTAAGAATGATGTTTTTCACAAGCTTTCTTTTTATTCATACATGTCCCCCAGGGCAGGACCCAGACCGATATAACCATTGTATGCCCAATTACATGCATATAAGCCTTCAAAATGGTCACTTTTGATTTTTGACATTGGGGTCCCATTGACTTTAATGGGGTTTGTTATGCGGGTACGAACTTTTGCGGTGTTCGAAAGTTCTGGTGCGAACCGAACAGGGGTCTATTCGGCCCATCCCTAGTCCTTAGTGTTCATGTTGAATGATGCCTACCAGAAGATTGAGGACATACTGTGAATGCAGGGCATCATGGACCCACACCTTAAAGCTGAACTGTATGTAGCTGAGATTACATAGAGCATACCACACTGTGCTTCGAGTTTGAGTATTCAGTGCTCAGCTATTAAGAGAAATCAATGTAGTCTAGCAGGGAATACAAAGCTTCCTCTGGCTGATTGGCTGGGTCAGAGAGGTGGGCTGATTATGTCACAACCTCTGATTCAGCCAATCAGAGGAAGCTTTGTATTTATTGTATTTATTGCCAGAATACATCACTTTCTCTGAATGGCTGAGTGCCGATCAGATAGATTCTATTGTGTTCCAGGTATGAGACAGGAAGTCTCGGCTCGAACCCAGAACACAGTGCCATATGCTGTATGTAGCCTCAGCGGTTTATACCGCCATCCAGCAGCCTCATATGTTAGTAAAGGACATAGTTCATTTGGGCCAGCTTGGCCCAAACAAACTATGCAAAGTATATCAAAAGCTGTAGTTTAGTTTTACGCATCATTACAGCCCTCTAAACTCACAGTGTAATGATAACAGAAGGGTTTGTGACATCATGTAATCATCCTGAAGACTTAAGAAATAGATAAGTATTTAAAAAAAGAAAAAGCACAGCTAGGAAGGGCCTTTAGGAATGTAGGGGAAGCACTGGGAATCAAATTTCACACAGAACATGAAGGGTCTGAGTCCAGAGTCGGGCTTGAAGAATATCTACCCTAGATGCTTTACATCATTAAGTGGCTTTGTAATGAGCTGGAAATTCTAATGGGTATATGTTCAGACTACTGAGCTCCCTAAAAAACATAGATTTTGATTCTGTTTGCCCCATCCACGCCAAACTGAAATATAAGCATCTGTTAAGCTTAACTTTTTAAAAGTGTGAAAGAGATGGTTAAAATAACAAGGAAATGAGATTAGAAAAAACGATTTGATAACTATCATGGGCTCGGTCTTACTAACTAGGCACCTTGCTGTCTACTACACAGAAAAAAAAGGAAATTGCACAGCACAGAATTATGCGATTATAGGATTGAAATAGCACCAGGTAGAGTACCTACAAGACAGGAAAAAGTGTCTTTTGTGCTGGTGGCTGCTGTGTCTCTTGAAATCTTCAGTCCTCTGTCCCTCAGATACCCATGCGGCTGTGATCTTCCAGTGCTGTAGGGTTAATTGGAGTGGCTGCATGCACCTGTCACAGGGAACACAGGTACAGGGAATTTCTGTCTGTTGCTGGATCAAAATTGAGTTCCACTAAGCGCCTACAAAGAGTTTATACAGCGCTGACACCGGTTGCAGCAATGAGTAAAGAAAATTGTTAATCTGGGTCAGCTAGGCCAAAACAAACTAATTACAGATACTCCTCATTTAACGACTGCTCGGACTTACGACCAGCTCTCCCCACCTGAATGACACGATATACATCATTGTATTGTATAGTACAGTACAGAATTTTCATTTGTGTTCTGTACTTATGCAAATTAAAACAACATTATTGAGCGGGGGGTTTTGTGTTTAGACCGTTTTTTCACACTACAGTTCAGTAGTTAAGAATGCTTAAAAGATGGATTTCTTGTGACTCCTCGTTTAACCACTTGCTGACCAGCGCATGCCAATTTACGTCGGCAGAATGGCACTGGTAGGCAAAAGGGCGTACAGGTACGTCCCTTTTAAGAAGCAGTGTCGCGGGCGCACGCCCGCTGCGGTCTCCATAACCATGACCACGGGTCCCGCGGACTCGATTTGCCCACGATCGTGTCACGGAGAGGTAGAACGCGGAGATGCTTTTGTAAACAAAGCATTTCCCCATTCTGTCTAGTGACAGGACAGAGATCACTTCTCTCTGTCATCGAGAGCAGTGATTGCTGTCATGTGTGTTGAAGCCCAGTCCCCTCACAGTTAGAATCACTCCCTAGGACACACGTAATCCCTTCACCGCCACCTAGTGGTTAACCCCTTCACTGCCAGTGTCATTTACACAGTAATCAATGCATTTTTATAGGACTGATTGCTGTATAAATGACAATGGTCCCAAAATAGTGTCAAAAGTGTCCAATCTGTCCGCCATAATGTCGCAGTCCCGATAAAGATCGCAGATCGCCGACATTACTAATAAAAAATTTTTTTTTAAAAATGCCATAAAACTATCCCCTATTTTGTAGACACTATAAATTTTGCACAAACCAATTAATATACGCTTATTGCGTGTTTTTTTTACCAAAAATATGTAGAAGACTATATATGTTTTATATATTTTTGTTTATAGTGCAAAAAATAAAAACCGCAGAGGCAATCAAATACCACCAAAGGAAAGCTCTATTTGTGGGAAAAAAAGGACATCAATTTTGTTTGGGTACAACGTCGCACGACCGCGCAATTGTTAGTTAAAGCGATGCAGTGCCGAATCGCAAAAAGTGCTCTGGTCAGGAAGGGGGTAAAATCCTCCGGGGCTGAAGTGGTTAACAACCAATATGTTTAACGACCTGGTCGTTGGAACGAAACCTGGTCGTTAAGTGAGGAGTACCTGTAAAGTAACACAAAACCTGGCTTCAAAAAGGTAATATAGTCCAGGTTAAAAAAAAATAAAAACTTCTCCCTGCAAGGTAATGTCATAATGTGCTAGTATACATATAGAGAGAATGAGTCCCTTACTGTACGGTATAGTTCCCCCTCCTGTATTTAGAGAATGATCCCCTTACTGTACAGTATAGTCCCCTTGTCTGTATGGAGAGAATGACTGAGCCCCTATCGCTTATGCGGGGCTCCATGGGACAGTACAGAGGGCTGCCTTTCCTCCCAGTCCTCCCCTTCGCTCTTCTCGCTACAGGTTGCTCCAGGAGATGGCAGACTGTGGAGCAGCTTAGCGACGGGGTCCTGATTGGTTAAATCGGACGAGCTGGAGCCGGGCACAGGGTAAAGAAGCCAGCCGCATTCCTGCCCTGTCTGCAGCCTGAGGAGACCCCCACAGAAGATGGAGCCCCGTGCTGCTCCCACCCACCCTCCCTTATATAAAATGCATTTTCTGTCATGGCGTTTGTTAATGGGGGTTTGTCATCCAGTTCAGTTCTGGATAGACTAGGTGATAGTATTAATAAATAAATGATTTATGGTTATGTAAGATTATGTATGATTAAATATATTGCTGGTTATGGATTATTTTTGTTCAATTTTGGGTTACCAAAATGGAGGAGGTGATCGGGTCCTCTTCAGTGTTAGGTATGGAGACGAATGAGGGGAAGATAGCCCCCACCCGTCTCCATACCATTGCAGGGCGGAAGCGGCGTCAAAACGTCACTTCCGCCCATAGCACTTAAAGGACCTTTTTTTCAAATGACAACTTTTTTTAATTGTATTTTAGTGTAAATATGAGATCTGAGGTCTTTTTGACCCCAGATCTCATATTTAAGAGGCCCTGTCATGCTTTTTTCTATTACAAGGGATGTTTACATTCCTTGTAATAGGAATAAAAGTGACACCATTTTAAAGAACAGTGTAAAAAAATAAAACAAAATGTAAAATAAATAAGAAAAAAAAAAAAATTTTAAACGCGCCCCATCCTGCCGAGCTCGCTTGCAGAAGCAAACGCAAACATGAGTAGCGCCCACATATGAAAATGGTGTTCAAACCACACACGTGAGGTATCGCTATGATCAGTAGAACGAGAGCAATAGTTCTAGCCCTGGACCTCCTCTGTAACTCAAAACATGCAACCTGTAGAATTATGAAGATTCTTAAGGGTAAAAGTTTGTTGCCATTCCATGAGCGGGCGCAATTTTGAAGCGTGACATGTTGGGTATCAATTTACTCTGGGTAACATTATCTTTCACAATATAAAAAAAATTGGGCTAACTTTACTGTTGTCTTATTTTTAATTCAAAAAAGTGTATTTGTCAAGGAAAACGTTTCAGCTACCAGAATGGCAGAGGAAGACCTGCGCACAGTGTTCCCATTGAAAGAGCGCCCTGGCTGGTGACAGCACTTGCGCCAAAGGCTCTATTTAAAGAAGACTGTCACCATGCTGCTTTGCTGTCCGGTCTACAGCGTTTCCTGAGACCCCTTGCTGCCTGTTGTTCTACTTACCTGATTCCTGTTAACTGACTTGTCTTGACCTACCCTGTTTGCTGCCAGTCTCTGATCCCGGCTTGTCCTGACGCCTCTTCTGCCTCCTACCTTGTGCTTTGCTGCACGCCTGTTACCGACCCGGCTTGCTTCACGACTTCGCTTTTGGCTGCTCCTCCTGTACCGTATCTGCCTGCAGCGGTTTGACCTGGCTTGCCTGCACCTGTTTGTGTTCCGGACTACAGGACACCTCCCAGTTGTTTGCTGTCTCCAGCTATCAGCCTGATCCTCCTGAACTACTTGTACTTCCTTGCTGTCTGCAGTCTTCAGTTACCAGCTGGCTTCCCCTGGACTACAATACACCTCCCTGCTACGTGTTGTCTCCCGCTCCCAGTTTGTTCCTGCTTCCTACTGGGTCCCAGTTCCAGCCTGCAACTGACCTTCTCACTGCACATCAGAAGTCCGGATCAGCCCCTACATCTGCTAACCTGTCAGGCACTTGTGCCCCCTTGCACTCCCGAGCCCCTGTCTGCTCTATCAGGGGTTCTCGAGTCAGAGGTATACGAGAAGCCGCTCCCTGCATACTGGGCTCAGCCATCAGGTACGTGACAGTATTTTTTCCCTAAAAAAGTGCGCTTGTAAGATCGCTGCGCAAATTGCAATGACCGCCATTTTATTCCATTTTATTCTCTAGGGTGTTAGAAAAAAAATGTATAATGTTTGGGGGTTCTAAGTAATTTTCTAGCAAAAAAAAATGTTTTTAACTTGTAAACAACAAATCTCAGAAATGCCAGTCAGTGCCCAGGCATGATGCCATGATTTCAATCAGTGCCCATCAGCAATGCCTGCCACTGCCATCAGTAATTCCTATCAGTGCCATCTATCAGTGTCCATCAGTGCCACTCATCAGTGTCCATCAGTGCCACCTATCAGTGCCCATCAATGCTGCCTATCAGTGCCACCCATAAGTACCCATCAATGCATCCTTTCAGTGCCCATCAGTGTCGCCTAGCAGTGCTCATCAGTGCTGCATATCAGTGCCACCTATCAGTGTCCATCAGTGCTGCCTATCAGTGCCGCCTATCAGTGCCCATCATCAGTGCCCATAAGTGCCACCTCATTGGTGCCACCTCATCAGTGGCCGTCAGTGCAGCCTCATCAGTGCCTGTCAGTGAAGGAGAAAACTTCCTTTTTTTTACAACATTTTATAACAGAAACAAAGAAAAACTTATTTTTATTTTTAATTTTAGGTCTTTTTTTTCATTTGTTTAGCAAAAAAACAAAAAAAAAATGCAGAGGTGATCAAATACCACCAAAAGAAAGCTCTATTTGTGGGAACAAAATAATAAAAATTTTGTTTGAGTACAGTGTAGCATGACTGCGCAATTGTCATTTAAAAAGTGACAGCGCTGAAATCTGAAAATTGTCCTGGGCAGGAAGGGTAGAAAGCGCCTGGTATTGAAGTGGTTAAAAGGTAACTTCCACTTTTTTTGATAAAATAATCAATCCCCCGGATGATGATATTGCAGAGATTTTAACAAACATTGTAGCTGATTCCTACCTTTTGTTGCTTTGAAGAAATAGCTGTTGAATTCAAGTTGCCATATTGATTTTTGCAGAAAATGAAATGCTGATGATTGAAAAGGGAAGATACTTTTTGATATCATTAAATTACAATATGGCTTATGTAGCAGTTGTAAATGCTAGACATTTTTTTTTACTTGCTAGATTTTTTTCCATGAAAATAGGGTTAACCTTTAGTGGAGCTATGGACTAGGCAGAACTAAAACTGGCCATACAGTATATACCGTATTTATCGACGTATATCACACACTTTTTTCCCCTTAAAATCAGGGGAAAATCATGGGTGCGTGTTATACGCCGATCCCCTGCTGATTGCGAGCCTCTCAGCGGCTCTTGGACGCTATCGGCCGTTCTCTGCGGCCTTAGGCCGCCCTCGGCGGCTTTCGGCCATTCTTGGCGGCTTTCGGCCGCTCACGGTGGCTCTCGCAATCCCGCGTGAGTGGCCGAAAGCCACCAAGAACGGACGACAGCCGCCAAGAATGGCCGAGAGCCGCCGAGAATGGCTGCGCCTTTTTTAAACGGGAGTTCAGTGTACTGACAAGTAAATGACACAGGGGCAAGGCTGCAATGATGTACACTGACAAGGCTGCAATGATGTACACTGACAAGGCTGCAATGATGGACACTGACAAAGCTGCAATGATGGACACTGACAAGGCCGCAATGATGGACACTGACAAGGCCGCAATGATGGACACTGACGAGGCCGCAATGATGGACATTGACGAGGCCGCAATGATGGACACTGACAAGGCCGCAATGATGGACACTGACAAGGCTGCAAAGATGGACACTGACAAGGCTGCAATGATGGAAACTGACAAGGCTGAAATGATGGACAAGGCTACAGCTGGACACTGACAATGCTACACTGACAAGGCTGCAGATGGACACTGATAAGGCTGCATTGATGGGCATTTAAATGTTTTTTTCCTTAAACTTCCCTCCTAAACTTGGGGTGCGTGTTACACGCCGGCGCGTGTAATACGCCGGCGCGTGTTATACGCCGATAAATACGGTATTACAATCTGAATGTCCAAACTATTTAATATTTATCAACAAGAGAGGAGTGCTAGATTCTGGCTAAAAAAATCAATTCACTTTATATCCATTCAGGGGGGTCCTCACTACATTGTTATTGTTAAACTGTGCTCATCTGACAGGTCATATTTAAGCAGAATTTGATCTGGATGGATTTAGAGTGGGATTAATTGAGTTGACCATCAGACTTTAGCATAGTTGTATTCTTTGCTGTATAGCTTTAATAGGTAGCTGAATAATTTCACTTTTTATTTGGAGTTGTTCTTGACCTCCAGAAAGTTTTACCCCCTTTATGACCAGGGCATTTTTCGCTATTCAGCACTGTGCTACTTTAACTGGCACTTGCGTGATCATACAACGCTATACTCAAATTAAATCTATACATAATATAACACTATAATTTTTTTTATTTGATCACAACTGGATTTTAATTTTTTTATTATATAAATGAAAAAAGACCAAACATTTTGAAAAAAAAAAAAAATATATATATATATAATATACATATATAATATCCGGAGGATTAAGACGCGTCACCCCCTCTATAAAGTTTCGGACCAAAGAATGCGAAGCAAGTGGTCGTTGAAATAATACTGATAAGGCCGAGACCTGGCCCTTGATGGTACTCAAGGCCAGCTTCATCTCTAAACCCAATTGTAGAAAATCAAGAATTCTACCTATCACATATTTTCTGGGATGCCAACCCCTGGATTCACACCAGGATACATAAGCTTTCCAGACTCTATGAAAATTATTCTGGAACGTGGCTTCCTTGCATTGATCAAGGTAGATATCACAGAACCTGAAAGCCCACGACTCTTCAGAACGTGGGTCTCAATAGCCAAACCGTCAAATTTAGCGTTTGTAAGGCAGGATGGAACACTGGACCCTGAGATAACAGGTCTGGTCGTACCGGTAGTGTCCACGGGGAACCTACCGTCATCCTTACTATTTCCATACCACGTCCTTCTGGGCCCAGCGGGGGCCACCAGAAGTACTGACTTCCTTTCCTGCCTGATCCTGCGAAGAAGTCGCGGCAGTAGCAGAATAGGCAGGAATGCATAAATCAGTGAGAACCAATGCCACGGAATCACCAACGCATCCGTCCCGCATGCAAGAGGATCTCTTGTTCTTGCCAAAAATCTGTCTATCTTTTTGTTGAATCGGGATGCAAAGAGATCTACATCTGGGACCCCCCATCTTTGGCATATGTTCCCAAAGACGTCGGGATGTAGAGACCATTCCCCTGGAAGTAACTTCTGGCGATTTAAATAGTCTGCCTGCCAGTTCTCTATCCCCGGAATGAAAACTGACGATATGCATGGCACATGCCTCTCTGCCCAGACTAAGATCTGGTTCACCTCTTTTTGAGCAGCTCGGCTCCTGGTGCCTCCCTGATGATTGACATAGGCCACTGCTGTGGCATTGTTGGAATGGGTCCTGACCAGGCAAACCTGTAGCTTGATAGTCCAGACCTTTAGGGCTAGACCTACCGCACGGATTTCCATAATGTTGATGGTAAGGTCCTCTCTGTCTTGGACCATACCCCCTGAACCGCATACTGTTCCAGAACTGCTCCCCAACCTGACAGACTGGCATCTGTTGTTACCACCATCCAGGTAATTGGCAGAAAGGATTTCCCCTTCTGCAGATTTTCGGGAATGAGCCACCAATTGAGGCTCTGACGCACCGCATGAGACAGGTGCATCAGAAAGTCTAATGTCTGAACCTTCCTGTTCCAGACTGACAGAATACTGTGTTGCAGCAATCTTGAATGAAACTGAGCATAAGGAACTGCTTTGAATGAAGACACCATCTTCCCTAGCAGCCTCATACAAAGGCGGACAGAAGGACCCTTCTTGGTCTTGACTGCCAGAATCAGCTCCCTTAAAACAGCGATCTTTGCCTGAGGTAGAAATACTTTCTCCTGGCTTGTATCTATGATCAGACCTAAATACTCGAGTTTTCTTACTGGTTTTAGGAAAGATTTTTCTAGGTTGAGGATCCAACCTAGGTGTTCCAGATACTTGACTGTGGTTCCCAAGTTCCCGTTCAAGGAGGCTACCGACTGGTCTATCAGTAGCAGGTCATCTAGGTATGCTATGACAGCTATACCCTGAGCCCTTAATCTGGACAGAGGAGGGGCCAAGACCTTTGTGAACTCCTGAGGTGCAGTGGCTATCCCAAAAGGCAGAGCCACAAACTGGAAATGGCGCCCTCCTATCTCGAAGCGCAGAAACTTCTGATGAGCAGGAAAAATGAGCACATGCAGATATGCATCTCTGATGTCTATTGATGCAAGAAATTCCCCTCCCTGCAGGGTGGAGACTACTGTCCGAATTCATTCCATGCGGAAGGACTGGAATCGGTTCAGCTCCCTTAAATCCAGAATGGGTCTGACATCCCTATTTGGTTTTTGGACCGTAAAAAGGTTGGAATAGAAGCCCAATCCCTGTTCCTTTGCGGGAACCATCATAATGACCTCCTGCGACAAAAGTCGCTCTAACGCTAGAAGGATCGACTGCTTCTTCTCTGGGTCTCTGGGGACACTTGATCTGAGGAACCGAGGAGAGGCAAATTCCTGAAACTCCAGCCTGTACCCTAAGGTTACTGTGGAGATTACCCATCTGTCCTGGAAGTCCCCCTGCCAGAGCTCTGAGAACTGTCGCAGTCTTCCCCCCACTCGAGCGAGCGGGGGCGCCCCTTCATGAAGAGGTCTTAGTGTTTTGCCTAGTAGGCTTCCTCCCCCAGGACTTCTTTTGTTCCTGGGGTTGACTCTTGTTTCTAAACCCAGACGGAGGAGGCCGTCGAGACTGCCTGGAGGCTGAAGCCCCTGGAGCTGGGGAAAGAGTCCGTTTGAAAGAGGGATGCTTACTCTTCTTCTTGACAGGTAAGAGAGTACTTTTCCCACCAGAGATTTTTTTTGATATATTCATCCAAGTCTTCTCCAAACAACCTTGCACCACGAAACGGAAACCCAGCCAGCAGCGTCTTACATGGTGCTTCGGCTGACCAATTTTTCAACCACAGGATTCTACGTATATGCACCAACCCCAGTGAAAGACGAGAGGTTTGCACGATAGAATCTCTGATGGCGTCAACAACGTAACATAAGGCCGCAGGAAGGTTAGCCAACCCCTGGGCCTGCTGTTCAGGTAATATTTTGATAACCTACTTAACATGGTCTCTTAAGTATTGACAGACTCCAATCGCTGCAACTGCAGGTTGAGCCACTGAACCTGCCAAGGAGAAAACATCCTTCAATAGGGATTCCATCTTTTTATCTACAGGATCCCTGAGCATCTGAGCATTGTCTACAGGACAAGTCAGACTATTGTTTACAGGGGACATGGCGGCATCAATGACCGGTATTCCCCACATTTTAATAAACTTTTCTTCCATCAGATAAAGTGTTGAAAACTTTTTCGGCGGAAAAAAACGTCTGTCTGGGTGATCCCACTCAGAATAAATTAGCTTTTCAAGTAAATTATGAACAGGAAAAGCATGTGCTGTTTGAGTAGGCTTCAGTGACCCCAAAGAACAAGAGGGTTCTTTAACTGATTCAGATACAGGCAGCTTAAATGTGGAGCGAACCAATCCAGTAAGGATCTGCACTAAGACTTTCTCCTCCTGGGAAGTCGCAGAGGGTCCCTCTCCATCTGATTCCTCAGAAGAGGAATCATCTGTCCCATCCAGATCCTCTGAAAGGGATTCCTCTCCTTTATCCCAGAGCTCCTCTTCCTGAGGGTCTTGGGAAACAGAGGAAGGCCTAGTGCATTTTCTTCCACTGAGTGAAGATGTAATCACGGCCATTAATCTCTCCTCTAAACCACTAATGGTTGAGGAAAAAACCTCCTGTGTAATATATACAGGGGCTGAAGTGTCGGAGGCAGGTATAGCCCCTGACCCCAATGGCTCCCCCTGGCTAGCCGTCCCTGGCCCCTCAAGGGGGAGGATGCTGCAGAAAGGGGGTCCGACCGAGATCCCCTAGAGTCTCTGGTTCTTGGGGTGTTTGAACCTCTTCTACCCATAGTGCAAAGCAACAAGGTGGAGGTATCACAAAATGAACACTGACTGCTGAGTGATGTAGTCCGGCTAAAAGCCCTGCTACCAAATGCCCAGTCTGGTGTTACCTTAGTAAATGCTGCCTAGGAGAATGCCTGTGTCCCACCTTACATGCGACCTGTCAGCTCTGTGTCCTTCCAGAAGGCTGTGTGCACCTGTACAGAATGCTTTAAATAGCCTGCAGCTGGCCTGAGTGGGCGTCTAAGCACCTGTGCTGACGCCCCGCCCCCCCTCTCGAATTTTGAAAAAACAAGCGCTTCCCGCGCTTGGCCGACCCTCCGGAAACAATATGGAGGAAGGCTGAGGGAGGGGAAGGAAGGAGAGAGGCCGGTAGTGATGGGCCTGTACCTGTAACGGCAATGGCGGTGGCAGCGGCGGTGCTTGAGCGGTGTACAACCGCCTTTCAGACACCTGTGGCCTCCCCCTAGCCTGTGGGGAACATTTATGAAGGAGAAATCCCCCCATCCCTTCCTACCTGGAGCCGGCCGGAGACGCTGTGCAGCGTGAGAACACTGAGACCGACATCAACATGAGAAGGTTTGTGCTCTTGGCAGCCCCTGGTGGTCACAATAGGCATAGCATGCATTTACCTTAAAGGAGAAAACCTACTAGAATTAAAAAATTCTGTGGAATCTCCTCTTACCTTATCCAGCCGCAGGGTTCTGTTACACAGACCCAATCTTCGCCTCTCACGGTGGGCTCCATTAGAAAAAAACGTCAAAGACTGGGGCCCCCTACGAATAGGGAGATCCACAGTTCTGGACCTGTAAAGCACCCGGCTAGAAATTAGGCTAGAAAAACCATTTTCTAATATGCGGGGTCCAGCTCTCTAAAAAGAGAAGCGTTACAGGTAAAACCTTGTTTCTTCGGACACGAGGCCCGGGTACCATCCAATTCGGCCACAAAAGGACACTTTGAATGGATCCGGTCTGCCTGGCATGCCCCAGTATAGGGTATCGGATCTTCCCCCTGGAGCTCAGCACAGGACATCTTTACACGTCTATCACCTAAGACACTGGCGTAAAAACTGAGGTATCCCTGTAAGGGGAGGGATTATATAGGAGGTTGAACTTTCTGATAGGGTGTGCCAGTGTCCAATCACCAGTGATACCCTATATAACCCATCAGTAATTACTGTAGCTCTGTGTCCCGTGATGTTTGAGAAAGAAAAATCATTTCAGAACTTTTTCCACCTTTAATGTGACCTATAAACTGTACAACTCAGTTGAAAAACAAACTGAAATCTTTTAGGGGGGGGTAAAAAAAAAAAAAAATTTTATTTATTTATTTTAGGTACTTATTTAGCGCTGTCAATTTACACAGTGCTTTACATATACAATGGACATTCACATCAGTCCCTACCCTCAAGGAGCTTACAATCTAAGGTCCCTAACTCAAATTCATACATACTAGGGACAACTTAGACAGGATCCAATTAACCTACCAGCATGTCTTTGGAGTGTGGGAGGAAACCCACGCAGGCACAGGGAGAACATGCAAACTCCAGGCAGGTAGTGTCATGGTTGGGATTCGAACCAGTGACCCTTCTTGCTGCTAGGCGAAAGTGCTATCCACTACACCACTGTGCTACATGATGTTGCATTTTAACAGGGGTGTGTAGACTTTTTATATCCACTGTATATACTTAATTTTATGCAGCTATAGACACTATACTGTAATGGCGGTGATCAGCGACTTATGCCGCGTACACATGATCGGAAATGCCGTCAGCAAAGCTCCGATGAGAGCCTTTTGTCGGAGAATGTGACCGTGTGTATGCTCCATTGGTCTTTTGCCGGCGGAATTCCAGCCATCAAAAGATTGAGAGCATGCTCTCTATTCTTCATTCAGGGAAAGTTCCTATCTGAAAATGCGACCTTCTGTATGCAATTCGGACGCGCAAAAAATCACTCAGAATCAAGTACGAGACGGAAGCGCTCGTTCTGGTAAAATGAGCATTGGTAATGGAGATAGCACATTTGTCACGCTGTAAATTTTTAGATCTTTTAATGCAGCGCATTCTTTTGTTCTTTATAATGCTAGAAGAATGAATTTGTTTTGCTGCTGATATTCACACAGAGTTCTCACAAACGTATTTCTTTATTATTTCTCGTGATCTCCTGAATAATCTTTTTTGTTTTTAAAGCCAGATCTCCATAATAATGTTTAGAATTATTTTTTATAGTAATTTTTTTTTTTAATCAAGATCTCCTGTTTTTTTGATTATTTTTTAATTATTTTCTAGTGAACCCCATGTTTTGTTTTTTTTTTTGTGTGTGTCAAGTTTCCACAACAACATTATTATCTTGTATTTTTAAAGTTCGAGGAGGTTGGTTGTTGTCCCTTGTTAATTTGACATTGGATTTTGAAATGTCCCTGCCTACTCACAAACAAACTGTCCTTTTTGAAGAAAAACACATAGGCAAGTATTTTCATATAAAAAAATCTACATTTATTCTGGCTCATAACAAAATAAAGAGGAAGGCAACGCTAGAGAAACTGCTTGAATTTGCGAAGCCTTTGTACCCCAGGGCACACATCAACTCTTTGTAACTAAAAATTGGTAGCCTGAGAAGTCCATATAATAGGGAGCACAATCTGGTCCAGGACTCCCAGAGATCATGAACAGCAGCAGATGACATATATGTCCCCAGGCTGTGGTACTACAACAGCCTGCCTCTTCTGTTAGACCAGACTGTACCCAGCCCATCACTTTTTTGTCTTCCCTGCAGCCTTCCCTGCAGCCTTCCTTGGAGGCTGTGGCTCTGGAGGTGGACATGTGGCAGGAGCATGTTCTCACTAATTTGGCCCCTCAACGTCTTCCGAAGGGACTGAAAAATAAGATTCTCACACATGAAGCGTTGGCCCTCCTCCATTTGCTGCAATTTTGCAGCTACATAGCAGCCATAGGCCTCTTCAGCATCGGAGGGTGTTTTCAGGGCCGCATTTGCCTCCTTAAAGGCCCAGTGCTGCTTCCTCCACGTTACTCCCCTTCCTGGCCCTTTTTGCTGTAAGCTTGAGGGGAGGCACCTGGGATTGGGTGAGGCTACTGGGCCTGGCCACCTCCTGGCTGACAATTACCCCCGCCTCCTCCTGGCTGCCACATTCCAGAGCCTCGTCTTGGCTTAGGTCTTCCTGTGTATGAAAAAGGGACATAGTTTTAGTTTTTGGTTCATCAATCACACACAATTTTCAGCTCATGACTGCAAATTGAATGTTAATAAATAGAAAAGACTATCATTCTTGGCTCCTACTGTCTATTGATATGTCAAACATTTTTTGTTCAATCATTTATTTGTTAGCAATAATAACATCTAGTTAACACCAATAATTTTCAGACACTAAATATGTTCTAAAATACTATACCTGGTGTCATGGTTATGCAGTAATCTTTCTCTGTTAGCTTACCTCTCCTCATGTGTTCAGACTAAGAGACCAGCCACTCTCACCTGGCTGTTTTAATAACCTCTCCTCTAAGCATGGCTCCACCCCAGGCCCTATCAGGGAACCCCATATTAACCTGTGCGCTGCAAGCCAGCGGTGCTGATCAACCATTGTTTATTCATTGTGTGTTTGGCTTCCTGTTACCTGCTTGCTGTGTGCTCTTCGTTTGTCTCTGTTACTGACCTTGGCGTGTTCTCGACTATTCCTGTCTGCTCATGACCCTGACCTTTTGCCATGCCCCCGACTATCCCTGCTTGCCTGTGTCCCTGAACCTTTGGTGTGTACTCTGTTGTTCCTGTCTACTAGTCACCCTGACCTCTGCCTTATAACTTTACTATCCTTGTTGTTCTAGCCTGCTGCTTCCTTCTCCTGTAGTCTACCGTGAGCGTGAGCTGTGAGACCCTAGGGGCCGTGACCTGGAGCCAGACTGCAAAGCAGTCCATCCTCACCACTAGAGGCTGTGGTGAACACCTGCTGGCTCTTAGACTTGTGAAAAGTCTGCACAGGAATTTTGGGGTACGACGATCCAAGGAGCTATTGAGTAAACGCTGGTCAGACCTGAAATTGAGGGAGCAGGATCAGTACAGAAGGATCAAGAAAGTGCTTCTAAAAACTAAGTACTTGTCGTGTGTTCCGATTATTATTATTGCTTGCATGCTGCTCCATGTTCTTTTATTTACTGTCGTACAGTTTAAAATGGCTACTTTCATGTTCATGGGCACAGTAATCGGTCGTAGGAAACATTGTTTGTTTGCCAACTAAATACGATGTTTTGGGCAGATACAGGGTTGACTACATTTGGTCATGCTAATTTGTAATAAAATAAGTTTAGGACATTGTTGCCTAGATGTGTTTGAAACTAGAAAGAATTGCAAACTTGATTCAGTGTAATGTAAGGAGAGGACACGCAGCAGCTGTTTACACATCTGGACTCAGGAGCACTAGTGTGGGACACAAGAACAAACTTTTTAGGGTGTCCCACACAGGTACTCCAGTGGATACTCTGGGATACTCGGGGTGTCTCCATGTGTGAAACTTGTGTGTAAAAAAAGGTAATTATTCCAGCTTTGGTAAGTGAAAAAATCATGTCTTCAGCTTGAAACTCTGCCAAAACAGACAATTGTACCCCACTTCCAAACAATGTTTCATATTCCTATTTCTGGCCTCAAATATCTGTGTGCTAAGTATACCTTTTGCTTCATTCTCATAGAGGAGAAAAAACTCCGGACGTCTGAGGACTCCAGGAAGACCCCACCTCCTGAAGAAGGGGAACAGAGGACACCACATCCTGAGGATATGGAGGAAGGAGAGGTGGTTGAGATTGTCACCACAACAGGTGAGTGTCTGACACCACAGATTCAGGTAATAGATGTATGCCTGCATATTTATAATACATTGTGTGTATTTTTTCTTTTAGGTGATGTGCATCTTATGGAAGAACAATCTACTCATTTCATGATTGACAGTGCACAAAGCCTAATCCAGGACATAATGTTTTGTAGGATTTAGACCTCATCAAGCAAAAAACAAATGACATAGAACAAAAACTGAAGAACATGATTGATGTACTAGGAAGAATCTAAAGAACAACAAAATGACACCATTTTCTAGTTTTGGGGACCAATTGTTTGCTATTTTTTTACACATTTTAAAAGCCAAATTTTGAAGATGCACACAGAGTGTCAACATGTGCTCTCTGCCATCAGGGGATATCAATGTACGCTTTTTGTGGGTGCAACCCCATCCTCGTAACTCAAGTGGTTGCACCCCCAAAACACGTCCATTGATCCCCCATGATGGAAGATAGCACATGTTAACATTAGGCATGGGATCAGGAGGGAAATCCCCAGTTTGACTCCCAATTTGTGTGCATCTTCAAAATTTGGCTTTTGCAGGGGGACATCACCCCATCTGATGAAGGCAATATCAACACATTTTTGACACTATAATGTCTGATATTGCCTTCAGTTTTTCAATGTTGAACTTTGTAAGTTCCTGTGTTTGTGTATGTTATGTTTTGAAACATGCCTGTTTATGTACTACAAAAATATTTTCAAGGTAAAACTTAAAAAATATATATGTTTCTAAAAAAAAAAAAATGTTTACAACGCACATGTGAATGTGCACAGAGTAAAAGGTTTTATACTCAACAATGTGCGGCTTCTTCTTTCAATGCTCAATACTGTTTTTTGTATTTTGTATTAAGTTGGTGTTTACGGTGACAACGTGTGTTATTTAATAATGGAAAGACCACTTGGTACTACAAGTGCACCAGGAGAACCTAGGAGACAGCTAAAAGAAACACAAGCAGTAAATGAAAATCAAGATTTGATCAGATCAAATTTTTTTTATATCTAAAATAATTACAAATTTGCTGGCATAGCAAAGGCCCCCCTACCCGTAAAATAATCTACATATTTTTGACGCACTTCACGGGCAAGCCAGGACGGCCAGTTTCCAGGGCTGTCAGTGGATTTTCTGGAAGTCCAGCATTAGGCCCAACTGAGGTAACATAATTCGGAGCATTTCTCTTCATAAAGTTGTTAAGTATGCAGCATGCAATGTGGTTAAGTTTGTACTCGCCATATTTATTGCCTTAAGAAATAGACGGAATCGGCTGGCCATTATCCCAAAGGCTCTGGTCAGCCGGTAATTAAAAACCCTCTTCTCTGGGGTGAGGGTTCTCTGGGGGAATGGCCTCATCAGGTGATCACCCAGACCAAATGCTTCATTAGCAATAAAAACAAATGGGAATCCTTCCACGTTCTCTTCCGCAGGTGGCAATCCCAAGCCACCACTCTGGAGACATCGATAGAACTCCGTCTGGGCAAAGACTCCACCATCCGACATCCCGCCATTCTTTCCCACGTCCACATAGAGAAACTCGTATGTCGCTGACACCACCGCTATCAACACAATAATATGAAACCCCTTATAGTTAAAATAGTATGACCCCGAGTGGGGTGGCTGGAGCAACCAGTTCTTGGTCTATGAACTCCTCCCCACCCTGTTCATGAACTGGGCTTGGGTCAAAGCAAGAACCTCAACACCAAGCCCCCGCACAGCATGAACTCTACGATGAGCATGTACCCGCAACATGGCTTCAAAATGGTCGGCTGGTCAGAATGAACTAACAGAACGCACTGAAGAACAGCAAGGCCTGTGAAGAGCGAGCTAAAAATCAAAAACAAGCAGACAAGTACACACTGAAAAACAGATACGAACTGACTACACGCACTGAAAACCAGATACCAACCCACAAGAACAAACTGAAGAGCAGTAACGGACTGAAAAGCACGAAAGCTGAAAAGCTGAATTGTCTCTCACCAAACTTCTACTAACACGAGATTAGCAGAAGGAGCCCAAAGGGTGGCACACTGTGTATTGAACTTCTGTTTTCTAGTCCCGTCGTACGTGTTGTACGTCACCTTATTCTTGATGGTCGGAATTTGGTGTGACTGTGGCTATGCAAGGCAAGCTTGAGCAGAATTCCGTCGAAAAAAACATCCAAGTTTTTTCTGATGGAAATTCCGCTCATGTGCACGCGGCATTATAGTGTGACTGTGATAGGGTGGCGGGGAATCTGGCGCTAACAGACACTGGCTGGGAGGGTCACTAACTGACACTGACATTGCTAGTGACATTATTAAAGTGATCAGTGATAATACTGTACACTGACACTGTACTAATGACACTGGCTGGGAAGGGTTAGGGCCAAAGAAGGTGTTAACTGTGTGCCTAATAATGTGTAATGTGTGCTACTTTTACTTTCTGACCTGGCTGTTTTTTCCTGCCTGCTTTTTAGGGAGAAGAAACAGTCAGCTTAATTGGGGGGCCGCACTTTGCATATGTTTTATTGATTGCTTTGATAGATGCATTTTATTTATGATTTAACAATGCACTTTCTATGTATTCATTGATTTGCACATGTATATGGGGATGTGATCAGTGTTACCAGCTGGTCTTTCATTAGTTATCACACACTATATAAACTATATACATATTTTTTCACAGCAAATACACTAGTCTGTTGGTGTATTGGGCAGCCCGCAAGATCTTTTCATTTAAGTTTTTATTTTATTTTATTAAAGTTTAAAAAAAAATGTTAAACTCACCTGCTCTGTGCAATGATACTGCACAGAGGGGTCCATTACCTCTTCTTTGGCATTCCCCTGCTATCACTGTCCTGCTTCTTTTTCCTATGGGTACACACGGCTTGCTATGGGAGCACCCATGCAGGCACACTCCTGAGCAAAGCAGTATGTGTCCATAGACACGGTAAGCCACACCCCCTACTCACTCCTCACAGGAATTTGACTGATAGCATCATGATAGCTCATTTGAATCCAGAATGTGAGAGGTGCCATGCTGCAGATGGGACAGTGGGACAAGGTCAACCTGTGCCAATGGAGAAGATGGGAGACTGCCCCCCATCCCCATTGGGGATGGGGAACAATAGTGGCAAGAGTCAAATTGTGTGTTATGCTTGTGTCATGCAATTAAATAGTATCAGTGAAATGTCTAAAATAGGTGCACAGATATGTGGCAAAGGAAAAAATGTTTAGTGATGTCACTAAAATGAAAAAATGTTCCAGACTTGGTGAATTGACTGGAATGAAAAAATGAAAACCTGAGGCAGTGGTGTTACTAAAAAAAAGCCCCTGCATTGGTGGTGTCTTTGAAAAGAAAAATACTGGTTTTGAAGGTGTCACTGGAAGGAAAAAATGTTCAATGCGTCAGTGGTGTCACTGAAAGAAAAAAAAAAAAAAAAACATCCCTACATTGGTGGTGTCACTGAAAGGAACAAAGTGTCCCTATGTTGGTGGTCTCAAAGGAAAAACACCACTACAAAGCTCCTCCCTCACTCCCAGTATGGAGCCCTTCCCTCAACTCTGCCCCTTCCACACTACAAAGCTCACCCCCATCCTTCTCCAGTACAAAGCTCCCTCTCCTCCCACCCTGAGTCCAGAGCTCCCCCATCCACTAGCTTTCCCAGAGCACAGCTCCCCTTTATATTACCTCCCCAGTACAGCGTCTCCCCCCCTACCAGCTAGCTCCTCCAGTACAGAGGTCCCCCCTCTTCTCCCCCCACTAGTACAGAGCTTCCCCTCCTCTAACCCCAGTACACAGAGCTCCTCCCATCCACCCAGTACATAACCCCCCCCACTTCCTCAGTACACAGAGCTCTCCCTCCTCTCCCCTTCCCCAGCACCCCAAAGTAAAGCACTCTACCACCCACAGCAGGGAATGCATTAAGGTAATTAAAAACTGTTAAACTTGAGAACCACTTTAATCTAGCCTTTCACTAGGATACTTTACAGTACATTCACCAACAACAACAGACGCATCTAAATCACAGAACCCTATAAATGATTCTGCAAATGTTACAATGGTGAAGATCAGGGCAGGACTTAGGGTGGTGGGGCCCCTGGGCTTGAGTCACTTTCAGACCCTACCTTCTATATCTATCTGGCACTGATGACAGATGGCACTAATACGTGGCAGTGATGACAGATGGCACTAATACGTGGCTCTGATGACAGATGGCACTAATACATGGCACTGATGACACGTGACACTGATGACAGATGACACTAATATGTGGCACTGATGACAGATGGCACTAATATGTGGCACTGATGACACATGACATTGGCAGGTGGCACTGGGGACAGGTGGCACTGATGACAGATGGCACTGATACATGGCACTGATGACAGATGGCACTAATATGTGGCACTGCTGACAGATGGCACTAATACGTGACACTGATGACACATGACACTGACAGGTGGCACTGGGGACAGGTGGCATTGTTGACAGATGAGACTAATACGTGGCACTGATGACAGATGGCACTAATACGTGGCACTGATGACAGATGGCACTAATACGTGGCACTGATGACAGATGGCACTAATACGTGGCACTGATGACACATGACACTGACAGGTGGCACTGGGGACAGGTGGCATTGTTGACAGATGAGACTAATACGTGGCACTGATGACAGATGGCACTAATACGTGGCACTGATGACAGATGGCACTAATACGTGGCACTGATGACAGATGGCACTAATACGTGGCACTGATGACACATGACACTGACAGGTGGCACTGGGGACAGGTGGCACTGATGACAGATGACACTGATACGTGGCACTGATGACACGTGACACTGACAGGTGGCACTGGGGACAGGTGGCACTGCTGACAGATGGCACTGATGACACGTGACACTGACAGGTGGCACTGGAGACAGGTGGCACTGGGGCAGGTGGCACTGATAGGTGGCACTGGGGACATTTGGCACTGATAGGTGGCACTGGGGAGTTGGGACAGATGGCACTATGTTGTGTAGTGTTGTGTAACTGTAACTAATGTGAGTGTTCACTCATCGCTGCAGCATGGAAGCTCTCCCTCCTCACATGCTGTCTCTGTGTGAGGAGGGAGAGCCGGCGATGAGAGATGATCTCATATGAGATCACCTCTCATTGGACGAGTGCTAAATGGCCGCTGTGATTGGCCATTTAGCATGATCTGTGATTGGCTGTGTCCAAGGGACACGGCAAACACAGAACTTCCCGGATGCGCTCCCGCGGCGGCGCGCAGAGGGAAGTATACAGGAGAACGTGCAGGGATGCCATCCTGGCAATTGGTGTCCGTGCTATAGCACGAGCGCCGCGGGGCCCCCTATTGGGCGGGGCCCATGGGCTTGAGTCCACTTAAGCCCTATAGTAAGTCCGGCCCTGGTGAAGATACTATTTGTTGTTTTACAGAATAAAGGAATTGATCATTCATCTTACATGAGATGCACAACAACTCCCATTATTGCTCACAAAATATCCCCTGCTTACAAAAATCAGGTTGTTTAAACACCCTTGAATAAGGATAAAATAGTCTATTAAATCAAACTGGTATTTGCATATTGCCCAAGCAAACAATGTTTCATTCATTAAAAACAAAAACAAAAATGTTCTTTCCTAATTTTTTACATCTTAGTTAGGCTTAGGGTATTTTCTCACCTTTTTTTTAAGGACAACAAAATTGTAGAAGCAAAAATGAAGTTAAAATAAATCACACACTGGTAATTCACTGCAGCCTTGTAACAAAGTATGGATGTAGAGGAAATGATGTTCTCAAAGCATCTGTTACAACGCTGCTGAAGAATGGTGGGCTGTGATATATAGTATCTGAGAAAATACTCTGGGGAGCAAAGGGTTGAATGGAAAATTGGGAGTTCCCCTTTTGTATTTGGAGAGATGACAACTATTCTGTCGAAAACTTAGGAAACCAAAATATTTTTTCATGTAAGTCATGCTAAGAGGTTTGGCTTTTAAATGAAAAAAATCAAACATTAAGTATTAGTTAACCATGCAACATCTGTTCCCGCTCTAAGAATTCATGGTTGTTTTCTCATTATTGTTTGACAATACTTAATTTGGCAAATCAGTTAACAAAATAACAATTATCAAAAGCATGTGTATTTAAAGGGGTTGTAAAATATATGTCTATACACTTATATTGTTAAATGCTAACAAATGTTTGACATTCTATGCACACTAACTATAGGGTGTAACTGCCCAAAGTAAAGCCTATGCAATTGCTCTGAGACCAACAGGGGCCCATTGCCAACAACAAGAACAAAGAATTCTTCATTATACATAATTAATTTGTTAGGCCATCTGTTCACAATTCTTATACATTTCAAATTGTCACAATCCATATGTTTTCCCTTAGGAGCAGCCACCCATGACTTTGTAGTCTAGAAGGGTATTTTCTTTGTTGGGGTCCTTACTGCAGCTCCTCTTTTCAGGAATAACGATAATGTAAAGCAGCACTTTAAGAAAGAAAACCTTGTAAATAGTGTCCAATTTATAAAAAAAAAAAAATATTTTATCCAATCGGAAATATTAAAATGTATTTTGTTCCTAGTGCTACCTGTTAACTGTAGAAGCAACTCTTCATAGGTATCTACAGGGAATGGAATTGGTTGCTATGCAATGCCGCTATTTGCATATTAAT
Source organism: Aquarana catesbeiana (assembly GCF_042186555.1). NCBI lineage: Eukaryota > Metazoa > Chordata > Amphibia > Anura > Ranidae > Aquarana > Aquarana catesbeiana. The sequence goes on along the minus strand of NC_133327.1, from coordinate 499,344,593 downwards.
ATTGCTGTTTATCAAAGATGAACTCCATCCATTTAAAAAAACATAATTAAAAGTTAGCAGCTACAAATACTGTAGCTGCTGATTTTTAAAAATCGCGAACTTAAAGTGATTGTAAAACAACCCATTCAATGTAAAATTGAAATTAAAGGCATAGATATCAGTGGCGGATGGTGTTTTTTTTTTTTTTTTTGGTGGGGTGGGGTGGTTGAGGCGGCAAACAAACCGATTGAAATCCATGCATCCAGTGCCCTGCATGTAGATCAGGAGGCCGGATGCATGAATAGGGGGGCGGTGCCCATGCCCCCCCTATGGACAGGCCGCCACTGATAGATATTAGAAATGTATTGGAAAATTCGGTGATAGGGGGCGCTTATGTGATTCTATTATGTACCTTAATTTAAGACCATATGCATGGAATAAAGTGAAAAGTGCAAAAAAAGGGAAACAATATTACTAATGAATACCTGAAATAATGCTAAATAGCATGGACTGAACTGTTATACCATAGAGTGCATCAATAATTGACCAATAGTGATATACAAATGATGTGATTGATAATTGATTGATATAAAAATGGTAAATTCCAAAACATATATTGTTGAAAGCAGAGAAGAATTCCTTCACCGTCTACATAAAAAACACACCCAAAGTGCTCTGATATAAAAAGTGCTCACCAAATGGATATGAGCCTGCAGAAATTGCAATGTGAACGCTGCTCACCGCTGGGCTCACGTCCAGAGTTGCCATGCGTTCTACTCGTGCATGGGAGAAAACTGAAAGCTGGGATCCGGAAGTGACGTAACCGGAAGTGCCTCGACGTACGTTTCTTATTTAATACATCATCAGGACGCTTCCAGACGTGAGCCCAGCGGCAAGCAGCGTTCACATTGCAATTTCTGCGGGATATCCTCAGTGCCAGGCTAAGGCACCTATTAATGTAAGCAGGCTTCCCATCTTTGTTTGTATTATTTTCATAAAAACACAGTATTGCGCTATGGATTGTCCCTTTGTTTCCTTATGAAATAACTTGGAGGAGAGGAGGACACAGCACAGAGAATATATCTATTAACCAAGGGTATCCAATCAGGATTTTCCTACAGTGCATAAGACCTTCTTTTTAAGTAAAGAGGTCATATCCATTTGGTGAGCAGTTTTTATATCGGAGCACTTTGGGTGTGTTTCTTACATAAACGGTAAAGGAATTCTTCTCTGCTATCAAGATTTAACAATATATGTTATAGACTTTTCTATTTTTATATCAATCAGTTATTAATCACATCATATGTATATCACCATTGGTCAATTATTGATGTGCTTTATGGTATAACGGTTTAGTTCAAGCTATTTAGCATTATTTTTATCATTAGTAATATCTTTGCACTTTTTTGCACTAGTCACTTTATTCCATGCATATGGTCTTAAATTAAGGTACATAATGGAATCACATAAGCACCCCTTATCACACAATTTTCCAATTTGCACAGCGTTTAGTTCATTGTTTTGTGGAGCAGCTGTATATATTAGGTATTTTTTTATATATTATTGTTTGGAGCAAGGTCCCCCCCACACCATTAGAAATGTATTGTCTATAGATTTTATAAATACCACTTTTTCCTTTTTTTTTTTATACGTGATCACATTCCCTCTGTTGCTTCTGTTCTCAGCTGCATAAGAGCTGGGGGGGGGAGAAGCTGCAGCACACTGATCTGCTAAATGAAAGGCTGTGCAGCGGGTGTCAGGACAAGTCTGATCATTGGAGGAGAGCACACTGAGTTCCCAGCATAGCTAGAGAACTGACCGCGGTGTGTGCTTCTGCTTAGTGTGGTCAGCTTTTAATAGGAAAGAAGAGGGAGTGGCAGGAACACCATTGATTTCACACAAAGGAAGCAATATAAAGAGAACAGGATACTTTTCCATACAAGTACATGGGACAGCAGACACATATCAAGAATATGAAATGCTGGGGTAACAAACATTATAATTAGTTCATGGATTCTAGCACTCTCTTCCCAAAGCTGATTCTTCTCACTGCTGCAAGTCCCCCATGCTGTCATGCTGGATTTGAGAGCCAGCTGTGATTTCCCTATAAATCCCAGCAGGCTTTCCACTGCTCAAGCAAGAGATCTTGCGGCGCAGTGATACTGGCCCTGCAGGGGACATGGTGACATGGGTGACGTGTCCCAGGAGGCTTTGGGCAGGGAGGTGGGAAGGGCCTATCTGAAGATTAAGGAAGTGGGATTGGGTACCAACAACAAAACTTTACTCACACCACCCTCTCTCCAAAAAAAATGCCACTCAGTTACAAGTTTGGAGGAAGGAAGGAATTAGCTGTAGTTCACATGGAGTGAAGTAAACTTTAAGTGAACATTATTGAACATGAAATTGAAATAAGCAGTAAAGTGATGGAGTGTGGCATAGCAAGCAGAGTTTTGAATATCACAGACATAAAACAATTATATGATCAACCTTTACTGTTTGTACTGTAAAATCTGATTTTTATTTTATTCCACGGTTGTGCAATGACAGCCACTTGCTCTAAAATTACAGCACTGCAATGTCACCTCAGCATAAATTCATCCATCATTCTTGATCTAATTCTGTTTTAATTTTTTAATTTTCAAACACATAACAATTACACAAAAAAGAACATGCATATTAAATGTATTGATTTTGAAAATTGAATTTTCTTTTTTTAGATAGTCTTAGGTCAGGGTCACTTGGGATATTTTTTTTATTCCTTTTTAACTGCTACTAAGTGATACAATCACCTGTTGACAATGATGTCATTTGCAGTGCAATGAAATTAATGTGCTGCAAATAAGATTAATGTCAACAAGTGGTTAAACCTCTCAGTAAAGAAGTAAATCTAGATATTTTTTTTAAAATAAGTAGTGAATAGGTTACATCGGTCATGTTTTCCTGATTTTCTAACACCAGATAAAAAAGAAAGTTGGTTATCCAATTGAGGACCAGCATGTTAAACCCTCTTCCTGTCCAGTCACCATTCCATGATACATTGACTGACAATTACTTGATCATGCAAAATTGTACCCAAATTAAGTCTTTATCTTTGTTTTAGAAAGATAGAGATTTCTTTTGGCACTATTTCTTAACCACTGATTTTTTAAAATATTTTTTACTTATAAAACCCAGCAAATTAAAACGTCAGGATTATATGAATTCCCATGAAATTAGCTCTTTTTGTATACCCAAAAGTGATCTGATTTTTTGACACAATTTTTTTGAATGAAAAAACCTGAAGGTAATGAGGGGGGTGAAAACATGAAGCTTGGTAAATGGTGCACTAGACACATTTAAATTACAGGTCATGCACAGAGGGATCAGAAGCTGAAGTGGCTAATGTACAGGTCAGATACAATGAGAAAATGTAGGTGAAAGGGGTTAATGTGCATGATAACGCAGATACGGGGGTTAATATACAGGTCAGATTAGTGACAGGATAGGGCTGACATATACTCTTGAGGGGTGATGTGTCTGGTATTGGTTCACTTTTGTTGTTTTTTACTGTGTGCTGGTGTGATCAGGAACTTACTGTTCATCTCACACAGCAATTGCTGGGTAAGTTTAAGATGAGAACTACTGCTAACCACTGCCAGGGTAAATAATGTGTGACTGCTGTGATTGGTCACAGCAATCACATGGTACAGAGTAAACCTGTACGTTCATTCAGAAAGCTGCACTGTCCAATGAACAGTCGCGCACAAGCACCTAAAGAGAGAAGCTGTTTTAAAAAGGCTTCTTGTACGCTTAGTAGAACTGTCTGGCCATTTACGTACAACTAAAAAAGAACTTAAAGAGGCCAGTAAGGGAACTGTGAATCTTATAGATAGCAGGGACCTGATTGGATTATGGGAACTAGAGGTGGACCATAATAGCCTACTTGTCACCATTGATGTAGAGTCCCTTTACCCCAACATACAACAAAAGGATGCATTAGAAGCTGTAAGATGGTCACTATTACAAAATTCAGATATCAAGAAAGAACAACAGGAATATATTGTGGAAAGGTTGGATTTGGCCATGAGAAATATTTTTTTCTGGTTTCACCATGTCTATTATAATTAATAAAGGGAATAGCCATGGGGGCTAGACATGCCCCCCCAGTAAGGCAAATATCTTCTTGAATAAGTGGGAGCAGGAGGATATTTTTGGGTCTAGATGGCCTAGATGGCCAGCCATAACATTGCACAAAAGGTACATGGATGACATTATCATCAGATAGAACAGTTGAGGCAAATACAACAACAAGTGGGGGAATGGATAGAGGTCCCCTATTAGTAAATAGACAGAAAGTAGGAAACAGTCAGAATTGGGCCTTCATAAGGAAGTACTGGCCAATTCTGAGTAGAGATCCCACATTAGGAAAGGTTTTACCTAAAAGACCACAATTTGTCTATAGGGCCCCTAATTTGAGGTTGAAAGTGGTAAATAATATACCTAACCCACCCAGAAAGACTGTTACTTTTTTGGATGGGAAAGATTTTTTTGGTGTGGAAGGTGTACTGCATATCTGGCGGTTTCAAGGATGAATAGAAGGAGAATAAAATTTAGATCCAATCAAACGGAATAGGAATATAAAATCAGGAAATTCATCACCTGCAATACTACACATGTGACCTATGTTTTAGAATGTGAGTGTGGATATCAGTACACAGGGAGGACCAACTTCAGACTGAAGATGAGGATTGTAGTACACAGAATATAGTATTTAGTCACACAACATTTATAGTCCAGCAGAGGGAAATGGAGCTTACTTAACCCATATATATTTTTACCTGCTATTTATACCTGGTATTCAGTGATATTAATTAAATATTTTTTAATCAATGTTTTACTAATATAATTCTCAGTTTTATTTCTATCCTTTGGTTTATTTGTTCATTTATCTAATTTCCTTTTTTGGAAATAAAGTAATGGTTATAGATTATAGATATTTTTATTATGAGATGAAGCCATGTTATATATGGTTTGTATATTTTTAAATTTAAATGCACTCTGTATCCATCTAAAATGTTTTTAATTTACATAAATTACAGGGGCTGTATATTTATTTTTTTTACTAGTTATGGTGGCGATCAGCGACTTATAGCGGGACTGTGACATTGCGGTGGACAAATTTGACACTAATCTACTCTTTTGACACTTTTTTGGGGACCAGTGACACTAACACAGTAATCAGTGCTAAAAATATGCACTGTCACTATACTGACACTGGTAGGGTAGGGGTTAACATCAGGGGCGATCAAAGGGTTAAATGTGTTCCTAGAGAGTGCTTGCTAACTGTGGGGGATGTGCTTTTACTGTGGGAAGGCAGAGATCCATGTTTCTGCTTAGCAGAGACACAGGATCACTACCTTCCCCTCTGACAGAATGGAGATCTGCCTTGTTTACATAGACAGACACAGGAGAGTCGCCTTGCTGCTGTATATGTACCTATACAGTTGGAAAGTGGTTAAAAGACATTTCTTTTGAAATCTCTGAAAATATTGGCTACTAGAAAATGGCGTCATCCTGGCTTCTGGTCCTGCCTTGGGGTACGCCCTCCAATCAAAGCTTGAGTCCTATTATAAATACCTCCAGTAAAATGGTGTCAACTTCACTTACTGAAGACGTATGCCTGTGCAAAATGCATAGAGGCTGAGAAGTTGACGTCATTTCCGGTTTTTGATCCTGTGTAGTTTCTGGTGTTCCGTCAAAATAGCCAATTCATCAAGATTTCCAATTACTTCACTTCCCGTTACTGTAAACCGTCAGTAATTGGAGTTTTCAACGACTTGCTGTTTTGACACAATACCAGCAACCATATACACTCTAGTACACGGTATTATGAGTGGATATTGTTAGTCCGCTCCAATACTAACCAACAAAATGGCCTCTGTTGTGTCAAAACAGCAAAGTCTTTGTGTACCAGAGTGTACACGCTTGCCGGTGTTGTGTCAAAATGGCAAGTCATCGAAATCTCCAATTATTGATGGTTTACAGTAACCACAATTGACATAATTGTAGATCGTGATTAATTGGCTTTTTTGAGCAGCGGGGATAATCTACTCCAGACTGAGAAAACTGTATATGTTGGCGATCTTTATTGCGATTGGCATACATAAACCATTTTTTACGCTTGTTTTTTAAATAAATGGTATCACACATTGGGGGTCATTTACTATAACTCCAGGAAGTACTGGGCACTATGGCAAATAATAGAGCCCATTTTAGCCAAATGGAAACAAAACGGCGAATTTGCGCATGAAAATCAGCGATATAAGTGGAGAACAAACGTTTGTAAATTCTAAATTGCCACTAATTAGCACTTCCGCGTATATACAAATTATAAAATTCTTATCAAGTTGTTATATAGCACTGTACTGTAGCCATGATCCATGTATGTGAAAGAAACATTTTTTATCAGAGATGTGCTCTAGCTCCCGTGCATCTTTTGATTTATATTGCAATTAGTATTCCTAGTTTTTTTTTTCCTTCTTTTGCTAAGAAATGCAGTTCTGAATAATTATTACATAGTAATGTCTGCTATTCTGTAAAGTTACATGTATTAATCATTTAGGTTACCTATTTGTTGTATGTTGTTTTTTTTCATGTTTTTGATTTATTATTTATTAATTTAGTTGACTATAAAGCAGTAATTATTTATGTTCATTCTTTAATAATACTACACTATTATGCAGGTCTTGTACTTAGCACAATGGCTTAGTGGTCTGCTTGGATATCTCCACACCACTCATGGTATGAGTTCAAACAACAGCCAACCTACCATCCACCAGCTGTGTTTATTTTTTCAGTGCACAAGTGAATTAAAATAAACAAACAAATAAATGTAAACTGCCCTTTAGCTAGTGTGTGGTGTTTGGAATGTCACATCATATTATAATTGAATACTTACATACCATTGCATGCATTTAAAGAGTTAATACAATAAAAACTTTCACATTAAACTGCATTGGCTACTTGGCAATCACCTATTTTCAGTAAATATATATACACGTATATTTGTGTTGCTTTGGCTAATTGGCTAACTGGCATTCTTCTTTTCCCACGAATGCAATCTTTTAGGATTTTTCTGTGGGATTTGAATCCATGAGTCTTTCAATACCTGAATGTTTGAAGGTAGAGGTGCTAACTGCTAGCCTATTGGGCTGAGCACAATTATACATACAAAATACTTTTACTAGTGTTTGATGTGTTATATACTATACAATAAAGTTTATCAAATGTAAACTGCTTGTTAGCTAGTTTGTGGTGTTTGGAGATTCACACCATAATATTAGTGAATACTTACATACCATTGCAAGCATTTGAAGAGTTAATACAATAATATCAACCACATTAAAGTGTATTGGCTACTTGGCATATACTGTATTCTGCTTTGGCTAATTGGCTAACAGTAATTCTCCTTTTCTCCACCAATAGTAATCTTTTAGGATTCTTCTGTGGGGTTTGAACCCATGAGTCTTTCAATACCTGAATTTTTGAAGGTAGAGGTGCTAACTGCTAGCCTATTGGGCTGAGCACAATTATATATACAAAATACTTTTACTAGTGTTTGATGGTTTATATACCATACAATAAAGTTTATCAAATGTAAACTGCTTGTTAGCTAGTGTATGGTAGACATGTGCATTCGTTTTCGTCCGAATGCATTTTTGTCAGAATTTCAGGTATTTTTGTTATCGTTTTAACAAACGATAACGAAAGTGCAGAGTCCGAAAAACGAAAGATCCGATATAAACAAATGCTTTATTTTCGTTTTCGTTGCTACAACAGTTTGATATAGATAGGAGATTCGACATGATGATGACAATAACAATCTGTCCATCAAACCTGTGGTCGAATGTGCCTAACCTTAGCTCTATTAGTCCAAGATTATTCTACATAGAGAGAAAAGATTCGACGTATAGAGGAAAGATTCGACGTAGGGGAGGAAAGATTCGACGTAGAGAGAAAAGGTTCGACGTAGGGGAGGAAAGATTCGACGTAGAAGAGGAAAGATTCGACGTAGGGGAGGAAAGATTCGACGTAGGGGAGGAAAGATTCGACGTAGGGGAGGAAAGATTCGACGTAGGGGAGGAAAGATTCGACGTAGGGGAGGAAAGATTCGACGTAGGGGAGGAAAGATTCGACGTAGGGGAGGAAAGATAAATAAAAATAATGATGATGATGAATGTTATTGGCTGACTGTAACCAAAGAGGAGGAGCAGTAAAATAGCTAGAACTAAGTACACAGTACTTTGGCTTATGGTGTCTGTTGAAAGTTCTAAGAAGATTCGACGGAGCAGGTAAACTATATGGCGTCGCACAGTTTAGCTGCTCCGTCGAATCTTCTTTGAACATTCGACAGACACCATAAGCATTCAATGACAGATTCGACCTTAATTAGGATTTTCGGACAAATGCAATTTTTAACGAAAAACGAAATAAATAACAACGAATTTCGGGAGTAACTAAATAAATGTATTTTTTGGACGAAAACGAAATTCCGAAACGAAATATTTCAGTGTGCACATGTCTAGTGTATGGTGTTTTGGAGATTCACACCATAATATTAGTGAAGACTTATTTATTTTTATTTAAGGTACTTCTATAGTGCCGTCAATTTACGCAGTGCTTTACATATACATTATACACTAATATGGGCCCCTACCCTCAAGGAGCTTACAATCTAAGGTCCCTAACTCACATTCATATACTAGGGCCAATTTACCTACCAGCATGTCTTTGGAGTGTGGGAGGAAACCCACGCAGGCACAGGGAGAACATGCAAACTCCAGGCAGGTAGTCTTGTGGTGTGGTTGGGAATACGAACCAGCGACCCTTTTTACTGCTAGGTAGGGATGAGCAGACCCCCCCCCCCGTTCGGTTCTCACCAGAACATGTGAACAGGAAAAAAGTTTGTTCGAGCACGCGAACACCGTTAAAGTCTATGGGGGTCATTTACTATAGCGCCAGGAAGTACTGGGCACTATGGCAAATAATAGCTCCCATTTTAGCCAAATAAAATTTCAACAGGCGAATGTGCGAATGAAAAACTAGCGCTATTAGTGAGAAACACATGTTAGTAAATTCTAAGCTGGCGCTAATTAGCGCTTCCGCGTATATGCAAATGCCAATTCCTACCAAGTTGTTATATAGTACTGTACTGTAATCATGATCCATGTATGTGAAAGAAACATTTTTATGTGAGATGTGCTCTACCTCGTGTGCATCTATTGATGTATGTTGCAATTAGTATTCCTAGTTTTTTCCTTCTTTTGCTAACTAATGCAGTTATGAATGATTATTACATAGTAATGTCTGCTATTCTGTAAAGTTACATGTATTAAACATTTAGGTTACCTATTTGTTGTATGTTGTTTTTTATTTTTTAATTTAGGTGACTATAAAGCGGTAATTATTTATATTCATTCTTTAATCATACTACACTATTATGCAGGTCTCATACTTAGCACAATGGCTTAGTAGTCTGCTCAAATGTCTCCACAGCACTCATGGTACAAGTTCAAATACCAGCCAACCTACCATCTCCCAGCTGTGTTTATTTTTTCAGTGCACAAGCGAATTAAAATGAACAAACAAAAAAACATAATCTGCCCATTAGTTAGTGTGTGGTGTTTGGAATTTCACACCATAATAGTATTGAATACTTACATATCATTGCATGCATTTGAAGAGTTAATATAATAGAATCAGCCAAATTTAAAGTGCATTGGCTAATTGGCATTCACCTATTTTCAGCATATGCTGCTTTGGCTAATTGGCTAATAGTCATTTGCTTTTTTTTCATCAATTCAATCTTTTAGTATTTCTCTGTGGGATTTGAACCCATGAGTTCTTCAAGGTAGAAGTGCTGACCGCTAGCCTAATGGGTGTAGCACAGTCATACATAGAAAATACATTCACTAGTGTTTGATGTTTCTTCTCCCCGAGCTGTCTCTCCTGCTGCCACCATCTTCTCCCGCTGATGTGTTCTTCAGCGCAGCCGGTTACCCACTAAAAAAAAAAAAGCCGCTCTTCTTGTGGCTGTCTTCTGTGGCCATCCGATAATGTCACCCGGAGAGTCCGCTCCATGGCTATGTAAGAGACGCCACACAGCGAGTGACAACACAGTGGAGGAAGACCACCATGGAAGAAGAGCAGCTTTTTTTTATTAGCGGGTAACCAGCGGTGCGGAAGAACACAGCAGATGGAGAAGATGGCGGCGGTAGGAGAGACGGCTCTGGGAGAATACAGCTCAGGGAGAAGATGGAGGAGGGAGAGACAGCGTCTGGAGAAGATGGCTCAGGGAAGAAGACAGCTCGGAGCTATTCTACAATAAAGGACTTGTCAAAAACCGGCTATTAATTTTTTTACATTTCACTGCTTTTTTTGGTGAATGGGTAGGGGTAAAATGTACCCCATACCTATTCACATAGGGGGCAGGATCTGGGAGCCCCCTTGTTAAAGGGGGCTTCCAGATTCTGATAAACCCCCTGCCTGCAGACCGACAACTGCCGACCAGTGTTGTCGGGAAGAGGCCCTTGTCCCCATCAACATGGGGAAAAGGTGCTTTGGGGCATGTGGCCTGGTAAGGTTCAGAAGGGGAGGGTGCTCACTCGTCCCCCCCTATCCTGACCTCCAGGCTGCATGCTCGGATAAGGGTCGGGTATGGATTTTGGGGGCCCCACATCAAATTTATTTTACATTTTGGTGTGGGGTTCCCCTTAAAGTCCATACTGAAGGGCCTGGTATGTACTGGGGGGACCCTATGACATTTTTTTCCTTGAATTTTGGAATTCCATACCATAATATTATTGAATAAGTACATACCATTGCGTGCATTTGAAGAGTTAAAATATGGAATAAAGTAAGCTGATGTGCTTTGGCTAATTATGCTTCTGAGTACAATGCACACTTCTAGGAGGTGATGCTGTCAGTGGGATTTGAATTCATGGCTTGCACTTTTGGGGGCAGCAGGGTATACCGCTATGCTACAGAGCTGAGCACTTACCTACAGAGAAAATACAGTTACTAATGTTTGATTCAATACAATAATGTTTTGCATTTCAGGCATTAATATTATAGTAACAACCATGCTCGTGCCAATGTGGCATTGGCTAATAGGCATTTGCCTCTTTTCAGCATATGCTGCTGAGTACAATGCAAGCTTTCAGTAGGTGATACCATCTGTGTGATTTTCAGCCATATGAGCACAATTATATTGAGAACATATGTTTACTAGTGTTTGATGGTGGGACTACTTTATATTCTAGGTATAAAATAGTACTCAGCACAGTGACTTAGGCACCTTTCACACTTGTGCGACCTGAAAGTTGCAAGATTTTAATGCGACTTTAAGCAATGCTTGTGTAATCTTGAGGTCTATGGATGCAGGAGTCGCAGGGAAAGACACGCAACTTTCGCATGATTTTGCATCATTTTGCCGCAATTCCAGGGAATGCCTGTGTAAACTTGAGGTCTATGGACCTCAACTCGCATCAAAGTCAGACCAAAGTAGTACAGGGACTACGTTGAAGTCAGTGTTACTTGAAGTCGCACAGATATGAATGGTACACATTAAAAATCATGGGGTATGACTTGTCATATGACTCTGATGTCCAAAGTCGCACAAGTGTGACTCAGCCCGACTTTGTCAGCGATTTCAGAGACATCAGTGCACTTTCCTGCACAGATGTCTAGTGAAATCACATAGGTCCCAACTGTTCTTTAAGAAGGTGTCCTATGCCTACCTACTTTTGCTAATAGGTGTCCCTTATACCCATCTCAAAATGTTGGGAGGTAAGAAATCACCCCCTGAAGTCGCCCAAAGTAGTGCAGGAACTACTTTTGGGAATCGTTGTGGCGTCGTACCAATTCGGACAGTTCCATTGCCATCAATAGGCGCCGATTTGGCCTACAATTTGACATGTCAATTCAGACCTATGTGAACATGGGTGAAGTTGCATAGATATTAGAGCTGCACGGTTCTGGCCAAAATGAGAATCACAATTTTTTTGCTTAGAATAAAAAGATCATGATTCTCGCGACGTAAAATCTTTCACATTATCCCACAAAAAATTGGGCTAACTTTTCTTTTTTTTTTTTTTTAATTCATTAAAGTACTTTTTTCCAAAAAAAATTGCATTTGAAAGGCGCAAATACAGTGTGACATAAAATATTGTAACAACCACCATTTTATTCTCTAGGGTCTCTACTAAAAAATATATATATATAATTTTGAGGGGTTTTAAGTAATTTTCTAGCAAAAAAAAATGATTTTAACCTGAAACCAACAAATGTCAGAAAAATGTTTAGTGTTTAAGTAGTTAAACTTTCCTCACTTACACATAATTCTATTTAATTGACAAATTGTTACAAGGTTTCTAGTTAAGTTCACTGATAAAGAATGTTCTAATTCTTGGCAGACTTCCTGGTTTTTCGGCTGTGGCTTCAGAAGAGCAGAGAGAGTTCTTTGCACAGCAAGAATCGTGAAACTCTTTTTTCAAGATCGTAAAGGGGAAAAAAATCACGATGACGATTAATCGTGCAGCTCTAATAAATATGCATGGAAATCAAGGGGGACAACTTTTCATGTGACTCTGAGGTCCAAAGCTCCATGAAAAGTCACCCAAGTGTGAAAGTAACCTAATGCGATTAATTGATAACACCTTTGAATAAGGCCCCATTTGCACTTGTGCGACCTTAAAATTGCACAGCTTTGTCATGACTTGAAGCAATGTCTGTGTAATCTTGTGGTGTATGGACCTCAAATTGCATCAAAGTTAAACCAAGGTAGTGCAGGGACGAATTTGCTACACCTTCAGGATGCACAAGTGACAATAGGGCCAAATTCAAAGGTGTTAGCCTTGAATCTCATTCACACTGCTGCGACCTGAAAGTCACACTATTTTGCTGCCACTTTGTCTCTGCAACTTGGCCCCAACTTCTGGGAATGCCTGTGTAATATTGTACCCGATATACCTCAAGTCACACCAAAGTAGTACAGGGACTACTTTGAAGTTGGTGCGACTTAAAGTAGCACAGATATGAATGGTTGTCATTGAGAATCATGGGGTACAACTTGTCATGCAACTCAGAGGTCCAAATTTGCTGGAAAATTCGCCCAGCTGTGAAACAAGTCATATATATTTTAATAAAAGGAGCTCTCATTTATACTTGCATAGTCCTTACTGATTTACATCAGCAGAACAAATGCAGGAAGTGATGTGTGCACATGGGACAGAAGCAAATGTGTGGTGATGCCAAACAAATCAATGAACCCCACCCACACCAAATCTAACTATGACATCCACCCCCACATTGATTAAGTACAAGTACATATCCTACACTTACCCGGCCAATGAGCAGCACCTCCTCTCTGCTAAAGAGACCTCGCCATGTCCAACTAGATGGAGATTCTGACCAGCACAGGAACTTCCGGGTGCATACAATGACTAATTTCCAGGTCAGAAGGTGAAACCACGCTTTTGTTTGCAGCTGCGAATATTTGATCTAAACCATGATTCGTATTTTTTATTTTCAGATATGCAAATCTGTATTTCTACATATATTTGAAGGTAAACTTAAGGGAGTTTGATAAGAAATGGTGTCCCTGGGTTAGCAGCAGGTGAATTACAAAGAAAAAAGGCCCAGTTTGAGCCCTGGTTCACACTGACAGCAGGAGGAAAGCGTTCAGCTGAACTCCCACAATTTCATTCCTGCATGTCAGTCCCGACTGTGGGGGCAACATCAGAGACATCAGTGCAGGTTTCTGCCCCAATATCAGTACAAATCGCACCAATTAGAACAGTGCAATTGCCACAGATTTGACATGTCAAATCACACCAATGTGAACCAGAGCTGACACCAGCTATCCACCAGCTGAATTCATTACCTGCAATTCTCCACAGCTGTTAATGATAAAGGTGGAATCTTTATATATAACTTGCAGTTGTGCAGAAGGCTAGGTTTACATTGGAGCGATTGGTCATGCGATTTGAGAGATCAAATCGCATGACTACTGGCAATGGCACTGTTCCAATCGATGCAACTTTTTTTGTGGCACCGCATCAATTTGCTAAAGTAGTTCCTGCACTACTTTTGCTGATTTCAGGCGTGACTTCAATAGACATTTGTGTATGAAGCCACCTGAAATCACACTGACCTTGCTACTTTGAAATCGTGCTACTTCAAGTGAAGTAGCGCAATTTCAAAGTAGCATGTGAACCAGGGCAAAGAGATTAGTTTTTTGGTGCACAAATACATATTGAAATAAAATATAAAAGAGATATTGCACTTTCCCAAAACCACCACCCACAAAAACTAAAAAGAAAGAAAAGTAGAAGGAAAAAAAAAAAAAACACACAAACACACAAACACACACACACACAAACAAATGTACTTTTATTTTACCAGCAGAAAAAAAAAAAAAAATTAAATTTACTAGCTTCAAAAAAATTTGGACAGGATATATGGTGCTACATTTAGCAACGGAATTTTAAGGGACTTGCTCATAGGAGCTTATAATCTAAAACTAGACAAAACCTTAGAGTGGACACAGCTTTAATTTCAGTGTATAACAGGCAACACATCACATTATTATTTGCAAGATTATAGAAACATACTTAACAGTCATTCTTACAAAGCATTCCAACATAATATTGCAAAAGACTTATTCAAAACACCCACCACCAGCCCACAATCCACACATACATACATTGGTGACCATGTTCTGCTGGAAGCTGCATTTCGGTGTACACGATTAAACGAGATCAAAAATAGTAGGTCAGCAGATGCTTCCAAACGATGTTTGCATGATCAGACAGGAACAATACACACACAACATTGACAGCATGGCCACATAAAGCCACTTTTGATTGACAAAATGCACAAGAATTTCATCAAATCTCCCAATATCATTCCTTCTCCCTCACAACAAAAAAACCTGACCTTCTCAGGCCAAACGAACCCCCCCTACTGCAAGCCTTTATATAAGAGAGGTTGTATTGTTAGCACACTGACACACCCAATAGAAGTACACGCCCACCAGTATCTTTCAATCTGTCTCTTCATGTATGTCTAAAGTGATTGCACCTGATGAGCAGGAACACATAATAGTATTTGCAACTGTGTTAGCCTTGGCTATGTGCATCAAATCTCCAACTACAGGACAAAGATCAAAGTCCATTTGCATCCACATAAACAAAGCAACAGTTTTCTAAGCATATGTACCCGTGCAGTGTAAACCCTAAAATTTGAAATGTCCAAGTCCCTGGGCATGATTAGTGCTAATAAACATTAACATCAGTCCCTGGCTGCAATGAGCTTCCAATATAAAGTCCAAAATTAACTTTCTTACATTAGAACCTATTTCGACAGGAGACAAATAAGGTGCCAGCATGTCTTTAGATTGTGGTGAGAAACCCACACAGGGAGAACATATAAACTTCAACACAAGCATTAGCATGTTGGGGAATTGAACCAACATCCCAGGTGCTGCTGGACAGAACTGCTACCCACTTAGCCACCAGGCAGCCTCACACATGTTCTCTGCATCTCTGTGGTGTGGACCAGCCCTAAGTCCATAGCCATGCTCAGTGTCACAAGCAATATACAGTATATTGGCATAAGTATTGGGATGCCTGCCTTTAAACACACATGAACTGTAATGGCATCCCAGTATTAGTATTGGGTTCAAAACTCATTTGGCCCACCCTTTGCAGCTATAACAGCTTCAACTCTTCTTGTCCACAAGGTTTAGGAGTGTGTCTATGGGAATGTTTGACCATTCTTCCAAGTGCATTTGTGAGGTCAGGCACTGATGTTGGACAAGAAGGCCTGACCTACAGTCTCCTCTCTAATTTATCCCCAAGGTGTTCTGTTGTGTTGAGGTCAGGACTCTGTGCAGGCCAGTCAAGTTCTTCCACCCCAAAATCACTCATCCATGTCTGTATGGACCTTGCTTTGTGCACTGGTCCAAATGATTTGGTGGAGGGGGATTATGGTGCGGGGTTGTTTTTCAGGGGTTGGGCTTGGCCCCTTAGTTTCAGATAAGGGAACTCTTAAGGCGTCAGCATACCAAGACATTTTGGACAATTTCATGCTCCCAACTTTGTGGGGACAGTTTGGGGAAAGCCCCTCCCTGTTCCAACATAACTGCACACCAGTACACAAAGCAAGGTCCATAAAGACATGGATGAGCAAGTTTGGGGTGGAGAAACTTGACTGGCCTGCACAGAGTCCTGGCCTCAACCCGATATAACACCCTTTGGCTGAATTAGAGTAGAGACTGCAAGCCAGGCCTTCTCATCCAACATCAGTGCCTGGCCTCACAAATGCACTTCTGGAAGAATGATCAAACATTCCCATAGGCAGACTAAACCTTGTGGACAGCCTTCCCAGAAGCTGTTCTAGCTGCAAAGGGTGGGCCAAATCAAATTTTAACCCTACGGACTAAGACTGGGCTGCCATTAAAGTTCATGTGTGTGTAAAGGCAGGCGTCCCAATACTTTTGGCTATATAGTGTATCTGGAAAAGACCTACAATGGTGGTGGAACCCTCCTACACATAACTACTACAATTAGACATAGTTATAGGACCTGGGAGATGAGACAACTTCTCTACATGAAGTAACATGGTTTGGATTTGAACTCAGACCTTCAGGGATACTAAGCAGAAGTTCTAACCTCTAAGTCTAAGCCATGGAGCTGCCACGTGTGAGACCATCCTACACATAACTACACATAAATACACATAAATCCTGCATTTCTATGGACATACAGGTGATGGAATTACATTACTCAAGAGTTATTCTTCTTGATTTATTCTGTGATATTTGGTGTTTTTTTGTGGGTGAGAGTAGAATATTACCCTCAAATTTTTGGGAATTACATTTTGATTTCTGATGTTGGTACACATATCACATTTTTTGGGCTTAAATTCTGAATATTTGGAAATAATAAAAAGCACAAAAAATTGTGATTCATTTTAAATTTGTATCAGCAATGGTATTGTTTGTGGATTGTAAAGACATCTGTGTGAGTTTGGGGTAAAGATTGTGGTGAGATGAAGAGTAACAAGTGAAAGTGACAGAGAAAAATATATTTTACCAAAAAATCAAAACATTCCACATTCTAGCATTCTTAAAATCAAAATATTTTAAGTAGAAGCAACAATGTTGCAAAGGAAAATTTATTTCACAGAAAGATACATTTCATCTCAACATTAAAAGGTTTTTTGGTGAAAGTTAGGATTGTTCCATTAGAATCAATGACTGAAACTTCATTTGGACTAAATTAGAGCAGATTTTAACTCCCAAAAAATGCTCTCTAATTAGCTCTCATTTTGGTATTTACTATAGCTCCAGGTAAAAAAGACACTTGAGTTAAAATGAGAGTTATTTTCAGGTCTGAGCATGCTCAGTTGTGTTGGCACCTAGTTGTCCAAAACGGGGAATTTTTCACTTTTCAGACTTTTAAAGATATTTCAGTGTAGAAATCACTTTTCCTGACAGGCTCCATGGCAGCATACGTGTGGGTTGACCCCTCCTCCATAACTACCCAATAGGACCCCTCCCATATAAATTTCAGCTGTGGGCTCTCAGCCGTGTTCCTTTTTTGTCCTCCTCCGTAGGACCTTATGTTTGGTTTTCCTACCTGAAGACGATGTCCTGCGATCGTATCGGCCGACCGATGTGATGTCTCATCCCTCCAATAAGCCTTGACTGTTAGCAGGGTATGGAGTGTATTGCAGAGTAAAGCGCTGAAGAGCTGGAGTCATTTTGAATGAAAAGCGCGCACAGGCCGATCGCCTAGCAGTATGCAGGTGGCCATTATCTGCCAAAAAGCCCGGTGTGTGTATGGATGTTCCGGCCGAGTCGATCGTAGGTGGTGGTGAGCCATGTATCGCCTTCATGGCAGCAGTGTATATATTTCTTGTTGTTTGTCTTTCTATCTGTGTGCCCTTTGTTTATTCGCCTATGCAGCGGCTGGTTCCCTGTGCGTTCCAGCCGCCGCTCCCTCTACTTCCGGGTTCTGCCCGCGTTCTGCGCAGGAACAGTCCCGGAACGAAAGCGAGGCCTGGTTTCGCGCATGCGCATGAGGACCGTAGGCCTGGCATGGCCGTGACGTCACGCGGCGCCAGTTTTAAAAGCCTGGGGAGACTTGCAGAGCTCGGGAATGATCGTGGGTAAAAGGCCCACAAAAGGGGCTTCTACTAGTAACCAGGACTCCACTAAGTCCTTTTGAAATTGGGCCCGCTCAAACATGTCAGGTGGGGGCTCGTCTGCTCCACTTCAGACATGTTTGGGCGGCCTCAATTTGGGATTTCTGGACGGTCAAAACAGTGTCCTCAGGCCACACCTGGGTCTTCAACAGCACTCCCAGACTAAGATTCATACCAACAAATCTTCCAAGTTCAGGGGAGAAGAGACAAGTTCTTTTAGCTTACATAAGCTCTTTATTAACTCAAAACGCAGCCATTCCTGTTCCAGATGGCGAACGAGGAGAAGGCATGTATTCCCCTCTGTTTCTGGTGCAGAAGAAGAACGGCACATGGAGGCCTGTTATAGACCTGACTCATCTCAACCGGTTTATCCGAAAGGAAAAATTCAAGATGGAGTCACTATTAACGATTCAACAATCAGTTCATCTAGGAGACTGGTTGGTGTCAATAGACTTGAAAGACGCCTACTTTCATGTCCCAGTGGCAGCAGACTTCCAAAAGTTCCTTCGCTTCGCTGTAGACGATCAACACTTACAATTTACCTGCCTTCCATTTGGTCTCACGACATCACCTCGGGTGTTTTCCAAGGTTCTGCTGGCTGTGGTTGCTCTGCTCCGAGTCAAAGGAGTTCATCTTCACCACTATCTAGACGACCTCCTCCTTCTAGCCCAAGACAGGGGTCAGCTTCTAGAGCACAGGAGTCTAGTAATTACCACTCTCCAAGAGTTTGGGTGGCTCCTGAATTTGGAGAAAAGTCACCTGATTCCATCTCAGTCTCTCATATTTCTAGGTGCCCATTTCAACACACTAGAAGGCACCATCTCGCCACCCGAGGAGAAGATTGTGGTGATCCGGGACAGGATCCGTTCAACACTTGCTTCATCTCACCTATCCGCTCTTCAATGTCTGAAGGTGATTGGCACAATGGCAGCCACCATTCCCATGGTGAAGTGGGCTCAATGGCACACTCGCCCATTCCAGAAAGGGTTTCTCCAGCAATGGAATTCTCCCAGCAAGAATCAGCGCATCCTCCTCACTCCATCCATGAGAGAGTCTCTCCTTTGGTGGCTCCAAGGGAAGAATCTCCGCAATTGCCATTCAATTCTCCCCATCACATGGGTCACAGTGACCTCAGATGCCAGCAATCGGGGCTGGGATGCTCATTGCCTGTCAGAAGTGGCTCAGGGCAGATGGAACTCACCATCTCAGAAGACTGTATCCAACATTCTGGAACTTCGAGCGGCCTTTCAGGCGCTCAGATCCTTCTACCATCTGATAAAGAACTCCTCAGTGATGCTCCAGTTGGACAATACAACCGCTGTGGCCTATATAAGGAAACAAGGTGGGACTCGCAGCTGGTCCCTCCTACGGGAGGTGGAGCCAATCATGAACTGGGCTCAGAAGAATCTGTCCAACATTTCGGCAGTCTACATTCCGGGGGTCCAGAATGTTCAGGCGGACTATCTGTCCCATGTTTAAATGGACAACAACGAGTGGTCCCTGCACAAAGAGGTGTTCAAATGGCTCCTGACACTGGGAGTGTCTCCAGAGGTGGATCTGTTTGCATCCCCATGCAATTACAAACTCACCAAGTATTACTCGAGGTTCCGGGATCCCCAAGCATATGGGATAGATGCTCTCACGGATCGGTGGAGGTTCAACAAGGCGTATGCCTTCCCTCCGGTGTCTGTGATACTCCAGTTTCTCCGCAGGCTCAGAACAGAGGAAGTGAAAGTCATGGCAGTGATACCGTTTTGGCCCAACAGGCCATGGTTTCCCCTCTTAACTCTCCTCAGTTATCGGGAGTCAATCCCTCTGCCTCTCAGGGCGGATCTTCTATCCCAAGGTTCTATCCTGCATCCATGCCCTGCTCATCTACATCTCAGGGTTTGGTTTTTGAGAGGGGAAGGCTTGAAGCCTTAGGTTGTCCAGAAGAAGCCATCCCGACGCTTCTGAATGCCAGATGGAAGAGCACTAATAGAGTGTTTGAACGTATCTGGTCCAAGTTCACAGAGCACATGGCCTCTAGACCTAATCCTTGTGGTTCTCCAAAAATCCAGGATATCCTCAGCTTTCTGCAAACAGGGTTGGCAGCCTCTAGCAGTAAGTTTCCTTTGTGTGCAAATATCAGCCATCTCGGCATTTACAGGAGTTTCATGGGCCAACCACGCCCTGGTTCGCCAATTCTTCAAGGGTGCTATCAGGCTAAGACCTCAAAGGAAACCAAGATTCCCTAAATGGGATCTTCCCCTTGTTCTAGATTTCCTTTCCACGCTTGGAACAGATCCTGAAAATCCTCTATCAGTTAAAGACCTCACACTCAAGACCGTCTTCCTGGTGGCAGTAACTTCAGCCAAAAGAGTGTCTGAAATCAGGAACTTAGGTTCCAAAGAGCCTTTCCTGACCTTTTTTCCGGATAGAGCAGTATTAATTCCCATGTTGGGCTCAAACCCTAAAGTGACATCTATTTTTCACGAAAATCAGGAAATTGTGTTGCCTACCTTTAGCACAACAGAAGGTCAAGATGTCCATCCCCTTGATATGGGACATACTTTGGGTCAATACTTGGAAGCTACAAAATCGTTTAGACAGACAGATTTTCTTTTCATTCTTCTACAGGGTAAAAATAGAGGAAAGCGGGCCTCAATCAGACCCATCTCTGCTTGGATAGTACAGACCATTCAAAGGGCTTATAAAGCGAAGGGCTTGGCTCCTCCAGAGGCAGTGACTGCTCACTCAACTCGGAGTATTTCAACCTCGTGGGCGGCTTCTCTTCATGTCGCACCCGAAGTCATATGTAGAGCGGCTTCTTGGTCATCTATCAATACGTTTGTTTCCCACTATTGCGTTGAACCAGCCGCTTTGTCATCCATTAATTTTGGTTTGAAAGTGCTGTCAGTGGACAGTGTTAAATAAATTTATTTTCTTGCTCAGCATTGTGCCCACCCGGGTGTGTTTGGCGAGTTATTTCCCACACGTATGCTGCCATGGAGCCTGTCAGGAAAACGGAAAATTTATATCAAATACTTACCGTAATTTTCCTTTCCTGATAGGCTCCATGGCAGCAGGAGTCCCTCCCAATGCTTGGAGTAGGCTAGTTACGAAACACGGCTGAGAGCCCACAGCTGAAATTTATAAGGGAGGGGTCCTATTGGGTAGTTATGGAGGCGGGGTCAACCCACACGTATGCTGCCATGGAGCCTATCAGGAAAGGAAATTTACGGTAAGTATTTGATATAAATTTTCCATTTTTCACACAGTTTAAAAGCAGATAATCTTTAAATAATATACCGCATATTTCAGTACCATTTAGGCAATTATATCATGTTCTAAACATTATTTCCATGTGCAATTCTCTAGGTTTTAGCAGAGTAAGGGTTTGGGCGCTATTTAGTTTCAGGGAGCTATAGTAAATTCGATTTTGGGAGTATTTTCTCACCAGCGCTATAGTGAATACCGTTTTTCTAATAGCGCTAATTCGCGCTAAATTGCTGCGAATTAGCGCTAATTCGCGGCAATTTGCGCGAATTAGCGCCATGGCACTATAGTAAATGACCCCCTATATGTCCCCTATTGTTGGGATTTCTTTCTGTTCTGGTACATGAGGAATATCTGAACCCACGAGGAGAGAAGAGAAACAGCTGTGGGGATGATAGCTTTTACATCTACAGGTTCACTGAGTGCTTGTTGATCAATTAGATCTGGTGAGTGCATTATTTGTCAGCACGTAGTGGAGCACATTTTGGTGTTTTGGAAGAGGTTTTGCTGCACCATACTGTGTACCTGGTGATTGGACTCACACATAATGGACTCATAGGACACAAGCACGTTTAGTCTGTGGATTTGGATTGTATGGACATTTTGTCATATTGTAAAATTGGAATGATGTTATATCACTGTTGAAGGGTTTGTTTATACAGATTTGGGCAAGGGCCTCTTTATATTCCTATTTAGTTTCATAAAGCACCATTTGGCATTTACAGGGGCAGTCGCTCCCACTTATCAAAAAAAAAATATATATATATATATATTTTGGGAGTGAGGTGCCCACATGTTATTAATTGCACTGAATATTTATATATTTTTAAACTTTTTCAAAAATGTATTTGAGTCTCTCTAGAGAGATTCATAGCGCCTAGCACTCACTTTAATATTGTATATACTTTTATGTACAACATCTGCATGTAAATGGTTAAAATCTCCCATGAGAACATTAACCAAAGCCCAACAATGTAATTGCGATTTGTGTCCTAGTTTGTGATATCTTTCCTTACTTCC
Organism: Aquarana catesbeiana; assembly: GCF_042186555.1. Taxonomy (NCBI): domain Eukaryota; kingdom Metazoa; phylum Chordata; class Amphibia; order Anura; family Ranidae; genus Aquarana; species Aquarana catesbeiana. The sequence continues at coordinate 499,322,087 of NC_133327.1, read as the reverse complement.
TGTCTGAGGTAACATTAATCATCATAACGGAACACAATAAAAACTTGAAAGAGGATCTAAAAATGTTCCACACTTTAAAAGGGTTTTGGCTAGATTTTGACTCTAAAGCTGCCCATGTAGCCCTACCCACAACTCGCCAGTTCAACCAGTTTTATCAGCAACAGTGTTTAGGTTGTTTAGAGATTATCTAAAAATTGCATAAAGTTGACCTCATGAGCTTATGCTTGCTATTATATGGAAACAACTAATCAAACTCCTACTGTGCTTGACCAGTAAAATTGGCTTTGTGTATCATTTGGTGTCTTCAGTGGCAATGCGCTAACACACAATTCAGTGGCATTTTGTCCACAAGTTTCCAGTTCTCTGCCACAATAATGTGGTTTAATGCAAAATAAATGGAACACTTATAAATTAAAAATTAAACTGAGAAATGTGAAAGACTCTTGCATCTGCTGCCAGAAGTGGGTAGACCACTGAAGTGCAGGGATCTCTCCATTGCAGCCCACAAGATGGTAAATGAATTGGGACTCTTCTTCTATCCTTCAGTTTTAAGTGCTTTCCCTCCATTGGCTAAATAGGTCATACTTTTACGTCCAAACGTACAATGGCAAGGCAGGCCAGCACTGGGCACACCTCAGCTTTAAGGTTTTCATCTTTTATTCCATGAAAAAACTAATTGAATGAGAGGTGTTTTGAGCAGGCTTTTTTTTCTGGAATGAAACAGTACTCTAAACTGTCACCTCCAATACTGAGCCTGTACTCATCGACTTTCCTTCTGTCACTTCTAAACACAGAAGGTGGTAGAGGAAATGTTCATTCTTCTGCCCAGCTTCTGTGTTTTTAAATGACAGTGCACCTCTCTGGGCAGCTCCATCACAGAACTCTCTCTGCACCATATGACTTCAGAGGAAGTGGTAGAAAAGTTACAGAGCCTCATCAGTCTCTCTTGCAGCCCTTGTCAACACCCTCCCCCTCCTCCCCTGGAGCCAACAATGGTGACCTTTTTCTCTACTCCTGTGGCACTCTTAGCGGTATACTTAGGGGAGATAGCTGGGGGTTATTCTACACTACCTCCTTCCACCATCACTGCAGTTCTCACTACCTCAAGAGCACCTGCACCCCTATAGTAAGTACTATCTGCTCTTCTACAGCAGCCCACCTTTCTGCCATTCTGTCCTGGGGATGAAGTATTTACAAGTTGAGGGAGAGCTCTGTACTTGGGGGGAATTTAAGGGGGGGGGGGCTCTGTACTGGAGGGAATTTGGGGAGAGCTCTATACTGGAGGGTTGAGAGGAGAGATTTGGTAGAGGTAGGTAGAGAGCTCTGCACTGGGTGGTATATGGGGAGAGGAAAATTTTGGTTGTACACTGGCATGTGTATTGTTAACTCCTGAGCCGTAGATCCTGTGCAATATACACTCCTGTTGCCTGTGTCCCAAACCAATGAAGAGATTGGCAGAGAGGGATAGCAGACACTGAATGGTTGGTGAGGTGGTTGAGTCTGGCAGCAGCATTCATGATAGTCTGAAGGGAGTTAGCCTATGTAAAGGTAACCCAATAAAGAGGAAATTGCAGTAGTCAAGGTTAGAAATAACCAGGGATTGAATTAGAAGCTTTGCTGTGTCATTGGTTAAAAAGGGGTGTATTTTGGAGATGTTGTGGGGGGGTGAGGTGTCAAGATTTGGACAGTGATTGAATGTGATGCTGAAAGGTTCAGGATTACACCTAGCATGCTGGCATGCGGGGACAGTCTGGTAGTTGTGCCATCAATCCTGACAGAGAAGTATTTGTTAGGGAAGAAAATATTATTAGCTTGGTTTTGGATAGATTGAGTTTGAGGAAGTGGTATGACATCCAGGCTGATATGTCTGCCAGTAAATTAGTGATGCGTGAGGAGACTGATGGAGTGAGCTGAGGGGTAGTAAGCTAGATTTGGATGTTATAAGCATAGAAATGGTATTGAAACCATGGGAGGCTGTCAGCAGACCCAGAGAGGAGGTGTATATCGAATATAGAAGAGGACCAAGAACAGAACCTTTGGGGACAGAGGAGAGAAGGAGGTAGAATTGTAAATGACGTTAAAGGTGCAGTGGGATAGGTAGGATGAGAACCAACAAAGTGTACAGTCATGGAGACCAAAGGTGTGGAGTCTTTTCAGGAGGAAGGGTGGTCAACTGTATCAAAGGCGTCAGGAGGCAGGAGGGGTGGAGGCAGTTGAGTCTAAGTAGAGCATTAGAAAAGAGTTTATAGAGACTGGATGAGAGGTTATTAATGAGAGTGATAAATAGGTCTGTTTGGCAATGTGAAGACAAGAATTGTATTTTTGGAGGGCAAAATTCATTTTGGTTGAAGTCTCTCTGAGACTTATGCCCCGTATACACGGTCGGATTTTCCGACGGAAAATGTGTGATAGGACCTTGTTGTCAGAAATTCCGAACGTGTGTAGGCTCCATCAAACATTTTCCATCGGATTTTCCGACACACAAAGTTTGAGAGCAGGCTATAAAATTTTCCGACAACAAAATCCGTTGTCGGAAATTCCGATCGTGTGTACACAAATCCGACGGACAAAGTGCCACGCATGCTCAGAATAAATAAAGAGACGAAAGCTATTGACCACTGCCCCGTTTATAGTCCCGACGTACGTGTTTTACGTCACCGCGTTCAGAACTATCGGATTTTCCGACAACTTTGTGTGACCGTGTGTATGCAAGACAAGTTTGAGCCAACATCCGTCGGAAAAAATCCTAGGATTTTGTTGTCGGAATGTCCGAACAAAGTCCGACCGTGTGTACGGGGCATTAGTCTTACACCACAGACATTCAAGAGTATGGCTACATTTTTTTAAACTTCTGGTGTCCTGTGTTTGCCAACATTGTAGTGGTCAGGGCCCTATTGTGTGTAGTGAGGTGGAGGTGAGCGTGTCCAGGGAGGATGTTGTAGATAGAGGAGGCTGTTTTAATCACACACATAGGTTGGACTTGATGGACTTGTGTCTTTTTTCAACCTCACCTACTATGTAACTATGTAACTATATGAGGCTAGGGCAGGACAGAGGTGAGATTTTGTCATAGAGGTGGTCAATAGCAGCATAGAGAGTAGAATGGTTAAAGTGGCTAAGATTTCTATGGGTAACCATTAGGCAATTGGAGGAAAAGGAGGGATATGACATACTCCTAACCACTGCACTTTGTATGCTGGGTTTATATGACATACCCCTGACCACTGCACTCTTTATGCTCTATTTTATATTATATACAGTATCTCACAAAAGTGAGTACACCCCTCACATTTTTGTAAATATTTTATTATATCTTTTCATGTGACAACACTGAAGACATGACACTTTGCTACAATGTAAACTACTGAGTGTACAGCTTGTATAACAGTGTAGATTTGCTGTCTCCTCAAAGTAACTCAACACACAGCCATTAATGTCTAAACCGCTGGCAACAAAAGTAAGTACACCCCTAAGTGAAAATGTCCAAATTGGGCCCAATTAGCCATTTTCCCTCCCTGGTGTCATGTGACTCGTTAGTGTTAAAAGGTTTCAGGTGTGAATGGGGAGCAGGTGTGTTCAATTTGGTGTTATCGCTCTCACTCTCTCATACTGGTCACTGGAAGTTCAGCATGGCAAAGAACTCTCTGAGGATCTGAAAAAAAGAATTGTTGCTCTACATAAAGATGCTCTAGGCTATAAGAAGATTGCCAAGAAGATTGCCAAGACCCTGAAACTGAGGTGCAGCATGATGGCCAAGACCATACGTTTAACAGGTTCCACTCAGAACAGGCCTCGTCATGGTCGACCAAAGGAGTTGAGTGCACATGCTCAGCGTCATATCCAGAGGTTGTCTTTGGGAAATAGACGTATGAGTGCTGCCAGCATTGCTGCAGAGGTTTAAGGGGTGGGGGGTCAGCCTGTCCGTGCTCAGACCATACACTCCTCACTGCATCAAATTGGTCTGCATGGCTACCCTCCCAGAAGGAAGCCTCTTCTAAAGATGATGCACAAGAAAGCTCGCAAAAGTTTTGTCTGGGGCTGCATGAGTGCTGCCGGAACTAGGGAGCTACAGTTCATTGAGGGAACCATGAATGCCAACATGTACTGTGAAATACTGAAGCAGACCATGATCCCCTCCCTTCAGAGACTGGACCGCAGAGCAGTATTCCGACATGATAACGACCCCAAACACACTTTCAAAACCAAGATGACCACTGCTTTGCTAAAGAAGCTGAGGGTAAAGGTGATGGACTTGCCAAGCATGTCTCCAGACCAAAACCCTATTGAGCATCTGTGGGACATCCTCAAAAGGAAGGTGGAGAAGCGCAAGGTCTCTAACATCCACCAGCTCCGTGATGTCATTGTGGAAGAGGACTCAGTGGCAACCTGTGAAGCACCGGTGAACTCCATGCCCAAGAGGGTTAAGGCAGTGCTGGAAAATAATGGTGGCCACACAAAATATTGACACTTTGGACCCAATTTGGACATTTTCACTTAGGGGTGTACTCACTTTTGTTGCCAGCAGTTTAGACATTAATGGCTGTATGTTGATTTATTTTGAGTGGACAGCAAATGCACACTGTTATGCAAGCTGTACACTTACTACTTTACATTGTAGTAAAGTGTAATTTCTTCAGTGTTGTCACATGAAAATATATAATAAAGTACTTACAAAAATGTGAGGGGTGTATTCATTTTTGTGAGATACGGTAATTGACTAAAGTGTTTATTGTCTCAGCATTTGCTGGTTGCTAAGTAGTCACTGACTATTTTGTGAAGATCTTTAACGTAGGCAAAAAGAGCTTCATTTTTTTTAAATGACTGTGCTGAATGTTGTGCATGTCTGTTAGGCTCTCGCTTTTGGCACAGTAATTACAGCTTATTGTGTGGATGCAAGGGCTGTGGCATATGTGTGGTATGTTTACAGTTAGTAAATACGCTCCTTTCTAACCAATGACACAACAAAGCTCTTAATTCACTCGCTGGTCATCTCTCGCCTTGACTACTGCAACTCCCTTCTCATTGGCTTACCTGTACATAGTCTATCACCTCTTCAATCCATCATGAATGCTGCTGCCAGACTCATCCACCTTACCAATTGCTCTGTCTCTGCTACCTCCTCTGTCAATCCCTCCACTGGCTTCCGCTCGGCCAAAGAATTCAATTCAAAATACTAACAACTATGTACAAAGCCATCCACAATTTAGCGCCCAGCTATATCACTAGCCTAGTCTCTAAATATCAACCTACTCGTTCTTTTCGTTCCTCTCAAGACCTTCTGCTCTCTAACTCCCTCATCACCTCCTCCCATGCTCACCTCCAGGACTTTTACAAAACCTCCCCAATCCTATGGAGTGCCCTACGCCAATCATGTCCGCTTATCGCCTACTCTATTAGCTTTTAGACAATCCCTGAAAACCCTTCTCTTCAGAGAAGCCTACCCTACCCACACCTAACAACAACTGTTTTTTCATTTTCTCCATCAGCTCACCCCCCCAGTTATTAACATTTGTTTCCACTTGACCCTCCCTTCTAGATTGTAAGCTCTAACGAGCAGAGCTCTCTGATCCCTCCTGTATTGATTTGTATTGTAAGTGTACTGTCTGCCCTCATGTTGTAAAGAGCTGCACAAACTGTTAACGCTATATAAATCCTGTATAATAATAATAATAATAATAATAAATGCAGGGTTTATTTAACCATGTTGCTTAAACTGGTTCTAAAGGCAGAAGGTTTTTATCTTAATGCATAGAATGCATTGAGGTTAGGGGTGAGCGAATGGTTCGGGCCGAACATAAGTTTAGCCCGAACATTGCCCGTTGTTAAGGAGCGGAGTCAGGAAACCAGCCGCCGCATCCTTAACAACAGATGGGTCATCAGCTGTCCGCTAACAGTTAAATGAAAAAAAAAAAAACATTGCCAAATTTGCTGCCAATAGAAAAAAAAAGTCACTTTGTTGACCTACCTATACACAGGTTATCCCTCCTTTAGACTCTCAGGATTGCTGCTGCCAGACTTATCAACCTGACCAACTGTCAGTGCCACAGTCCCCTATCCCTCCACTGGCTTCCGCTCGTCCACTGAATAAAATTAATAATATTAACAACATACAAAGCCATTCACAAGTCTGCCACAGGCAACATCACCAAGCTCATCTTAAAATATCACCCAAACTATACTCTCTGCTCCTCTGAAGACATCCTGTTCTCTATCCCCTTCACACATGTTTGCTCCAGAGCTTTTTTGTCCTCTAAAACTTCCTACACTAATCTCTCTGGCTATCTTCTACTCTGTCCACCTTAAGACTCCATGCACACTATAAAAAAAAAAAAAGCCAGAAAAACGCTGGGTGAAAAATGCTGATAATAGCATTTTGCTGCCAGCTTCTAATAATATTTTAGTAGCTTTTAGAAGCATTTAGGAGCATTAGCATTTTATTAGTGTTTTTGCAGTACATAAAGAAAAAACAAAAAGCTAAAAAAGCTGTTAGGAGCATTTTAGTAGCATTTAGAAGCAGTTAGGAGCATTTAGGGGTAATCAGAGTTTTTTTTCTGCTGGAAAAACGCTCCAAGAAACTCAACAAAAACTATTTTTTCTGCTCCTAGATGCTGAAGCTCACAAAATGCTAATAGCCTAAAGTAGTGTGCATGGACACATAGGATAACACTAATTCACTTCTAGGAGCAGAAAGAAAATGCTAATAACAGCTCCTAGAAGCATAAAAAGATGCTAGTGTGCATGGAGCCTTAGGCACCCCCTGAAAACCCATCTGTTCAGGGAAGCCTATCCTGCCACCACCTAGAAAAAATGTTTACTTTCTCCATCAACCCATCCCCACATAGTTAGTATCTTTTGTACCACGTGTCACTACCTTTTAGATTGTAAGCTCTCATGAGCACAACCTCCTAACACTCTACTGAATCATAAGGTACGTGTTGTGTCAACTGTTGGTAGTATAGAAATTCTGTATCATAATAATAACCTGTCATGGGTTCCAGCCCCTCCAACTGCACTTAAAAAATAAACATTTAGAATTCTGTTAGCATTGTGGTTTGAGATTTTCCTGAATTCCTGCCTACTAAAATTGCTTTCATCGTGACAGTCAGAAAAAAATCTCTAATGGAGATCCAACAGTTCAAACCTGACAGGGGTTCTAATCCTTTCCATTCTAATCAAAACTTAAAAAGTACATCGGCACTTTGTATTTCCAGTGCACAGTGGGGGCTTGGGGGGATTTCAATTTTTTAATTTTGTTGTGATGGACAAAAATATTCTGGAATTCATAAACTTTGCCTCAAAAGTAGTAACCAACGTGTTGTCAGAAATGCAATATACTCTACATGAGTGAATTCTGTGTGTACAGAGTTGTTCTGAATTCTTGAGCAGATTTTTTATACTTGCCCTAATGCTATACATCTAATAAACATCTATTTATCACTACATAAGATATACAATATCACTAAACTTAATGCTTATGTGTTGATTTTCCAATCCACATTAGTTTATCATATTAATAATCTATTTTATCATATATCCCTGTGTTCATCTAATTCTAACGTCTGTTCAATTTTAATCTCAGAGATATGCACTTTAACTTTCCTTCTCTTTTATCACTAGGAAAAATTATTACAGATTTCTAGGTCAGTATTGCAAAGCAGTAAATTTAAGTGATTTATACAGTGCAGTAAATTTCCGTTGATCTATAGGCAAATGAAGACATTTTGCTGACCTGCAAATTAGCCTGATCTAATGCAGACAGCATAGATAATTTGTACAATGCTAGGCATGATTCATGAGTACTATTTTTTTTTTTATTTCTTTGTTTAAATTTGCTATTAATTGTTTTGTCACAAGTAATTGTGTAACGCATCACTCTAGCTCAGATACAAAAATATAAAAGTATATATAAACCTAATTACAAAGACTTTAAAGAAAAAATCCAAGTAAGGATATTTTATACAAAGTTACATTTGTCTAGCTAATAACTATGTACAGTATCTCACAAAAGTGAGTATACACCCCTCACATTTTTGTAATTATTTTATTATATCTTTTCATGTGACAACACTGAAGAAATTACACTTTGCTACAATGTAAAGTAGTGAGTGTACAGCTTGTATAACAGTGTAAATTTGCTGTCCCCTCAAAATAACTCAACACACAGCCATTAATGTCTAAACCGCCAGCAACAAAAGTGAGTACACCCCTAAGTGAAAATGTCCAAATTGGGCCCAATTAGCCATTTTCCCTCACTGGTGTCATGTGACTTGTTAGTGTTACAAGGTCTCAGGTGCTAATGGGGGGCAGGTGTGTTAAATTTGGAGTTAGAGCCCTTGCACACTGGGGCGGTTTGCAGGCGCTATTGCGCTAATAATAGCGCCTGCAAACCGCCCCGAAAGTGCCGCTGCTGTCATCCCAGTGTGCAAGCCCCGAGGGCTTGCACACTGGAGCGATGCGCTGGCAGGACAGTAAAAAAAGTCCTGCCAGCAGCATCTTCGGAGCGGTGAAGGAGCGGTGTGTATACCGCTCCTTTACCGCTCCTGCCCATTGAAGTCAATGGGACGGCGCGGCTATACCCTTTCTTGGCCGCTAGCGGGAGGTAAAACCGCCCCGCTAGCGGCCGCATACCGACGGTAAAACGCCGCTAATAATAGCGGCGTTTTACCGCCGACGCCGCCCCCCGCCCCAGTGTGCAAGGGCTCTTATCGATCTCACTCTCTCATACTGGTCACTGGAAGTTCAACATGGCACCTCATGGCAAAGAACTCTCTGAGGATCGTAAAAGAATTGTTGCTCTACATAAAGATGGCTTAGGCGATAAGAAGATTGTCAAGACCCTGAAACTGAGCTGGTGGCTAAGACCATACAGTGATTTAACAGGACAGGATCCACTCAGAACAGTCTTTGCCATGGTCGACCAAAGAAGTTGAGTGCACGTGCTCAGCGTCATATCCAGAGGTTGTCTTTGGCAAATAGACATATCAGTGCTGCCAGCATTGCTGCAGAGGTTGAAGGGGTGGGGGGTCAGCCTGTCACACTACATCAAATTGATCTGCAAGGCTGTCGTACCAGAAGGCAGCCTCTTCTAATGATGATGCACAAGAAAGCCCGCAAACAGTTTGCTGAAGACAAGCAGACTAAGGACATGGTTTGCTAAAACCATGTCCTGTGGTCTGATGAGACCAAGATAAACTTATTGGGTGCAGATGGTGTCAAGCATGTGTGGTGGCAACTAGGTGAGGCGTACAAAGACAAGTGTGTCTTGCCTACAGTCAAGCATGGTGGTGGGAGTGTCATGGTCTGGGGCTGCATGAGTGCTGCCAGCACTAGGGAGCTACAGTTCGTTGAGGGAACCATGAATGCCAACATATACTGTAACATACTGAAGCAGAGCATGATCCCCTCCCTTCAGAGACTGGGCCGCAGGGCAGTATTCCAACATGATAATGACCCCAAACACACCTCCAAGATGACCACTGCCTTGCTAAAGAAGCTGAGGGTAAAGGTGATGGACTAGCCAAGTATGTCTCTAGACCTAAACCCTATTGAGCATCTGTTGGGCATCCTCAAACAGAAGGTGTAGGAGTGCAAGGTCTCTAACATCCCCCAGCTCCGTGATATCATCATGGAGGCGTGGAAGAGGACTCCAGTGGCAACCTGTGAAGCTCTGATGAACTCCATGCCCAAGAGGGTTAAGGCAGTGCTGGAAAATAATGGTGGCCACACAAATTATTGATGGCTGTGTGTTGAGTTATTTTGAGGGGACATTAAATTTACAGTGTTATACAAGCTGTACACTCACTACTTTACATTGTAGCAAAGTGTCATGTCTTCAGTGTTGTCACATGAAAAGATGTAATAAAATATTTACAAATATGTGAGGGGTATACTCACTTTTGTGAGCTACTGTATATACCATTTCAGGCCAATGCCCCTGGAAGATGGACTCACTGAAGTAGACAACGCTACTCCAGAGATCACCACTTGCTTGCAGGTTCCACGCTGAGTGGGTGCCCTGCTGCACTGTGAACACAGTGGGTTGGCTGCTTGGCACAGGCACCATTTGGAAAATATTTAGCATTTTCTGAATGAATGCAGAACATTCTCTGATTGGACTGGGTGGAGAGGCAGAGTGGTGGCATCACGCTCTCCACCTTGTACAATCAGGGAACACTTTGCATTTATTCAGAGAATGATAAATATTCTCTGAATGGTGCCTGTGCCAAGCAGCCAAACTACATAAAACATCTAAACCATTTATATGAGTATCAAAAAGTCACCTAGTAGCATCATAGAGTAGCAGGAAAAATGTATGTACACCTCCACAGAGTAACTGTTAAAAATAAGAGCTGTGTCTTAAAGCTGAACCTAGGTAATAAATACTTTTTGTGCCCAATTTAACTTACTTATTTAAATATATTCTTCAGTAGCCACAAAGTATATATCCTCTTTGTGTACACCAAACACCTTTACAAACCCAGATATTACCTTTTAAAAGTAGCAGTGACATCATCCCTGTGCAGATCTTAGTCTGTGCAGAGAGCAGATGTCAGGTCACCTGAATCCAGGTGACAGATGCACCCCTTTGGGGTCTGGAGTGCACTGCAAGGTAGTGGACCCTACGGCTGACTGCTGCAGATGGAGCTCTAGGTCAGGAGAGCAGGTACTCTGTAGTACCAACACGGATGACACTGGGAGCTAGAGCTTGAGATTTCCCAGGGCACGGAATCTAAGAGTCAGTGGGTGTTCACCAGAGGCCCCCAGTGGTGGGGATGGATTTAGCTGCAGTCTGGCTAAAGGTTGCGACCCCTAGGGCCTCCCAGCTCACGCTCACGGTAGACTATAAGGAGGCAGAGAGGAAGCAGCAGACTGTGACAACAAAGGACTGCAGGGCTGGCTTGCAGTGCACAGGTTAATATAGAATTCCCTGATAGGGGCTAGGGTGGAGCCATGCTTTGAGGAGAGATTACTTAAGCAGCCAGCTGAGAGTGGCTGGCCTCTTAAGCTGAACACATAGAGAGGTAAGCTGACAGACAAACATTACTGCATATCCATGACAGCAGAGCTGTGAGTCCGACCCAGATGTCAACAAGGTTCCCATCCTTTGTTGCACACTCGCCCTCACACTGCAGCTAGCGAAGAGAAGGCTCCCTTGATAGAGAGCATCTTTCTCCAGCTTCAAGTGTTTGCTTTATGAGGAGTGTTATCTCCTGATAAAGTGGCCACAATACACGTGGAACCACCTTTCCATTGATCTCTAGCCTGCATGAGTGGGTAACATTTGCTCCTTCCTCCCTAGGATCTATGTCCATCCTTCTTTCCTTCCTCTCATTCCTCCAACATTGCTGAGACACCGTAAGGCTGATTTACTAAAAGTTTTTAAAATGTTCACACAATAAACTGTGTGAAGATTAACTTCAGTCATCCAGTTTCATGCAAAAGAAGTCAGTAAATAGGGATTCTCTTTTTATAAGACTGGATAATGAAGTGGATCTTCACACGATTTACTGTGACAACAGTCTCAAACCTTTTAGTAAATCATCCTCACTATGTTTGTTGTAGTGCCCTGCAGCGTGGGTGCATTGGCCATTATTATAGTTGAGACATGGGAGTGACTTTCTTTTTTTTATTTATTTATTTATTCATGGAATTTGGAAAATCAATATAAAGCAGCCAACACATTTTACATTACAAAGTAACATTGTCCAGAGTGAGAGCCAGTCAGTAGAGGAAAACAGATAGGTAAGGTACATCAATCATAATAGGACTTATTTGTATACAGGAAAATAATAAAGGAAAAAGGAAAACAACATATGTCTCAGTAAATGCAATAGGTTGTATGACCCAGCAAAGAGCTGCTGGAAATTAGCAAAAAATGTTGAATTTGGTTGTGGCATTCTAAATTAGTGGCATGGATCTGGTGTTATTGAGCATTGCTGGAATGCACAGGTCTGAAACAGGCATTTAGAAGCATAGGCAATACATTGGCTAATGGTTAACACCTCCACCAGGCAGCACTAGGGTCATTGGGTCAAATCTCAAGTATGGCACTCCCTGTCTGTAGTGTGCATGCTCTCCCTGGGCTAGCATGGGTTTCCTCTCAAACTCCAAAGACATGCTGATGGGCAGGGCCAGTGCTAAACTATTTTGGTGCCATAGGCAAGACCAGCTACTTGCCCCCCCAATGATGAGGGGTAGGTGAGGCATTATGGGGGGTAGGGGAGGTGGTGGGGGTGAGGAAGGAAGACATTTTTACAGGTACCAGCAGCAGAATATTTTGCTCACCTGAGTCTCTCAGTGCCGCTAGTCAGCCTGGAATATCTGTGCAGAGCCCGCCCTGTGTCCCAGTTTCTTGCTTGCAGTGACTTCACTCATTGGCCGAGTAGGTCTGATGGAGGTAGTTCTGTCCCTGCCCTCCTCTTTCTCTGAATATCAGGGCCTGGGGGGCAGGGCAAGCACATGATTGGTTGCTAGGACCAACAATGTCCTAGCAACCAATCACGTGCTTGCCCTTCTTTCAGGCCCTAACTATCAGAAAAGGAGGAGGGCAAAAATGGTGGAACTGGAAGTCTGAAGACCACACTGTCGCTCAGCCTATATTTTCTGACAAATCTCATTGCAGAGAGCTGTGTGGCGCAGCTCCATTCAGCATCAGGGACTTACTGGGCATTTGTGCAGGGTGCTCTGGGGGTGTTCAGACCCCCCATCTAAGTCCCTGCAACAGAGAGTAGGGAAACCAGTGCCCTAGGCAGATGCCTAGTTTGCCTAGCAGTAGCGCAGGCCCTGCTGATAGGTAAACCAGTGCCTTAGTGTTGGATAGCGACATGGTTTAATATCTTACTTCTGGTATTTCACTTCCTGTTTGACAAAGCCCGGTAGGAATGAAACACATCAAAGCTTTGTGATCAGAAGAACAATGTCTTGGCTCAAGCCCACTTGCTGTGACATCTGCGAGTACAAGCTTCAAAGAGACCACTGCTGCCAAGATGTCTATTGAGATTTGACACAGGACTAATAGAGACGCTGGCCCTGGGGGACAATATAACATGCCTCCTGGAGAATGGGCAGACATCTGAAGGGATACCTCTTGGCAATGTATATTGGATAAAAGGCAAATGGGGGTGGCTACGAGTGGGCGTGTATGTTTGAATGTAAGGGACACACAGGATTTTGTTCTCTCTCTTGGTTGCTGAGAAGCCTGCCATAAGGTCGTCCCTCTGCTATCTTGGGACCTTGCTCTGACCGAGGGCTTGGGCCTATATTCCATGAGGCCCAGACCCCTTTTATCATCCAGAACCCGCAGAGGAAACCATGTGTGATAAGTATCTTTGATATTTCATTGTTGTTATATGTTGTAGAGATATTCTGTTAGTATAGTGTGTTCTGATTGTAAGCTATGTAACATTGTAATACCCTTTTAGTACTTTTATGATAGTTTCCTAACTCCTTGGGAAATAAAATAAGATATTGTTTTACTAGCAGCACCGTGTCTTTGGTTTCATAGCTAACCTGGTATTATTGTGATGTTAACAATAGCATGTGCTCAGAGTTTAATAGACCAACTAATTATAGGGACTAGATAAATTAATACACAGATATAATATTAATAATTATATCGGTTATTACAATTGGCACCAAAGTGTGAATTTTATTTTTACACAGAATCCACAAAAAAAACTAATGTATTTTTTGTCTTGAGTCCCTGTAAGCATAAAGCCTCAAATACACCCAGAACTGAAAATCGTCTCTAGTTTGGACAAGATTGGCGCTGGAATATAGATTGTTATTTTTATTTTTAATTTTTTACATTTTTTTTTTTTTTTTTACCCACGTGAGAGTGAAATAGCTTGGTTCCAATAGGAGATCAATGTGGCCTGCAACCTAACGTGAAGGCACTGATTAAGAGTCTGCCTTGTGTCTTAGAATGTGCCTTGCATCTGGTAGGCTGTAGAACTACAAGTCACTGTTAGGTTTAAATGGCTTTGGATCAGTTTTTTTTTGTTTGTTTATCTTTGCATGGTAAGCAACTCTGGTAAAAGCAGGTCAGAGGAGCTTCAGTGGGGGTAGGCTAATTAGCATATCAATGGATATTCCCCAGTAAGCATGTGGTAATCCTAAAAGCCACATAGAACCTACAGGATAGAAGTGCTCATATACAAGGCAGCCGATAATGTCACAGTAAGTGTGGTGGGTTTTTTCTATGGATATGCAAAAGTTTAATGGTTTTGAATGATATCAGGTAAAAGTGGTAATGAATGAAGAATATTGAATGCTAGAAGAGCGGTTCAGTTTTTTTTCGTGAGTTGTAAGAGCTAACGATAATTGAGTTTGGTTTATTACTCAGTGCAGTGTTGGAACGTTAGTACAAATAGAATTGTGTATTGTGTGGATTGGATGGTTGTGAAATGGAACTTGTGTATACATATGTTAAAAAGTACGCCTCTGCCAATTATCATTCATGTGCAGATGAACCTCTTAAAAGCCAGTGTAAGGTTCTATTGTCACAGTGTCAGCAACATAATAGCAGATTGGGTAAACAGCTAAAAAAGAAAGTTAAAAAAGAAAGGTTGGCAAATGAAATTGCAGTGTTGCTCAGAATTAAATTTATATCTGAGCAAATGGAGAAGAAGTGGGAAGCAGAGAGGAGACGTCTCGGGGAGGACATAGAGAAAATCAGTGAAAACCTTCTAAAGATTGCAACAGACTCCAGTAGTGAGATGGATGAATTGCGGGCTACAGCAGGCAATTTGTCAGAAAGAAACAGTGAGCTACAAGAACAGCTTCAGAGGTGCAGCATGGACTGTGATATGAAGAGCAAACTTTTAGATTCATTGCGAATAAAGGTGTCAGAGATGGAAGAGTTGGTTATGTCTTTAGAAAGAAAATTAGCAAATGCACACTCCCAGCTTCTTACTAAAGAGCAATGTATAGTATCGCTCAATGAGCACAAAGGAACATGCCAATTGGCCAATATCTGCACAGTCAATGAGGAGAAGGGCTGTGATGAAACACATTCTGCTATTGCACTCATAGCTTCGAAGCAGAATGACAGTTTGATTACAATCCAAGAGAGACTTACTTTGTGCCAGATTCTGGGTGAATTTAATGCCCTGGAATCACCAGTGAGTCTGTCCAATAAATTTGAGGCTCTAGTCCTTAAATTTCATTTGAGTAATGAGGATTCATGTTCTCTTCTGAGAGCATGGCTACCAGGACCTTTGACAGGCCAGTTATTTGCACAGGTTAATGATAACTTAGCAGATGCAGAGGTGCGGAGGAAAGAGTTGCAGTGTATTGTGGACAGTCGTGATAATGGTATGAGTGATTTACAACGAATGAGATTTAGGAGAGGAGATGACCCAATTTTGTTCTGCAGTGAGTATCTTGCATTGTATACGAAAGTGTTCAACTGTCCTGACTTATTGGAGGATGATACAAGTTTCATATACTCAATGGCCAATAAGTGTTATGTAAGCTATCCCATTAGAATGGCTCTGAGGAATGCTCGATCCTACCAAAATTTTGTCAATATCCTGCGAGACTTCTGTCAAGAGTCCAGTGATAGGGAATATGGGTCAAAGGCAGGTGTATCCGTAATAAGCAGAGGTACAGGAAGGCAGAGAGAGTTCAGATGTTCTAAATGGAATAGGCATGGACATAGATTTTGTAAAGCCCATAACATTGCTAGCATGGAGCAGGAAACCCCAGAATTGCAGGGTGCACAGGCAGCCATAACGGAGTTGTCCTCCAAACATGCAAAAGCTGAATGTGCAATGGTGGAGGTACCCCCCCAACATGCGCAGTGCTCAGCAAAGATAGAAGTGAAGCATGCAGAAAAACCAGATGCTCTTATTGCTGCAAGTGATGTTGCTATGACAAAAATCAATGGTGGAGATGTAAATAAAAATGCGATAACTGTGCTTGAAAGTGATTCAGGAGTTGAAACTTCTGATCACTCCTCAGACGATGAAAGTGTAAAGTCTAGCTATTCCAAGCATAGTAATCGTAGTAATGATGTCCAGCAATGTGAGTTTCCACTGCCGTATGCTCAAAGAAGGGCCTATACAGAGAGACCAGCCCTCAAATGTTTTTTGTGTAAAAGGGGGGGTCACATCGCTAAATATTGTTGGGCAGCAAATAATGGTATCAAAAGAAGATCGCAGTACCCCAAAACGACCCCAAGGCATTATGAAGTGTATTCTGCCCGATGGGGTAGCAACCCAAAGCATGGAGGCCGTAGTAATCAAACCCATTTCCCTTTAAAGACCCAAATGCGGAGACTACAGACTGAAGATCGCCAATATGGAGAACAGTTACGTAGAGTCAAAATGGAGGTAGCTGCATGGTTATTCAAATGTAGCACTGGGGGAAACAATGTTAGCAGCACTTAGTGAGCTGCATGGATGCTCCTTGCCATATTTTGTTTATATACGACCCTCACATATAAACCTTATACATAGCAAATGTTCCCCTACATTACAATTAATGGGAAAAGGCTTGGGGGACTTAAAAAGTCAATTGTCATGATAATTGTGAGTAATCACAGTCTTTGTGTTCCTTTTTCAGAGACCTTGGAAGAAGATAAAACTGGTTTGGATACTAATGTCTGTATTTGTTTACAGGTTCTTCAAAGAGAGAACAACAGTGGGCACATTTAGCAAAACAGGGGTTAGGTTATAGTAAAGGCATAATCGATTATCAAATGGTACCATGAGCTCATTAATTAGTAATTGTTTGCAAACAATGAAAAAATAAGATAAACAATAGTTAGGCATTAAGGGTTTCAAGTGTTACAAGTGAAGTTACAAATGTTGTGATGAGGTACAGACATTTTGTTTTTTGTTTTTCCCATTAACTAATTGTCTTTCAGATGGAAATGAGCACTTACTCTTCTCAGGAGGAAAATCCATGGATGTCTTTAGTTAAAAGATGAGTGTTTGTCATTGTCTTATGGTGGTTGTCTTGTCATGTTGTTTTTGTGTGATAATGGCCAGAATTTTAATTTCTTTTGTTATTAGGTTTTTTTTTAATTTTTAAAATATTTTTGGTAGTTGTTTAGTCATCCATTTTATTTGTGTTTGTTCAGGTGGAGAAATTAATGTTTAGTCCACCTGAAAGGGGGGTAATTGGCTATTCTGTCAATTAGCAGCTGAATAGATGGTCATGGGATATGTTCTGCAGCTGAATACATTTTGTTGATTTAAGACAAGAGTTGTTGATAGGAAGCCATTCTAGCCTCTGGAGTTCGTTTTTCTTTTTTTTTTTTTTTTCTCTTTATTTTATGTTCATTCAGGTGGAAAAAGTTACAAGGTGTGCGCTTTGTCCACCTGAAAGGGGAGTTAGTGCATAGGTCTGAATGTACAGATAATGCATTGTCTTTTTAATGCTTAAATTTTTTGAGAAGCAACGTTCAAGTTCATGTTTTTAAAATTTTTGATCATACCATGGGGATCCATTTTAGAGTGGGTTCAACTTAAAGAGGTCATGGTTGTTTTGATAGGTTGGTCAGAGTTGCAGAAACCAGGAACACTAAGTTCCTGGGTTCCAAGGAAGGAACTATAAGTAAACGTAGTAAGCGAGCAGATATTATGAATAAGAATTTGATTCTGCTCTTGTGTTTCAATTCCAGAGTCCTGGTGGAGCGAGATTGGAGGGGTCTCTGGAACAAGGATGACAGATGTTCATTTGGTTGGCAGTTTGACTGTGCCGTACCACACTGCAAATTTGTTCTGATAAACATCAGGAGAGAAAGGACAAACAAAAAGATTCAGTTTAATACTTGTTTTTGCTTATGGACAATTTAATCCTAATGCTAAATCTGAAGGACCGTGCCTATTAACGAAACTTGTGAGACATTTTTTCCTGGATTCACTCCTGATGAATACAAACGTGCTATTAATACATGTGCGATGGGTTGGAGGTTGGGGAAGGAATATACACATCCAATCTGTCAGAACCTGAAATGTAAAATATGTTTTTTTGTTGAAGGGAGGAATTGAAAGAAAAGGTTTTTAATGTATGACATGTATTGAAATAACGGAAGTAATATGGTGCAGGTACCCAGGAGACTGGCGCTTATACATAATAAGGTGTCGGTTGGCCAGACTAGAGGTTGGCCAGGTGACACATCAATGGGGTTAAAATTTCCTTGTATGGGGAGATACGCCTGGCTGATGTCTCACCTGAGAGGTTGAAACCTGGCACAGGGAAGGCCAGTGAATACACACAGGAGCATGCTCCGTTAGATAAAGGGAACAAAACGCTGGCTACCAGGGTACAGTATGCCTTCACCACATGGCACTTCAATGTCTCGCAATGGTTGGTAAAATTCCATTACCCTATATGTGCTGAGTATACACTGAATCAAGTGCAATCATTGTACCAGTGACTTGCTCCCAGAGATGTGCGGACACAGAATGAGGTTCATGCAGGGCGCGTATGTCTGAGGAGTAACCGGAAGAGGAAGGATGTATTCAGCACTATATTGGGGGAATAGAAGCTGGGATGAGTGTTGTTAATGGGGTGGACATCGGCCTCCTGAGGAACAAACTTGCAGCCATAGCTTCAGAGAATAAGCGGGGCTTTGTTACTCAAAGAGATTGGTGGCATCCTTAATAACATTCAACAAAGTCACATAAGTACTCAGGTTAAATTGGTTCAAGATTTTGTCAACCATGTTGAGAGGTTGGTAGAGAGTGTGATGGTATAGGACAGGAATCTGTCATTGGCTCTTGCGTGCACGAAGTGGCAGGTGGAAGTGTCAACCAGCATTGAGCTGATTGTACAGTCTCCATATGAGGGACAGAGGCCTTATGAGTTAGCATCACCGCTCAGTAAGACTTTGCCAAACACGTCGCTTACACTGATCCAAAGTGGTGGTCGAATGCCTGGATGGGCTGTACCAGTTTGGATTGTGAAAGGTGTTATGCTGTATGATCTCAAATACAGAAGTGCAGACTCGGTCTGTATATTTGGTGGCATTAATGGGCTTACTGACTGGGGATTCTATCTTCTTGCGTTTGAGGCTAATTGCCCACATATGATCAAAGAAGCTGGAAGATGGAGGCAGGTTGATACTTCCCTTGGTCAGAAGCATGACCATGATGTCCTTTGTATGCCAGGTCAATACATGGTGGTGAACAATAAAATGTTGGGAAGATATTTCATTCTGTATTTGGGATGGAAGGATCATTGCTGGGAAGGAAGCACCTGGGTATTATTTGGGACATAGACGAGTTTGTTTCCTTGTCCTAAAGAATGCCGATGTAACGTTAGTCATGGAACTAGATGGTTCTTTGAACCTAACAATAGGTAGGGGTGCATGGTATACCCTGGGCATGGTCTCTTAAATACAGACACAGGGATGGAATTGTGTGGGTTTTGTCATTGTTGTAGATTTATATGTGTTATTGGACTTGATATTTATATAGAAGGGTCGCCCAGTTATCTATGCAAGCTGGGGAACGAAGTGACAGTAGGGTCTCTGCGTACAAGTTAGAGACTTTGCTGCCAAGTCAGAGTCCTGCAATACCACTGACATGCCCGAAATCTGATGGGTCATAGGTATATATGTATATATTATGGTAATGGGTGATTTATGTCATGGTATAGTGTGATAAAGGTATATTTTAAGCTAGTAACATGGGCAAAAGGCCCTCCTCGAGACTCTATATCTGAAAGCGGGTTAAGATGCTGCTCTGGATGTGTGCTGGTGAATGATGAGTGTATGGACACCCCTTGCCTGTTTTATACCCCTTCATGAAGATGTTAGAAAGAAGATACAGAATGGTGACATGGGAGCTGTCACGGAAGAATGATGTTGGTGTGTCACCCAGTAGCAAAGCAGCACGTGTTGGGAAGCACAGCACGTTAGGACCGTTATGGACTGTTCCACAGGAGCTGGTTCTGTGGCCTATGTTGAGAGGCGCAACATGCGTTAAGACATTTATGGACTGTTCCATAGGGGCTGTTTCTGCACATGTTGAAAAACACAACACGTTAAGACAGTTAAAGACTGTTCTATAGGTACTGGCTTGGAAACACATGTTGGGGAGAAAACAGTTATGGACTGTTCAATAGGAGCAGTGTCTGAAGAAGGGTGGTATGCGCCCTTTAGGCGCAAAGCGGCATATGTTGGATAGTGACATGGTTTAATATCTTACTTCTGGTATTTCACTTCCTGTTTGACACAGCCAGGTAGGAATGAAACACATCAAAGCTTTGTGATCAGAAGAACAATGCCTTGGCTCAAGGCCACCTGCTGTGACATCTGCGAGTACAAGCTTCAAAGAGACCACTGCTGCCAAGATGCCTATTGAGATTTAACACAGGACTAATAGAGACGCTGGCCCTGGGGGACAATATAACATGCCTCCTGGAGAATGGGCAGACATCTGAAGGGATACCTCTCGGCAATGTATATTGGATAAAAGGCAAATGGGGGTGGCTACGAGTGGGCGTGTATGTTTGAATGTAAGGGACACACAGGCTTTTGTTCTCTCTCTTGGTTGCTGAGAAGCCTGCCATAAGGTCGTCCCTCTGCTATCTTGGGACCTTGCTCTGACCGAGGGCTTGGGCCTATATTCCATGAGGCCCAGACCCCTTTTATCATCCAGAACCCGCAGAGGAAACCATGTGTGATAAGTATCTTTGATATTTCATTGTTGTTATATGTTGTAGAGATATGCTGTTAGTATAGTGTGTTCTGATTGTAAGCTATGTAACATTGTAATACCCTTTTAGTACTTTTATGATAGTTTCCTAACTCCTTGGGAAATAAAATAAGATATTGTTTTACTAGCAGCACCGTGTGTTTGGTTTCATAGCTAACCTGGTATTATTGTGATGTTAACAATAGCATGTGCTCAGAGTTTAATAGACCAACGAATTATAGGGACTAGATAAATTAATACACAGATATAATATTAATAATTATATCGGTTATTACACTTAGTATGTGTATGTATGAATGTGAATTAAGCCTTGTACACACGATCGGATTTTCTGATGGGATTGTGTGATGACAGGCTGTTGGTGGAAAAATCTGACTGTTTCATCGGACAATTGTGGTCAGATTTTCCACAAACAAATGTTGGATGGCAGCATTTAAAATTTTCCACGGACAAATGTCTGCTGATGGATTTTCCAAGCGTGTGTACACAAGTCCAAAGTACAAACACGCATGCTCGGAAGCTAGGACGAGCCGGAAGTGGTCGTGACGCGGCAAATCGTGAAATCTCCAAATGCAGCGCACACTCTCTTCTTCTTTATAATGGGATAATAATGAAGCTGCTTTGCTGGTGATACTGACAGAGTTCTGGCAAAAGTATTTAAAAAGTCATTTTTTTTCTACTGATATCAAGAAGATTTTTTTTTTTCGGGTCAAGTTACCACAACACCATTATCCCGTAGTTTTGAAGATCAAAGATACAACTATGTTGGTGTCCCTTGTTAATTTTACATTGTATTTTTTAAATTTACCAACCTACTCCCAAACTGTCATTTGAAGTAAAACACATAGCCAAGTATTTTTCAATTTTTTTTAAATTTTTATTTCATAGAGATCACAAGAAGGTCCTCTAAAAATCAAGAGGAAGGCAGCGATGGAGAAACTGTTGGAATTGGTGAACCCTTTGTACCCCAAGGCAGACCTCAATTATGTGAAGAGCAAAATTGGGAACCTGAGGAGTACATTTATAGGGAGCACAAGAAGGTCCAGGAATCACAAAGATTGGGAGCATCGGCAGATGGCATATATGTCCCCAGGCTGTGGTACTACAACAGCCTGCGTTTTTTGTCAGACCAAATGCATTTTATTATGGCCTATTTTGATGTAACATAAGTTAATTTGATTGTTGTCTAGATGTGTTCGTAACTAATGAAATGTCAATTTTATTCATTGTCAGTAGAGGACACTCAGCAGCTGGACACAGGAGCACCAGTGGATACTAGGGGTATCTCCATGTGTGAGACTTGCACAAAACAGATAAGTATTCCTGCTTTGGAAAGGGAAAAAATCATGTATTCAGCTTTGAACTCTGCCAAAACAGACAATTGAAAGACGCTTCCAAACAATGTTTCATATTACTATTTCTAGCCTAACATATCTGTCTGCTAAGTATACCTTTTTTGGATTCACATAAGGGATAAAAGAAGAGGAACATCTGAGCTGTGTGTGGACACCAGTAACCCAGCACCTCCTGAAGATACAGAAAGTCAACTCACCAGACACCCTGAAGAAGATGTTGATGCTGATGTGCAGGAAGTACTGTGTGAAGTTCTCGAAACTGTGTCGACCACAGGTCAGTGTCTGAGACCACAGCTTCAAGGAATAGATGGATGCCTGCATATTTCTAATAAATAGTGTGTTTTATATTTTTTTAGGTGATGTGGATGTTGTGGAAGACTAAACTCACTTCAGCAGTGCAAGTGCACAAATACTTATCAGTGAGCTCTTGGTTTGCAATAGGGAATTGGAGAAAATGAAAGAAAACATGCATGATCTCCAAAACAGAGTTATCAACATCATCGATATTTTAGCTAAAATTTAAAAACCAAACATGTTTAATTTTTTTCGTTCTGTTGTACATGTGTTTGTACAGTTTTAAATTGATTTACCTTTGCACATTTTTTTTAATAGCTGCAACTGTTATATTTGAATGTACGATTTCACTTTAGCAAAAGATTGACATATGAACCTACAACTCCATGACTTGTCATGATCTTTTTTGTTGCCTACATCATGTTAAACAGTATCAAACCGATGCGTTTCAGCACTTGCAGCCTTCCTCAGATGAGTAATTAGGCTTTAGATGAAACACATCAGCTTGTTTCCTATTTACATTTTTGGTGAGAAAAAGGAATCATCGAGTTGCCAGCTCCTATTTTAACTTTGCCCATTTCTCAGGGTGGTTTGCTCCCCCAGCTACAGCACCAAATTGGACAGCGCACATTGTTGAATATGGTGGGGTAGCTTGTCCAAAAGTATTGTCATGTACAAAAAGCTTGAAGGTGTGCTTTCACACATTGTACAAATATCCGTGTTTTGTATATTACTATTTCACCCAAAAACTTGAATACCTTCACCAGTTTTAGTAACATGTTTACCTGAAATTTTTGTAGTTTTATAAGAAACTTTTATAAGAAATGTGGCTGTTAGCCAAGTTACATCTAAAAAAGTAGGAACCAACTTTGTGTCTGTCCTTGCTTCTTTAGGAATGCTGTATTTTGTTTGCAGGAAAGTACAAATATGTACTTTGTTCATTTAAGGATGCAAATCGGTTTGGGCAACAAAGCCTTATGTGGCGAGTGCAAAAATCAATGTAAGCCTGGGTTCACATTGATGCTACTTCGAAATCACGCTACTTTACTTTATGTTGTACGATTTCTAAGTAGCAAGGTCAGCGCAATTTCAGGTGCTACTTGATAGACTTTTGTGTGGCTTCATGCCCAGATGTCTATTGAAGTCGCACCTGAAATTGCCAAAAGTAGTGCAGGAACTACTTTTGCAAATTGGTGCGGCGCTGCTAATTCTGTGTTGCACCGATTGGAACAGTGCCATTGCCTCCAATAGGCTGCGACTTGTCAAGCGATTTTATCTCTCAAATCGCATGACAAATTGCTCCAATGTGAACCTAGGTTTTAGTGTCCAAGGTCAGTGTTTCTCCACTCCACTTCTCTAGGTGCACCACCAAGTCCTGTTTTCTGTATTTTCCTCAGTATAAAAATGACTGTGTGAATTACTAACCTTGATCATCATCTGTGACAAAAGCAAAAAATATAGAAAACATGACCTGGGAATGCATCTGGAGAAGTAGAGTTGGGAAACTCTGCCCTAAGTAATGTTAATTGTAATCTTTATGTGTTTTTAAGAATTGCAAAGCCAAAATTTGAAGATGCCCACAAATGGTGCCAAAATATTCTTATTTCCCTCATGATCCCATGCCTAAAATATGTGTCTTTCCCTACATTTAGTTTGGGAAAGCCACAAAAAACACAGTGGGTCAACATGTGCTAGCTCCCATCATGGGGTATCAATGGTTGCGTTTTGTGGGTGCAACCCCTTCCTACCTACATTAGTTATGAGGAAGGGGTTGCACCCCCAAAATGTGACCATTTATACCCTGTGATGGGAGATCGCACATGTTCACACACTGTGTGTTTTGGGGCTTTAGAAACTAACCTGTTTGTACCTGCATACATTTTAGGCAGGGGATCATAAATAAGAGACATTTAACAGTTATGCCTCTACATGGACATGGCTTCAAATTTTGGCTTTTAGAGGGGTGAAATCACCCCATCCGAGGAAGGAAAAATCAACACAGTCACATGTCTAATATGGCCTTCACTTTAACAAACTCGAACTCTATAAGTTCCTGAGTTGGGGATGTGTATCTTATGTTTTCAAACATGCCTGTTTAGCCCCAAAAAAGGCAAAATAATGGCAAACATACATGTTTATACACCAAGATGTTGGTTTGTTATAAAACCTTAAAACTCACATGTGAATGTGCTTTGAGTAAAATTTTTTTTACTAAACAATGTGTAGCTTATTATTTCAATGCTCAATAAGTTGGTGTAGTTACAATGAAACTATGCTCTAAAATGTGCCCAACTCAGGCAATTTTATGGCCTCAAATAAATTAAAGGAGTTGAAAAAGCATAATGTTTTTAAACCTAATGCATTAGATACATTAAGAACAAAAACATTGTGTGTGTGTAACAGACCCACAGCACAACATAATAGTTAGCTGAAGAAGAGATTGTGACCACATGTAGCAAATAAGGTACTTTGCACTATTGTCTAAAATTGACAAAAAAGGCCATTTGACAACCTAATATACAGATAGGAAACACATACAACAGTAGTTCAAATGAAATAGTAGTTTATGATGCAATTATGATTCTTGATCAGCTACATTTTGCTGCCAAGCCACTGCCCCTCTACCTACAAAATATTCCAGATATTTTTGGCGGATGTCTCAGGCATTTTGGGAGGGCAACCCAGCACAGGCAGGTTCGAGAGCCATCATGGTGCCAACCGATGGACAAGCTGCAGCCTCTTCAGCTGGACCTGACACTGCGGGGTCAACATCAGCTGGCAGAGAGGAAAGTTGAACTGCTTGCATTCCTCCATAAAAAAATTGTGGAGGATGCAACAGCACAAAACCACATAGTTTATTTTATATTGGGTCAGGTTGATGGGGGTTAAAAAGAGCCTGAAGCAACCTGACAGGATGCCAAAGGCGTTTTCAACCACCCTTCTGGCACAAGAGCCTGTATTTGAAGATTCTCTTCTTTGGGCTGAATTTCCTCATTTCCTGAGCAAAGGCCTCATCTGCCACAAAAACAAAATTGAGGCCCTCAACATTGTCCTGAGCAGGTGGCAAATTTAGGGTGCCATTCTGGAGCCAATGGTAGAACTCCGTCTGCATTATGACATCTTCATCCGAGTTGCGGCCGTTCTTCCCAACATCCAAAAAAAGGAACTTATATGTTACAGAAACAACAGCTAGCAGCACTATGCTGCAAAAGCCCTTGTAATTATAATAATAGGAGCCTGAGTTGGGTGGTGGGACAATCCTCACATGTTTCCCATCAATAGCACCATTACAGTTGGGAAAATCCCACTGATGCTGAAACTGGCCTGCAACATCCTGCCATTGCTGGGGGTTGAAAGGAAACTGTGGAGTCAAAAAAGAAATGACTACTTCTGCACATAATATTGCAAGCAGATTTGACAAAAACATTCTTGGCCAACATAAGTATAAAATTGAAATGAGTATTTAAAGACAAAAGTGTAAGGTCAACTTATCCGATTCATCACCCCCTCTGGTAGCCCATTAGAAAAATGTTATGTTGGGGGGAGGTAATGGGTCCTCTCCACTTCCATGAGAACTGAATGCATAAATAATGTGTGATACTTTGGTCAGCCCCTCCTTACTTACACTATAACACCTACACTATTACACACTAGTTATACCTATGTCCAGTGGACAGGTAAGAAGTGTCATAATCTAAAAATATGGATACACACTGTCCAAATTGAAGCACATTTTGGCATTCATAAATTACCTATCAAGATAATATGAGACAAAAACTTACTATGTTACAATTTGAAGGTAATCAGGCAGGCCCTTGCACTACATGCTTTGGTGAATTCATCCATAAATATGACCACAAAAGAGGTATAGTGTGCATGGGTTTTGCAAAGTCAGCAGAGTATTGGTATTGGTTGACTTAGGACTTGAATAATGGCAGAACAGGTCTCTGGAATAATGAGTCCCAGAACCTGGGGGGAGATCCCAATTGTAAACTTCAGGTCCTGGAGACTTCTCCCCACCGCCAAGAACCGCAAAGTGGCTATGAGCCTTTGATAGCACAATCTCTCCGATGAGAATGCAACACGGTTGGTTGACGAATGGCCGTTCAGAAACAAACTGACAAGCACAAACTGAAAAGTGCAAATCGACACTCACCAAACTACTACTAACATGAAATTAGCAGAAGGAGCCCAAAGAGTGGCGCATGACAATTGAACTTCCTTTTTATTGGCTCGTAGTACATCTAGTACATCACTACGT
Organism: Aquarana catesbeiana; assembly: GCF_042186555.1. Taxonomy (NCBI): domain Eukaryota; kingdom Metazoa; phylum Chordata; class Amphibia; order Anura; family Ranidae; genus Aquarana; species Aquarana catesbeiana. Next base: position 499,295,505 of record NC_133327.1, on the reverse strand, counting down.
TCGGGATTGTTGGCCAACAATTGTGTGCCGTTTGTATGCAAGACAAGTTTGGGGCCACCACCCTTCGGACAAAAGTCCACGATTTTGTCGGCGGCAAATCCGATCGTGTGTACAAGGCTTTAGGGACCTTAGATTCTAAGTTCCTTGAGGGCAGAGACTGGTGAATGTAGAATACATATATGTAAAAGGCTGCAAAAAAAATTGTTGCCCCTTTATAGGTACCTGTAATATAGGTAATCTAATTTGCACTAACGGGAAAAATAATCCCTGATTCCAAAAAGCAATCAGACACTCCCTGAATCAACCATCATTTGATGTAATAACATAATGTAGCCTTTAGGGAGTGAATTTGTGTCATTCCATGTGGTGGTATGGGTTTATACCATAAAGTGACTTAGTGTCATCTCTAGATTGCCTTCATTGGCAATATAATATTCTACAGTTTTTCCTCATCAATTTTTCTGTGAAATTGAATAAGGTTGAGAATGAGGCAATTTTACATCCTAAAGACAGAATTTCCACAAGATGAAATACTGTATATTTAATGTGAATTGTGTGGATTTTTCATTGCTATACTGTAAAGGTAATTACAAGACAAGTCGCTCCTGCAAGACATCTGCTTTAGTAAGCTGTACAGGCAAATTTAGAAATGCACCAGCATGCATTTAACCTCCAATGTCACAGTAAACCTGCTCTTATGCACAAAATCTTCAATTAGGCAGAATCACTGCTACCATATTAAAATGAGACTCAGAGGGATGCAATATCAGTTCTGTGGTTTTGTGCTCATAAGCTGTAATGTGTAAGGATGTACTGCATTTTAAAAGACTAATTTAGCCTGGAATTTGCCATAGCTTTTTGACATAATGGTATTTTTACAATTTACAGTAATGCATGCATTTGCTGGCAAATCTTTTACCACTGTGCAACGGGCCTCAGCAGAACTGTTTTAGGAATTATTATTGTAAATCCAGATCCAGAATGAAAATTACAGAGGAATAACAAACTGGAAATGTGTTGTATACAGATAACAACGCTAAAACAAAATATTTTACGCACATTATCAAATCTTTTTATTCATCCAAACATTTGAGCAAACATAATGTTGTGTCTAAAGTGGATTTAGGTTGGATTTAGGTTGGAGAAGTATGTTGTAAAACACAAGGCTTTAGGTAGGGATTGCCATTGCTGACCTCCTAAGAATATAAGCTTACTGGTGGTCTCTGATTTTTAATGTGTGAGTCACTGATCTGGAACCAGCCTGCAGATTAGAAAGTCAGAGCAAGCTGAGAACTCCTGGTCTGTATATACACTATAACCAAAATATTGAGAAGCCTGCGTTCACTCACATGAACTTTAATGACATCCCAGTCTTAGTCCGTAGGGTTCAATATTGAGTTGGCCCACTCTTTGCAGCTATAACAGCTTCAACTCCTCTGGGAAATTTGTCCACAAGGTTTAGGACTGTGTCTATTGGAACATTTGATCATTCTTCCAGACGCGCGTGCAAGGTTTACTAAGACATGGATAAGCAAGCTTGGGGTGGAGGAACTTGACTGACATGCACAGAGTCTTGACTTTAACCCAATAGAACACCTTTGGGAGGAATTAGAGCACAGACTGCAAGCCAGGTTTCTCTCCAACATCAGTGCCTGACCTCACAAATGCGCTTCTAGAGAAGAATGGTCAAACATTTGCATAGACACACTAGTAAACCTTGTGGATAGCCTTCCCAGAAGAGTTGAAGCTGTTATAACTGATAAAGGGTGGGCCAACTCAATATTGAACCCTAAGACTCGGATGCCATTAAGGTTCATGTGCATATAAAGGCAGGCGTTCCAATACTTTTGGTAATATGTTATTATACCTCAGTAATAAACTATTGGAACAGCGTGACAGCCAGGCAATCGGCATTTTCAGGAGAGGTCAGCAACGATAGCCTGGAACTCCAGACAGAATTTTAAAAAATTAAATAAAAAAAAAATAAAATACTTTTTTTACAACCTGGATTGCTATTGCTATATGTGCGCTTATTGGGAATATTTTCTTTGTTATGTGGTCACCAAAAGAGTCACTAAGAAATAATCTGTTAGGCCTCATGCACACAGGGCGTTAGAAAAAACGAGCTGCAAAGCCACTACCAATGTCAGGAAAAAGCAGCTGTAATAACACGCTTTTAGTAGTTTTTTGCATTGGTGTTAATGCGTGTTTAGCCGCGTTACCTTTTGCAGCATTTCTCTGCCTCCTAACTGATCCGACTTTCAGTCCATTAATTTGAATGGAAGTCACAACCAAGTCAGATCATCATGATCCGACTTGTGGTGCCACTTGTGCTCTGAGGATCTTGAAGGGGAGCTCCACGCCCACATTTTTTTAAAATTGTGTGGGTTGCCCCCCCAAGATCCATACCAGGCCCTTTGAGTCTGGTATGGTCCCGAGGGGGACCCCATGCCATTTTATTTTTCATTTCAGTGTGGGGGTCCCCCCCAGGACCATACCAGACCCCAATCCGAGCATGCAGCTCTGCAGGTCAGGAAAGGGGGGGGGGGCGAGCGAGCGCCCCCCTCTAGACCATACCAAGCCTTTTCCCCCCCAAAGCACCTTGTCCCCATGTTGATGGGGACAAGGGCCTCTTCCTGACAACTCTGGAATGGTGGTTGTGGGGGTCTGCGACCAGGGGGCTTATTGGGATCCCGGCCCTCCCCCCTAGGTAATAACTATGGGGTACATTGTACCCCTACCCCTTCACCCCCAAAAAAGGCAGTGTAGTGTAAAGAAAAACAAGAGACATTATAACAAGTCCTTTATTAAAAATCGTTCTTCTCCTTCCGATGTTTTTCCTCCAGTGTTCTCCCTCCGGTCTTCTTCCTTTGGTGTTCTTCCTCTGGTCTTCTCCAACGCTGCTGTCTTTTCTGCTGCTGACCCAGTCCTCCTCCCATGCTGTCTCCCATCGTTGTGCCAGCTCCGTTCTCTGTCAGTTCTTATATAGCCATGGGGCATGGCCATCCGATGGACGTCACCATGAGACCCCACCCCTGGTAACACCACCAGCAGCGGCGGAGAAGACCGAAGGAAGAAGACAGGAGGAAGAAGACAGGAGGGAGAGGAACGGAGGAAGATTTTTAAATAAGGACTTTTATTACACTACACTGCCTTTTTTTGGGGTGAAGGGGTAGGAGTACAATTTACCCCATACACATTCACATGGGGTGGAGGGCCAGGATCCAGGGGCCCCCTTGTTAAAGGGGGCCTAGAGATTCCGATAAGCTCCCTGCCTGCAGACCCCCACAACCACCGCCCAGGGGTGTCAGAAAGATGCCAAGGTGCTTTGGCACCCACCCCCCCATGTTGAGGGCGTGGTATGGTTCTAGGAGGGGGGGCGCCCGCTCGCCCCCCCTTTCCTGACCTGCCGGGCTGTATGCTCAGATAGGTCTGGTATGGATTTTGGGGGAACCCCACAACGTGTTTTTTTTTGTGGTGTTTCCCCTCAAAATCCATACCAGACCCTTCAGTCTGGTATGGTCCTGGGGGGGACACCATGTCGTTTTTTGTTTCAGTGTGGGTTTCCCTTTTGAGACCCATACCAGACCCCACGCTATATTTAAAAAAAATTGGCATGGGGTTCTCCTTCAAGATCCTCAGAGCACAAGTCGCACCACGAATCGGATTATGATGATCCGACTTGGATACAACTTCCATTCAAATCAATTGGCTGAAAGCCGGATCAGTTAAGACGGCTCTCATAGGGAACCCTTGATTTTTGACATGCCAAAAAAAACTGCTTTAAGAGGCTTAACACTGTATCCAGTGTTAAGCCGCATTTAGCAGCATCAGATGTTTTTACTGATGGTCTTCAGCTTGAAAATACCTATGCCACTTACAGCTCCTTAAAGCCTGTGTGTGCATGAGGACATAGAATAACAAGAGAGGCATTTTTAAGCTGCAACAAAAACGTCCGGTGCTAGTAAAAGCAGCTGTAAAACGTCCTGTGTGCATGAGGCCTTATAGGGAAACACATTTCTAGATAAAGTGATGAAGGATCAGAATGTTTTCCAGTGTTTAAATGTCATCTGTGTTCCGTTTGGGTTCTTTAGCTGTTTGCACTTGCCAAACAGGAACCCCCTATGCAAATTGGATCATGCTTTATAGGGTTTTTTTGTTTATGTTTTTATAGGGTTCTGTACAGTATATAGAGGTTTTTATCATTCTTATTAACTAGATGGATGTGTGTCATTTTTCTAAAATTATGAATAAAAAGCACATAATCAGATTTCAGTTTTCATTTAATGACCTTCACTAAGCCAAAAATAAACAAAACATCTGGTTGTCATAGTCAATACCTATACTTTGCTTTCTTTTTGTCCAGATGAACACTGATACACCAAATTCCTCCATATATTTTGTTGCAGCTAAAGCAATGATTAAGTCCATGTTGACTTTTAATAGGGCACATCCAGCTCTGAAAAACATTTTTAATGTATACTCTTTGCCATTTAAAGCTAAAGGACAAAAACTTATGCTGTTCCGCCTTCTGTCACAGCGAGCATAATAAACTTTTTTCACAGAAAATTCTCTTCTCCCTTCCCGAATCAACTGATCCCAAGGGATGCGGTCTCTGAAATACTATTAGCAGGCATTTCTTGCTGCTGCTGATTCTGCTGAACGTATAACACTGCATATTTAATTTATGAAGTTCAGAACTCCTAACTTCAAAAACGGAGAAAAAAGATACATTGCCATAAAGCTGATATGATCAAATAGGGCGTGACTACATTGTACTTAATTTTGGTACAGCTATAAAGGATCATGTTTATTCATACTGTACACTGCATGCATATATGACCTTGTGCCCACAAATCCTCTGTGATTATTACGTTGCAAGCAGGTCTGACAAACACAAAAACCTTATTGACAAAGGATATTTTAAAAAAAAAAGCTTCCTTTAAATATGCTTTTCTTCACATAGAATATAGGCATATAACTAACACTTTGACCAAGTCTTTATTAACATGATATTAAAGGCAAGTTGTTGTTTTATAATAAAAAAACATCTTATACTTACCTACTCTGCGCAGTGGTTTTAACAGAGCAGCCCCGATCCTCCTCCTCTCAGGTCCCCCTCCGGCACCCCTGGCCCCTCCCTTCTGCCAAGTGCCCCCTGAGCAAACAGCTTGCTGTGGGGGCACCCAAGCAGGCTCGCTCCAAAGCCGCTGCTTTGCGTATCCATTCATACACAGAGCCGCAGCTCAGCCCCTTCTCTCTTCTCATTGTCTCACAGGCTGTAATGCCTCAGCCAATGAGGAGGGAGAGTCCCAAAGAGAGCCAAGGTTCTCGTGCATATCTCTGGATTATGATGGGACTCAAGTAAGTATTGAGGGGGCTGGTGCACACAGAAGGCTTTTTACCTTCATGCAGAGAATGCATGAAGGTAAAAAACCTTGAGCCTTTAGAACCATTTTAAGGAAGGGCTTAAGTAAAATAGTTTCAAAAGCAGCAAATCCAGAGACAATGAACACTTTAGTGTTTAATGTACACCACAGCTTACAGAGTGCAGCGGTCAGGAGCATGTACACAGCCATTACTTGATTCAGATCTTGGTTCTGAGGTTGAGGAAGGTGGGAACATGAGCCTACAGAGAGGAGAGAACACTGGTAAACAACAAATTGTCAGTCATGTTCCCCCAGCCACAAACTATTGCCAAGTTGGCTCTAGTGATGATGAGGATGTAGGAGATTATGGTGATGAGGTCACTGATGCGATGGTGCTGGATAGAGCAGAGGAGGAAAGTGAGTGTGAGGCACAACCCCAACCAACCCCATCCATAATGGAAGACTAGAAAGCAGCCACCCTATTCCACCAGATTGTGGAGCTGTTAACCTCCCATCACTAAGCCCATTGGCAAGAGCACCTAAAAGCCACATAAAAGCTGTCTACCCCTGCTATACTTCATGACCTCTCAGCAGCCTCCACTGACAGGGATGATGGCATAGCAAAGGGTGTCACAGGTCCTTGCAGCAGGTCTGCCAGTAGCACACCACCAGCTGTAGACTAGAGCTGGCAAACTTCTCATCCCCATCTGCTGCAGCAAAAAAAGAAATACAGTCACTGCCACCCACATACTTGTCAAAGCTGCTGACTTTAAGGCTCCTGCCTTTCCATCTGGTGGATTCTGCCCACTTCCACGATTTTGCAGAATGTGCTGTACCACAATGGCAGGTTCCCAGTCCCTATTTATTTTCACATAAGGCCATTCCAGCTCTGTACCTGGAAGGCAATGTGGTGGCATCATTGGGCAGGGCAGTCAGCCACTAGATCCATGTTACTGCTGACACGTGGTCCAGCAAGCATGGTCAGGGACACTATTTCGTTCACAGCACACTAGGTGGCCGCCATGTCTCCATATAGCCTCTGGTGATGATGTGAGATTTCGCAGCTTCACCTCCTCCTCCTCTGCTAAATTGTCCTATGAACCACCACTACCCCCTAAGCACTTGAGGACTGAGGTTGAGAACCACTGGTGTAGGGGACAGGAGCCACACCAGAGCAGAGATTCTTGCAGCTTTGCAGAGGCAGGCCCAGAGGTGGTTCACGCTATGCCAGCTGGAGCCAAGAATGGTGGTGTGCGATAATGGCATAAACCTCCTGTCCGCCCTTAGACGGGTAAAGTTGACACATGTGCCATACCTGGCACATGTCCACAATTTGGTGGTGCAGCATTTCTTAAGCAGGTACTCAGGGTTGGAAGATCTGCTAAAGCAGGCCAGAAGAGCCTGTGGCTATTTCAGGCGGTCATGCACAGCCAGTGCTCGGTTGCTCGATTTGTGACATGCCCACCAGGTGGAACTTGGCAATGCTGCACGGCTGCACATGCAGCAGAGACAAGCCCTGTTATGTTCCTGCTGGAGCAGACTCTGCATGGAATTATGGACAGGGCACTCGAGGCAGAGCAGCGGGTAGAAAAGGAGGACTTCCTTTGATCTCAAGGCCTGCTTTATGCAGACACCATTCTTGCAATGCCACACAACACACAAGAGGAACAGGGAGGATTTGGCGGTTTTGGAAACATTGAAGCAGAGTAAGAAATATGTCAACCCTTAACAGTTTCCCATCCCCAGAACCCTTGGGAGTAGTAAGTGGCTGGGAGTGGCAGTTCCAGATACTGTAATCCTCAGTGACTCCGAGGAGTCTGCTTCTCATACTTCTGCAAACTTGCGATGCATAGGCTCCCTCATTCTTCAAAGCCTGCAAAAGGACCAGGGAATACATGGCATCAAGGAGAAGGATCATTATTGGATGGCAACCCTCCTTGACCACAGTTACAAGGGAAAGTCTCGGAACTCAACCCGTCCCCACAGAGAGGGCAGAAGATTAAATCTTTTGAGGACACTTTAAAGATTAGTTTATGTGATGCCTTTACAAACTCTGGTAGGTTACAGTCTCATGGAAAAGCTAGTTTTGAGGCTTCTGTTAGTCAAGAGAGTAGCGTTGAAGAAGGGAGCCTCCTCAGTGATGCATTTAAAAAAATTCAGTCCTCGACGCCCAGAGCTGTCAGACTCCACATCCCATCAGCAGCGTCTGCATCGTATGGTGGGAGATTATCTAGGGGCAAAAATAGACATGGAGAGCTTTCCAGTTGACGATCCACTGGGTTACTGGGTCATAAGAATAGACCACTGGCCAGAACTTGCCCAGTATGCAATTGAGCTTCTGGGCTGCCCTGCATCCAGCATGCTTTCCGAATGGGCATTCAATGATGCCGGAGGTTTTGTGACAGATAAGAGAGCAGGTCCACAGACTCCATGGACTGGCTAACATTTATCAAAATGGATCAGCAAGGCCAATTCTTACTTTCATCAAGAGTACCTCTATAGGGTTAGGGTGTGAAGGCACCACTGACACTGAAAGACCAATTTTTCTGCACCTGTTACTTCTATCCAAAGTCTGCGAAAGAGACACTAGAATTTATCCAAAAAATCTCTAATCTTGTTCCGAGTGCACTAATTTGTGGCCTCATCATACAGACTGGCTCCCCAAGCTGTTGTTTACAAAATAAAGAAAGCTTGCAGATGTCATTTTTTGGCTGTAAAAATGTATTGCTGCAGCAGGTTCTATGCACGGTACAGATGTGCCACTATAGGGACCCCCAAGGCACTATATTTAAAGGAATTTTTAATTTTTATTGTTATTTCTCATTTCTATGGTTTCACTTTAAACATCAGTAACTCATTGCTCATTTAAAAATTATGTTTTTTACAAACTTTGTATTCATTGATATATGTTTCCCAGGGCAGTACCCGGACCCCCCTACCCTTTTGTATGCCCAATTACTTGCTTACTGTATAAGCCTTCAAAATGGGTACTTTTGATTTTTCCAGTTCAGGTCCCATAGACTTTAATGGGGTTCATTGTCTGGTTTCAAATTTTTGCGATGTTCAAAAGTTCTGCTGCAAACCAAACCGGTGATCATTCGACCCATGTCTAGTGATCAGTAATGGGTAAAGTGCCCCAGAATCATTGCTCAGTCAGAGGAAGAATGTTTCAAGGACTGTGCTCTGTGTGAGGAATTACTCATCATTTTGGCCCTTGGGAGCAACTGTAAGTTAGTTATATAGACACTGTGGGGGAGATTTAATAAAACTGCAGCACTCAGTCCCCCCAGGCATGAACATTAGAGCCTTCCAATGGTGGCTGAACAAGGGGCTATACAGAATAGGCCATTATTTTAACTCTTCGGGTCCACTCACCCTTAATCACTGTATCAATATCCTTGAAATGCCCCCAACTGAAACTTACAGACACCAACAAATCTCTCACTTCCTACACTCCATTTGGGTATCCAAACCCTTACCATCTAGCATAATGCCATATGAACATTGGTGTGGCCAGCTTACCAAGCAGAGGGGGGATCTCTGTGATATACGAGTCACTATCTGTAGAGCACTCTAAAACAACGTGTATGTTGGCCTGGGAAAGTGAGCTCAAACAGGAATGGGAGCTGGACGAATGGCACATGGTCAAATCGAGGTATACTCAACGTATCTCTGATGGAGGCAGACCTAAAAGTTCTAACTAGATGGTACTTGGTTCCCGCTAGACTGGCAAAATTATTTCCTTTAACTTCCCCCCTATGCTTCAGAGGATGCAATTACACAGGCACCATGATCCATGTTTGGTGGGAATGTCCAAAACTAAGAGGGTTCTGGAATAGGATCTTTGCAATCATCAGAAAGACGACGGATTTGTCCGCCCCTATGTCCCCCCCCACATAGCACTGTTGAACTTCCCAATAGAAAAAGCCTCTAAAAGTAAAAGGAGCCTCATTCACTTTATCCTTCTAGGAGCTAAAATTACGATAGCGGAAGCATGGAATTAGTCCACGGCTTCCAGTGAGCAGGCTAAACAAAAAATATCTTGGATCATGGCTCAGGAAAAAATGATTAGTATCCTACAAGATACTGTTCAAAAATTTGAGGCCATTTGGGAACCTTGGGCAGATTACATGCACATACCCTTGACATCTTCATAGGAATTGGATAAAACAATCTTGGTAGAACATCCCAGAAGGACATCGCATTCCTCCTTCTATACATCTTCTTTCTTTTCTATCCCCCTCTTTTTCCTTTCTCTCTCTCTTTATTTTTATTCCTGAATACCACCTTTGCTAAAATATTACCTGGTTAGGTGAGTAGCAGGCTTTAGAAGGTAACATCCCTGATAGTTTAAATAGCATTTAATCTGTGGGTTGGATGTGCCGCTCCCCTTTCCATGACACAGCTTGTACCCATTTGGGGTGTCCAGAGAAGGGCGGCTCTTCCCCCCTTATGTTTGATTGATGTACCTGCACCCACTAACTACAGTTGTTTCCTAATATATCTATTTGGAATTCGTTCTCTTATATGTTGCATTACTATGGCTTTATTATTCCACTATGTAAAAGAATGTATCAATGACTCTGTATTTTCTCTGAAAAACTTTAATAAAAAACTATTGAAACTAAAAACTGTAGAACTCAGAATCTGGTGCAGCTAGGCATGGTAGTCAATCAGCTTCTAACTTCAGCTTGCTTAATTATGCTTTGACAATAAATCCTGGAAGTTGATTAATTTCTGTGTAGAGCGGCACCGGATTTTGCACTCTCCAATTTTAGTAAACAAACCCTTGTGCGTCCTAGGTCACTACCTCGCTCTTAAGTCAGCATCAGGCAAAAGATTATTATAATTATAAAGAATTTATATAATGCTAACAGTTTGTACAGCAGTTTACAATAAAGGGAGGCAATACAGCAACAATACAATTCTACACAACAGGGTTAGGAGGGCTCTGCTCCTGCGAATTTACAATCTAATGGGGGGGGGCGGGGGGCTGGTGGAACAAAAGGTAATAACTGTGAGGGATGAACTGATGGGAGAAATAGAAGATTTGGTTATTAGCTGAAGGCAGGCTAGGCTTCAATTTTAGGGATAAAGACAGGTTATTTTTAAAAAGGATAAGCACTGTGTATAGTTTTCTCTTTTGGTGATGTAGATGAGTGGTTGTCTGACTCTAAGGAGAGGAGAATCCAAATACAGAGGTATCCATGGGAGTGGAGCATCTATAAATGTCCCCATAGTGGGAAAACGGGGCATATAGACAATTTCTTTGTCTCATTCTCGAGATGAGGGCACATTGGGTGAGGGGATAGTCACCATTGCATGAAGAGTGTTGAATCACACAATGGTGGACCCTATTGATTTATCTGCACATCTGGAAAATACTGGCAATTTTTTTATATGCTTGCTGAAATTGGTGGTCTTTAGACAAACTAAAGAACATTGAAAGACTGTTTATTCATATGTTATATCACATATTTTATATTTTTATATTTTTTATGATTGGTGGAGATAAGGTGGATTTAAAGAGACAGTAATAATGTTTTAAGTATACAGAAGCATGGCACCATTTTGTTTACATTTGCACATTTGTACACTGTTTATGAGAGTGTCTATAGGTGTGAGTGATCCATCAGACACATAGATAAGTGCATAAACTCAAAAGTGCTAACATAACATCCCACAAGTACACTTGTTGTGTTTTTTGGGCTGTAAACATTAGTGGGAATGTTAAAATCACCAAGAATGTTAATGGGTATTTCAGAGGAGAGAAAGTAGGTTAACCAGGCAGAGAAGTCATCAAGGAAGCGTGACACCAGTACAGAAGGCCGATAGATCACTGCAATCCTTAGAGAAATTAGAGAAAACAGACAAATTCTGGATTCTGAGACAGCAGCATTTACCCTAAAGATTGCAGAGTGTCAGTACATAGCAGTGAGAAAGTTAGCATGGATTCTGAGACAGCAGCATTTACCTGTGGAAAAGCAGAGTCAGTACATAGCAGTGAGACAGTTAGCATGGATTCTAAGACAGCATTTACCTGGGAAAAAATCTGGGTCAGTACATATCAGTGAGACAGTTAACATGGATTTTGAGACAGCAGCATTTCCCCTAAAGATTGCAGAGTTTGCAGACAAAGCATACAGTAGATCACTCTACCCAATAGTGCTGTCATACATCCACCAACTGACACTCAGAATTTAGATATGATGTGAACCCATGAAACGCACATTTTTGGTTGAAATCCATGACAGACCTGTGGGATCAGAAATAGTTGGGGGTATGATATTTTACAGGGACATATTGCCCTGAATTCTCTATGCTTCAGGAGGTTCCTAAGGAAGGAGGGGGTCACCTGTTTGCATGCGTTACTTTCTTGCCGGTTAGAGAAGTGAGGCGGTGCTCTCTGGACAATGATTTCTGAAAGAGTTGGGGAGATTTACTGGAGAACTTAGAATCTGGTGAAGCTGTGCATGGTAGACAATCAGCTTCTAACTTCAGCTTGTTCAATTAAGCTTTGACAATAAAACCTGGAACCTGATTGATTTCTATGCAGAGCTGCACCAAATTTTTTAACACCCTCTCCTCCAGTGTAAGTATCTGAATCAGCCTTTTTCAGTCCTAGTACGACAGAGCTCAAAAAGGGGGAAGAAGAAGCTGCTCATATGTGCTGCAGTGCAAAGTGCATGCTAATAGGAGGATAGAGCAGATTGACAGGGGGTCACCAGCATGCTGTTTCTCCTTTCACTGTGGGGGTGGATAGAAGACTTGTAAGTGAAAGTGAAGCTTAAACAGAAAATCAGGTCCCCTACCCTGGCAGGGATCTTTGTATCTAGCAGTTTGCCTGGAATTAAGCTTTGAGATTGTGCAATGCCACCTAGAAATTACCATAGTATGCAACAGTGTTGGGGGCTAAGAATGAAGGTAATGCTTGAAACCATGGGACATACATTGATCAGCATTTTACAAGCTCATGTTCAGTTCCTAGGAGGATAGAAATTCTGGCAAACAACTGATGTTTAGCCAGCCAGACACCCCAGGGCATTAGAATGAGAACTTCATCCCAAAAAATAAGACGTCTTCTAAATTATTTTTAATACAGAATGTTCACACAAACCAAGTAAATGTTCACACTACTCTTTATAGGTGAAACGGTTACCTTAACCCTTTCATGACTAAGCCTATTTTTGAAATTTGGTGTTTACAAGTTAAAATCCGTATTTTTTGCTAGAAAATTACTTAGAACCCCCAAACATTATATATATTTTTTTAGCAGAGAATCTAGAGAATAAAATGACGATTGTTGCAATATTTTTTATCACACGGTATTTGTGCAGCGGTGTTTTAAACGCAAATTTTTGGAAAAGTGACACTTTCATGAATTTTAAAAAATCCAAACAGTAAAGTTACCCCAATTTTTTTGTATAATGTGAAAGATGATGTTACGCCGAGTAAATAGATACCAAACATGTCACCCTTTATAATTGCACGCACTCGTGGAATGGCGACGAACTACGGTACCTTTGAATTTCCATAGGCGACGCTTTAAAAAATTTTTACGGTTACCAGGTTTGAGCTACAGAGGAGGTCTAGGGCTAGAATTATTGCTCTCGCTCTGACGATCGCGGCGATACCTCACATGTGTGGTTTGAACACCGTTTACATATGCGGGCGCGACTTCCGTATGCGTTTTCTTCGCTGCGCGAGCTCGCGGGGACAGGGGCACTTTAAAAAATTTTTTTTTTTTTTTTATTTATTTTATTTATTTTTGTACTTTATAAATTGTGTTTAAAATTTTTTTTTTTTTTTTTTTACTTTTATTGCTGTCACAAGCAATGTAAACATCCCTTGTGACAGTAATATGTGGTGACAGGTACTCTTTATGGAGGGATGGGGGGTCTAAAAGACCCCCCATCCCTCCTTTACACTTCAAAGTATTCAGATCGCCGAAAACGGCGATTCTGAATACTGTGTACTTTTTTAAATTCGGCGCCATTGGCAGCCGAGTAAACGGGAAGTGACGTCATGACGTCGCTTCCGCATTTACAAGAAGAAGGCGGGAGGCGGCGGGAGGGGGGGGATGTCCCCTCCCGCTCCTCCGGTATAACAGCCGAGCGGCTTTTAGCCGCATCGGTTGTTATACTCGGGTAGCCGATCGCCCGCTGAAAACAACGGTACCGGGATGATGCCTGCAGCTGCGGGCATCATCCCGGTATAACCCCGGAAAGCCGAGGCCGCATATATGCGTTCGGTCGGCGGGAAGGGGTTAAAGTGGTTGTTAGGGATGAGCCGAACACCCCCCGGTTCGGTTCGCACTAGAACCTGCAAACGGACCGAAAATTTGCACGAACGTTAGAACCCCATTGAAGTCTATGGGACTCGAACGGTCAAAATCAAAAGTGCTCATTTTAAAGGCTAATTTGCATGGTATTGTCCTAAAAAGGGTTTGGGGACCCGGGTCCTGCCCCAGGGGACATGTATCAATGCAAAAAAAAACTTTTAAAAACGTCTGTTTTTTCGGGAGCAGTGATTTTAATGATGCTTAAAGTAAAAAAAAAAGTGAAATATTCCTTTAAATATCGTACCTGGGGGGTGTCTATAGTATGTCTGTAAAGTGGCGCGTGTTTCCCGTGCTTAGAACAGTCCCTGCACAAAATGTCATTTTTAAAGGAAAAAAAGTAATTCAAAACTGCTTGCGGCTTTAATGTAATGTCGGGTTCTGGCAATATGGATGAAAATCAGTGAGACAAATGGCATGGGTACCCCCCAGTCCATTACCAGGCCCTTTGGGTCTTCTATGGATATTAAGGGGAACCCGCACCCAAATTAAAAAAGGAAACAGCAGTATACAGGCTCTGTACTCTGAACAGCAGTATACAGGCGGTGCAAACAAGACAGGGACTGTAGGTCTGTTGTTAAGTAGAATCTGTTTGTCATTTTGAACTGGTACATTTTTAATGTGTTTAGCTCCCAACAAAAAAATCTATTTTAAGCTTTTTGGAAAACATAGGGAAGGGTTATCACCCCTGTGACATTTGTTTTGCTGTCTGTGCTCCTCTTCAGAAGATTTCACCTCACTTTTTGTCTCAATGACAAATGTTTTTTGAAAATTTGGGGTTTTTAGTGAAACAAGGATTGGTGATAAAGCATCAGTGGAAAGGAGAAAAGTTTTTCCCATATTAACTCTTACAGGAGAGAATTTCCCTTCCTTGGGGTAGATTTCATCTCACTTCCTGTTGTCTCCTTCCGTTTGCAAGTAGGAGTTGTTTGTAAGTTGGATGTTTGAAAGTAGGGGCCTGCCCTATATACTCAGCAGAAATTTGAGCCTTAGGTGTTGTGGCCACAACACTGTTATGCCCTGTACACACGGTCGGATTTTCCGATGGAAAATGTCCGATCAGAGCGTGTTGTCGGAAATTCCGACAGCGTGTGGGCTCCATCGGACATTTTCCATCGGATTTTCCGACACACAAAGTTGGAGAGCAGGAGATAAAATTTTCCGACAACAAAATCCGTTGTCGGAAATTCCGATCGTGTGTACACAAATCCGACGGACAAAGTGCCACGCATGCTCAGAATAAATAAAGAGATGAAAGCTATTGGCTACTGCCCCGTTTATAGTCCCGACGTACGTGTTTTACGTCACCGCGTTCAGAACTATCGGATTTTCCGACAACTTTGTGTGACCGTGTGTATGCAAGACAAGTTTGAGCCAACATCCGTCGGAAAAAATCCTAGGATTTTTTTGTCGGAATGTCCAAACAAAGTCCGACCGTGTGTACGCCCTATAAGCCCTCACAGGGCCCTGCTGTGAAATATTAGATCAAGAATTGTAATTCCATGCCCCTGTTGAACAGGGGCAGAAAAATTGGGCCTTTGGTGGTGGTGGTGCTGGTGCCACAACACTGTAAGTCCTCACTCGCTCTTGGTGGGCGCAGAAACGGGCCCTGCTGTAAAATATTAAATCAAGAATTGTAATTACATGCCCCTATTGAACAGGGGCTGAAAAATTGGGCCTTAGGCACTGGTGCTGGTGCCACAACACTGCAACCCCTCACAGATACTCTAGTTGGAACGCAGGAATGAGCCCTGCTGCAAAGTATTGCATCAAAAATTGTAATTACACGCCCCTGTTAAACAGGGGCTGAAAAATTGGGCCTTAGGCACTGGTGCTGGTGCCACAACACTGCAACTCTTCACAGATACTCTATTTGGAACGCAGGAACAAGCCCTGCTGCAAAGTATTGCATCAAAAATTGTAATTACACGCCCCTGTTAAACAGGGGCTGAAAAATTGGGCCTTAGGCACTGGTGCTGGTGCCACAACACTGCAACTCTTCACAGATACTCTATTTGGAACGCAGGAACAAGCCCTGCTGCAAAGTATTGCATCAAACATTATAATTACACGCCCCTGTTAAACAGGGGCAGAAAAACTGGGCCTTTGGTGGTGGTGCTGGTGCCACAACACTGTAAGTCCTCACTCACTCTTGGTGGGCGCAGAAACGGGCCCTGCTGTGAAATATTAGATCAAGAATTGTAATTACATGCCCCTGTTAAACAGGGGCTGAAAAATTAGGCCTTAGGCACTGGTGCTGGTGCCACAACACTGCAACCCCTCACAGATACTCTAGTTGGAACGCAGGAACGAGCCCTGCTGCAAAGTATTGCATCAAAAATTGTAATTACACGCCCCTGTTAAACAGGGGCTGAAAAATTGGGCCTTAGGCACTGGTGCTGGTGCCACAACACTGCAACCCCTCACAGATACTCTAGTTGGAACGCAGGAACGAGCCCTGCTGCAAAGTATTGCATCAAACATTGTAATTACACGCCCCTGTTAAACAGGGGCTGAAAAATTGGGCCTTAGGTGGTGGTGCTGGTGCCACAACACTGTAAGTCCTCACTCACTCTTGGTGGGCGCAGAAACGGGCCCTGCTGTGAAATATTAGATCAAGAATTGTAATTACATGCCCCTGTTAAACAGGGGCTGAAAAATTAGGCCTTAGGCACTGGTGCTGGTGCCACAACACTGCAACCCCTCACAGATACTCTAGTTGGAACGCAGGAACGAGCCCTGCTGCAAAGTATTGCATCAAAAATTGTAATTACACGCCCCTGTTAAACAGGGGCTGAAAAATTGGGCCTTAGGCACTGGTGCTGGTGCCACAACACTGCAACCCCTCACAGATACTCTAGTTGGAACGCAGGAACGAGCCCTGCTGCAAAGTATTGCATCAAACATTGTAATTACACGCCCCTGTTAAACAGGGGCTGAAAAATTGGGCCTTAGGCACTGGTGGCGGCGCCCAGAACCAAAAATGTTCTTACAAGCTATCAGTGTGATCATTGAGGAGGAAGAGCATAATTACTCAGGATAGTCACTCAGCATCAGCATAGGCAGTCTTTGAAGGCATCTGTGATTTCAAAAAAAAATTATTCGGTTACATCAGCATCAGGTGCTTGGTAGCTGGTGGTTATCCAAGACTGATTCATTTTTATGAAGGCCAGTTGATCGACCGAGGCGGTGGACAGACGCACCCTGTGATCGGTTACAAAGCCCCCCAGTCAGTATGCTGCCCTTAGGCTGGCCCCTGGAGGGCATCCTGCCTTGTTGGTGATGTGCCGCCTCCTCCTTCTATCAGGCACCCACGTTGAGTCAGTGACCTCATCATCCCCTCCCTCCTCATCACTGGAGCAAACCTGGCAGTATGCTGCAGCAGGGGGAGCATGACTGCCAGATTGCTGTGCTTCTTGGGCACCCCCTCTGTCTGTGCTCACGTTACTGCCTTCATCTATCTCAGTATCATCATCAGAGCCTTCTAAACACTGGGCATCCTCCTGGAGCATGTACCCAACACTGTGGTCAAACAGTTCGAGGGACTCCTCAGGAGGACATGGTGGGGCTAGGGAAGGAGTCACTGATGCCATTGAGCCGAGGAAAGAGGCCGCGTTGGCAGCTGCTTTGCCAGACAAAGTACCCTGAGCATGGGTGAGAGAGGATGAGGAGGATGAGGACAGCTTGGTCATCCACTCGACCATGTCTTCCGCATGTTGCAGCTCAACACGGCCAGCTGCTGAAAAAAAGGCCAAGCGTGTCCCACGGCCACGTGCTGATGAGGATGCACCGTCTCCATGACCAGCACTGTTGCCTCTAGACACAGCACCTGCTTGCCCTCTTTTATTGGCTTGTGACTGTCTTCCTCTCCTTGTTGGCCTTCCAGACATACTAATGGCCGGTAGCTGCACTAAGCTGGGATATATACAGTATATATATATATATATATATATATATATACTGCAGCTAGCAAAATCAACTGCCTGCCTGTAGTATGAGAACACCACCAACCTTCTACAGGTAGCTTTAGCTGAACACTGCAGAGCTCGCAAAAAACTAACTTGTAGCTTATTTAGCTGCCTGCGGTAGTTAGAGGATCAGGAAAACACCACCAACCTTTTACAGGTAGCTTTAGCTGAACACTGTGCAGAGCTCGCACTACACTAACTTGTAGTTTATTTAGCTGCCTGCGGTAGTGATAGGATCAGGAAAACACCACCAACCTTCTACAGGTAGCTTTAGCTGAACACTGTACAGAGCTCGCACTACACTAACTTGTAGTTTTAGCTGAACACTGTGCAGAGCTCGCAAAAAACTAACTTGTAGCTTATTTAGCTGCCTGCGGTAGTGATAGGATCAGGAAAACACCACCAATCTTCTACAGGTAGCTTTAGGTGAACACTGTGCAGAGCTCACAAAAAACTAACTTGTAGCTTATTTAGCTGCCTGCGGTAGTGATAGGATCAGGAAAACACCACCAACCTTCTACAGGTAGCTTTAGGTGACCACTGTGCAGAGCTCGCACTACATTAACTTGTAGTTTTAACTGAACACTGTGAGGAGGATGCACTACACTAACTTGTAGCTTTAGCTGAACACTGTGCAGAGGTCGCACTACACTAACTTGTAGTTTTAGCTGAACACTGTGAGAAGGACGCACTACACTAACTTGTAGCTTTAGCTGAACACTGTGCAGAGGTCGCACTACACTAACTTGTAGTTTTAGCTGAACACTGTGAGGAGGGCGCACTACACTAACTTGTAGCTTTGGCTGAACACTGTGAGGATGATGCACTATCCTAACTTGTAGCTTTAGCTGAACACTGTGCAGAGGTCACACTAAACTAACTTGTAGCTTTAACTGAACACTGTGAGGAGGATGCACTACACTAACTGTAAATAGTCTAGCTGCCTGACTGTGGTACTAATAGGATCAAAAGAAGCAATTTTCTTCAGGTAGCTGTAAATACTGTAACAAGACAAGCCTGCCTGTCAGTTGGAAGATAACAGGAACGGATCTAGCTAAACTGAATACAGTGTATATATATATATATATATATATATATATACACACACACACACACACACACACACAACACCTGGGATGCATATATATACACAATACACTGTAAGTGCAGCTAACTCACTGACTGTCCTGCCTAATCTATCTAACTTAAATCAAATGACACTGTCTCTCTGTCTATCTCTTTCAACGCCGGAACACACACTACACAGGGCAGCCGTGCAGGCGGCCTTATACAGTGTGGGGCGTGTACTAAATCCCCTGAGCCATAATTGGCCAAAGCCTCCTTGGCTTTGGCCAATTACGGCTCTCTGTTCAGACGGCGCTGTGATTGGCCAAGCATGCGGGTCATAGTGCATGCTTGGCCAATCATCAGCCAGCAATGCACTGCGATGCTGCAGTGAATTATGGGTCGTGACGCGCCACACGAATTTGGCGCGAATGGCCCATATCGTTCGCAATTCGGCGAACGGGCAAACAGACGATGTTCGAGTCGAACATGGGTTCGACTCGAACACGAAGCTCATCCCTAGTGGTTGTAAACCCTTACAGACCACTTTTACCTACAGGTAAGCCTAGATTAAGGCTTACCTGTAGGTGCAAGAAATATCTCCTAAACCTACACGGTACAGTGGAACCTCGGATTATGAGCATAATCCGTTCCAGGAGAATCTTCGTAATCGAAAGTAGTCGCATATCAAAGCGAGTTTCTCCATTGAAGTCAATGGAAACGAAAATAATTCCTTCTGCATTGACTTCAATGGCATGCAATACCGCATGCGGCAAGAGGTGGGGGGGCAACAGAGAGCCTCGGAAACGTCCGGAAACCGCCCCAGGACACCTCGGCTGGCCTCGGCAAACCTCGGAAAGACTCTGTTCCCGAGGTTTGCAGAGGTCAGCCAAGCTGTCCTCGGGCCTTTCTGTGCATTTCCAAATGGCGCCGATCTGCTGCCATCGGCACCACTCAGCTCCGGCGCCTCCCCACCTCAGGCCAAACACGGTCCTGCACATGCTTTGGCCTGAATCATGCTTGTTTTGCGAGACAAAACTTGCAAACCAAGTTCCGATTTTTAAAAATACAGTGCTCGTATTGAGAAACGCTCGTTAACCGCGTTACTCGCAATCCGAGGTTCCACTGTATTTGCAAAAGACAGGCACCGATGTCTACAGCACATGCACCGTAGACAATGGAGTGCAGGCGCACTGAGCGTGCTGTTTCTAAGGGCGATTGTGCCATTAGTGGCGTCTCCCACGCGCATGCGCAGGAGTGACATCATCGCGGCTCCGGCCAGTCACAGCGCCGGAGCCACGATACCCGGAAGTCACTCCAGGAGATATGGCGCCAACGGGGGAGGGGCAAGAGGAACGCTTCGGGGGCTTCGATCTCAGGTAAGTAATTTGTAATGAGCTAGTATGCTATGCATACTAGCTCATTATGCCTTTGTCTTGCAGGGTGTTTATTTTTTATTTTTTCCAGAGGGTTTACTTCCTCTTTAACAACTTTGTGTAGTGGATCATCACTACAATGCACAGTTCCTCACTAGATTGCTGCTTATGATCTCTATATATTGTCAACTACCAACCAAGAAAATTGCTTCAGCTCTAGAAAGGAACTTGCTGCTCCAGACCAACACAACTAAAGTGGAAAGCATGTGGTCCTGAGTAATATACCACCTGGCCCCATTATAGCTCACCACTATGTACATATAAACTGAAGTCAAATGTGGCTGGACTCCAGGATATCACTTGTGTGTAAGTTTAATATACACTGCAGGAACATTTCTGCCAAGCATCATTTTCCTAGAAGGTTATACTGGGTGGATATGCCCCTGCTAAGTATAATAGGCGTAAAGGGAAACAAATTAGTTTCTAAAATGCAGCCTTGTTAGTTTCAATGACCTGTTTTACCTTTGCATTACTTGTTTGGAAAACTCTCGGTTTTCTAGAGCAGTAGATATTTGTTTAAAGTGTAACTCCACTGTTGTTGAGAAAAAGCATTCCCCTGATATGATCAATATGTACAATTATATAATGGTTCCATATAGTGAACTTGGTGTTGAAGTATTCACTTTAAGGTCATCACGGAGGACAAGGGGGCACTCTTTACATCTAAAGGAAAAGAGATATCTCCAAATATGGAAAGGTTTCCTCAGTTATGCCGCATACACACAGTCGGATTTTCCGACGGAAAAATGTTCGATGGGAGCTTGTAGTCGGAAAATCTGACCGTGTGTAGGCTCCTTTGGACATTTTCCATCGGAATTTTCGACACACAAAATTTGAGATCTGGCGCTCAAATTTTCCGGCAACAAAATCCGTTCTCGTAAATTCCGATCGTGTGTACATGATTCCGACGCACAAAGTTCCACGCATGCTCAGAAACAAGTATGAGACGTAAGCGCTTGGTCTGGTAATACTAGCGTTGGTAATGGAGATAGCACATTTGTCACGCTGCAGATTTTTTAATCTTTTAATGCAGTGCATTCTCTTCTTCTTTATAATGCTAGAATAATGAAGTTGTTTTGCTGCTGATATTCACACAGAGTTCTCACAAACTGATTTCTTTATTATTTCTCGTGATCTCCTGAATAATATTATTTATTTTTTTGTCAGATCTCCATTATAAGTTTTGAATTTATTTTTATAGTGAATTTATTTATTATTTTTATCAAGATCTCCTTTTTTTTTTTTTTTTCTAGTGATCTCCATCATTTTTTTTTGCGTTTTGTGTGTCAAGTTACCACAACAGCATTATTATCTTGTATTTTTTAACCTCAAGGAGGTTGGTTGGTGTCCCTTGTTAATATGACATTGTATTTTGGAAATGTACCTGCCTACTCACAAACTGTCCTTTTTGAAGTTAAACACATAGCCAAGTATTTGTGAAAAAAATAGCCATTTATTATGGGTCATAACAAAATAAAGAGGAAGGCAACACTGGAGAAACTGGTGAAATTGGCGAAGCCTTTGTACCCCAGGGCACACATCAAAACTATTTTACAGCCAAAATTGGTGGCCTGATGAGTCCATATAATAGAGAGCACAATCCAGTCTAGGAGTCCAAGAGATCAGGAACAGCAGCAGATGACATATGTCCCCAGGCTGTGGTCTTACACAGCCTGCTTCTTTTGTCAGACCAGACTGAACCCAGGCCATCACACTCTTGTCTTCCTTAGATGCTTCCTTCCAAGCTGTGGCTCTGGTGTTGTAGTTGTGGAAGGAAGTGGAGGAGGATGACGATGGTCCACCTCCTGGCTGCCACTTGCCACAGCCTCCTCCTGGCTGAGGCTTTCCTGTGTATTAAAACTTTTTTTTTTTTGTTCATCAATCACACACAATCTGTGCTCATGACTGTTGCAAATTGAATGTTAACAAATAGAAAAGACTATCATTCTGACCCCAGCATTTTTCATTCTTGTCCCAATCCTTTTTGGTCACTACTGTCTATTGATATGTAAACCACTTTGTTAAATCAGAAATTAGTGATCAATATTAACATCTAGTTAACATCATTAATTTTACGACAAGAAATATTTTGAACAATGCTCTACCTGGCTCAAGCTGGGTGCCTCCACATCTTCCTGCCTGGAAGGCCCAGGTTGGACGTCGGAAGCCTCAGCTGAGGTGGAAGGAAGCCTTGAAAGGAAGAGTAGAGAGTGATGGCCTGATTTCACTCTGGTCTGACAGAAAATGCAGTCTGTCATAGTACCACAGCCTGGGTACATAAACGTCATCTGCTGCTCCTGATCTCATGGAATCCTGGACCTTCTTTCACTCCCTAAGATAAGTACTCTTCATGCCACCAATTTTGGCCTTCAAATAGGGGATGTCTGCCGTGGGGATCATCGGCTTCACAAATTTAAGCAGTTCCTCCAGCACTGCCTTCCTCTTTCTAAGCTTATTAAAAAAACGGTGGTTCACCTGCCACAGATAGGGCAGCTCCCTGAACATGTCAATGAATATTGGTATAAATTCCCTATCATTGAATGGATCCATTTTCTCTGCAAGACACAAAACAAGACAAACCCTAATCTTAGGCTAAACTCTTCTAATCTTGTCCCAATATAGGCATCAATCTATAAGCAGTATAGGCCATTGATGCACCAAGTTCAAATTGTACCTTTGTTAGAACGATCAGCGCTTCTGATACTCCTTCCTCGGCTCACAGATCGTACGTACGACGCGCGCGTGTTACGCTTTATATACACTGCGCATGCGTGAAACTCCATCTGCCCCTGACGTTCTTTCTAGTCTATTCCCCGCCTGTTGTCTTTCAGCGCAGTGGGAGAGCACATGGCGGAGAAAGAACAAGTGCATGCAGACAGCAGCAGCAACGACGAAAGCTCGGAGCCACGAACGTCCCGATCCCAGAGGAGATTTAAGGCCTCAAATATGTCCTTTTTAGAGATGGTGGAGATGGTGGACATCTTGAAGAGGGGCGACAATGATGAGAAGTATGGACCATACCCAAACCCAAATGTGAGAAAGGCCAAGCTCATGACTAAAGTTGTGAAAAATCTGCGCTGGAATTTCGTGGTATGGCGATCCAAGGATCAACTGAGGAAATGCTGGTCAGACCTGAAATTGAGGGAGCACGATCAGTACAGAAAGATCGGGAAAATGCTTCTAAAAAGTAAGTTTTGTCGTGTGTTCCTATTATTATTATTACTTGCATGTTGCTCCATGTGCTTTTCTTTATTGTTGTACAGTTTAAAATGGCAACTTTCAGGTTCATGGGCACATTAAATCGTTCGTAGTAAACATCGTTCGTTCGCCCACTAATACAATGTTTTTGGCAGATGCAGGTTAACTACATTTGTTCAGGCCTATTTGTATTAAAAGAAGTTTATGACATTGATGGGTTTGTAACTAGAATGAAATATAAACTTGATTCAGTGTAAAGGAGAGGACACTCAGCAGCTGTTTAAACATCTGGACGCAGAAACACTAGTGTGGGACACCAGAACAAACTTTTTAGGGTGTCCCACACAGGTGCTCCAGTGAATACTAGGGGTCTCTCCATGTGTGAAATTTGTACAGAATAGATAATTATTCCAGCTTTTAAAAGGGAAACATATATGTCTTCAGCTTGGAACTCTGCCCAAAAAAGACAATTGTACATGACACTTCCAAGCAAGGTTTCATATTCCTATTTCTGCCCTCAAATATCTGTGTGCTAATTATACCTTTTTTTAATTCACATAGGGGCGAAAGGACTTGTGACATCTGAGGACACCAGGGACCCCAACCTCCTAAAGAAGGGGAAATACCACCGAAACAACCAGAGGATGTGCAGGAAGGAGAGGTTTATGAAGTGGGTGAAATAGTGACCACAACAGGTGAGTGTCTGAGACCACAGCTTCGGGTAACAGATGGATGCCTGCATATTTATAATACATGGTGTGTTTTAAAATTTTAGGTGATGTGGATGTTGTGAAAGAAGAAACTCACTTCACAAGTGCAAGTGCACACGTCCTCATTGGGGAGATCATAGTGTGCAATCGTGATTTATAGAAAATCAAGGAAGACATCAATGATGTGTAAAAAAGACTCAAAAACATCACTGATGTTTTAGGCAGAATCTAAAACACACCAAAATGTGTCAATTTGTTGACATTTTAAATCTTTTGTTAACTTTTTGGAAGTAATTTGAAAGCCAAATTTTAAAGCTACACACAGTGTGTCAACATGTGCTATCTGCCATCACGGGATATCAAGGTACGCGTTTTGGGGGTACAACCCCTTCCTCGCAACTCAAGTAGGTGGCAGGAGCTAGCACATGTTGACATTAGGCATGGGATCAGGAGGGAAATCCCCATTTTGACTCTCAATTTGTGGTCATCTTCAACATTTGACTTTCACAGGGGTGACATTAAATTACCCCATCTGATGAAGGCAATATCAACAAAGTTTGGACATACTAATGTCTGATATTGCCTTCACTTTGTCAAAGTTGAACTTTGTAAGTTCCTGAGTTGTGTATTGTTTTATGCTTTTAAACATAAAGTAGATGATATTCCACAACATAAAAAAGGCTGAAAGCCATAGTTCATATAAATTCATCAACCGACTGTTCCACAGTAACTTGTGATAAGAAACACCCAAGAAGGTGTGACGGTGTATGGTAGATTGGGTCCTCAACCTTTACAATTACTGCGGCTTACCAGATAAATAGATCTCTTTTTAGGGAGATCCAATTTGCAAGTGGCTTGTACCCCAGCCCCGGGTCTCTGTAATTAGCAGCCAGGTGTCCCAGATCATCCACTCCTCAGAACAATCACCAGTCAGTAATTTCCCACTTAAGGATAAAGAGGGCTTCCATAGTGTAATTCCATAAAAATGTATTAAGTTAAAAACAGAAATGCACTTACACTTAGTCGAATATACAATATATATGTCTGTTAGATTCGAGCCGGCTGGCTCTCAATAGCTGCCTGTTGCTTCCAGGACTTTGCGTTGTTTGCTGTGACGTCAGCATGCCGCTCCTCCCTACGCCGTTTCGCCACAGATGATGTCGCCCTGGGGCTCACCGCCATATATAGTCGGAAAATTACATTTGATGTTAATTGTGCAAACATACTTATGGATGTCCATGTAGGTTTGAAATTTATTCAATTTCTTAGGAGGTGCAAATTTCAAACCCTGGCTTAACAATGCGGTTTCCGATTTTGTCAAGGTTTGGGAGCTTAAATTAAAAATACCATCTCCACTTACACCTTTTTCTTTTTTAGACTGTGCTCTCCTCCCCCTCTGGTTCCTCTTTGTTTTCTACAGGCCTTTTTACCCCTTGATTGGAAATGGACAACTATATACTCCAAGCTGGCATTATAAAGGACAGATTGCAAAAAAAAGGGCTATGATTCAGAATCCCTGCAAGATACTATTGAAGAGGTGGCTAACATTGATAGATCAGTGCTACTGGATGGTGGCCCTAGAAAGGTCAAGGACAAACCAGCAATACCTTTCATTACAACCTTTTCAACCCAGCACCATTTAATCAAAAAAATAATCCGTAAACATTGGCATCTATTAGGTAATGATAAAATTATCAAAACATTTATACCAGCGAATCCACAGGTGATTTTTAGAGGGGTTCCTTCCCTTAGGGATAGGGTTGCACCCAATGTTGTGGATCCTCCCATTAAAAAGGTATCATTTTTTCAGAACCTCTCAGGTTACCATCAATGTCACAGATGTCAGGTCTGTACACTAAATAAAAGTAAAATTAGGAAAACAGAGTCCTTCGTCTCGACCAGTACATCTAAAGAACATCAAATCGAACCGTTTATTTCCTGCAGCTCAATGGACGTTGTTTATTTATTGCAATGCCCGTGTGGGCTTCAATATATCGGCAGGACCAAACGGGCCATGCAGGTCCGTTTGGGGGGACACATCACCAATATCAAAAACGGTTTTAAATATCATTCCGTCTCCAAACATTATGCCATCCATCATAATCATAATCCGGCTAATACACTGTTTTTAGGAATTGACAGATATAACGCCCATTGGTGGGGTAGTTTTCTAGTTAGAGAATTATCGAAACTTGAGATGGCATGGATACATAAGGTACGTTATTACACTCCACATGGTCTTAATATAAATACAGATGTCAATGCTTTTATAGATAATAGCTAGTAATCATTAATGTGAACTAGCCTTGAGTTCCCGGCTGACCCCATGATAAAGATCTGTTATATTTTTTATTTTTTAACTATGGATCGATCGGCAGTTTGAATTTTCCATTAGGGTCTTTTTTATGAGTGGGATTATTTTCAGCATTACTAGGTAACACTATGTTGGTGTTACATTAATTACTGGAACCTTCCTCCAAATTTGTTGGTGTACCTATAGGGCCTATCAAAATGGTTTATTCTGTTTACCCCCATTTTTAGTTTTATTTGTTTAGAGTGTGAATCTATACATTTAGTGGAGGATGGATGGGCATGAAACATAGTGAATTTTTACTAACACAAATATTTTTTCTCTATATTTTTTCTCTTTTTTTACTTAGAATATTGTCATATTCCAGTAATTTTTCTTTTTTTATGAGTATATTCAATTATAATTTTAAGGTAGGTACATGGATACTGCGGCATATTTGCTGCACGTTCATACATCTAGGGACCGCTAGGTGTCGCTGGAGGACCGCTAGGTGTCGCTGGAGGATCATATGCTAGGAGGTTACACCAGTTGACATTGAACCCATGAATAGAATCTAGTGTGTTTTTATACAATACTGTTCTCTTTTGGGCTGGTTGCCTATGCGAGTACATATTTTTAATACATTAGGATGCGGACATGCTTTTTGGTTCGGGAGTGCTTAAATACACATTCCGGACATACTTACATGTTCCACTTCTTGTGGGCAGCTGCCTTTTTCCAAGATGGCAGTTTCAACTCTGGGGACGCTTGGAGCTCAGGGCTGGGCTTTCCTTCACTCGTAGTAGACTATATATGGCGGTGAGTCAGCACACCGCCCATGCCCCAGGACAATATCATCTGTGACGAAATGGTGTAGGGAGGAGCAGCGTGCTGACGTCACTGCAAACGGGAAGCTATTCAGAGCCAGCTGGCACAAATCTAACAGACACGCTATTGTATATTCCGCTAAGTGTAAGTGCATTTCTGTTTTTAACTTAACAAATTTTTATGGAATGACACTAGGGAAGCCCTCTTTAACCTTACACGGGGAATTACTGACTGGTGATTATTCTGAGTAGTGGATGATCTGGGACACCTGTCTGCTAATTACAGAGACCCGGGGCTGGGGTACAAGCCACATGCGAATTGGATCTCCCTAAAAAGAGATCTATTTATCTGGTAAGTAGGGATGAGCTTCGTGTTCGACTCGAACATTGGCTGTTCGATCGTTCACCGAATTGCGAACGATATGGGCCGTTCGCGCCAAATTCGTGTGGCGCATCACGGCCCATAATTAACTGCGGCATCGCTGTGCATTGCTGGCTGATGATTGGCCAAGCATGCACTATGACCCGCATGCTTAGCCAATCACAGCGCCGTCTGTAGAGAGAGCTGTAATTGGCCAAAGCCAGGGTGGCTTTGGCCAATTATTGCTCAGGGGGTTTAGAACATGCCCCACACTATATAAGGCCGCCTGCACGGCGGCCCTGTGTAGTGTGTTCCGGCTTGAGAGAGAGATAGACAGAGAGAGAGACAGTGTCATTTGATTTAAGTTAGATATATTAGGCAGGACAGTCAGTTAGCTGCACTTACAGTGTATTGTGTACATATATGCATCCCAGGTGTTTTATATATATATATATACACACTGTATTCAGTTTAGCTAGATCCGTTCCTGTTATCTTCCTGCTGACAGGCAGGCTTGTGTTGTTACAGTATTTACAGCTACCTGAAGAAAATTGCTGATGTTCTTTTGATCCTATTAGTACCACAGTCAGACAGCTAGACTAATTACAGTTAGTGTAGTGCGTCCTCCTCACAGTGTTCAGCTAAAACTACAAGTTAGTTTAGTGTGACCTCTGCACAGTGTTCAGCTAAAGCTACAAGTTAGTGTAGTGCGTCCTCTAAGCAGTGTTCAGCTAAAGCTACAAGTTAGTTTAGCGTGACCTCTGCACAGTGTTCAGCTAAAGCTACAAGTTAGTGTAGTGCGTCCTCTGAATAGTGTTCAGCTAAAGCTACAAGTTAGTGTAGTGCACAGTGTTCAGCTAAAGCTACAAGTTAGTGTAGTGCGTCCTCCTCACAGTGTTAAGCTAAAGCTACAAGTTAGTGTAGTGCGTCCTCCTCACAGTGTTCAGCTAAAACTACAAGTTAGTGTAGTGCGTCCTCTGAACAGTGTTCAGCTAAAGCTACAAGTTAGTGTAGTGCGTCCTCTGAATAGTGTTCAGCTAAAGCTACAAGTTAGTGTAGTGCACAGTGTTCAGCTAAAGCTACAAGTTAGTGTAGTGCGTCCTCCTCACAGTGTTAAGCTAAAGCTACAAGTTAGTGTAGTGCGTCCTCCTCAC
The DNA here is from genome assembly GCF_042186555.1 of Aquarana catesbeiana. Lineage (NCBI taxonomy): Eukaryota > Metazoa > Chordata > Amphibia > Anura > Ranidae > Aquarana > Aquarana catesbeiana. Next base: position 499,266,789 of record NC_133327.1, on the reverse strand, counting down.
AGTGTTCAGCTAAAACTACAAGTTAGTGTAGTGCGTCCTCTGAACAGTGTTCAGCTAAAGCTACAAGTTAGTGTAGTGTGTTCTCTGAAGAGTGTTCAGCTAAAGCTACAAGTTAGTGTAGTGCGTCCTCCTCACAGTGTTCAGCTAAAACTACAAGTTAGTGTAGTGCGTCCTCTGAACAGTGTTCAGCTAAAGCTACAAGTTAGTGTAGTGCGTCCTCTGAACAGTGTTCAGCTAAAGCTACAAGTTAGTGTAGTGCACAGTGTTCAGCTAAAGCTACAAGTTGGTGTAGTGTGTCCTCCTCACAGTGTTCAGCTAAAGCTACAAGTTAGTGTAGTGCGTCCTCTGAACAGTGTTCAGCTAAAGCTACAAGTTAGTGTAGTGCATCCTCTGAACAGTGTTCAGCTAAAGCTACAAGTTAGTTTAGTGTGACCTCTGCACAGTGTTCAGCTAAAGCTACAAGTTAGTGTAGTGCGTCCTCTGAACAATGTTCAGCTAAAGCTACACGTTAGTGTAGTGCGTCCTCTGAACAGTGTTCAGCTAAAGCTACAAGTTAGTTTAGTGTGACTTCTGCACAGTGTTCAGCTAAAGCTACCTGTAGAAGGTTGGTGGTGTTTTCCTGAGCCTATCACTACCGCAGGCAGCTAAATTATTTACACGTTAGTGTAGTGCGACCTCTGCACAGTGTTCAGCTAAAGCTACCTGTAGAAGGTTGGTGGTGTTTCCCTGATCCTATCACTACCGCAGGAAGCTAAATTATTTAAACATTAGTGTAGTGCGACCTCTGCACAGTGTTCAGCTTAAGCTACCTGTAGAAGGTTGGTGGTGTTTTCCTGATCCTATCACTACCGCAGGCAGCTAAATTATTTACACGTTAGTGTAGTGCGACCTCTGCACAGTGTTCAGCTAAAGCTACCTGTAGAAGGTTGGTGGTGTTTTCCTGATCCTATCACTACCGTGGGCAGCTAAATTATTTACACATTAGTGTAGTGCAACCTCTGCACAGTGTTCAGGTAAAGCTACAAGTTAGTGTAGTGCGTCCTCCTCAAAGTGTTCAGCTAAAGCTACAAGTTAGTGTAGTGCATCCTCTGAACGGTGTTCAGCTAAAGCTACAAGTTAGTTTAGTGTGACCTCTGCACAGTGTTCAGCTAAAGCTACAAGTTAGTGTAGTGCATCCTCTGAACAGTGTTCAGCTAAAGCTACAGGTTAGTTTAGTGTGACCTCTGCACAGTGTTCAGCTAAAGCTACCTGTAGAAGGTTGGTGGTGTTTTCCTGATCCTATCACTACCGCAGGCAGCTAAATTATTTACAGGTTAGTGTAGTGCGACCTCTGCACAGTGTTCAGCTAACGCTACCTGTAAAAGGTTGGTGGTGTTTTCCTGATCCTATCACTACCGCAGGCAGCTAAATTATTTACAGGTTAGTGTAGTGCGACCTCTGCACAGTGTTCAGCTAACGCTACCTGTAAAAGGTTGGTGGTGTTACCATACTACAGGCAGGCAGTTGATTTTGCTAGCTGCAGTATCAGTATATATATATATATATATATATATATCCCAGCTTAGTGCAGCTACAGGCCATTAGTATGTCTGGAAGGCCAACAAGGAGAGGCAGACAGTCACAAGCCAATAAAAGAGGGCAAGCAGGCTCTGTGTCTAGAGGCAACAGTGCTGGTTGTGGAGACGGTGCATCCTCATCAGCACATGGCCATGGGACATGCTTGGTCTTTTTTTCGGCAGCTGGCCGTGTTGAGCCACAACATGCAGAAGACTTGGTCGAGTGGATGACCAAGCCATCCTCATCCTCCTCATCCTCTCTCACCCATGCTCAGGGTACTTTGTCTGGCAAAGCAGCTGCCAACGAGGCTTCTTCCCTTGGCTCAATGGCATCAGTGTCTCCTTCCCTAGCCCCACCATGTCCTCCTGAGGAATCCCTCGACCACAGTGTTGGGTACATGCTCCAGGAGGATGCCCAGCGTTTAGAAGGCTCTGATGATGATACTGAGCTAGATGAAGGCAGTAACGTGAGCACAGACAGAGGGGGTGCCCAAGAAGGACAGCAATCTGGCAGTCATGCTCCCCCTGCTGCTGCATACTGCCAGGTTTGCTCCAGTGATGAGGAGGGAGGGGATGACGAGGTCACTGACTCAACATGGGTGCCTGATAGGGGAGAGGAGGAGGCACATCACCAATGAGGCAGGATGCCCTCCAGGGGCCAGCCTAAGGGCAGCACACTGACTGCATCACACCACAAAGCTCCCCATGTGCAGGGCGCTGCTGTCTCTGTGCGTTATTCTAAAAGTTCTTTGGTGTGGGCCTTTTTTGAGATGAGTGCATCAGATCGCACCGCTGCTATTTGCAACATATGTCTCAAGCGTATCTCGCGTGGCCAAAACATCTCCCGCTTGGGCACAACATGCTTGACCAGACATATGTTGACCTGTCATGCAGTTTGTTGGCAAGCATATCTAAAGGACCCACACCAAAGAACAAAGAGGACCTCTCCTTGCTCCTCATCAGCTGAGATCTCCAACCCCACTATACCTTCAGTCCTCTCTGAGACCTGCATTGAGAGGAATGAAGGTGTAGAATTAGGTGTGTCACAGCCAAGTACTTGTGGGCAATCTGCTTTCGGTACACCGACGTCAGATTGTACTTGGCAAATTTCCCTGTCCCAGCTGCTGCACCGCCGAAAGAAGTTTGCTCCCAGCCATCCACATGCCCAGCGGTTGAATTCTAGCTTGGCAAAATTGCTAGCACTTCAACTGCTAACTTTTCAGTTGGTAGACTCTGCCCCCTTCCGTGAGTTTGTAGGATGTGCGGTTCCTCAGTGGCAGGTACCCAAACGCCACTTTTTCTCACGAAAGGCGATTCCGGCACTCTACCGGATGTGGAAGGCAATGTCTTGGCCTCGCTGGACAGGGCGGTCAGCGGTAAGGTGCATATTACCGCTGATTCATGGTCCAGCAGGCATTACCTAAGTTTCACGGTGCATTGGGTCACTCTGCTGGCAGCTGGGAAGGATGCAAAACAAGGTGCAGTAGTGTTGGAGGTTGTTCCGCAACCACACCTCCAAAATGCCACTACTAATGATTCTGACACACCTCTCTCCTCCACCCCCTCCTCTTCTTCTTCCTCCATGGCCTCTTCCTGTGCTTTGTCCTCGGAACCAGCGGTGCTTCGTAGGCGTTCAAGGGGCTTCGCAAGTACGCAGGCCAAAAGATGCCCTGGGGTGCTTGAGCTGGTGTTTGGGGGACAGGAGCCACACTGGGGCACTGGTTCTGTCAGCTCTGCAGGGGCAGGTTCAGAGGTGGTTGACGCCACGCCAACTTAAGGCAGGAATGGTGGTTTGCGACAATGGCACCAACCTCCTCTCCGCCCTCCGACAGGGACAACTGACCCATGTGCCCTATTTGGCTCACATCCTTAACTTGGTGGTGTAGCAGTTCTTGGGCAGGTACCCGGGCTTACAGGATGTCCTGAGGTAGGCCAGGAAAGTCTGTGTGCATTTCCGCCGGTCATATAATGCCAGTGCTCGGCTGGCAGACCTCCAAAAGGAATTTAACCTGCCCAAGAACCGCCTAATCTGTTGCATGCCCACCAGGTGGAACTCAACGTTGGCTATGCTGCAGTGACTGCACACACAGCAGAGGGCCATCAATGAGTACCTGTGCGACTATGGCACCAGGACAGGGTCGGGGGAGCTTGTTTTTTTTTCTCCATGCCAGTGGGCCATGATCAGGGATGCATGCACTGTCCTGTCACCATTTGAGGAGGCCACGAGGATGGTGAGCAGTGACAGTGCATGCATCAGTGACACTGTCCCCCTTGTCCACCTGTTGGAGCACATACTGCGTGGAATAATGAACAGGGCACTTGAGGCAGAACAGAGGCAGGAAGAGGAGGACTTCCTTAACTCTCAAGGCCCCCTTTATCCAGACAGTGTTCCTGCGTGCCTGCCAATCACACAGGAAGAGGAGGAGGAGGAGGAGGATTGTGTCAGTATGGAGGTGGAGCCTGGCACTCAGCATCAGCAGCAGTCTTTAAGGGATCAGTCCCAAGAAACACATGGACTTGTACGTGGCTGGGAGGATGTGGCTGTGGACCATGTCGTCCTTAGTGACCCAGAGGACTCCGAATGCCTCAGCAAACCTATGCTGCATGGCCTCCCTGATCCTGCAAAGCCTGCGTAAGGATCCCCGTATTCGTGATATCAAGGAGAAGGACCAATACTGGCTGGCAACCCTCCATGATCCACGTTACAAGGGTAAGGTTGCGGACCTTATCTTGCCATCGCAGAGGGAGCAGAGAATGAAACATCTTCGGGAGGCCTTGCAGAAAGTTCTGTGCAACGCGTTCCCAGAGACTGGGAAGTTACAAACTCCTGTTTCTGGACAACGTTTTACTGAGGCTTTGGTCAGTCAAAGAAGGAGCGGTGGAGAAGGTGGCCGTCTGACCAATGCGTTCAGACAATTTTTTAGTCCGCAGCCCCAAGGTATGATCGGTTCCAGCAACCATCGCCAGCGTCTGTTTTACATGGTGCAGGAATACCTAGGGGCAAGATCTGACTTGGACACCTTTCCCACCGAAAATCCTTTGGGTTACTGGGTCTTGAGGATGGATCACTGGCCAGAGCTTGCACAGTATGCAATTGAGCTACTGGCCTGTCCTGCATCCAGCGTTCTTTCGGAATGCACATTCAGTGCTGCTGGAGGCTTTGTAACCGATCACAGGATGCATCTGTCCACCGACTCAGTCGATCGACTGACCTTCATAAAAATGAATCAGTCTTGGATCACCACCAGCTACCAAGCACCTGATGCTGAAGAAACCGAATAATTTTTTTTGAAATGTCAGATCCCTTCAAAGACGGCCTATGCTGATGCTGAGTGACTATCCTGTTATGCTGAGTAATTATCCTCTTCCTCCTCAATGATCATGCTGATAGCTTGTAAGAACATTTTTGGCTCTGGGCCCCTCCACCAGTGCCCAAGTCCGAATTTTTAAGCCCCTGTGTAACAGGGGCATGTAATTACAATTTTTGATGCAATTCTTTGCAGCAGGGCTCGTTCCTGCACTCCAACTAGAGTATCTGTGAAGGGTTGCAGTGTCGTGGCACCAGCACCAGTGACTAAGGCCCAATTTTTCAGCCCCTGTTTAACAGGGGCGTGTAATTACAATTTTTGATGCAATACTTTGCAGCAGAGCTCGTTCCTGCGTTCCAACTAGAGTATCTGTGTGGGGTTGCAGTGTTTTGGCAACAGCACCAGTGCCTAAGGCCCAATTTTTCAGCCCCTGTTTAACAGGGGCGTGTAATTACAATTTTTGATGCAATACTTTGCAGCAGAGCTCGTTCCTGCGTTCCAACTAGAGTATCTGTGTGGGGTTGCAGTGTTTTGGCAACAGCACCAGTGCCTAAGGCCCAATTTTTCAGCCCCTGTTTAACAGGGGCATGTAATTACAATTTTTGATGCAAAAATTTGCAGCAGGGCTCGTTCCTGCGTTCCAACTAGAGTATCTGTGAGGGGTTGCAGTGTTGTGCCACCAGCACCACCACCACCAAAGGCCCAATTTTTCAGCCCCTGTTCAACAGGGGCATGTAATTACAATTCTTGATAGAATATTTCACAGCAGGGCCCGTTCCAGCACCCACCAAGAGTAACTGTGAGGACATACAGTGTTGTGCCACCAGCACCACCACCACCAAAGGCCCAATTTTTCTGGCCATGTTCAACAGGGGCATGGAATTACAATTCTTGATCTAATATTTCACAGCAGGGCCCTGTGAGGGCTTACAGTGTTGAGGCCACAACAACACCTAAGGCCCCTACTTTCAAACATCCAACTTACAAATGACTCCTACTTGCAAACGGAAGGAGACAACAGGAAGTGAGATGAAATCTACCCCATAGGAAGGGAAATTCTCTCCTATTAAGTGTTAATATGGGAAAAACTTTTCTCCTTTCCACTGATGCTTTATCACCAATCCTTGTTTCACTAAAACCCCCAAATTTTCAAAAAACATTTGTCATTGGGACAAAAAGAGAGGTGAAATCTTCTGAAGAGGAGCACAGACAGCAAAACAAATGTCACAGGGGTGATAACCCTTCCCTATGTTTTCCAAAAAGCTTAAAAACAGATTTTTTTGGCTGGAGCTTCACTTTAAAAATGTACCAGTTCAAAATTACAAACAGATTCTACTTAACAACAAACCTACAGTCCCTGTCTTGTTTGCACCGCCTGTATACTGCTGTTCAGAGTATATAGGGCCTGGGGCCCCACGCCTTTCCTTTTTTTAATTTAAGTTTTTTTTGCATTGATACATGTCCCCTGGGGCAGGACCCGGGTCCCCAAACCCTTCTTAGGACAATACCATGAAAATTAGCCTTTAAAATTAGCACTTTTGATTTTGAACGTTCGAGTCCCATAGACGTCAATGGGGTTCTAACTTCCGTGCAAATTTTCGGTCCGTTCGCAGGTTCTGGTGTGAACTGAACCGGGGGGTGTTCGGCTCATCCCTACTGGTAAGCGGCAGTAATTGTAAAGGTGGAGGACCCTATCTGCCATACACCGTCACATCTTCTTGGGTGTTTCACCCTATCTGCCATACACCGTCACATCTTCTTGAGTGTTTCTTATCACAAGGCACTGTGGAACAGTCGGTTGATGAATTTATATGAACTATGGCTTTCAGCCTTTTGTTGTGGAATATCATCTACCTTATCAATTTCACTGAGGAATAAGGACGCTTATAGAGCACTTTAGTTTCTACACTTTTGTTTCATTTGCACACTTATGAGCTTCACTTATTCAATACTGCTTTAATAATAGCCAATTAAACCCCTCATAGAAGTTGGTATATGCTCTATGATACACATGTCACTATCTATATATATGTCACTATTTTATATATTTTCATTTTATATATAGCGCAGCTTAATTTATCCCGATTGTTTATAGTGTGTATCTCACTTGAAGTTGCAGCTGATTCACTATTTATTCATTCATTTTTTAGTTAATAGTTGAGATTGTTCTTAGACAGTGCAGTAATCTGCTTTTAAACATGCCTGTTTACCACTAAAAAGGCTATTTTGTATTGTCAAATGCAAAACTGTTATTCCAAAAGTATGTTGGTTTGTTCAAAAACCCTTTTCTAACGCACATGTGAATGTGCACAGAGTAAAAATTTATAAAATCAACAATGTGTGGCTTCTTCTTTCAATGCTCAATAGCAGTTTTGGTACTAAGTTGGTGTTTACAGTGACAATGGGGATTATTTACTAAAGGCAAATCCACTTTGCACTACAAGTGCACTTGCATTGCAGTTTCAAGTGCAATTTCAAGTGCAGTTTCAAGTGCACTTTTGCAGTGCACTTGGAGTGCAAAGTGGTTTTTCCTTTAGTAAATAACTCCCACAGTGCTTTTTAATTTGCCACAATCACACCATTTTCGTGACCCCCAAAAATTAATTTATGGTGCTGAAAATTATGAATATTTTTATCAGTAATGCATTACACACATTAACAACAAAAACAAGGTGTGTGTGTGTGTGTGTGTAGCAGACCCACAACATAATAGTTCGCTGAAGAAGAGATTGCCACCTCATGTATTAAATAAATTATGTTTGCACTGTTGAAGAAGATGGCAAAAAAAAAAGCACATTGGAGAACCTAGGAGACAGCTAAAAGAAACACAAGCAGTAAATCAAAGGAAATATTATTTCAGTTTCTCCCAAAAAAATATTTTTTAAATGTTCAGAGATTCTGTGGCATATCAATGGCCCGCCTAACCGCAAAGTACTCTAGATACTTTTGGCGAACTTCGCAGGTGCTTTGGGGGAGCAAGCCAGGACAGCCAGCTTCAAGAGCCGTCAGGGTTGTTGTATCCGGCCTCAATCCCAACTGCATTTTTGCGCAAAAAGTTATGTAAAATGCAGCATGCAAGAATTATGTCCATCGTGCATATTTGCTTTCACTAACCTCCCCAGCATGCTATCCTGGACCAAAACATACCTAGCCTAGTCACTTAACAATGTTTTGTTTATATTGAGTTTATATTTCGCCACATTAATAGCTGTGAGAAATAGGCGGAACCGGCTGCCTATTATTCCAAATGTATTCTCCACCACTCTTCTGGCTCTGGCCAGTTGGTAATTAAAAACCCTCTGGTCCGGAGGGGGTCCTCATAGGGAATGGCCGCATAAGATGGTCCCCCGGCGCAAATTCTTCATCTGTGACAAAGACGAATGGGAGTCCCGCCACATTGTCTTCCGGAGGTGGCAAGCCTAAGCTGCCATTCTGGAGCTGTCTGTAAAACTCTGTCTGGGCGATGACTCCACCATCCGACATCCGGCCATTTTTCCCCACGTCCACATACAGGAACTCTTAAGTCGCTGACACCACCACCAACGACACAATACTATTAAACCCCTTGTAATTAAAATAGTATGACCCCGAGTTGGGGGGGTGGGACGATATGGACGTGTTTCCCATCTATTGCCCCTCCACAGTTGGGAAAATCCCACCGCTGGGTAAACTGGGAGGCCACAGTCTGCCATTCCTGTGGCGTTGAAGGAAACTGTGGAGTCAAACAAGAATAAAAAAAAATTGTACTTTTGCACATAACATTGCAAGCAGATTAGACGCAAACATTCTTGGCCAACATCAGTATTAACATTTATTTGAAGGAGTATTTAAAGACAAAAATCTAAGGTCCACTTATCAGATTCCTCACCCCCTCTGATGGCCCATTGTAAAAATTTTAGGGGCGGGTATTTTGGACAGGTAACCCTCTCCATCTAATTGAGAGCTGAATGCATAAATAATGTGCGTTACTTTGGCCACCCCCTCCTTACTTACACCATTGGCAGCCCACTGGACAAGAAGTGTATTTTTATACAATAATATGAATACACACTGTACAAATTGAAGCACATTTTTACATTCTGCAATTACCTATCAAGATAATAGGAGAACAAAACTTTAAACAGTACCATTTGAAAGCATTCAGGCAGGCCCTTGCACTACATGCTTTGGTAAATTCATCCATAAATCTGACCACAAAAGAGGTAGGTATAGTGTGTATGGGTTTGGGAAAGTCAGCAGATAGAGGATTTGTATCGGTTGACTTAGCAGTTGGGGGGAGGGAGGGTTCCAAATGAGTTTGGGACCCCCAAAAAAACCTTTGGCACTCTGCATGAATTTAAAGACACAAATAACATTTAAACACATTATAGGGGGTGTTTAGGGTAAGCACTACAATGGAGCTGACAAAACATTGTTAAGTGACTAGGCTAGGTATGTTTTGGTCCAGGATAGCATGCTGGGGAGGTTAGTGAAAGCAAATATGCACGATGGACAAAAAAGGAGCATTAAAAAGCTTCCAGTATGCATGAGGATAAAGAGGACATTCACAGCAGATAACAATCATGGTAATTAGGGAATGAATGAAATACAATACATTAGCAAACATTAAATACATAGAATGTGATGTTAAAGGAGAAAACTTACCTTAATATAGTCCTTCTGCAGGACCTGAATGATGGCAGAACAGGTCTCTGGCATAATGATCCCCAGACAAAAAACAGAAAAGAGAGGGTGCACCGGCCTTGTGCATTATCTTTAAAAAAGTTTATTAAAAAAGAAAACGTAAAAGTACTACTCACAAGGGTAGATAAAAATCATGCATAATGGTCTAATGATGGTAGCAGTCTCCAGACCTATGGACAAGACGTGCAAACCGCTGCTGGCTGACGCGTTTCGAAGGTAGCACCTTCTTCTTCAGAGCCTAACAGTGTCCATCTCTTACAGTACCTTAAATAGTGTGCTCATCAAGGGCGCACAGACCAAACTGCTCATCAAGGGAGCCACTCCCATAAAATGGGCGGTCCAAAGGTGGGCCCTGACAAAGCACCATAGAAACCATTTGTATACACATATAAACATATATAAAAAACACACAAAAATGTGCGGGGAGCACAGGTGCACAGATCTAAAGTGTGATAAGTGTCATAAAGAGAGGGGGGGGGGAGCAGCAATGGCACTAGCGATAGCAGTGGCAATGTGCGCACAGTGTGCGATACAGTACACCAGACAGCCAGGCAATCTCCAATCCTAGAAATCACACAACTGCGGTCACCTGCGCAAACAAAGAAACCCAGCTATCAAATTAAATACAAAAGTCTGCACCATAAACAGTGCACAATAGACGTCACCTGAGACTATGATATCTAAAGCAGCAGGACCCATCCACACTTCTCATCCAAGAAGATGAATGACTTAATCTTCAAAGTGTGTAAAGATACCACAGATCTTACCTCAAAGACGCTGTGTGGCTGCAGGCGGTGGTTGGAACGCATGCCATATTCATTGCATGTTGTGTGGTCCAGGGGGTGGAAGTAGAAGCACCATATCACTTCCTGTGCGCCCACCGTCGCTCTAGGATGTGTCAGCAGTGCAGAATCCCAGCAGCCATATAAAGGGAGACTAACTATAGAGGCTGAAGGCAGACACATACTAAGTGGCAAAACAAAATACCATATCAAGAGGATGGAAAGACATGGGACAAAAATATATGTCTAATTACCATTACCATCCGTGCACTTGTATTACCTGCAACCCCACACAACTATTGCGTGTCTACATGTATACAAAGGGAGCGTGTTGGTCAGTATTGTCGCTAAATAAAGGAATAAATAGCCAAATAGTCGACAGGGTATGCACACCCACACGCAAGCACCCATAGACATACACACGTACGCCCATGTGTGCGTGCGTATAAACGCATGCACGCCACATGACATATGTAAGAGATGGAAACCTGCACTCCAATTACAAACAAAAGTATATAAATATTACATAAAAATGAGCGCAGGTTATCATTAAAAATGGTATACAATAGCATTCCAATAAGTAAATAAAACAGATTAAAAACAAATAAAAAGGTTCCCAAATGGAATAAATATTTTCCAATGAATGCGTATTATACAATCTATTATTATCATTATAGAAACCTTTTAACAGCAAAAGGAAAAAGAGGGGGGATCACAATAAATGTCTGTGGAAAATTAGCCAAACATATGTCCATATACACATACACACATGCGCGCATACACTCACACATATACATACGCACACGTGCGAGTGCACACATGCCCACATGCGCAGTGTACCGGACCAATAATTTATAAAACAAGAGAATGAAACCATACATATGCCCATATACATACAAATAATCATATGTATACACACGTATAGGCCCCTTGAAAGCTAAATAAACATAAAGGCCATATGTATAGAATGAATACTGAAAGACACATGCATATATGTATGCACATGTGTAGAGGGAAAGAAATGGAATCAGGAGAGGGGGAGGGGGGGGAAGGGTGAAGGGAAGACACATTGCAAGGGAAGAAAATGAATATGAAAATGAATAGGAAATGAATGAAAAAATGGGGTGGATGGGGGGATACCTAAAGCCACCGTCACACTATTTTATGTATCTCAGGGTCTTCGTTGAGGCCATCGGGAGCGAGACTCCCAAGGGTGGAAATCCAGTAGGCCTCGCACTTACATAGTCTCTGATGTTTCCTCCCTGAGTCTAACTCCCCCCCAATCGACTCAATACCAAATACCCTCATACCTGCAGGGTTTCCTTGATGGGCTTCTACAAAATGGCGGGGAACTGGATACTTATCCCTTAAATTAATGATGCCACACTTGTGCTCTCCTATTCTGACCCTCATAGGGCGCTGAGTGTGGCCGACATAAAGACGGCCACAGGGACAAACAATGCCATAGACTGTATACTGAGTCCCACAGTTCATAAACTGTTTGAGTTTGTGGACCCTTCCATCTCTCCCTTCAACAGTTTTCTTTCTGTGCCACATGTACATACATGTGCCACAGTTTTTAACGCCGCACTTGTAGCTCCCTTTCTGATCAAATATTGTGGTCCAAAGGCTAGTTGGTCTAATGGTAGTATTATTAACCCTACTAGGTGCAACAAGGCTCCTAAGGTCACGTGGTTTACGGAACACAATATTTGGATGGCCTGGGAGTGTGTCACCTAGTACAGGGTCATGTTTGAGGATATTCCAATTTCTCTTCAGGATGTTATGGATCTCGAAGGCTTTGTTCGTATACTGGGTGGAGAATCTGACCTGTTGGGTATCAGGTGTAATATGGTATCGGGGACCAGTGGTGTCATCTGATGGATTATCATAGAGAACCAGATATTTATTAAAGGCCATTTCAATATGGCTTGCATCATAATCCTTTTCTCTAAACTTCTGTATAAGAAGCTCACTCTGTTCTAAGTAGTCTTCTTTTTTTGTACATGTACGCCTCAAGCGACAAAATTGACCATAGGGGACGTTTTGTATCCGCCTTGGATGGTGATTACTTTTGGCATATAGGTACGAATTGCCTCCACTAGGTTTAAAGTGGGTTCTGGAACAGATGTCACCGTCGGGATCTCCCTGGAGTTCTAGATCTAAAAAGACCAAACACTTGCTATCTATAACATGTGTAAATTCTATGCCAAAGGAGTTGTTCTTACAGTACTCTAAAAAGTTATTAAGATCATCATCTGACCCGTCCCATATGATTAAGATATCGTCAATATACCGGGCGTACAGCACCAAATTGGCCCCAAAAGGATTGTTTTTCCATATATTTCCATTCATTTCCTATTCATTTTCATATTCATTTTCTTCCCTTGCAATGTGTCTTCCCTTCACCCTTCCCCCCCTCCCCCTCTCCTGATTCCATTTCTTTCCCTCTACACATGTGCATACAAATATGTGTCTTTCAGTATTCATTCTATACATATGGCCTTTATGTTTATTTAGCTTTCAAGGGGCCTATACGTGTGTATACATATGATTATTTGTATGTATATGGGCATATGTATGGTTTCATACTCTTGTTTTATAAATTATTTTGGTCCGGTACACTGCGCATGTGGGCATGTGTGCACTCGCATGTGTACGTGTGTGCGTGCACGTATGTATATGTGTGAGTGTATGCGCGCATGTGTGTATGTGTATATGGACATATGTTTGGCTAATTTTCCACAGACATTTATTGTGATCCCCCCTCTTTTTCCTTTTGCTGTTAAAAGGTTTCTATAATGATAATAATAGATTGTATAATATGCATTCATTGGAAAATATTTATTCCATTTGGGAACCTTTTTATTTGTTTTTAATCTGTTTTATTTACCTATTGGAATGCTATTGTATACCATTTTTAATGATAACCTGCACTCATTTTTATGTAATATTTATATACTTTTGTTTGTAATTGGAGTGCAGGTTTCCATCTCTTACTTACATATGTCACGTGGCGTGCATGCGTTTATACGCACGCACACATGGGCGTACGTGTGTATGTCTATGGGTGCTTGCGTGTGAGTGTGCATGCCCTGTCGACTATTTGGCTATTTATTCCTTTATTTAGCGACAATACTGACCAACACGCTCCCTTTGTATACATGTAGACACGCAATAGTTGTGTGGGGTTGCGGGTAATACAAGTGCACGGATGGTAATGGTAATTAGACATATGTTTTTGTCCCATGTCTTTCCATCCTCTTGATATGGTATTTTGTTTTGCCACTTAGTATGTGTCTGCCTTCAGCCTCTATAGTTAGTCTCCCTTTATATGGCTGCTGGGATTATGCACTGCTGACACATCCTAGAGTGACGGCGGGCGCACAGGAAGCGATGCGGAGCTTCTACTTCTGCCCCCTGGACCGCACAACATGCCATGAATATGGCGTGCGTTCCAAGCGCCGCCTGCAGCCACACAGTGTCTTTGAGGTAAGATCTGTGGTATCTTTACACACTTTGGAGATTAAGTCATTCATCTTCTTGGATGACAAGTGTGGATGGGTCCTGCTGATTTAGATATCATAGTCTCATGTGACGTCTATTGTGCGCTGTTTATGGTGCAGACTTTTGCATTTAATTTGATAGCTGGGTTTCTTTGTTTGCGCAGGTGACCACAGTTGTGTGAGTTCTAGGATTGGAGATTACCTGGCTGTCTGGTGTACTGTATCGCACACTGTGCGCACATTGCCACTGCTATCGCTAGTGCCATTGCTGCTCTCCCCCCCCTCTCTTTATGACACTTATCACACTTTAGATCTGTGCACCTGTGCTCCCCGCACATTTTTGTGTGTTTTTTATATATATGTTTATATGTGTATACAAATGGTTTCTATGGTGCTGTGTCAGGGCCCGCCTTTGGACCGCCCATTTTATGGGAGTGGCTCCTAGGTCAGTTTGGTCTGTGCTCCCTTGATGAGCACACTATTTAAGGTACCGTAAGAGATGGACACTGTTAGGCTCTGAAGAAGAAGGTACTACCTTCGAAACGCATCAGCCAGCAGCGGTCTGCACGTCTTGTCCATAGGTCTGGAGACTGCTACCATCATTAGACCATTATGCGTGATTTTTATCTACCCTTGTGAGTAGTACTTTTACGTTTTCTTTTTTAATAAACTTTTTTAAAGATAATGCACAAGGCCGGTGCGCCCTCTCTTTTCTGTTTTTTGTCTGTATGCTAGGATTTCCCTATCCTTGAGGGCAGCAAGGCTGAAAGCTACCGTCCATCGAGAACTTTGAATTGTCGGGCTTATACATTCATGTGCAAGAGTTTTTGTTTTGTTGTAATGATCCCCAGAGCCTGGGGGAAGATGCCTGTCAAGAACTTGATGTCCTGCAGACTTCTCCCCGTCGCCAAGTACTGCAACGTGGCGACTAGCCTCTGCTCAGGAGTGATGGCTTGCCCCATGCAGGTGTCCCGCTTGGTAATATAAGGGGACAGCAAAGCCAACAGACGGTGAAAAACGGGGTCCTTCATCCGGAGATAGTTCCTGAAATCATTAGGATTATTCTCACGGATCTCCCGCAACAAAAGGCATATGAGAAAATTGGTCACGCTGGAGCAACCAATTCTTCCTCCATGAACTCCTCCCCGTCGTGTTCATGGATTGGGCTTGGGTCAAAGTAATAAGAACCCCAACACCAAGCCCCTGCATAGCACGAACTCTGTGGGGAGCACGTAACCGCAACATGGCTTCAAAACAGTTGGCTGGTACGAACAAACTAACATAAAGCACTGAAAATCAGAAAGGCCTGAGAAGAGTGAGCTGAAAATCAGAAACGAGCGGACAAGAAAGCACTGAAGATCAAATTCGAACTGACTACACGCACTGAAAACCAGATACGAACCCACAAGCACAAACTGAAGAGCAGTAACGATCTGAAAAGCACGAGGCTGAAAAGCGCAAATCATCTCTCACCAAACTTCTACTAGCACGAAATAAACACAAGATTAGCAGAAGGAGCCCAAAGGGTGGCGCACTGGCTATTGAACTTCCCTTTTCTAGTGCTGTCATACGTGTTGTACCTCATCGCGTTCTTGACGTTCGGAATTTCCGACAAGATTTGTGTGACCGTGTGTATGCAAGTTTGAGCCAACATCCGTTGGAAAAAATCCATGGATTTTGTTGTCGGAATGTCCAAACGTGTGTGCACGTCTTAAGAGCTGTGAAAATGTGGAATAGACTCCCTCCAGAGGTGGTTCTGGCCATCTCAGTAGATTGCTTTAAAAAAGGCCTAGATTCTTTCCTAAATGTACATAATATAACTGGATACTAACATTTATAGGTAAAGTTGATCCAGGGAATATACGATTGATCAGGAAGGAATTTTTTCCCCCTGCTGTAGCAAATTGGAGCGTGCTTTACTGGGGTTTTTCGCCTTCCTCTGGATCAACAGTGGGTAACAGATTGTGTATATAGGATTGTATGGTTGTTTATTTATTTTACTTTTTTTTAACATTCAAAGTTTATTGAGTTTTAACAGTAGTATAGAAATGAATACATGCATAAAATATAGGTGTACCTTACAGTTAGTTATACAGGTTTTTTTGTTTTTTTTTGGTAGAAAGTGACAATGTAACGTATAAAAACCTTTGTTATAGAGGTCAGTATAGAGCATCATACAAATGTTTCCTGAAGTTCTGACATCCGTTTTCGGTTCATTGTTTTGGTGATTTCTAATTGAGATCCTTAACTGTACTTACAATGAGACCCTATATAGGCACATTTAACTTTTATTCAAAATCGTTCTATACCAATATGTTTCTGTTAATCAAGAGAGAGTATAAAGTGGTGAAAAGAGGTTTGAATAGGGTTGGATTAAGAAGGGGTACCCATTACGGGTTGCATTGTCATTTAGCGAGAGCATGTATTTCCTGAGTTAGTCATGTGTTCCGTGACCAAAGAGATAAATTAAGGATATGTTCAATTTCCTCGTAAATCTTCATATGCATCAGAGTAGCGGAATGCAAACCAGTGTGTCCAAGTTTTATGAAACCTGTCTACCCTGTCTGAGGCCTGCGCCAGGGTGTCCTCCATTTCACATATTTCTGAGATCTTCGCTAGCCATTGTGGGATGGTGGGTGCTTGTGTGGTTCCCCAGCAGGTAGGTATCAGCGTCTTAGCTGCATTTAGCAGATGTTTGGTTAACGAATTCTTATACCGTTTTAATGGGAATGAGGAGATGTGCAGAAGACAACAGGCCGCATCTAAAACGATCCTAGTTTCAGTTATTAATTTAATTGTGTCTCTGACCTGTTGCCAGAACATGGTCAAGAGGGGGTAATGCCACCAAATATGTATTAGCGTACCCGTGTCGTTCCCACATCTCCAGCAAACATTGGGGGTCTGTGCACTCCAGGCGTGTATTTTGGCCGGTGTAACATATCAGTCTGTGAGTAGTTTGTAGGACGTTTCTTGCGTCTTAGTACTTATAGAGCACTTGTGCGCAAGGATGCAAGCTTTTGTCCATTGACTGTTAGTGATTGTAAAATCGAGTGCCTTAGACCAGCTCATTTGGAATCTGTCTTCTGTTTCGGGGATTAGGTTTTGGAGCCACTTATATGTGATGGAAGTTGTTTTTTGAAGCTTTTTCACATCAGCGCATACTTTTTCTAAATCAGTCAGATGTCTGGAAAAATGTCCTCGTCTAGATGTATCATTTACATAGCTGCGTATTTGGAAGTAGGTCCATATTGGCATGTTGTGTATTCCACTATCTGTTTTTAAGGTCGTATGATCTTTAAATTTCCCATTCCCGGCGGGGAGTCCGTGTTGTCGGATAAAGGAGTAAGGGGGCTCAGAGAGGAGGTCAGTGTGTTTAGCTGTTTTTGTGCATATAGTTAATGTGGCATGCATTAGTGGTTGTTGTTTTAACTTAGTAAGTCCTTGCAGACCAGGATTCCATGGGGAAAAGAGGAGGGGGTATAGGCTTAATTTTTTTTCCAGGTCCACCCAATCCTTGTCTCTCCCGTGGCAGTGCCAATCAACCACTCTCGTAAGATGAGCTGCTTGGTGATATTTCTTGTAATCTGGAAGTCCCATTCCTCCCATTTCCTTAGGTCTGGTCATAAGTGAAAATTTCATTCTGGCTTTTTTATGTGCCCAGAGGAAACCTAGTGAGGTGGTGTGTAGTCTTCCGAAAATTTTTTGGGGTAGGTTGACCGGCAGTGCCCGCAGGAGGTACAAAAGTCTAGGGAGTATTACCATTTTCAATATGGCAGCCCTTCCAAACCATGAAATGTATCCCACATTCCAGAGTTTTAAATCCCTTTCTATCTTTAGAAATAGGGGTGGAAAGTTAGCCTCGTATAGCGTTGTCACTTTAGGGGTCAGCCAGACTCCCAAGTATATTAAGGCTTTCCATTCCCACTTGAATGGGCAATTGGCTTGTGTCATTATCAAGTTGGTGGGGGATAGATTGACATTCATGGCTTCTGATTTTGTGAGGTTTATTTTAAGGATAGAGAGACATCCTTAATGTGCAAAGGCTTTCATGAGATTAGGAAGGGTAGTGTGTGGGTTTGTTATAAAGAATAAGAGGTCATCTGCATATGCTGCTGTCTTGTAAGTCTTTTCTTCTGTATGGTGATGCCCCTAACTGACTCATCTTTATTGATTGTTCTTATAAATGGTTCTAGCGAGAGAATGAACAACAACGGGGACAGGGGGCATCCCTGCTGTGTGCCATTCATTATCCCTACTTTTTCTGAGAGTGAACCATTGATCTTTATCTGTGCTGAGGGTTTCTGGTACAGTGTTGTGATCCATGCCATCATATTGGGTTTTAGGCCCACGTGTTCGCACGTCGCAAACATGAAATCCCATGCTACCATATCGAAAGCCTTCTCCACGTCGGTTGAAAGGAGAAGGCTCTCGACGTGCAGGGAGTGTGATGCCTGTGTAAGAAGGAGAGCCTTTATAATATTGTCCTTCGCTTCTCTGCCTGGCATGAAGCCTACGTGCTCGGGGCCTATTATTTCAGCTAGCAGTGGTCTAAGTCTGTTTGCAAGGATTTTGGCTAGTAACTTTTTGTCAATATTCAATAAAGAAATGGGCCTATAGCTTGAGCAATTTGCTGTGTCTTTGTCAGGTTTGGTTACGGCACAGAGAGGCTTCGGGCGGAGGACAGAGCCCGCGGACACAGCGGGGGGGACATTGCAGGATCCTGGGGACAAAGCAAGTACACCACACCAGGATCCTGCAATGCAATCCTGAGTGTGGCTCGGGGTTACCGCTAATGGTGCTGAAATTTAACCCCGAGCCACACTCAGAAACACTGCCAGGGAGGTTAACTACTTAACGACCGTGCCATAGCCGAATGATGGCTACAGTTCGGCTCGATAACTCTGGACATTGACGTCCTCCCAGAATCTGGCGCTCACCCACGAATATCCGTGACCGCCGGATCATGGATCACGGTAAATGGCCGCTGACAGCGGCAGTTTACCACGTGATCGCTCCGTCAAATGACGAAGCAATCACATGTAAACAAACCGGCATCATGTCTGGTTCCTCTCTCCCCTCTCTGTACCGATTGGTAGAGTGCGAGGGGAGAGGGGAGAGATTGAGCACTGCAGCACTGTGGGCTGGATGTGTAGTGCCCACAGCGCTGCTCTGTGCCCATTCCTGCACTCAGCCATCCATACCCAGCCATCCATGCCCAGACATCCAAGCTCATTCATCCTTATCCATCCATACCCAGCCTTCCATACCCAGCAATCCTTACTCAGCCATCCATCCCTACTCAGCAATACTCATCCATGCTCATCCATCCATCCATACTCAGCAATACTCATCCATCCATCCATCCCCATCCATACTCAGCCATACCCAACAATACCCAGCCGTACCCAGCCGTACCCAGCCGTACTCAGCCGTACCCAGCCGTACTCAGCCGTACCCAGCCGTACTCAGCCATACCCAGCTGTACCCAGCCATACCTAGCAATACCCAGCCATACCCAGCCTTACTCAGCCGTACCCAGCCATCCCATCCATACTCAGCCATACCCAGCAGTACCCAGCTGTACTCAGTCATACCCGGCCATACTCATTCATGCTCAGTCATCCCATCCATCCCCATTCATGCTCATCCATGCCACATCCATGCCACTAGAGTGCTTCACAAAAGTGTAATAGGTAGTCAAATTAGATTTGAAACTTATGCCCCTAGAACACCTGATGGCACTCCCTGCATGTTGGGCCTCTCTGTGTGGCCAGGCTGTGTAAAAGTCTCCCACATGTGGTATCGCCGTACTCAGGAGAAGTAGGAAAATCTACTTTGGGGTGTAATTTTTGGTATGTACATGCTATGTGTTAGAAATATTGTATAAAAGGACAACTTTGTGTAAAAAAAAAAAATGCATTTTTATTTTCTTTACACATTTTCCAAAAACTTGTAGAAAAAAAAAAGACATGTTCAAAAGACTCATTATGCCTCAGATTATACGTTGGGTTGTTTTCTTTCTAGAATGGGGTCATTTTTGGGGAGTTTCCTTTGTCCTGGTGCTCCAGGGCCTTCAAAAGTGTAAGAGATAGTCAAGAAATTATATGTGTAATTTATGCTCCAAAAACGCCTGATGACGCTAACAGCATGTTGAGCTTCTGTATGTGGCCACGCTGTGTAAAAGTCTCACACATGTGGTATCGCCATACTCAGGAGGAGTAGTAGAATGTAAAATCTTCATTTTGCAAAGAATTGTGGGAAAAAATACAACTTCAAAAAACTCACCATGCCTCTTACTAAATACCTTGGAATGTCTACTTTCCAAAAAGGGGTCATTTTGGGGGTATTTGTACTTTCCTGGCTTGTTAGGGTCTCAAGAAATGAGATAGGCCATCAGTACATCAGGTGTGATCAATTTTCAGAGATTGGCACCATAGTTTGTGGACTCTCTAACTTTCACAAAGACCAAATAATTTACACCAATTTGGGTTATTTTTGCCAAATATATGTAGCAGTATACATTTTGGCCAAAATTTATAAAGAAAAAATACTAATTTGCAAAATTTTATAAGAGAAACAAAGAAAAAATGCATTTTTTTTTTACAGAATTTTTGGTCTTTTTTCTTTTATAGCGCAAAAAATAAAAACCCAGAGGTGATTAAATACCACCAAAAGAAAGCTCTATTTGTGTGATAAAAGGACAAAAATTTCATATAGGTACAGTGTTGCATGACTGAGTAATTGCCATTCAAAATTTGAGAGCACCGAAAGCTGAAAATTGGTCTGGTTAGGATAGGGGTTTAAGTGCCCAATGGGTAAGTGGTTAAAGTGGAGTTTCCCTTTAAATTTTGAAAAATTTCTAAAAATTACATAGAGGTCTATTAGTTAAGGCCTATTATTTAAGCCAATGCAGCATAAAGACACTGCTCATTTCTGGTGTGCCAGATGTCCTAGAGCTGCATACAGCCTCCCATAGACATGAATGGGTGAAGGCAGTTGTACACAGCTATGCGCCACTATTTGCATAAAGAAGCGCACATGCACAGGCGTAATGCCCTAAACACACCTTAAGTGCATGTATGTGTTATTGGTCAAGTTCAAGCATGTGTTATTAGAAATAAAAGTTGTTATAAAATGTTACATGGATGAAGTTACCTACTGATTAGTCCTGCAGAAACCTATGACAGACAGCTCTTCCTATGGTATAGGGCATGATTTCTATTTTAAATAGCACAAGAGCAAGAAGGAAAAACACACATTCACAAACACCAATTTATTATATCATGTAAGCATGCTTGACATGACCACAGCATGCATTATATGTACTTTTTTTTTTTAACTTGATTGGTCTTTACGGTCACCTTAAATGATATCAGAACACAATATAACAGTATAAGTGCATTTTGTTTAGTTAACGAGAAGCTCCAGTCTGGAAATGTTTTTCTTTTTTAAAGTCAGCAGCTACAAATACTGTAGATGCTGACTTTTAATATAAAGACACTTACCTGTCCAGGGATCCCCTGATGTCAGCACCCCCTGCAGATTCAACTTCGGGTGCAGGCGCTGGCATTGTAAATAAAGGAAACCGGCAGTGAAGCATTCAATCTTCATAGCCTGTTTCCTACTGCAAATGCGCAAGTCACGCTGCTCTTTCTGAATGTTCCCTCTGCTTCTGGGACCTGTGTGTCCCAGAATGCATCGGAAGGAAGGAGGAGGGGCCGGAAATGCTTGTAGATCGCCGTGGCCATCTTACCCAAAAGTTAGAGTGGGTACCTGTCAAAAGCAGGTACCCCCTTCCCCCTCTCCTCCAAAATTGACAAATGTGACAGTGGAGGCAGGGAGGGTGCAAACAAGTGGAGTCTCCCTTTTTGGGTGAAGCTCCGCTTTAATTAGGCCTGTTTTCTAAGGATTAAAAGAGCTGATAAAAATAAGAGAAACAGGTTAAACTTACACAGCCATATTAACTGAGAGAGTTATCCATTGGGTCAAGGAAGCAAAAGTTTTCAGGATCACTGTATAGTACCAACAAAAGCTACACTTAGGCCTCAGGCACACAGGGAAAAAAACGCCACTTTTAGAAGCTTTTTCTTGTTTTCATGTCTCTGAACACAACTTTACAGTATATTAGCCAAGGTGTTCAAGCTTAGTGGGAACATTAGATTAGTATTTTAGAGCAGTGTTTAGGGGGCATAAAAAATCCCCCAAAGTTGCATTCAGAGAGAAATGCACTGGCATAATCCCTAGCTCTTGAGAGAAGCTGTGAATTCTGGAAGCCGTGGCGTTACTGATAGGCTTACAAAAAAATGGCGCCTGGCAGCGCAAATGATAAGCAGGCTGCAAAGCTAAAAAAGTGAAAGATTATGAGAATTGTCTTCAGCTCAGTTCTCCATCCAAAGAAGAACCCCCCTTCTAGTCCTAGCTAAGCCTGATGAATCTTATATCCCAATCAGCACCATCATACACTGTCACCAGCCACAGGACTTACCTTCTCATGCATTAGAGTGGTACTCTTTTTTTTTAGGTTACCCACAGGCTCCCATAGCCCAACGTGCTCACTGGGAGCTGGAGCTGCAGAATCATTGGACCAGAAAGAAGTGGGTTATACTGTACATAGATAAGTATACATGTCTTTGTTATACAAGTTAGGCAGGATGGGTAGAAAGAGGGGGAATGGACCATTTTTAAGAATATATATATATATAGTTAGGCTTTTATTCTACTTTAACACATCTTTCCATAAATGTCAATAATAACTCTTTTATATAAAACTAACCTGCATTTTGGGTATACAGGTCATTTGATGGGTTAATATTTGATCTAATATTTCCCAGTT
This sequence comes from Aquarana catesbeiana, assembly GCF_042186555.1. NCBI lineage: Eukaryota > Metazoa > Chordata > Amphibia > Anura > Ranidae > Aquarana > Aquarana catesbeiana. The sequence continues at coordinate 499,244,121 of NC_133327.1, read as the reverse complement.
CTATAGCATTACAGCTGTACTTGCCCGTGTTCACTTTCTAACATTTTGCAGGCAGCACTACACTGTATAACAATCACATGCTGACAATGTGTCACTTGAATATTAAAATTGTGAGCACTAAAGGGCAATTAAATCTTAGTGCTATTTGAAAGCTGTAATTCAAACTTTTTTCTCACTTTGATGAAAACAATTTATTACCATAGTTACTTTATTTTGTTGGCATCATTCCTCTTCTATGCTGTTGTAAAGTCTTGAACACTTCACTAACTTGTTCAGACTTTGCTGGATGTAAGCCAGAGGAAAAAGCACAAACCCTCTTCGGGATAATACATCTGAAGCTGAAGCATGAAGCCACTCTCTAGCTCCACTCCAAAATCCCACATTCTTTTACAAATGAACAAACATTGCTGTGAGCCAAGAAATAACGCAACATTTCAGGGAATTCTCAAGGGAGAAGCTCCTCCTTGTTTTTTTCCTTTATCTTGTCATTTTTGCTTGTTTACTTTGTTGTTTTATTCATGATGAAATACAAGTGAGATGATATCAGAACTTATCCAACAAGAATCATCCAAAAACAGAAACATAGTGTATGCTTATTTGGCATAAGAGCGTAAGGAACCTGCCACAAATTCATGATAATCTTGCCTGGTGAGCTGTGCATGACATCAGGATATTCCTACCCAGCAATAAAGCACCTGGGGATTGTATCTAAATCTTGACATCCATTAAGTGACACTAAACTCTGGTCTGAAAAAAATAAAATACTATTCAAGTATGTTTTCTTAACACAAAAAAATACCTTCTATTTGTTCTCAGCCTTCTCTAAATCTTCATTCTTTTGTTTGCTGATGTGATCCAATGTCGTGTCAGAAAGGGACCATATTTGCTCTCTATGGTCCCACTGTGAGTAAGAATGTAGCCACCCCCTCTTTTTCTCATGGGATGAACTATGAACAATGGATATGTAATGTGCATAGAGCAATACACATGACCACAACTAATGTACACTGTTTGTTCCAAATAAATGAACGTTAAAGAGAAAAGGAAATGTTCAAGTACTCATGGAAGATATTTTAAGGAGGCAGAAAAATACAGTAAGGAGCAATTTCATGAAACATAGATTGCTGGGCCAATAAGTAGTGGATATGCATGGACTATTTTAAAAAAATAGGGATATTGTTTAGTGCCACTTTAACTAGAGTAACTCTAATTGTGATCTTTACCCATGGCAACACTCTTCTCCAAGTTGCATTCACCAATGCTTGGATGCAACCAGGTACTAAATCCGGGCAATTTAGACAAGGCATAAGTAGAGGTTACTTTTTATGAAACTGTCAACATTTATAGTAGATACATGTCTTTGCAAATATCACAATAGTTTGAAAGTCAAGCTTGGCTTCAACAATCCCTTGTCTCCTGTATGTCTACAACCACGTTTTCATTTTTATGTGATTTTGTAGCAAATACAGAAAACATCAGTACATAAAATTTAAGGGGAATAAACAGTTTCAGTTTATTTGAGTTTAGGCTTGCTATTTGTAATTCCTACCAGAGTTTTATCAGCCATGAGTTTTCCTACACGGGAATCTTATAGAAGACTGGTTGAATGGGAAGTAAGGGAGGTTTAGGCCATACACAATTAGAATTTCATTAGAAATGGTATATTTATAAAATTGCTTGTTCGATTTTCTTTTTTTTTTTTTTCTTTTTTTTTTGTTTTTCGATTTTAAAGAATTTTTATTGAAGAGCAGTACATTACACTTCATAGCACAAAATTGCTGGTGGGGCGCAGCCCACCTCTGAGACAATACTCAAATATTGAACAATAACAGAGAGGTTGACCAAATAACTAGGCTTATTTAAATACACAGAGAGAAGAGCCTTCAGACATAATAAGGAGACACCTAGTGCTGCAGGTGGGCTCGACACCCCTATCGGGAACATACTGTGTCGAACCCCGTAGAGCAGTTGTAGTTAAACATTAGGTGTGTAACTAACCTGTTAAGGCCCATTGCGCCTTCCGGGAGAATAAAGGACACAGACTGCGTGAGGAAGCCTTCCTCAGTCCTCTAAGGCCAGAGGCCTGAGGAACCAGGGGTGCCATAAAAATATCCTGAAGGTTCCGGCTGGGAGGTCGACCCACGAGAGATAAGTCGAGGAACCAGCTAATCGTAATCAAGTGCATAGAAAACTGGAGTAAACCGTTTAGAACCAAATACTTTTTGTAAAAGTAATTAACAACTTCCTGAGAATAAGAGGAAAGAGAGAAATAATGGTAGAAAAGAAGACAAAGGGGGAGAAAGAATGGGTGGTGGGGTAGGTTGACAGACTGCAATATAACAATAGAAACATATCATGCTTCAACTCCCGGTATGAGGGAGATGCCTACATGCCTTGCCCAGGGTTCCCAGACGGCCAAAAATGCTTTATTTGAGTCTGCTAAGACACTAACTAATTTTTCCTGGGACATGATCCACGAGATCTTTCTCTTGGCAGCCGCCAGAGAGACTCCTGGTTGTTTCCAAGCCTTTGCTATGGAGAGCTTGGCGCCAGTCAGGATGAAAGAAATAAGTTTAGCAGTTGTTTTGGGGATTTTGGGAATATGTCCATTTAATAGAGCTATCTGGGGAGATTTAGAAATGGGAGTGTCCGTAATTTTTCTGATCAGATAAAATATCCTGTTCCAGAAGCCCCTGATTTTCAGGCATTCCCACCAAATGTGTATCATGGAGCCCTGGGCTTGGCAGTTTCTAAAACATAAAGGAGACGAGGAAGGAAACATCTGTGCAAGTTTGGAAGGAACCAAATACCATCTCGTAAGAACTTTCATGTTAGCTTCTATTAATGCAATATTAACTATACCTTTTTAGTCTCTTGTGCTCATTCTATTCCAGATCTCCAGGTCCCAAGTCTCGCCCACGTCCCTCTCCCACTCTGTCATGTATGTGAGTTTGGAAGGGGGAGTTGAAAGAGCTTCGTAAATCAGGGATATACCTCCTTTTTGCTCTGTTGCTTGTCCACACCATTGTTCATAAGATGTGCACTCTGGGGGAATTGATTTATCTTTCCAAATAGTGTGAAGAAAATGGGAGATTTGAAGAAATCTAAATTTTTCGGAGTCGGGGAGCTCTAGTTTTTCAATGCAGTGTTTCATGGAGATTGGTCCGGAGGCGACAAGGTAATGTCCAATACGGTACATCCCCTTATCAAGCCACCATTGAAAGGATTTGATGTCTAACCCCAGCTTGAAGAGGGTATTGTGGAATATGTGTGAGAGGGGGCGAAGCTGTGAGGTCAAAGCGGGGAGTTGGATCAGGTTATCCCATAGTTTGAAGGAGTGTGAAAGTGTGGGCGCCATGATGGGAGGTCTAGATTTACTGGGAGTCCATAGTAGAAAGTCTAGTGTGTGGGAAGGAACCGCTTGGCTTTCTATTTGTATCCAGTCGGGTTTTTCGCCCCTGAAATATATGGTGGAGAGTTGGGCCAGTCTGGCTGCTTGGTAATACTTGGATAGTTCGGGGAGGCCTAGCCCTCCCTTAGATTTCGGGGCAAACAGGGTGTTTCGCGTGAATCTATATCCTTTCCCTCCCCATATAAATTTTATGATCTTTCCCTGAACGTTTTTGAGGTGCTTTTTGTTAATCGCGATCAGAAGGGCTCTAAATAGGTACAGAATTCTTGGAAAGAGGGTCATTTTGATGGCATGGATTCTCCCCAGCCATGATAGTTTGTGGGATGACCAAATTCGTATGTCCTCCTCCAATCTACGATACATAGGGGGGAAATTGGCTTGATAGAGGGAGTCTATTCTGGGTGTAAGGTTAATACCTAGGTATCGAATTGAGGAATCACTCCAATTGAAATTAAAGGCCAGTTTTAATCTTTCAGCTAGGGCTGGATTGAGGGAGATGTTTAATGCCTGTGATTTAGTCATGTTGACTCGTAGGCCTGAGACCTCGCCAAACGTCTGAAGCAGTTTGTTAATGTTGGGAAGTGAGGTAATTGGAGAGGTGATAAATAGAAGAAGGTCGTCTGTGAAGAGGGCGCATTTATGGGTATTCAAGCCACAGTTGACACCTTTAATGTTTGGATCTGACCTGATTGCTATGGCTAGTGTTTCTATTGTTAGAGCGAACACAAGTGGGGATAGGGGGCAGCCCTGTCTTGTACCCCTGGCAATTTTGATTGGGGATGAGAAAAAGCCCTGTAATTTAACTTTCGCTTCCGGTTCAGAGTAAAGAGATTTGAGGATTCCGATGAAGTGTTCACCGAACCCCCAGAACTTAAGGGAGGCAAATATGAAGGGCCAAGTCACAGCCTTTTGTAGGTCTAGGGAAAGGAAGAGACCCTCCTGCTTTGGGCCTCCATCCCATCCCGAATGCAATATTGAAGCTATGTCTATGGCCCTTCTAACCTGGTCTGGACCCTGTCTGCCGGGGATAAAACCCACCTGATCTTTATGGATATAAGTGTTGATGAAAGTGTTTAATCTATTGGCGTAAATTTTTGTCAGGATTTTTAAATCGTTATTTATAAGTGATATTGGTCTATAGTTTTCTACCTGATCCGGATTTTTGTCGGGTTTAGGGATGACAGTAATGAATGCTGCATTCAACTGGGGGTCCATGGGGTCTCCCTTTCGTTTGGAGTTGAACATTTTAGTTAAGTGTGGCGCTAGAGTCTCGGCAAAAGTCTTATAATAAAGATTGGAAAGGCCATCTGGACCTGGGGCTGAGCCCCCTTTCAAATTTTTAATGACCTCCAAAGTTTCCTCTACTGTGATATGTGCTTCCATAATATCTTTGTGGGACTTATGTAAAGTGGGGATAGGCAGATGCTCTAGGAATGCTTCTATAGCTCGTGTATCGTGGGAATCATTTGCTCTATATAGTTGTGAGTAGAAGGATTGGAAAGATTCTAAGATCCTATGGGGATTTTGGGAGGATGAACCATCCTGAAGTTTTATTTTGGGGAGAGCTAAGAGACGGGTCCTGGGGGATAACTTGGAGGCCAGCATCACGCTCATTTTGTCCTGATTCAGGTAGAATTTCGCACCATTCCAACGCAGAGAACTCTCAGCTTTAACTGTGAGCGCCAGGTTTAGTTTAATCCGAGCAGCGTCAAGCTGGTCGACTTGAACCATGGACGGGTTAGCTTTGTGATTTTTGCGCAGGAGGAGAAAATGTCTCTCCAGTTTTGAGATGTCCATGGTTCTCTCCTTTTTAAGTTGGGAGGAGATTTGGATAAGTTTACCTCGTATCACGGCTTTGTGGGCTGCCCAGAGAGTCTCGGCCGAGATGTCGTCTACGTTGTTCAGGGCGAAATACTCTTTTAGTGACTTGGTGAGAACCGTGATTTGAATGGGATCTTTAATGATGTGTTCTTTAATGTGCCATATGGGGGACGAGGGTCTGAGGAGTAGGCCTTGGATGGATAGAGAGATCATGGAGTGGTCAGAGAGGGGAGTATCCTTAATTTTAGCTGAGATAGCAGCTGGGGTGTGTATGGAGGAGATTAGAATATGGTCGATTCTGGAGTATACTTGATGGGGTATTGAGAAATGGGAGTAATCCCTTGATGTGGGGTTGAGTTCTCTCCAGATATCTGTGAGGCCCTGCCGGTGAATTAGTTTAGCAATTTTAGAGCTGATTTTTGTAGGCCTGGAGAGCTGTTTAGCTGGGGGTTTAGATTTATCAAGACTCTGATCAAAGGCGACATTCGAATCTCCTCCAAACACAACCGTTCCCTCCAGGAGGGGTCCTAGTGTTTGGAAAAGCGATGTGAAGAAAGCGTTCTGTCCCTTATTCAGGGCATAATAGGATATAAGAGAAAAAGTTTGGTCTGCGATCTGGCCTTTCACTAGTAAGTACCTGCCTGCAGGGTCACTAAGGGTCTGGCTTACTTTAAATTGGCAGTCTTTAGCAAATAGAATCGTGACCCCCCTGGTCTTATCCTCTGCGTTTGCTAGATAAAACGAGGGGAAGCGCGCATGTAGGAATGAGGGGGAGAAACGAGAGGGAAAATTCAAGTTAGACTTACCGGTAACTTGTTTTCCTTGAGTCTTTCAGGACAGCACTTGAGAGAGAGTGACTCCTCCCCTTGCCAACAGGAAACACCTCTTCCACCAAACTTTAAAAGGAGGCTCCTTTCCACACATTGTCAGTAGTAGTAGAGAACCTCCGGCCCCAAACTGGAACACATAATCGAGATATGATTAGTCACAGTATATATATGTAAAAACAATAGGGCGGGATGCTGCTGTCCTGAAAGACTCAAGGAAAACAAGTTACCGGTAAGTCTAACTTGAATTTTCCCTTATCGTCTTTCAGGACAGCACTTGAGAGGATAATAGAGACTTACCCCCCTAGGGAGGGACCACAGCCTGCAGAACCTTTCTGCCAAAAGCCTGATCACCTGCTGATAGGAGAGCCAGTCTGTAATGACGGACAAACGTTAAGTAGCTTGACCACGTAGCCGCCTTACAAATCTGATCTGGGGTGGCACCAGCTCTTTCTGCCCATGTAGTGGCCTGGGCTCTTGTTGAATGAGCCCTAATTCCCAGCGGGGAAGATAAACCCATTTGAGAATAGGCTACAGAAATAGCTGTCTTAAGCCATCTAGCCAATGATGCTTTTGATGCTTGTTGGCCTTTCTTGTTTCCAGAAAAAATAACAAATAATGAATCTGAAACTCTAAACCCTCCTGTTACTTCCAAATACTGTAATAGGATACGCCTTACGTCTAAATTGTGAAACTGCTCTTCCTTTGCACCCGAAGGGTTAGCAGAAAAGGTTGGTAAAGTAATCTCCTGAGACCTGTTACTAAAACGTTCCACTTTTGGCAAAAACCCCGGATCTACTTTAAGGACAACTCTATCAGGAAAAACTGACAAAAAAGGCTCTTTTACTGATAGGGCGTGCAATTCACTAATCCTTCTTGCTGAAGTAATTGCGACCAGAAAAATAGTCTTCAAAGTTAAATTCTTTAGGGATATGGCCTGTAAAGGCTCAAATGGTTCTTTTGCCAGAGCCTGCAGAACCACCGAGAGATCCCAATTTGGGAAATGCTTCACCGGTACCGGTCTAGACCTGGAAAGTGCTTTGAACAATCTCATGATCAGAGTTTCTGAAGATAAGGATCTCTCCAGATAAACTCCCAAGGCGGCCACCTGCACCTTAAGAGTGCTGACCGCCAAATTCTTGTCTGCACCGTTTTGCAAGAACTCCAGCACTGAAACTAGATCTTTAACCTCCCTATGTTCAGAATGACAGAAAGAAACATAGACTTTCCATACTTTGGCGTAAATATCCCTGGTTACCTTTTTCCTACTGGAAAGCAACATCGTAGTTAAACGCTCAGAAAAGCCTTTGCTTCTCATTAACTGCTCCTCAGATACCAGGCAGTGAGTTTTAACCTGCCTACATCTGGATGATGCACTGGCCCCTGAGTCAACAGATCCTGACTGAGCGGAAGATGCCAACATGGTTTGATTGCCAACTGAAGAATCGTGGAAAACCAAGCCCTCTTTGGCCAATATGGAGTAATCAAAATTATTGATACTCTCTCTTCCAGTATTTTCCTCAACACTAAAGGGATTAACCTGAATGGAGGAAAAGCATACCCCAGGTGAAAATCCCACGGATGTGCCAGAGCATCTATCCCCTGAGAGCAAATGTCTCTCTGAAGGGAGAAAAAATTCGGGAGCTGCGTGTTTTGTTTTGAAGCAAACAGATCTACCTGCGGAAGGCCCCAAACACTGGTGATTAATGCAAACACCTTCCTGTTCAGAGTCCACTCTGATTCCCGAACTTTCTGTCGGCTCAGATAATCCGCTACTTCGTTCAATGTGCCTTTTAGATGGACTGCGGATAGAGATAGTAAGTGGTTCTCCGCCCACTCCAGAATCTCTACTGACAGTAAGTGAAGAGCATTGCTTCTTGTGCCTCCCTGATTGTTCAGGTAGGCTATGGCCGTGGCATTGTCCGACAAAATCTGGACATGGCACCCTATGAGGTTTTGAGAGAAGAAAACTAATGCTAGGGCAACTGCCTTCGGCTCTCTCCAATTTGAGGATTTTTGGGCCTCGAACTGGGACCATGTTCCCTGCGCTAAGGCCTGACCCATGTGGGCCCCCCATCCCTGCAAACTGGCGTCTGTTGTGACCACTTTCCCGGTCGGAAAAGACCACAGAAGACCCCTTTGCAGTACCACCTGACCTTTCCACCACCAAAGTGAACGTTTGACTCTGGTGGGAATCTTTATTTTTGTATCCAAACTCTCCATCCTGTGGTTCCATGTCCTTAGAAGGAACCTCTGGAGAGTCCTGAAATGCAGCCTTGCCCATTGGATGGCTGGCATTGAAGAGGTTAATGTCCCCAGAGCCGACATAACCTTTCGGACTGAAATCAGTTGATTTGTTTGTAGTGCCGTTATTACCCTTTGGACCTTGATCTTTTTCTCTTCTGGGAGAAAAATCTTTTGCTCCACTGAATCTATCAAATAACCCAGAAACAGTACTTGCTGAGCTGGGATGAAATTTGAATTTTGAACATTCACTATCCACCCTTTTGACTCCAAATGACTGCGGGATTTGCTCAAATCCTCCTGCAACTTTTCCCTGGATGGGGCAAAAAAGAGGAGGTCATCCAGATATGGAATTACCGCAATCCCCTGGAGTCGAAGAGGGGCGAGAGCTTCCGCCATAATCTTCGTAAAAATACGAGGAGCTGACGATAGGCCGAAGGGAAGGGCCCTGAACTGAAGATGTATAATCTCCTTGCCCATATTCACCGCAAACCTCAGGAACTTCTGGGACTGAGGTGCTACAGGAATATGAAGATAAGCATCCCTCAGATCGATTGATGCCATAAAACAATCTTTTGTCAGAATGTTTCTGACCGTGAAAATTGAGTCCATACAAAACTTTTTTGTATAGGACTGACATGTTCAGGGGTTTTAGGTTGAGGATAAGACGGAAGTTTCCGGATGGTTTTCTTATCAGAAAGATGTGTGAATAGAAACCCTGACCCAGTTCTTCTGGGGATACTGGTATCACTACCCTCTGGTGCCTCAGATCCCTTAAAAGGTTCTTCATGGCCAGAGCCTTTGTTTGATCCCTTGGTAGGTTTGTTACAAAGAATCTTTCTGGCGGGCGATCCGAAAACTCTATCCTGTAACCTTGGGACAGCATGTCCAAAATATATAGACTTTCTGTCATGCTGGCCCAAAGGGGAAGGAAACTTTGAAGCCTTCCCCCCACCGGTACGCACAAGTCATTGCGTTTTACCGGAGGCTGCAGGAGGATGGAAAAGGACATTTCCTTTTCCTTTTCCCTTCTGCGATGCCCAATTTTTCCTTTTCTCCTGGGGTTTGGTTTGTTCTTGAGCCCTTTGGGAACGAAAAAAACGCTTAACTGGCTGTTTTTTCTTTTTGATGGGAAAAGACTTCTTTTTATCCGCTGTTCTATCTAGAACCGCATCTAAGTCAGGCCCAAAAAACAAGTCACCCAGGAACGGTATCCCACACAGCTTGTTTTTGGATGCCGCGTCCCCTGGCCAAGTTTTCAACCACAAAGCCCTTCTGGCTGAGTTAGCCAGGACAGCAGATCTAGCTGTCATTTTAATTGATTCCGCTGATGCATCAGATATAAATGCAACAGCGGCCGACAGAGTTGAGAATGAATCCAAAATCTCTTGTTTTGGTGAGTCTGCTGAGACATGGGCCTTAAGTTGCTCTAACCAGAACTCCATATTTCTGGATACCACTGTAGTTGCCATAGCAGGTTTAAGATTTCCCATGATAGATTGCCAAGCCCTTTTTAGAACCTGGTCCATCCTTTTATCCATGGGATCTCTCAACACCCCCATGTCCTCGAATGCCAAATCTGTAGACCTCGAGACCTGGGAAAACGCGGCATCTAGTTTGGGGTTTTTGTTCCAAACCGCCGCTGGATCTTCATCAAAAGGAAAATGCCTTTTTAAGGCTTTGGGAAAGAAAGGCTTTCTCTCTGGCTCTGCCCACTCTCTCTTAATAGCTTCAGAAATAACAGAGTGCACTGGGAAATTGCGATTTTTGTGCTCGCTAAGCCCTGCATACATTTTATCATGCAGAGATAACTCCTTTCTTTCCTCCTCCAGACCCAGTGTGGTATAGATTGCTTTTAACAGGCCATCTACCTGTTCTAAAGACAATTTAAATCTTGAAGGTAAATTTTCTCCTTCCTCACCCTCATCAGAATCCTCAGATTGAGAGGGGAAATGTCCCTCTGGGGTAGGAGATGCCTCAGTCTCCACCGCCGGGACTATAAGTGAGCCTTGGGAGGACTGTGAGGTAGTAGGCTGACTCAGGGATGGGTTTGCTAGGGAAGAGCGAAATGATTGAATAGTCGCATCAAGTTCTTTTTTAACAGATGCAATCAAGTCGCTGCAAGCGGAAGAAGCTTCTTCTTTAACTAGCAAATCAATACAAGCTTGACATAACGTCTTCTTCCATCCTTCAGGTAGCTTGGATTTACATGAAGGACATTTTCTTTTTGCCACTGGATCAGAGCTCTTGGCCTGCCATGAGACAAAAGAAGAAACCATCCCAATGAGACAACCTGTCCTATACCCAAGGATGCTCACCACAGGTGCACAGTAAGAACTAAACTGCCTTATGTGCCCAGACAGGCCCCTGCCACCGGGGGGGAGAGATAGAGAGAGAGAGACCCCACAGTACAAGGAGGACAGTATACAACTGCCCCTTACCTGGGCCTTGCTGGTGCCTGTGCCTGTCCCACTTGCTGCCGCCATCGATTCCATCGAGGAGCGCTTGCTGTGTTTGTGTGGCTAAACGCCGGTTCCGGACTCCAATAGCGCCTGTGCGCCGGACCGGAACCGCTAAATAAGCACCAGCCCCGTTCCTCCCCTTTCCCTCTGCGATTTCCGGTGGAAATGACGCCGCACGCCTGTTCCGTGGGCTCCGCCCCCTCCGGATGCCTCACTTCCGGCGGATGGAGCCCCGCTGCCATCCCCAAGATGGCGGCGGTGCAATAAGCAACAGGCGGTGGACCTGAGAAAAAAAACACAGTAAACGGCCACCGCCTGTCTTGCCGCCGCCTAGGAGCGATGCCCACGACAGTCGGACTCACCCTGAGCCCATATGAAGAGGGAGAGGGAGCCCAGCCAGCAGCACTTCACCTCAGCTGTGGAATGGGAGGAACAGCTCTCATGAGGTAAAAAAGTGTTTGATGAAAAAAACAGGAAACCTGAGCTCCCAGGACAGCACCTGAGAGCCCTGACTTCCCCACGAAGTGTTCCCTCCGGAGGAAACACAAAAACTGACAATGTGTGGAAAGGAGCCTCCTTTTAAAGTTTGGTGGAAGAGGTGTTTCCTGTTGGCAAGGGGAGGAGTCACTCTCTCTCAAGTGCTGTCCTGAAAGACGATAAGAGAAAATGTGTTTCCTGGAGCATCACTATTGAAGCCCTTTGTTTATGGTATGATTGGAAGATTTTCTTCCTTTTGGTTGGGGAGTTGAGGCCTTGGACATTATGAGAAATAATTTTTATCTGGGAGGAGGATGGAGTGGTGATAGGCATGATTTTTGAGTAAAGAGTGTGCTTCTGATGGTGGAAGACTTACCCTGACCATAATGATGAGAGATGGGCAGAAGGCGAGTGAGGAGTGGAGCTCGGGACCTGGAGATGCTGGATGAGAAGGTGCTGCAGGCGATCCGTCAACCCTGGCAGGAGGGGGGAAGGGAGAGAAAAGCACAGATGGGTTAGAACATAGAGACAAAAGGAGAAAGAGAGTATGAACATGGTGACCTAAAATAGGCCGGAGACGGAGAGGGGGGGGAGCATTCCCCTTTCCGAACTCAAATAACAGGATCAGGTGGTTCTGAAAACGAACCACCAGTCCATCGAACGAGAATGGGAATTCCATTTTCGTAGGATGGAAGGAGTCGCAGGGCAGCTACCGCAGCCCAAGCCACCCTAGATACCTTGCATACAGTGTTAAGCTGTATAAAAATAAAAAGATGCAAAAGGAGAACATAACAGTTTCAAATTCTGGAAAAATTGAGAAGATTTTAGCTAGGAGCCATGCTGGCCAATGATGCAGAAAGAGTCTTCCTGGTTGACATCATGGATTCCTCAGTGGAGGTGTAGAAAAAAGGGGGATGTGAGACATCCAAAACCTGCTGTGGACTTAGACAGTCAGTTGTGAGGGTATGGAATAGTGGGGAAGGGCCGAAACACCCTGCTAACACTGGGGGTCCCAGATAGGACGATGGGGATGTGATATCACGATCCGGGGGGGCCATTCTTGTGAAGATCGATGGGTTGAGCCTTTGATCACCCCTGAGGTGTGGGTGAGTGGTAAGGGCAGTAGTAGGTCTTAGGGAACTGGATGCGTAGGGCCACTGGGGCGTTGAAGTGGAAGCCTGAGACTTGGAACAATTGGGAGAATGTCCCCTAGAGGGGACGAGGCCTCTTTGTGAAAGATCCGAGTGAGGTAGAGGTCATCTGGTATGAAAATGACAGGGGTCCGTGGATCACAAAGAGGGAGAGGGGAGTCGCCGGGTTCTTGTAATTGGGATCCTCAGGTTGGCAATTGTTCCTTCAGACGCCTGCTTTTGTTGGATTTCCAGGCAGGAGAGATAGGGCTATTTCGAGTTTGACGTTTCGAAGAGCCCGCTTGAGTGTTGGAAATGTCCATTTCCGAGTCTAGGGATATGAGCTTAAGTGAAAGGAGGACTCGTTCGCCTTCTGAAAACAAGGTGAATGAGTAGGTTCTGCCATTAAGGGTAAATTTCAAGGCGAAAGGGAATGCCCACCAATATTTAATCTCCTTCTGGGAGAGGACCAGCAGAAGGGGCTTCAGTGCTCTGCGTTTCTGGATGGTCGTGGGAGAAATGTCCGCGAAAATTTGCACTTCCTGTCCTTGAAAAAGGATGCGGGATTGCTGGCGCGATATTTTCATTATTGCTTCCTTCACACTATAGAAGTGTGGCTTCACGACCACATCTCTGGGAGATCCGTCTTTTCTGGGGGGACCCAGGGATCTGTGTGCTCTGTCCAGCTACAATTTGATGGGGGGCAGCTCAGGGATGAGGGATTTGATTAAATCCAGGATTGCTTTGGGGACGTCTGTAATTGATTCAGGGATACCTCTGACTCTAAAATTGTCCCTTCTCGACCTGTTCTCCAAGTCGTCGATTCTATTCAGTGCCACCTCGAGTTGCTCTTTAACAACATGAATGTGCTCAGTGTTCTGGTTATCTCTGGACACTGTGATGTCTAATTTGTGTTCTATAGCTTCCATCCTTGCTCCCAAGTTTTGGAAGTCAGCTCTTATCTCGTTTGTGATTCTTGTGGCTGTGTTTGCTAAACCTTTATCTAGTAGATCCGACAGTTTGAGGAATAAATCTCCTGCATTGAAGGGTATAGCACTCTCCGGGTCTCCTGTGGAAGTCCCAGCACCCTGATGAGGTGGTGAGGTGTTCAGCGGGGATAGAGAGTAGTTCTCAAAGGTGCGCTCTAAGAGGGATACTGTAGAGGCTGGAGATGGGGTCCCCTTAGGTTGGTTGTGAAGAGTGGGTAGGGGTGTGTAGGCTAAAGTGGCAGGAGCTATCACTTGCCTTGTTTCCGCGTGTCCCCCTGTATATGGCTCCTTGTGCTGTGCTGCGGCCGCCATCTTGGACAAGGCCCAGGAATCCTCTGCTGTAAACTGCGGTCCCAGGTCCCTGCGGACCGAGTTGTTTGGCATGGATCGAGGCTGCGGGAGTTCCCGGATCCGAATCCGCTCGCGGTGGATGTCTAGGCGGTCTGACACCGGCGCTTGGGTGGCTTGCTGGGCTTGGTAGAGCGGAGCTCCCGGCTTACGCGGGCATCTTGGGAGTCCCGCGCCTGCGCACTCGCTTGTTCGATTTTCTTAACGTCAGTGTGGTCAAACTGTTGTTCATTTTCGACAGCAGGGACGTGAAAATTCGACGGAGCAGGGTGGAAATTTTTTCTTGAATTAATACATTTTTTTTTGTTATGGAAATGACATTCAGCAAAGGAAATTTTGAAGCACTTTTGAACTACATTTATCAAGTCATCAAATGTACTAAGAATTTTCGTACAAATGCTTATACGATTATTCACACCTAGGTTTAAAACATACTAGTGTTCGGCCAGGTTTAGGGATGTTTCAGGAAAGCAGAGCAGGACAGAACAGAGAAAGGAATATATTCTAAATATATTTACTCGCGCTAGAAGTAAAAAATATGAATATGTTGAACCAAATAAAAATATGAATAAAGTTACAGCTGCTGTACACAAAGTGCTATACACTCGACAAATAGTGCAAATGATGCATCAAAAAATAAAGTTGTTTTGAGTTTGAGTTTGAGCCAGGGATGGCTATTTACATCAGGATACCAGGGAGATGGGTATGAGCATTGGCTCGTTGACTTTGATTGACAGCAGCAGGAGCCTATGGCACCTGCTGTGTGTCTCAGCCAATCAGGAGGGAGAGTCCCAGACAGCCGAGTCTATCGTACAACATCGCTGGATCGAGATGGGGTTCAGGTAAGTATTAGTGGGGCTGCTGCACACAGAAGGTTTTTCGTCTTAATTTATAGAATGCATGAAGAAAAAACCTTCTGCCTTTAGAACCACTTTAAGAATATACAATATTTATACATATTTATATACAGGGCTTTTTTCTCTGAGAATAGGTGCAGGAACTCCTCCCTTCTGAGTTACCCCTCGTCTCTGACCCATACCCACCTTTGAGCACCATACCTCCCAGTATCGCCCCTTTTAAAGAATACAGAACCAATTATCATTTTCTGCAACAAAGTAATTTGTATGGCATTTGTTAATGATAACAGGAAATAGGGTAAAATAGATCCCCTGCAGTGAGCAAAAATAGACCCAAGCAACAGTAGACCCCTCCAGAAACAATAGAGCCCCCTAGCAACAATAGACCCCCCCAACAACAATGGAGCCCCAGCAGCAACAACAAATATCCCAGCAGCCAGCATCAATACAGCCACCAACAATAGACCTCTCCGTCAACAGTAGATCCCTCCCAGCAACATAAGACCCCTCCCCAACAGTAGACCTACCCAGCAACAATAGATCCCAACCAGCAACAATATATCCCCCAGCAGCCAGCATCAATATTATATATATATATATATATATATATATATATATATATATATATATATATATATATATATATATATATATATATATATATATACATATACATACACACACACATACATACATATATATATATATATATATATACACACACACACACACACACACACACACACACATACATATATACACAGTATATGCAGTTGAGATATGTTTACCAATTGTTTTGGCAGTTTTATTTGTTAACTGTATTAGCAGCCAGTTAGGACCAATGTTCCAAACACACTTTCTGTATTGTGGACAGTTGCAAACTTCAAATCCCAATGAATGCCCATATTGAATTTTTATTATTCAAAGTGACATGAGCAACTCTGCATACATGTTGATTACCATAGGATGTAGGAGTAGGAGTCCACAGCACCCAGCGGGAGAGACTTGAACTTCTCTTTTCTGGCATCCAGTACAATATTACAAGCATCCAGCAGCCCACTGGAGGTATCAGAAAAGTTATAGGTTTGCCCCAAGCCTCCATTCAGTATCTGGCTTTAATTATACCTAATCACTTTCTGGCTGTAATTCATTCACCTGATTTTGGTGTGTAATGTGGCAATAACCAGCTCTGCCTCTCAATTGGATCAGATATTTTTGGGTCTCCTCATATACATTTGTGCTCAAAAGTTTGCATACCCTTTGAGAATTGGTAAAATAGAGTATATACCATCCCTAAAAAAAAAAAAAGCATGATTCAGCGCTGCTGAAGTTTTGAAAGATCACCTTTTGATCGAAAAGGGTAATTATTCCAAATCATAGTTTTGATTGTTTCCCTTGTATCAGGAATTTTTTCCATTATAGCAGCTGCTCTTTTACTTCATTTACGATTTTCCTAAGCGCCGGATAAGTGATCGTTTGTCTGAGAACTTCTGTGTAGTTTGGATCAGTCATATATTCAATCACTGCCAAAATGTCATGATTTATGCTAAGGTATGCAAACGTTTGAGCACAACTGTAAATACTATCCACAGGGTACATGCATATATTTTTTGCTGGTCTACCTCCACTTACTGAGATGCTGTAGGGACACAGAATTGCCACATATGTCACTTCACTGTGCACCTCCAGAGCTCTCTTCCTAAGCCCCATACGCACAGGCCAAATGTCGGGCCCATGGGTATTGCAGCCGGTCCGACAGAAGATGACCATTCAGCCAGCTTTTGTTGAAAGTGCATGACCGAAAAAGGTCTGCCAATGGCTGAGCATGCTGACCAGAGTGTTCTGGCGGGGGGCCACCCCCTATCAGAACATCAGGGGAGATCACTGTACTAACATGGAATTGTTAGTACAATGGCTCCAACCTGAGCTGTCAAGTTTTTTTTGTTCAGCCCTCTGAGTTGATGGATAAAAAAATAGCAGTGTGTATTAGGCTTTACCAACAGTTATCTCACATTGCTGCTGTAGCTAGGTTAACAGCCCCTCAAAATACCTCAGCACACAGCCATTAATGTCTAAACCGCTGGCAACAAAAGGTAGTACACCCCTAAGTGAAAATGTCCAAATTGGGCCCAAAGAATCAAAATTTTGTGTGACCACCATTATTTTCCAGCACTACCTTAACCCTCTTGGGCATGGAGTTCGCCAGAGCTTCACAGTGTGCCACTGGAGTCCTTTTGCACTCCCCCATGATGACATCACGGAGCTGGTGAATGTTAGAGATCTTGTGCTCCTCCACCTTCCATTTCGATGCTCAATAGGGTTTAGGTCTGGAGACATGCTTGGCCAGTCCATCACCTTTACCCTCAGCTTCTTTAGCAAGGCAGTGGTCATTTTGGAGGTGTGTTTGGGGTCATTATCATGTTCAAATACTGTCCTGCGGCCCAGTCTCCGAAGAGAGGGGATCATGCTCTGCTTCAGTATGTCACACTACATGTTGGCATTCATGGTTCCCTCAATGAACTGTAGTTTCCCAGTGCCGGCAGCACTCAGACCATGACACTCCCACCACCATGCTTGACTTGACCAGGCAAGACACACTTGTCTTTGTACTCCTCACCTGGTTGCCGACACACACCCTTTGGGCTCCTTTTGCTAATCTCGGGTTAGTAAAAGTTTGGTGAGAGACGATTCGCGCTTTTTCAGACTCGTGGCTTTCAGATCGTTTTCTGCCGTTCAGTTTGTGCTTGTGGGTTTGTATCTGCTCTTCAGTGCGTGCAAGCAAGTTCCGCGTGACTTTAATTAGTCATTGTATTCTTGTTCGTTCGTTACTGTTTTTCAGGTCGCTCTTCACAGGCCTTGCTGTTCTTCAGTGCGTTCTGCTACATCGTTCTGAGCAGCCGGCCGTTTTCTAGCCATGTTGCGTATGCGTACTCCTCGTAGAGTTCGTGCTGTGCGGGGGCTTGGTGTTGGGGTCCTGACCTTGACACAAGTCCAGTCCATGAACAGGGTGGGGAGGAGTTCATGGACCAAGAATTGGTTGCTTCAGCGTGACCAGTTCTCTCATATGCCTTTGCTCCGTGAGATCCGTGAGAATAATCCTGATGATTTCAGGAACTTTCTCAGGATGACGGACCCCGTGTTTCACCGTCTGTTAGCTTCGCTGACCCCTTATATTAGCAGGCAGGATACCTGCATGAGGCAAGCCATCACTCCGGAGCAGAGGCTCGTCGCTACCCTGTGGTATTTGGCGACAGGGAGAAGTCTGCAGGACTTGAAGTTCTCGACAGGCATCTCCCCCCAGGCTCTGGGTATCATTATCCCAGAGACCTGTTCTGCCATCATACAGGTCCTGCAGAAGGAGTATATTAAGGTAAGATTTTTATCCTTTAATCTCACATTTTTTTGTATTTAATGTTTGATAATATATTGTATTTCTTTCCTCATTCCCTAATGACCATGATTGGAATATGCTGTGAATGTCCCCTTTGTTCTCATGCATGCAGGATTTTTATGTAATTATTTTTTTAGGTCCTTCATACAGATTCGCCTTCAATATCCCCAGCATGTTCTTTCCTGGCCCTATATTCACCTCATGTAGTCACTTAATGTATTTTATCAGCTCCATAGTAGTGCTTTACCCCAAACACCCCCTAAAATGTTTAGAAATGTTATTTTACCTTTAAATTAAGGCAGAGGCTTTTTTTTTGTGGTGTCCCCAAATCATTTTTGGTAACCCTCCCTCCCCCCAACTGGTAAGTCAGCTGATACCAATTCTCTATCTATCCTCAATCATCTATCTGCTGACTTTGCCAAATCCATACACACTATACCCATCTGTTTTTTGCTCTGATTTATGGATGAATTACCCAAAGCATGTAGTGCAAGGGCCTGCCTGTATACTTTCAAATGGTACTGTTTCAAGTTTTTGTATCCTATTATTATCTTGACAGGTAATAGCATAATGTCCAAATGTCCTCAAATGTGTACAATGTGTATTTATATCTTTGCATTATGACACTTCTTACCTGTCCAGTGGGCTGCCAATAGTGTAACTAAGGAGGGGCTGTACCTGTATTTAGGCATTCATCTCTCAATGAAGTGAAGAGGGTTACCTGTCCAAGATTTCCACACACTCCATAATGTTAGAAACGGCCCATGAGGGGGGGGGGGATATGATAGGTGTACCTTATACTTTGGCGTTGTTAAATTCCCCTTAATAAATGCTATCTGGAGGTTGCCCCAGAATGTTTGTGCCTAATCTGCTTGCCATGTTTCTGAGCAAAAATAGGAAGAGTGGTGGAGAACACATTTGGAATCCTGGCCAGCCGGTTCCGCCTATTTCTGACACCTATCCATATGGCGGAGTATAAACTGAACCATATTATACTGGCGTGCTGTATTCTCCATAACTTTTTAAGGAAACATTCGGCCAACTATGCTGGCTCAGTTGGGCCTGAGGCCGGAATGATACATGAAACCACACTGATGGCGCTTGAAAGCGGCCATCCTGGCTTGCCCTCCCTGAGTGCCCATGATGTCCGGTTACGATACCTGGAGTTCTTTGCGGGTAGGGGGGCCATCAATATGCCAGCAAATATGTGAAGCCTTTTTATAATAAAAAAAACAAAAAAAAGACATTCTTTGTGGACATTTACTGCTTGTGTTTGTTTTAGCTGACCCTGACAGAAATGTGTTGAGTCAAGAAAATGGCGTGATTGTGTAACCTTATACAAAGCACTGTTGGCTGTTATTTACTAAATGCAAAGACACATTTCACTACAAGTGCACTTGCAACTGCACTGAAACTGCACTTGTAGTGACCTTAGTAAATAACCCCCATTTTCTCAGAAAACAGCAATGACATCACCCCAAAAAGTGTTGTAGCGTTGAGACAATAATCCACACATTCTTGATTAACAAACTTTTTTATACCTGCACAATCACATGTGCATTTACCAAAGGTTTTTCAAACAAACCAACATGTTTGTTGTATAACAATTTTTGGGGTAGCATTATCAAAAATAGAAATGTCCATTTACGATAAAACAGGCATGTGTAAAACCAAGAAAGACACAAATCTTGAACTTACAAACTGTAGAACTTGAAGGCAATATCAGACATGAGTATTTAGGAACTGTGTTTGATATTGCGTTCAGATGGTGTGAAGTCACCCCAGGAAAAGCCAAATTTGGAAGATGCACACAAATTTACGAATTTCAACATGTGCTAGCTGCCATCACGGGGGATCAAGGGACGTGTTTGGGATGAGAAATCCCTTCCTCTCAGCTACTTTATTATTGAGGAAGGGTTTGCACCTCCAAAACGCATCCATTGATCTCCTATGATGGCAGATAGCACATGTTGACACATTGTGTGCATCCTCCAAATTTGGCTTTTGGAAAAATCACAAAAACATTTTGCACATTGTAGCACACCAAAAAATCCCTTTATTTGGAGGGGCTTTAAACTCGCCCCAAAACATCAATGATGTTTTTATTTTTTTGAATAACATCATTGATGTTTTCTTGATGTTTTCCAATTGTAAATTACACCCCGTGATCTCCCCGATCAGGATCTGAGCACTTTCGGATGTGAAAGGATCTGGATCCACAACATCAAGTTCACCTAAAAAGAGAGGAACCCCCAAAAAAAAAATTAGGTCTCAAAAATCTGCCGGCATCCATCTCTTACCTGAGCCTGTGGTCGCAGACACTCACCTGTTGTGGTGACTAGTTCCACCAAGTCTTCTTCCTCCTGCTCAGCTTGTGTTGGGGGGATTTCCCCTTCTTCCAGAGGGGGGTGGGCTCTGGTCTCCTCGGATGAGGGGTGTCCTCCGAGTCTTTTCTCCCCTATGTAAAACAAAAAGGTATAATTAGCACACAGATATTTGATGGCAGAACTATAAATAGGAAACATTGCTTGGAAGTGGGGTACAATTGGCAAGTTTAGCAGAGCTCCAAAATGTAGCATTTTCAGTGTCCTTTGTCAAGCTGCAATACTTTACCTGTTTGGTACAAGCTTCACAGATGTAGCACCCCCCTGTATAGTATACACTGGAGCACCTGTGTGGCCCCCTAATAAAAATGGTGTTCTTTTGTCCCACACTAGTGCTCCAACGTCCAGATGTGTAAACTGCTGCTGAGTGTCCTCTCCTTACACAGAATCTAGTTTGCATTTCATTCTAGTAACAAAGCCATCTACACAACCAAATTCTTTTAAGACAAGTATAGGGCGTACAAATGGTGGCCAAATGCATATGGCCTAAACAATGGTATTTTATAGTCCGACAGAAAAATGTTTGATACGAACGAATAATGTGCCCATGAACATGAAAGTTGCCATTTTAAACTGTTCAACAGTTCCTAAAAGCACATGGAGCAGCACGAACGTACTAAACATCAAAAGAATAGGAACACAGCACAACTACTTACTTTTTTGCAGCACTCTCCGGATCTTTCTGTACTGCTCATGTTCTCTTAATTTGAGGTCCAACAACCGCTTCCTGACGATCGAGCTTTCGATCGTCGTACCCCGAATTTCCGGTGCAGACTCCTGACCACTTTCGCCATGATCTTGGCCTTTCCGACATTGGGGTTGGGGTAAGGTCCATACTTTCCATCATAGTCAGCCCTCTTCAGGATGTCCACCATCTCCAACATCTCCCCAAAGGACATATTTGAGGCCTTAAATCTCCTTCTGGATCGGGACGTTTTCGGATCCGTGCTTTCCTCCTCCTCCTCCTCGTTGCTACAATTATCACGATCATGCTGTGTATCCGCCATGTGCTCTTCCCCCACTGCGCCGAACGAAAAGGGGCGGGGAATAGACTAGAAAGAACGTCAGGGGCGGGTGGAGTTATACGCATGCGCAGTGTGTATAAAGCGTAACACGCGTGCGTCTTACGTACGATCTGTGATCGGAGGAAGGAGCATCGGAGGCGCCGATCGTGATAACGAAGGTAGGATCTAAACTTGGGCCTATACTGCTTCAAAATGGAAGCCTATATTGTAACAAGATTAGGGGAGTTTGGCCTGACATTAGGGCTTGTCTTGTGTTGTGTCTTGCAGAGAAAATGGATGGGTTCAACGACCACAATTTCCTCCCTCTGTTCATAGACAAGTACAGGGAGCTGCCCTGTCTGTGGCAGGTGAGACATCCTCATTATAATAATAAACAAAAAGAGGCAGGCAGCGCTGGAGAAACTGCTGGAGTTGGTGAAGCCGGTGGTCCCCACAGCAACCATCCCCTATTTAAATACCAAAATTGGTGGCCTGAGGAGCACTTATCTTAGGGAGCGCAAGAAGGTCACAGATTCCCAGAGATCCGGAGCTGCAGCAGATGACATTTATGTCCCCAGGCTGTGGTACTAGGAGAGACTGCGATTTCTGTCAGACCACACTGAAGTCAGGGAATCCCTCTCCACTCTTCCTTCCACTCTTCCTTCCACCCCAGCTGAGGCTTCTGATGTCCAACCTGGGCCTTCCAGCCAGGAAGAAATGGAGGAGCCCAGCTGGAGCCAAGTATAGCATTGTTCTACAGATTTCTGGTCAATAAATAAATTATGTTTATTAGATGTTATTATTGATCACTAATTGCTGATTGCAAAAAGTGTTTTACATATCAATAGACAGTAGCGGGCACCCAAAATTGGGACAAGAATGAAAAATGCTGGGCTCAGAAGGATAGTCTGTTATGTTTGTTAACATTCAATTTGCAACAGTCAGGAGGTGAAAATTGTGTGTGATTGATGAATCAAAAACTACAACTATGTCCTTTTTTCATACACAGGAAGACCTCAGCCAGGAGGAGGTTGTGGAATGTGGCAGCCAGGAGGAGGCGGGGGTTAATGGCAGCCAGGAGGAGGCGGGGCTAAGTGTCAGCCAAGAGAAGCCTGGGACCAGTCGCAGCCTGACAGAATCACAGGTTCCTCCCCTCCGCCTTCCATATAAAAGAGCCAGGAAGACGACTCCCGTGCATGATTCTGCGCTCAGGTTGATTCAGGAGGCTTCTGTGTCCCTCCGAGCCTTAACCACTCCTGAAGAGGCCTTTGCCTGCATGGCTGCCACAAAACTGCAGGGCATGCAAGAGGGTCAACGCAAGCTCTGTGAGGACCTTCTGTATAAAGTCCTACGTAAGGGGGTGAGTGGGGAACTAACACCCAAGACCGACGTCATTGAGTTGGACCATCCTCCTCCTCCTGCTGCCACAACTCCACCACCAGAGCCACCGCATGGTAGGAAGCGTGGAAGGAAGACAAGAGAGTGATGGCCCTGGGTTCAGTCTGGTCTGACAAAAGCTGCAGTCTCTTGTATGACCACAGCCTGGGGACACAGATGTCATCTGCTGCTTTCTGGATCTCTGGGACTTCTGGACCAGACTGCATTCCCTTAGAGAAGGACTCCTCAGGCCACCAATTTGGCTTTAAAATTATTGATGTCTGCCCTGGGGGTCCAAGGCTTCACCCACTTCTGCTGTTTCTCCAGCGTTGCCTCCCTCTTTGTTTAGTTGTGACCCCTTAATAAATTTTTTTTAGGGAAATTCTACTCTCCTATGTGTGTTTTAATCCAAAAAGGACAGTTTGTTGGTGACGATTCAGGTACATTTCTAACATAAAATGTGAAATTAACAAGGGACACCAACACCAAACAATCTCCGACAGATTAAATAGAACATATCAATGGTGTTGTGGTAACTTGACACAAAAAACACACACAAACATTTTCGGGAGTACAAATAAAAATCCAAAAATAAATATAACACCCTTCAAAAAAATACAAACACAAAAAAAGAATCTACATTAAAGCCAAACAAAAAAAAAAATACAACAAAATTATGTTGTCAGATGTGAGAAATCAAAATATATTGAGGGAATCCCGATAAATAGTAACAAAATAAGTTTGTGAGAAGTCTGTGTGAATATGAGCAGCAAAACTACTTTATTCTTGTCACATTATAAAGAAGAAGAGAGTGCGCTGTATTAAACCATTTTTAACATTGCAGCGTGACGAAAGTGCTGTATCCATTGCGAACGCTAAGTTTACCAGAACGAGCTGTTCCGTGTCGGAATTTCTTCTGAGCATGCGTGGCACTTTGTGCGTAGGAACAGGCCACACACGGTCGGAATTGATGCGATCGGATTTTGTTGTCGGAAAATTTTATCTCCTGCTCTCCAACTTTGTAGGTCGGAAAATCCGATGGAAAATGTCCGATGGAGCCCACACGAAAAGATATAATAAAATATTTACAAAAATGTGAGTGGTGTACTCACTTTTGTAAGATACTGTACATATTATATATACTGTATATTAGAGCTGCACGATTAATCGTTTAAAAATCGTGATTCAACGGCCCTCACAATCTCAATCTAGCATTTCCACGATTCATGTAACAGATCAGTTATCTGCTCACAGCTGTCAAAAAAAAACAAAAAACCAGCAGCCAGCAAAGTTTATCACAACATGCTTGGCGCTGAGAGATAAAAAGAAATATTGTATCATATGGTTCTTTTAGAGATCAAAGGGGTGAACTTCAGTCTGCAAATGAGGTGTTTAACCACTTAAAAGACTAAGCCTTTTTTCTGACATATGTTGCTTACAAGTTAAAAATCAGTATTTTTTGCTAGAAAATGACTTAGAACCCCTGAACATTATATATATATATATATATATATATATATATATATATATATATATATATATATATATATATATATATATATATATTATATATTATATATATATATATATATATTTTTTTTTAGCAGAGACCCTAGAGAATAAAATGGTGGTCCTTGCAATATTTTATGTCACACTGTATTTGCGCAGCGGTCTTTCAAACATAATTTTTGGGGAAAAAATACACTTCAATGAATTAAAAAAAACTAAACAGTAAAGTTAGCCTGTTTTTTTTGTTATAATGTAAAAGATGTTACGCCTAGAATTGTGAGACAATTGCAATCTTTATTCTAAGCAAAAAAATAGCGATTCTCATTTTATTCATAATCGTGCAGCTCTACTGTATTATATATTAGGGATGCACCGAAATTTCGGCCACCGAAACATATCGGCTGAAAATGGCCCTTTCGGCAAAATGCCAAAAGAGAATTTTTGCCGATACTGGCGCCGAAAATGGGGCGGGGCTCCACCCCCGCCCCTGGTGTCGCCTATCGGGGGGCTTTCTATATTGATGAAAGGGGGGAGAGCCACCACCACCGCCTGTTTGATTACAGCTCCGGGAACATCACAGCTTTCATTTTAATAGCTGTGTGTTCCCCGCTGCGCGCCGTCACATACAGCCCCTCCCCCTTGTCCGGGCACTTTGATAGACAGATCACCCTTCCAATTCTGGGGCAGGTGATCTGTCTATCAAAGTTCCCCGGACAAGGGGGAGGGGCTGTATGTGACGGCACGCAGCGGGGAACGCACAGCTATTGAAATGAAAGCTGTGATGTTCCCGGCGCTGTAATCAAATAGGCGGCGGCTCTCCTCTACCTTCACTGGCTGCAATGGGGACACTGGCTACACTACTGGGGACACTGGCTGCACTACTGGGGACACTGGCTACGCTGCAATGGGGACACTGGCTACGCTGCAATGGGGACACTGGCTACGCTGCACTGGGGACACTGGCTACGCTGCACTGGGGACACTGGCTACGCTGCACTGGGGACACTGGCTGCTCTACTGGGGACACTGGCTACAATGGGGACTCTGGCTGGCAGCATTAGACGGGCACTGGTGAGGCTGCATTGATCTCTTGTATCATGTCCGCAGTCTCTGACCATGTCCCCAGTCTCTGACCATCTCCTGTACCTAGTCTCTGACCATCTCCTGTACCATGTCCCCAGTCTCTGACCATCTCCTGTACCATGTCCCCAGTCTCTGACCATCTCCTGTACCATGTCCCCAGTCTCTGACCATCTCCTGTACCATGTCCCCAGTCTCTGACCATCTCCTGTACCATGTCCCCAGTCTCTGACCATCTCCTGTACCATGTCCCCAGTCTCTGACCATCTCCTGTACCATGTCCCCAGTCTCTGACCATCTCCTGTACCATGTCCCCAGTCTCTGACCATCTCCTGTACCATGTCCTCAGTCTCTGACCATCTCCTGTACCATGTCCCCAGTCTCTGACCATCTCCTGTACCATGTCCTCAGTCTCTGACCATCCCCTGTACCATGTCCTCATTCTCTGACCATCTCCTGTACCATGTCCCCAGTCTCTGACCATCTCCTGTACCATGTCCCCAGTCTCTGACCATCTCCTGTACCATGTCTGCAGTCTCTGACCATTTCCTGTAGTATGTCTGCAGTCTCTGACCATCTCCTGTACCATGTCCTCAGTCTGACCATCTCTTGTACCATGTCCTTAGTCTCTGACCATCTCTTGTACCATGTCCTTAGTCTCTGACCATCTCCTATACCATGTCCTCAGTCTTTGACCATCTCCTGTACCATCTCTGCAGTCTCTGACCATCTCCTGTACCATGTCCCCAGTCGCTGACCATCTCCTGTATAAAAATATTTTTAAAAACAGTCACTTTCGGTATCGGTGTTGTTTCGAGATCGGTTTCGGTTTTCGGGATCAAGGAAGATTTATTTTCGGTATCGGTTTCGGCACCAAAAAACACATTCGGTGCATCTCTAATATATATATATAATTATTATTATACAGGATTTATATGGCGCCAACAGTTTGCGCAGCGCTTTACAACATGAGGGCAGACAGTACACTTACAATACAAATCAATACAGGAGGGATCAGAGGGCCCTGCTCGTTAGAGCTTACAATCTATATATATATATATATATATATACACACATACATACATACACACACATACATACATATATACGATAAGTCAGAATTGCTGCACAGGAAATTTATTTCCATAAAAAAAATCACAAAGATTACAAAGACATCGAGCTGATACCAGATGCAGCTGGCTGCGACGTTTCGGGCATTCACAGATAACGCCCTTTCTCACAATCGTATGTCTGCAACTGGTTACATACATCACATGTTTAAATATACACATAAATTCGTTAATTCATTAATTACCCTTAATTAAGCTGGAATAAATTAATCCACATTTGGTAACAGGTTCTTTTTAAACTAGTCATCTCTCCTCTTTTTTAAGTGGTTGGAACAATCAACAGGTGCTATTATTCCTTTGCCAAAAAAAAAAAAAAATCAACAACAGAATAAGAAAAAGGATTATTGTTAAATCAAAAACCAAAAACTGGACACAAAAAAAAAAAATAATAAACAAAGTATGAAAAATAACGCCAAAGTTTTCTCATAACGAAGATATTCTTCCTAGAAGAAATTCTCTTTATGACTTCTTTAAAAACATAAACAAAACAAACATAATAATATTATTCATGTTATAATATATATATATATATATATATATATATATATATATATATATATATATATATATATATATATATATATATATAAAAAGTTAAATATGTACATTGTTACATGACTTGAACAAACAGCACATATATGTTTAAGGTCAGGTCAGACTTACTAAATAACAGTATGTTATAACCAATAGGAAAAAAAAATTAAAATGTCCATATACACAATTGTATACCCACAGTTGATCCATAAAAGAAAAAAAAAAAAAAAAAACAAAAAAAAGGTACTCCTTGGACCTTGGAAAAAGAGGTTATACTCCAAATGCTTGTCCTGAAAATGTAATTGTTAGTGCAAATACAAAAAGTATCATAAAACAGTACTCAATTGTGAGTACACTAATAAAGCTACAATTACCTTAATGTACAGTATACTGTATATTAGACATGTACAATTCGTTAAGTTCCAAATTCGTTTTTTTAACTAATTCAGACAAATTCGTTAAATCGGAAATATCCGAATTTCCGAAAATTCAAAATTTTGGAAATTCTAAAATTCGGAAATTCAAAATTGGAAAATCCAAAAATTTCGGAAATAAGAATGAAAATCAGAAAATTCAAAAGAACGAAAATCAGAAAATAAGAACGAAAATCAGAAAATTAAATATATACACACACACACACACATATACATACATATATACACACACACATGCATACACAGTGCCTTGCAAAAGTATTCACCCCTTGGCTTTTTACCTATTTTGTTACATTACGGCCTTTAGTTCAATGTTTTTTTAATCTAAATTAAAGGTGATGGATCAGAACACAATAATCTAAGTTGCTGAAGTAAAATTAGAAAAATATATACATAAAACTATTTTTCAGAAATAAAAAAAATGATAATTTGCATGTGCGTATGTATTCACCCCTTTGTTATAAAGCCCATAAAAAGCTCTGGTGCAACCAATTACCTTCAGAAGTCACATAATTAGTGAAATGATGTCCACCTGTGTACAATCTAAGTGTCACCTGATTAGTCATTACATATACACACACATACCTTTTTGAAAGGCCCCGGAGGCTGCAACACCTAAGCAAGAGGCACCACTAACCAAAGACTGCCATGAAGACCAAGGAACTCTCCAAACAAGTAAGGGACTATGTTGTTGAGAGGTACAATTCAGGGTTAGGTTATAAAAAAAATATCCAAATCTTTGATGATCCCTAGGAGCACCATCAAATCTATCATAACAAAATGGAAAGAACATGGCACAACAGCAAACCTGCCAAGAGACGGCCGCACACCAAAACTCATGGGATGGACAAGGAGGGCCTTAATCAGAGAGGCAGCACAGAGTCCTAAGGTAACCCTGGAGGAGCTGCAGAGTTCCACAGCAGAGACTGGAGTATCTATACATAGGACGACAATAAGCCGTACGCTCCATAGAGTTGGGCTTTATGACAGAGTGGCCATAAGAAAGCTATTACTTTCAGCAAAAAACAAAATAGCACATTTTAAGTTTGCGAAAAGGCATGTGGGAGACTCCCAAAATGTATGGAGGAAGGTGCTCTGGTCTGATGAGACTAAAATTGAACTTTTTGGCCATCAAAGAAAATGCTATGTCTGGCGCAAACCCAACACATCACATCACCCAAAGAACACCATCATCCACAGTGAAACATGGTGGTGGCAGCATCATGCTGTGGGGATGTTTTTCGGCAGTCAAGTCTGGGAAACTGGTCAGAGTTGAGGAAAAGATGGATGGTTCTAAATACAGGGATATTCTCGAGAAAAACCTGCACCACTCTGTGTGTGATTTGAGGCTAGGACGGAGGTTCACCTTCCAGCAGGACAATAGATGTGGCAAGCTCATAGAGACTTATCCAAAGCTTGTTTATGGTTTTGGTTCCGAATATGGGAAAAACACCCTCGTTGGTAGGCACCACATCCCTGGGCAGAAATTATAAATACAAAGGGAGAACTAAAAGGGATTTTGATGGTGCAAGTAGACTATACATACAGAAAAATATATATCTTTTTTCTTTAAAAAAACAGTTTATTGTTTACATTAATTAAAAAGAGAACATATATGTTGTGCAAAGTATCATAGACACTTTTTCTTTTTTTACAGCAGTAATAAAAACAAGGGTGGTCAAACGGGATGAACAGTGTATATTATAGTTTGACAGATGATAATTATTGCATACTAGCCCAACATGTTTCGCATTGTCGCTTTTTCAAGGGATATGCAACTGGTAATTGTATCATCCAACACTTTTAGTAATTCTAAGAAAATAGAGAGAGAAAGATTTTTTATATACAAACATAGATAGTATTAAATATTATTACAACATTAAATACATTGAAAAACCACGCGCTGTCACTCCGAAAGATCAATGGTAGCTTACCCCTAAATTGACCCACCAGAGCCTCGTCAAAACCAGCACATACAGACCCAAACCAGGGCAGCAGGGAAGCTAATTGCAACCACAGGGAACAGAAGGATGAAGCTGTTGTATAGATAGTAAATATCTTGTGTCAGCAAAAATGTATGCAGGGAATTGATTGGGTTAAAAAATCAATAATTTGACACTTACTCAGTTAATTGATCAAAGCTGTAACCAAGGATGCAGGTAATCATCGGTCTCAGTGAAAATTGTGGTTACAGGGAATACTTCAATGGTAAGTGAATAAGGCTAAGGAGTTGAGTAAGAAAACAAAGGAAATCTTACTACAAAGGAGGAAATGCCGAACTAAATAATATAGACTAGTTGTAATTTATCTGTGTAGAAATAATAAAAGTTTACAAATGTTTCATAGTAGTATATTATAACTCCAATGGGATGGACATAGTGTCTCAAAGTTTGCCTGTTATAGCAGCAATATGAACGCTTACACTCAAAAATCTATGGAGGTTCAGTAGGTAAATAGAAAATCAGTAATAGACAAGATGTATAAGTGTAGAGCAGTGTGTGGTGAACTCACCAGTCACTCACACTGCTGGGGAATTGGCTTCATCCTCCGGCGCTGGCAGACATGTCTGTCAGATGTGCCGGTTAAAATACTGTTCCCCACCGAGCCGGCGTGTGACGTCGCCGGCTCGATGCGGACATAGTGGCGCCAGTGCGCATGCCCGGGGAACCGAATAGCCCTCCAGACTACACATCCCATGAAGCACAGCGGCCGCAGAGGGAGCCGACATGCGCAGAACAGCGCACGGCGGCTCCTCCCGCATGTACGCCGCGTCACGGGATGGAGGGGCGGGGAGGGGCACCAGCAGCGTCCTGAGTTGGAACCGGGCCATCGAGGAGGCACGGCGCAAAATGGGCACATCTCAAGGATGTGCCCCGGGCGTCCCTGTGGATGCGGCAGCCCCCTCTGGTCCCGGCATGGCTAGAGGGCCGGGAGCGATCTGGCAAGGAAGGGCCAAGAGAGTAACTGATCGGGCAGGAAGAGACCACAAACCTTCCGATCCGATTGATGAATCAGAGGGACAGCGCGTTTACATAAAGGGGATACACACAATTAAATCAAAACAAAGTTGCATAAACGAAATAAGTGTTACACATAACTGTACATTGGTCAAATAATGAAATCAAGGATAGCATACATATCAGATATGTACATTTGAAATGGGAGCAAGTCATTATGTATATAAATGACAGAGGGGGGATAGGGGAGGGGAACAAAAGAAAAAAGAAAAGTGGGTGAGCAAGGACGGTCAGGTGTCTGATGGACAATGACACCGTAGTATCGTACATGGACAGCTGCACGTTTAGAGGAAAGGCCTGTAACTCAGGCTTTCATTCAGGCCTGGGAAAAGATTTATATTATCCAAAGCTTGTTCTTGGGGTATTTTCCCTTCAGTTTTGTCTTCAGCAAGTGAAATGCATGCTCAATCGGATTCAGATCAGGTGATTGACTTGGCCATTGTATAACATTACACTTCTTTCCCTTAAAAAAACTCTTTGGTTGCTTTTGCAGTATGCTTCGGGTCACTGTCCATCTGCACTGTGAAGTGCTGTCCAATGAGTTCTGAAGCATTTTGCTGAATATGAGCAGATAATATTGCCTGAAACACTTCCGAATTCATCCTGCTGCTTTTGTCAGCAGTCACATCATCAATAAATACAAGAGAACCAGTTCCATTGGCAGCCATATATGCCCACGCCATGACACTACCACCACCATGGTTCACTGATGAGTGGTATGATTTGGATCATGAGCAGTTCCTTTCCTTCTCCATACTCTTCTCTTCCCATCACTCTGGTACAAGCTGATATTGGTCTCATCTGTCCATAAGATGTTGTTCCAGAACTGTGAAGGCTTTTTTAGATGTTTGGCAAACTCTAATCTGGCCTTTCTGTTTTTGAGGCTCACCAATGGTTTACATCTTGTGGTGAACCCTCTGTATTCACTCTGGTGAAGTCTTCTCTTGATTGTTGACTTTGACACACATACACCTACCTCCTGGAGAGTGTTCTTGATCTGGCCAACTGTTGTGAAGGGTGTTTTCTTCACCAGGGAAAGAATTCTTTGGTCATCCACCACAGTTGTTTTCCGTGGTCTTCCGGGTCTTTTAGTGTTGCTGAGCTCACTGTTGCATTCTTTCTTTTTAAGGATGTTCCAAACAGTTGATTTGGCCACACTTAATGTTTTTGCTATCTCTCTGATGGGTTTGTTTTGTTTTTTCAGCCTAATGATGGCTTGCTTCACTGATAGTGACAGCTCTTTGGATCTCATATTGAGAGTTGAAAGCAACAGATTCCAAATGCAAATAGCACACTTGAAATTAACTCTGGACCTTTTATCTGCTCTTGTAAATGGGATAATGAGGGAATAACACACACCTGGCCATGGAACAGCTGAGCAGCCAACTGCCCCGTTACTTTAGGTCCCTCAAAAAGTGGGAGGCACATATACAAACTGTTGTAATTCCTATACCGTTGACCTGATTTGGATGTAAATACCCTCAAATTAAAGCTGAAAGTCTGCAGTTAAAGCACATCTTGTTCGTTTCATTTCAAATCCATTGTGGTGGCGTATAGAGCCAAAAAGATTAGAATTGTGTCAATGTCCCAATATTTATGGACCTGACTATGGCACTAACCCCCTTAGGAGCTGCTGAGTTATATCGGGCTGTTACCGTCACCTTTTTACCTTTAATTTCACCAATACCAGAACTTAGAGTCCATGTTGAGCTTTGTCTCTGACAATGTAGGCACCAGTCACTTTAGTACTTTTTCAATGCTTTAATAGGAAGCAACTTGAAGAAGTAGCAGGAAAAAGGTAGAAGAAGAGTTGCAGGGAGGTTCAAATACCTTTCTTTATATCACTGAGGACTTTAAATCTCGGGGACGAATATACCTTCAGTCCAAGATTAAATCTTTGCCCACCCGGATAGGTTTCTCTCACAGACCTAGCAGCCGGAATGTAGCACGAACAAAAAGTCTCTGCCACAGACTTGAAAAGAACAATTCAACTGTACGATCCTCTGCCACAGGACGTTGTAGTTTTAGATCAACAGCAACACAGTACCAGAACCTTTAAGCCGACCCGGCAGTACTTGTGCGATAGGTTAGATTAAGATGCATTCTTCAATTGAGTCACCAGGCCCCTCTTGAGATACCAGCATTCCGCTCGGTCCTCTCCAAAGACGGGTCCTCCCCTGGGTCTTCTCAATTGTCCGGCTTCTTCCTGCAGGACAGACAGCACAGGACCATCTCCATAGTAGTAGGCCCCAGACAGGCTTCTGGGCCCACTTGCATGACTGCAGCAATGCAACCCTCCGGCCTGGAGGGCCACGAGGTAGAACTGTCTCGTCACATACCTTTAGGCCAGGAGGGCCAGCAGGTGAAAGAGAAAGAAAAATGGCATCTGCCCCTTAAGTACCCTCTCCCAGAGTGCACAGCAGCGGACCACCTCTGCCGAGTTGCCTCCGAGAAAGAAGAGCACTCAATATACTTCAGCTTGTTGCTTTCCAACACTGACCTATGGTGACAGTGACACCTACAGGCAACAGTGCGGAACTGCACGCAACACAGCCAATGCTGGAACAGAGGCTAATTTAGCCCTAGATTAAATTTAAACTATGTACAGCACAGATGACCCACTAAATTTACATATAAGCGGTAGATTAGAAATCTATCAGCGCTACATATACACATATATATATATATATATATATATATATATATATATATATATATATATATATTCCTGAATTGTAGTTTTTGCTATCAGTAAAAGGGCTAACCCAAACAACCCACATCATACAGAAAGACCACATATTTCAGCACTCAAAAAGGTGTAACAAATAATAGTGTTTCATGGTAACTACAGTTTTGAGCTTGCATCAGCCCTTCATCAGGTAGGAAACACATTTGATCACAAAGTAACATGCACAGTAATTTATACAGTCAGGAATCAGAAGCCATGCAAATTGCTATACAATAGTAACAAGCTTCTGAGAACTAAAGCCTTGTACACACGATCAGATTTTTGGACGACCGTTCCCCATTTTTTGTTACATGCTAGTCTCATGTCAAAAGTGAAGAGGTTAATCACCATATGAAAATTCTCGTACGATAGAATACAACTTCAGAAGTGACGTGATGTATTGAATAGTTTTGCATGTATTCTTTCGTTTCTGAGCATGCGTAGTCTTGCTCTTACTTTTTTTATCGTACGAAAACCGTACCAATTAAAGGAAAATCGGACGTGTAGCGTTCATGTATGACAAAATTATTTATGTATTTTATGGTCTGCACATCAAGCTTTTGTCGGACGAAAATCGAAATCGGCTGTTGAAAGCACCATACTAATGATCCGAAAATCGTCAGATTGAGTATCCACACAACTTATTATTCCCTTCCTTCCTATCAATGAGAATGTGATAACTAATTATGAGTAGAGTTGGGTGAACAGTTCGAGCTGAGCAAAAGTGCTGCCCTGACACATACCTTGGAGGTGAGCCTGACGTGCAGAGGGAGACCTCTCGTACGGCTCTGGTTCCGGGATCACTGGAGTGGGAACAGTGACCCTCGGAGCACAGTGGAGTAGGAGAGCCTGCAGGGTCCGCTTGACTGAAGATGAAGTCAGCTTGGCAGAGACAGGAACAGGCTTGATTTCTGCGGATGCAGGAATGCTGAGAAGTAGCAGGCAGGTGCGCACAGATGCAGGACTGTAGGCAGGTACGCACAGATGCAGGACTTGTAGGCAGATGCGCACACAGATGCAGGACTTGTAGGCAGATGCGCACACAGATGCAGGACTTGTAGGCAGATGCGCACACAGATGCAGGACTTGTAGGCAAGCGCACACCAGCGCAGGACAGCAGACAGAAGCAGGGTCAGACAAGCCAGGTCACAGCAGCGGATCAATCAGACAGAAGCAGCAGGCAGAGAATGGTCAAGTCCAGGCAGAATCGGCAACAGGAGATCAAACAAACAGGAACACAGAGCCAAGGGGTCAGGACTGGAGACAGCAGCGAGGTCAGGAGAAGTCGGGTAACACTGGAGCATATGCGGGTTCAGGATCGGGTACAGGATGAGCTGCAGATTAGACAGCAAGGATGCATTCTGAAGAGGCCCCTTTTATGGATCACTGGGCGCCAAAGCTGTGTTACTGTGCGCGCGTCCATGATCTGCGCACACGCATGTGCATTGGCGGGTGTCTATTCACTGCTGAATGCCTATGGACTGGAACACGTCCCAATGGACCCATGCGCCCGCGGCCAGTTGCAGAGCCATGCGCAGTACATCCATGACAGGCCCGAACAATGCCTGTTTGGAGAATAGCCGAATTTGCGGGCCACTCGTGGGATGTTTGCCCGCCGAGCACCCCACAATGCACTGCGCACTGCATAGCTGGTTGTTAAGGAGCGGGTTGGGAAGCGGGCCACTGCGTCCATACCAACAGATTTTTCATCAGCTGTAAACAGGCTTTCCCACTGACAGCTTAATGAAAAAAAAAAAAAAAAAAAAAAAAAAGGGCCCCCCTACTCATTCACCAAAAAAAGTGTCAAAAATAAAGACAGGAGGCAGTTTTT
The DNA here is from genome assembly GCF_042186555.1 of Aquarana catesbeiana. NCBI lineage: Eukaryota > Metazoa > Chordata > Amphibia > Anura > Ranidae > Aquarana > Aquarana catesbeiana. The sequence continues at coordinate 499,209,135 of NC_133327.1, read as the reverse complement.
GACAATCCCTGCATTAAAAAAAAAACAAAAAAAAAACCAATGTCCAACAATGTAGATCCAACATCAATCACATCGGCCACCGCACTGCCGGACCTGAAAAAAGAAAAAAATAACGCTCCACCCGCAACATAGGCTAACTGCTGAATGCCTGTTCCACCGTTTGACAGTTCTTAAATAGGTAAGCACCAACATGCACTGGTCCGCGACGTCACAAGGGGGGGCAGTGTCACTGGGTGATGTCACCAGGTGGCCCCACCCCTTACCTATTTAAGAACTGTCAAACAGTGGAGCAGGCATTTGGCGGTTAGCCTTCGTTGCGGGCAGAGCCTTATTTTTTTTGGTTTTCGGGTCTGGCAGTGTGGCGGGCATCATGATTGACAATGGATCTACATTGGAGGGCATTGTTTTTTTCTTTTTTTTAATAAAGGAATTGTCAAAAACTGCCTCCTGTTTTTTTTTATTTTTGACACTTTTTTTGCTAAATGAGTAGGGGTACAATGCACCCCATACTCATTGACATGGGGAGCCGGGATCTGAGGGCCCCCCTTGACAAAGGGGGCTTCCAGATTACGATAAGCCCCGTCTGCAGACCCCCACAACCACCGACCAGGGTTGTCACGAAGAGGCCCTTATCCCCATCAACATGTGGACAAGGTGCTTTGGGGCAGGGGAGGCTCCGCCTGGGGCCCCTATGCCCCTATGTTGAGGGCATGTGGCCTAGTATGGTTTGTGGGGGGCGCTCGCTCGCCCCCCCATTTCCTGACCTGCTGGGCTGCTTGCTCAGATAAGGGTCTGGTATGGATTTTGGGGGGACCCCATTTGTTTGTTTTTTTCTTTAAATTTTGGCATGGGGTTCCCCTTAAAATCCATACCAGACCCAAAGGGCCTTTTTTTTGTATTGTTGGCAATTAAAATGTATTTTTTTTTTTTTTATAAATGTCAGTTTTTCTGCAGCAGGTTCTATGCACGGCACATATGCGCCACTTTACAGGCAGACTAAGGGGCACTATATTTAAAGAAATTTTTCATTTTTAATATTTCACATTACGCATCATTAAAATTGTTGCTCCTGTACAAATAATCTTTTATTTTTTTTTTCGATCTGCATTGATATACAGGTATGTCCCCCAGGGCAGTACCCAGGCCCGCAAACTCTTTTTCTGGATAATTACTTGCATATAAGCTTTCAAAATGGGCACTTTGGTTTTCCAAGTTCAGGTCCCATAGACCTTATTAGGGTTCTCGGTTCGGGTCCTAACTTTTCGGATGTTCGATAGTTCTGCCACAAACCAAACTGGGGGGGTGTTTGGCCCAACTCTAGTTATGAGCTTAACGTGTAAGTTCACCTTTACAGATAATCTAGAGTGAACTTACACTGGACCCCCTCCCCATCGCACCCAGTCCTGCAGTATCTGAGGCCGCCAATCTCCCGCACTGACACATTGTATAGCCGCTTTACCGGTCTGGGGATTTAAAATCCCTGCAGCTTTCTCTCTGTTTCTCCAGCACTGACAGGATGAGCTATGCGTATTCTGATTGGTCGGCACCACCCAATTAGAATGCCCCCTATATGAGGTATGTTTAGGAGATTAAGCAGTGGGGGATTTCTGATCCCTGGACCGGCTTCAGGTACAGAGGGACTGGGTGCATTGGGGAGGGGGTCCAGTGTACGTTCAGCTTACAGATTTTTCTGTAAGGCGAACTTACACTTTAAGTTGAGACACAGAATAGGAGTGTTTACAAAAATGTGCATCAATTGGTAATTGGATTAATTTGTCTGTGATAAAATATTTATGATGTGCACATCTATCTTTAGCTTTCTGGGTAGTTAATAAAAAAAAAAAAAAAATTTTAAAATCAACACTACATGAATGATCTGACAAGTGTGATAACCCTGGATTTTAACCACTTCAATACAGAAGGGGGAGGAGCTGCTGCTGACCAGTATGGCTCAGTAAGGTCGGGAGGATAGCATGCTGCAACACAAGAGGCTTGTATGAACGGTGTTCATGAAGCCTATCTGGATTAAGGCAATACACCTAGCCTACGTCCAGCCCTGAATTCATTCCTATATACTCCGCTATACTCGGGTGAACCCGCCAGCCATACCTGTCATTGGTTGCTCTTAGCTGGAGTGGGTGGAGGTGTCCCGGAGGAGAGCGGGGATCGTGCCTGTGAGGTGCCGCGGATCGGATCTGGGGACGGAGCCGGGAGATGGCGCACGGACCTGAGCGGGAGCTTCCGTTTGTTGGTGGAAACGGGCTGCGGAGGCTGTTCGCTTCGGGACCCGCCCTCTGGCGATCTCCCAGAGAACGTGCAGTGGTGATCAAGAGATCCCCGGGAAGCTCTGAAGACACGAGGACGCTGAGAGCAAGCGCTATCAAACGCAGATGAATTAAAGCAGAGGAAAGTAGGTGAAATTAAAGAAAAGTAAAGAAGGTAAATAATAAATAAACAGATTTACACTGCCTTTACTGAAGTTGGACCCTTGAGAAGGATGTGTGCCGGAAGAAGAGGGGGTGAGTTTTAAGATACATTTGCTATTTATAAGACTATATTCCGCCTATTGCTTACAGACTGTATAAGAACGGGTTTCTTTTAAAAGATACAGCATTTTCAATGTTTAAAGGAGGCTCTATTGTGACTTAAGAACAAAAAAAGTGGTCTTTGCTGATAGTCACAAATTACTGGCCGACGGCCATTGTTCCCTTCCTGACTGTTTATTCAGCTGGTGGTAACTTGAGATTTAATATGGCACCTAAGAAAGGTAATAAGACACCACAACCACAAAAGAATAAAAAGGATAAAACGGAAAATTTAAATAAAAACACTACAGGGGTGCAGGCAACTAAAACAACAGATATTAAAGAGTATTTTCAGCAATTGAAGTTGCAATCTCCCCAATCAGGGCAGGTGCTGCAGACGTCTCAGGAATTACTAAATCTAGCTGAAGCCTCTATAACATCAAGATCATCAGGGGAGGAACAGGTAGACCATCCTAGGAATAGTTCACCAATTGACATAACTGGGACATTAATAGAGCAGAAAGAAATTGATAAAGAAAAATGGGATATGAGATCTTATATACAATCTCTCCCGACAAGAGCAGATTATGTGCATAGACTGGAAAACTCATATAAAAAGGAAATACAAGAGCTCAAATAATCTACCAAAAATACACAAGAAAAATTGGGAATAATAGATACAAAAGTGACTTGTGTGGAACAAGACCTGAAAAAAAAGTAAAAGAAAAAGCTCTAGAGCAAGATAAGCTATTAAATCAAATTATAAATATGGTGGATGAACAGGAAAACAGAAATAGAAGAGGTAACATAAGAATTAGAGGGTTATCTGAAAACGTGAGCCCAAGGGATATGATAATGGTACTGCAGAAGATATTCCAGGAAATGGCACAGGATCTTGATGTAAAGGATTTAACAATCGACCGGGCACATAGAGAGTTATAGGATCAAGAAGACCAGACCCTAGCAAACCAAGGGACGTTATTTGTAAAATGCATTATGTTCAAGTTAAGGATAAGATAACGTACGCAGCACGACAAAACAGAAACATTCAATATGAAGGGGAACAACTGATATTTTTTCAGGATTTATCTAAATTTACATTGGATAGAAGAAGAGCGTTAAAACCTCTGCTGGAACAATAAAGAAAAATATTCAATATAGATGGAAATACCCATTCCAGCTACTGGTTCAACATGAAGGACTTACAGCGACATTTAGGGACTTGAAAAATTTACCGGAGTTCTTGAAAACCTTTCAAATCCCGGAAACAACACTACCGGATTGGCCCCAGATATACACAAATTCTTTTAAAAATAGAAAAAGAGGTTACGAATAGGCCCTGAAAGTGAGAAGCGAGAGAATGGAAGAAGGGAGGAATAAGGGGATGAGTTGATATAATACCATAGTAGATAAAGGAGAAATGTTTTTTTTTTTTTTTTTTTTGGGGAAGGGGGGGGGGGGGGGGAGTTTAAATGGATTATTAATCACAAATGGAATTTATAATATTTATATGTCGTGTAAGCTCACTGTGTTTATTATTGTATTTTTTGTATATATTTTTTTTTTCCTGGTATGGAAGGGGTGAGGTGTGGATAATTGGGTTATCAATTAGAAATGTAATTTGTAATATTTGTATGTTTTGTAAACTCACAGTGATTATAACACTATGAACTTAAAGTGACGGGACAGTGGCATATTACACAAATAAGGGGTAATGAGTGATGGGGGTTTTTGTTTTTTTAGGTTAAATGGATGATTAATCACAAATGGAATTTATAAGATATGTATGTCTTGTAAGCTCACTGTGTTTATTAAAATATAGGAATAATATGCACAACACTATGAATATAAAATGGTTAGAGTGTGGCACACTACATTGATAAGAGGTAATATGGGTTTTGTTTTTTTGTGGGTAATGGGGAGGGCGGATTTAGAGAGTTTTGAAACAACTAGTATTTGTAGTATCTATATATTTGTAGATTCATGGAGATTATTAGTTATATATACAAGTTTTGTGGTTATAATATGGTCAGTTCAAGAAGTAATACACCTGCTTGGGGGGGAGGGGGTGTTTTGTTTTTGTTTTTTTTTCTCTTTTTTTTTCCTCTTTCCTCCTTTCCTTCTTCTCCATTATGAGCCTTTACAGCCTCTTTGAGTTTAATAAGGGAGAAGGATTTATGGGGTGGGAATGGAATCAGGAACAGGAAGAAAGGGTATAAGGGTAACATAATAATAATGGAGAAGTAAGGAATAAAGGGAAGGAGAAAAAGGCTAGAAAGAACAAGGGAATAAGGTTATGGTTTACCTAAGGAAAGAAAAATGTGGCATGTGACAACCGATTGGGTGGCTGATTGAAAACGGCAGCTCTGGTTCCCCCCTCATTAGGGAACTTACGTTTGTAAGTAGGGATGAGCCGAACACCCCTCTGCTCGGTTCGCACCAGAACATGCGAACAGGAAAAAAGTTTGTTCGAACACGCGAACACCGTTAAAGTCTATGGGACACGAACATGAATGGGTCCTGCCCCAGGGGACATGGATCAATGCAAAAAAAAGTTTTAAAAACGGCCGTTTTTCAGGAGCAGTGATTTTAATAATGCTTAAAGTCAAACAATAAAAGTGTAATATCCCTTTAAATTTCGTAGCTGAGGGGTGTCTATAGTATGCCTGTAAAGGGGCGCATGTTTCCCGTGTTTAGAACAGTCTGACAGCAAAATGACATTTCAAAGGAAAAAAGTCATTTAAAACTACTCGCGGCTATTACATTGCCGGTCCGACAATACACATAAAAGTTCATTGATAAAAACGGCATGGGAATTCCCCACAGGGGAACCCCAAACCAAAATTAAAAAAGACGTGGGGGTCCCCCTAAATTCCATACCAGGCCCTTCAGGTCTGGTATGGATTTTAAGGGGAACCCCGCGCCAAAATAAAAAAAAAAACACGGCGTGGGGTCTCCCCAAAAATCCATACCAGACCCTTATCCGAGCACGCAACCTAGCAGGCCGCTCTCTCGTCCCCCCCTGCTGAACCGTACCAGGCCACATGCCCTCAACATTGGGAGGGTGCTTTGGGGTAGCCCCCCAAAACACCTTGTCCCCATGTTGATGAGGACAAGGGCCTCATCCCCACAACCCTGGCCGGTGGTTGCGGGGGGTCTGCGGGCAGAGGGCTTATCGGAATCTGGAAGCCCCCTTTAACAAGGGGACCCCCAGATCCCGCCCCCCCATGTGAAATGGTAAAGGGGTTCAAAAGTACCCCTACCATTTCACTAAAAAACTGTCAAAAATGTTAAAAATGACAAGAGACAGTTTTTGACAATTACTTTATTTAAATGCTTCTTCTTTCTTCTATCTTCCTTCATCTTCTTCTTCTGGTTCTTTTGGCTCTTCTGGTTCTTCCTCCGGTGTTCTCGTCCAGCATCTCCTCCGCGGCATCTTCTATCTTCTTCTCCTTGGGTCGCTCAGCACCCATGGCATGGGGGGAGGCTCCCGCTCTTCTCTTCATCTTCTTCTCTTCATCATCTTCTTCATTTTCTTCTCCGGGCCGCTCAGCACCCATGCTGGCATGGAGAGAGGCTCCCACTGTGTGACGTGTCTCCTCTTCTGACGGTTCTTAAATAATGGGGGGCGGGGACACCCGGTGACCCCGCCCCCTCTGATGCACGGTGACTTGACGGGACTTCCCTGTGACGTCACGGAGAATGCCACAGGGAAGTCCCGTCATGTCCCGTGCGTCAGAGGGTGGCCCCGCCCCCCGTTATTTAAGAACCGTCAGAAGAGGAGACGCGTCACACAGCGGGACAAATCCCAGTTGTTGGTAGAAATTGATAAATTAGAAAGAGAACATAAGCAGAGTATTAACTCAATAGACAAAATAAATTTAAAAAACAAACGGATGGAATTACAAACCGTGCTTGATGAGGAATCCCTCCGGTTAAGAGATAGAAATAGAACACAATGGTATCAATATGGTAATAAAACAAGCAAATGATTGGCGAAAGCATTAAAAGGATCAACAACCCATGATCTCTATAGTAGATTTTAAAAACAAATGGGGAATTAACCTATGACCCATTGGAGATATCTAAAACGTTCCATACATATTATTCTAAATTGTATAATATTAGATCACATCTAGAGAATAAGGAAAAAGACGAGGATTGGGAGAAAATTAAGGAATATATGGAAGAGACAGCACTGCCTAGGTTCTCTGAAGAAATAATAGCGGATCTGGAGAGAGAAATCTCTACAGAAGAAATCCAACAAGCTATTACCGGATTAGTCCCGGGAAAAAGTCCCGAACCGGACGGGTATACTGCCAGATTCTATAAAAAATTTCAAGATCTAATTATTCCTATCCTTAAGAAAACTTATAACTCTATATCCAACACAGAAATTTTTACACCACAAAGTACAGAAGCCCATATCATACTAATCCCAAAACCAGAGAAAGATCATACATTATGCAAAAATTATCGATCAATATCCCTGACTAATATAGATATAGGATTGTATTCAAAAATTCTATCGAATAGATTAACACCCATTTTACCGAACTATATTAAGCTAGACCAGACAGGATTTATGAAGGGAAGAGAAACTAAAGATAATATAATAAAAACATGTACACTGGTTGAATATGCCCAGAGAGCCGCCATCCAGACATGCCTGTTAACTGTGGATGCAGAAAAAGCATTTGATAGGGTGGGATGGCGGCTCTTAAAGGAAGCATTAATACAACTAGGGATGGGCCCAAAGATGTTCAGTAGAATTATCGCTTTATATTCCAACTCAAGAGCCAAAGTGAGAACAAATGGAATACTATCAGAATACATACAAATAGCAAATGGAACGCGACAAAGATGTCCCCTTTCTCCATTGCTATATATAATAGTAATGGAACATCTAATTACGGCTATAAGAAAAAATAAAGATATTAAAACGGTATAAAAGTGAGAGATAAAGAATATAAGACCGCTGTATATGCAGATGATCTGCTAATATATGTAACTAATCCTATCATAACAATACCAAATTTAATAAAAGAATTTAAGAGATTTGGGGAAATAAGTAATTTCAATGTTAATTACGATAAATCTGAGATGTTCAATATATCGTTACTGGAACAAATATACTTACTCTTGCAGAAAGATTTCCTGTTTAAATGGAAACAAGAAGCATTCAAGTATTTGGGGATAATGATTCCGAAAGACTTGGACTTATTACAGGAGTTGAATTTTGAGGCGACAATTTATAAACTAATTAAGTTATTACAAAAGTATGATAAAATAGCACACTCTTGGATGGCAAGAATTAATATAGTTAAAATGGACATACTTCCAAAGTTATTATATGTTTTTCAAAAATCCCTCTAGCTCCTCCTAAAAAGCTATTGATGGACCTAAAGAAAGCAGTAGTGAGCTTTATATGGGCGCATAAAAATCCCCGTATTAAGAGAGAAATATTAATTAGGAAAAAAAAAAAAAAAAAAAATGGAGGATTGGCATTGCCAGACTTTGTAAAATATCTACAGGCAGCATCATTGACTAGTATTATAGATTGGCATCATAATAAAGAAGCCAAACAATGGGTAAAATTAGAAGAAGAGATAATAGGTCCACAATTCAGGTTTCTCCCATGGATAAATCCCCAACTAAAACCAAAAAAAAAAATATTTGTTAATGCTACATTAAAAAATTGGGATACTTTAATAAAAGAGGAGAAACTCTCTACAACATTTGGACCCATGACACCTCTGCTTTTTAACCCCAAATTCCTGCCAGCTTTGGGGGTTATAAAATACCTTAAATGGCATAGAAGGGAGAACATAAGGATGGTACAAATACTAGAAGATGGGAAAATACCTAAGCTGCAGGATATAGGATTTGAATATAAAAATAAATGGCTACAATACCAGCAGTTAAAATAATTTATAGAAGAAAAAATATCGAAGATAAATAGACCATTAACTAAATTTGAAAAAATACTAGTAGAGGAGAAGGACCCAGTTAAAAAACTATCTAGGATATATGATCTATTACTCCCTTCTGGCCCCTTTAGAGAGCGAACAGGAATGAAAAAATGGGAAAAAGAAATGGGAGATATATTAGGAGAAGAAGAATGGGAAAAAATATTTGAAATAATACACAAAACAACTATAGCAAATAAATATCAGGAGAGAAATTATAAGATGAGATGGTATAGGTGCCCAGTAGCATTAAATAAAATGAATAAGGCAAATTCAAAGACCTGTTGGAGATGCAAGAGGGAGAGCGGGACCATGGATCACATCTTGTATGGTTGCCAGAGGGTGAAGGAATTTTGGAATAAGATTTTTGAGATCTACCAGAAAGTGTCAGGAAAAGTAGTAAAACCAAGTACAGAAATCTCGATATTCTCTCTGACAAAAGATCCAATAAAGAAAATTAGAAAAGATATCTTACATCACATGACATCTGTGGCTAGAACATTAATAGCACGAAAATGGAAAGGAGAAGAAGGACCTACAATTGCAGAATGGATATGTGAAATGAACGAAATTCAGTATATGGAAAAACAGATAAGAGAAGAAGGGTATATAATAAATAAACTGCCAGAAATATGGCAAAAATGGGATGAGTTTCGGTTCTCAAAAGAAGTGTTAAAATTTATATAATAGGAACAGATTTAGGGTTTTTTTTTTTTTTTCGTTTTGTATGTATGGGGGCAAGGAAAGTATAGGGTGATTGGAAGGTAATAAAAGCAACTAGAGAGGGGAATGACAATGCTTTTAAATGATCATAAAGAGATGCTTTTAATTGATTGTAAAGTATATGAAGTGTTGTATGAATGATAATATACGGTTTGTTTCCTTTTTTTAATAAAAAAATTAATAAAGAAAAATGGAAACAATACAGGGCACTTTTGGCCCAGGCCAATTTTCAGCTTTCAGCGCTGTCACAATTTGAATGATAATTGCGCAGTCACAAAACACTGTACCTATAGGAAATGTATCTTTTTTTTTGCATAAACAGAGCTTTCTTTTGGTGATATTTAATCACCACTGGATTTTTAATTTTTTGCTAAATAAACTAAAAAAGACCTAACATTTTGAAAAAAAACACACGTTTTTCTTCGTTTCGTTCTAAAATTTTGCAAATAAATAATTTTTCTTCATAAATTTAGGTCAAAATGTATTCTGCTACATTTCCTTGGTGAAAATAATCCAAATCAGTGTTTATTATTTTGTCTGTAGAGTCCACAAAGTACAGTACATATATATGAAAATTGATCAATCCTGATCCACTGACATCTCATTTCTTGAGGCCCAAAAATGCCAGGACAGTGCAAATACCTCCAAATGACCCCTTTTTGGAAAGTAGACCGTCCAAGGTATTTAGTAGGAGGCATGGTGAGTTTTTTTTGTCATGATTTTTTGGAAAATGAAGAAATTACAAAAAAAAAAAAATTGTGACCAGAGCAATGCAGTGTTACCATAATAACACTGTACCACTCTGGGGAAGTGATCAGCATTTTTTTTTTTTTTTTTTTTTTACACATTATGATTGCTTATAGCCTTATACCAATACATTTCACCAATGAAATTACCAATAAAATTATTTATTCTGGCCAATTAAATTAATTAATGCCCAAGAACTTTACACTTGTAAAAGCCTTAGACACTTTTACAAGCATGAGGCCTTTGTGTTACTGTACATACCAATAGGCTCAATATTTTTTTCAAGATTCCAAGCTAGCAGTGCACAAACTTACTCCATTTTCACCACATTGTGTCTTCCAGGGGTAAAGTTTGTGAAAGGCACCTATTACACATGCGGACCGTTCATTTCATCAGTTCAGTCACGTCAAAACGGACGAAGTATTTATCAGGTTTTCATCAATTTTGCATCAGTTTTTCATCAGTTTTATTTACATCTACTACCAATGCAAAAACGGATGAAAAACTGACCAGTTTACATCAGTTTTTTGTCTGACCAGTTTTTTTAAACGGAAGAAAAAGAGTTTTTTTCAGTTTCAAAAAACGAATGATGATGGATGCCGATGTAAACTGATGTAAATGGATGATCACCGAGCCCACCCAGTTGTGTGACAATAGCGAATAGTCATCACTGCTGCCAAGTATACATGTAGTAGAGTCAGATAGTTAATGAAGAATTTCATTCATTTTCATTTGGAGCTGTATCCATGAAACAATGGAACCTCTTATCTACCAACCTGATAACAATATCCCTCCTGGCAGACAGGGAGTGTACTGCCTGTACCTCCTCAGGTGGGAGTTTTAAGCCAGCCATTGATGGTGTAATTTTCTTTCCTGCAAACATAGGTTAAAAGAAAGAAAATCACTCAATTCCCCCATCAACACAGTTTTGATAGGGTAATCCCTCTCACAGAGCTATTGTGTTCTCCCAGCAGGGGGAGCCGGGAAAACACACAGTGATTATTGCTAGCGGCTATGAAAAATCCAACATGCTGGTATTACCCAAACTGATCGAAATATCAACATGCTGGTTGTACACAAGTTGATTGATCAACATGCTGGTTGTGCCCAAGTTAATCGATCAACTTGGGTACAGTCAACCCGCCCATATATGTCTATGGCTTGTTTTAGGTATATGATTCTGTACTGAGATCAGCAGTGGTTTCAGTTTGTTGATTTGTATTATGTATTCCTTTAGTATTCTGGTCACACCTCATCTGATCTGGTCTCTAACTTTATACTCACCAGTTTATGTACTCTTTAGCTTGTATTCAAAGGTATGCCACCAATTCAATAAAAAAGGGGGTATTGTATCATTTATAGGTACCATCATCCTTTAAATGTATAGAAGCAATATAGGGTTGAAAGAGAAAACAGAGAGGGCCTCTCCAATTAGGTCCTACCTCTTTCCAAAGTTATTTAGGACTATTGCGGTACCAAGGGGACAAACACAAGGGTATAATAAAAATTCATAAATTTATTCAAAAATAGGGTATTAAAAAGTCCGGCAAAGGACACAGTATGACCCATAACACAATAACACAATTACAAAATAATTGTTTACAGCAATGTTAACAGACAAAACTATTGGTAGTGCCCACACAAAGGAATGAAGGCGCATGATATAATACTTGCAGACGTGACCTCTACAGTTTCGCGGTCAAGCCGCTTCTTCAGGAGGCGTCTAAGTATATATATTCTACAAAATAAGAAAAGTACAATATCAACATTACAAAATATATCTACAATAATAGACATATCTAAGAACAACAAGTGTAAAGATAGATATATATAATATTAATACTGGAGAAGGTAATCATTGTTTAATATTGCACTCACCCACCTAGGCCCGCAAAGGGGCTAGAGCGACACTGTGAGACGCCCACAAGGAGGCGTTCCCCTGGGGGCGGACCAGGGGGGCACTTAAAGATGATGCTATTTTAGGAAATAATAAAAATGAGGTATAAGTGGCTGTAGCAGCAGGGTTCTTTGAAAAAGACAGCCACCCATGTGCATCAGGTCAGGGTAGAGAATGGTGAGGGACCGGGAAAAGGGAGAGGAGAGGAAAAAAAAAAGAGAGGGGGGGGGGGGGGGGGAGGAAAGGAGGGAACAGAGATAAAGAAGAGAAAAAGAAAGAGGGGGAGGGGAAAGAAAGGAAGAAACAAGACAGAGAAAAGGGGGGAGAGGGGAAGAAAGGAGAATGGGCAAGGGAAGGGGAACCTGGAGAGTAGGGGGGGAAAAAAAAAAAAAAAAAGAGAAGAAAAGGAAGTAGGGAAACAAGAGAGAGGGGACATTAAACAAAGGGGGAAACAAAGGAAGGGGGGGGAATAGAAGGAAGGAAAGAGAGGGAGGGAAAGGACAAGGGAAGGAAAGAAAAGGGGGGACAAGAAGAGAAAAGGGGACAGAAAGGAGACGGGAGGGGAAGAGGGGGAGGGGAAGGGAAGGAGGATACATGAGGAACCCACCACCTGACCAGAATAGTATGGAGACGTAAGAAAGCTTGAGAGAACGGGGGTAGTTAGCATAAAACATGTATGTACCCACCGTTGCTGTAGTATTAAAAATGTATTTGTAGCAAACTTGCTGGCTATCCACACCCAGGGAGAATGATAAGGAATATTAGCCAAGGAGCCGGGCACATATGCCACATAGAACCTCTAGAGATAAATAGCATGGAATATGTATCAGTATGCTGAGCATATTTTATCCAGGGGAAGAAATGCTTCCAAACAAAAGAGAAGGGAGATGAACAGAGACAGGTTATGAGAGAGAAGACAGAGAAGGGAGGACAAGGAAGTAGGGAAAAGAGGAGAGGATAGTGCATGGAAGTATCACAGTAACTCCCCAGGGGGAACATGTGGCGGTTACTTACAAGCCTCCAAACGGGATCGTGGTATGCTGGGTGTGTGCTTCTCAAAGCAGTCAGACAAGACTGCAGCCTTAAGTGCCCCCAACCCGGAAATTGAGCGGCGCTGAAGGCATCAGCCGCTGCCTCTTCCGCGCAGCTCCACAATGGTTGATGCACAAGCGTCAATCTAAGGAAGCAGCGACAGGGCTCCATTGGGGCCCCATACACTGCCGGAAGAGCGCAGGCCCGCCGTATAGGGGAGAATAAACTCCTCACGTCACTTGAAAGGGGGGAGGAGAGTGCAAAAATCAAATACTCTGTTGGCTTAACAATATCAATAGGGCTAAATCAAAGACAGAGGTGCACAATTACCGTCACAGGCAAGCTGCTTCACCTGTGACCAGGGATGTGCACCAATCTGCCCTCTGCAGGGGGAAAATAAACAGAATCAATACATGATGAAAATAAAAGATCATGCCATTTAGAGAATGCTTACAGTGAGCCAAATCAACAATTTTATTGCATGTAAATACAATGTGTAAAAAACACAATGTATAGAGAGTCTACCTACAGGCAGTTGTGGAGGGAGTCTGGTTAAGCAAATAGGGCTGGGACATAAATGACATATAAACATATCATAATAATGTACATATGATGTAAAACAGGCACATTATAGATACAGAAAATTTATTGCTACATCAACATGAGGTAGAAATATCAAAAAGAGAGAGCTGAGGCAGAGACCGGCAGACCCATTTTTAAATTATTCAAGGAAGTACTTATAAGAGTGTGCCTCATTGATACCAGGTGGAATCAAAGCGTTGAGTCGCTCAATCCAGAGCGACTCGCGCTTTAAAATTTGACGGTCCCAATTGCCCCCTCTGGGGTCCTCAGGGACGACTTCTAAAACTGTAAATCTGATGTAATCAAGATTAAAGCGATGGTGAATGCCTATATGGCGGCCCACAGTAGTGAGTTTGCCATTAGTGGAGGCATATAAATGGTCACCCAGTCTCTGCCGCAGCTCCCTGATCGTTTTTCCCACATAAAAAGCGCTGCAAGCACAGGTCATCAGGTAAATTACACCTCGTGTACCGCAATGGGCTGAGTGTTTTGGAAAGAACATCTCACCGTTTGGGAGTAAAAATTGTTGTCCCTCTTGGATTCAAGGGCAGTGTGGGCAGTTACCACATTTAAAAGGTGCCTCTGGGTTCTCTTGGGCCAGATGTGGGGATTTTGTAATGGCTGTGAGTGAGCCTATCCCTCAAAGAGGTGGCCCTTCTAAAGACCAAGTCAGGGGTTGGTTTAATATATTTCCTGAGTGTATGGTGGTCGGTCAGAATGTGCCAATGGTTTGCTAGTATGTTGCGTAGCTGGTGGTGATGGGTAGAGAATTTTGTGATGATCTTGGTCATATAAGGTTTTTTGGGACATGAAGGGCCAAATAGTAATGTTTGTCGGTCTTGAGCAAGGGCCTTATTAAAGGCTTTCCTCAGAGTGGTCCGATTATAGCCTCTAGCCAGGAGGCGTGTGCGTAGAGCGTTTGCTTGTCTACGAAAATCCCCGTCCTCTGTGCAGTTCCTTTTTAATCTCAAATATTGAGCATAAGGGATACTGTGAATCAGAGGGCGGGGATGTGAGCTGGAAGCGTGCAACAGCGTGTTGCCCGCTGTAGGTTTAAGATATAAATCTGTGGTTAGTTGTCCATCAGAGTTTTTAATGATCTGTACATCTAGAAAGGAAATACTCTGAGTATTGTATGTGAAGGTGAAGTGGAGATTGAACTGATTAATGTTCAACCTCTCAATAAATGCTTTTAAAAGTTGCTCGGTTCCTGTCCAAATGACCAATAGGTCATCAATAAACCTAAACCAACCCAAGACGTGGTTCAAAAAGGGTTCCAATATATCATCACTGAAGACGGACCGCTCCCAACCACCCAGAAATAAATTGGCGTAGGAAGGGGCACACGAGGTGCCCATTGCGACGCCTTGGGTTTGAAGGTATAATTGGTCCATAAAACAGGAAGTAATTTTTAGTCAAGATGAATTCCAAAAGTTTGAGGATGAAAGTATTGGTGGGCCAAGTGTGGTGGTCCTGTTCCATGAGAAAGGAACCAGCCATCCAGACGCCCTGCCCGTGGGGGATGCTTGAGTACAAGGCCTCAACATCAACGGCCATGAGGAGGGCATCCGGAGGGATCTGGACTCCCTCAATGTGTTTGAGATGGTCGGTAGTATCCCGAATATAAGATGGTAATCTCAATACATGGGGTAATAAAAAAGTATCGACCAATTTGCTCGCATTCTCCGTTAGGGAGCCTTTACCTGAGACGATAGGTCGACCAGGGGGTACAGAAAGATTCTTGTGGGTTTTGGGTAAAGCATAAAACGTTGGGGTACGCGGGAATTGTACATTGATGAATTTATAGGTGTCCTCATCGATGAGGCCCTCTAAGAAGGCCCCCCCGATGAGTCCCCTAAATTCATCAATAGTGTTCTGAATAAAGGTGTCATCAATGGGTGAGTACCAGTTAGAGTTGGAAAGAATCTTGAGGCACATAGTTTGGTACTGATGACGAGTCATCAGTACCAAGTTACCACCTTTGTCTGATAGCTTTATTATAAGATCAGTATTTTTTTGGGGTTTGGTAACTGTCCGAAACTGTTGTTGGGTCAAATTAGAAGGTAGTGTTTGCCATTTCTCTTTTTTAAGGGACATGATACACTCATGTAGGAAGGCCCAAATAGATGGGCATGTCATTAGGTCAGGGAAGACTCTGGATTTCCTTTTTAAGCTAGATTTAGGGTTAAGTTGTTGCAGATTGGAGATAGTATCCATTTGGCTTGAGGAGGAGTCAAGAGTGCCATCAGGGACATTCGACTCAACCTCTCCTTCGTCCAGAAGTAGTATAAGGTCCCGTAGTGCTCTGGACTCAGCTATCGTGAAATTTTTAGTTTTTTCTGCTAATTCTTTTTCCAGATTAACGCGTCTTCGGTCTTGATCAAACATGTAATTAAAAGTTAGTTTTCTAGCAAATAAATAGAGATCTTTGATTGTCTCCTCTCCCTTTTCCCGGTCCCTCACCATTCTCTACCCTGACCTGATGCACATGGGTGGCTGTCTTTTTCAAAGAACCCCGCTGCTACAGCCACTTATACCTCATTTTTATTATTTCCTACAATAGCATCATCTTTAAGTGCCCCCCTGGTCCGCCCCCAGGGGAACGCCTCCTTGTGGGCGTCTCACAGTGTGGCTCTAGCCCCTTTGCGGGCCTAGGTGGGTGAGTGCAATATTAAACAATGATTACCTTCATATATCTATCTTTACACTTGTTGTTCTTAGATATGTCTATTATTGTAGATATATTTTGTAATGTTGATATTGTACTTTTCTTATTTTGTAGAATATATATACTTAGACGCCTCCTGAAGAAGCGGCTTGACCGCGAAACTGTAGAGGTCACGTCTGCAAGTATTATATCATGCTCCTTCATTCCTTTGTGTGGGCACTACCAATAGTTTTGTCTGTTAACATTGCTGTAAACAATTATTTTGTAATTGTGTTATTGTGTTATGGGTCATACTGTGTCCTTTGCCGGACTTTTTAATACCCTATTTTTGAATAAATTTATGAATTTTTATTATACCCTTGTGTTTGTCCCCTTGGTACCGCAATAGTCCTAAATAACTTTGGAAAGAGGTAGGACCTAATTAGAGAGGCCCTCTCTGTTTTCTCTTTCAACCCTATATTACTCTTTAGCTTGGACAGGTATGCTTGAAACATTGCTGGATTGTGTACTATTGAATGAGCAATAAAATAAGCTCACCCTGCTGTATCCCCTTTGTTTTTTGTTTTTTGCCATGGTGGTTACCAGAAAACGGAAAATTGTAGATTTACCTTTCAGTAATTTTCTGGGTTGGGTTGTGACTCCGCCCCCACAACCTGACAGGATTGGTTAACTATAAATTTGAAGGAGAGGCACCCAACTTCATTCTCTGTAACTATCATCCTAAAGAAGGGGTGGGATGCTGTGTGCTGCCATGGAGATGCGTCAGGAAAGGAAAATTACAGAAAGGTAAGTATACAATTTTCCGTTTTCCTGACGCATCATGGCAGCACACACTGGGAAATAACTCGTCAGTCGGGTGGGTGCAAGTTAAAGTAGTAGTATTTATTATATAGCTGAAGAATTGGCTCAAACAATGGCCCTTCTAAAATCTACCGTTGATAACTGAGCCGAGTCCACTCTATAGTGGGACATAAATGTATGCCTGGAAGACCAGGTTGCTGCCCTGCAAAATTGTCTCGGAGACACTCTGCAATACGCTGCCCAGGAAGCAGCCACTGCCCTTGTTGAGTGAGCCCTAATGCCTCCAGGTACCGGCAGATTCTGAATGTCGTAGGCCTTCCTGATTATCTTGACCAGCCAAGATGCAATGGTGCGGGATGATGCCATATGGCCTTTTTTCCCTCCATGGGGAATCACTAAGATTTTCGGTCTTCCTGAAAGAGACTGTGGCTGACAGATAATTTCTAATAGTAGTCTTAACATCCAAAGCGTGTGGTTGACCTTGATCATCTGTAAATGATGGAAGATTGATTTCTTGATTATAATGGAAGGATGATGACACCTTCAGAGTGAATTGGTCTGAGGGTTTCAGAACCACCCTGTTTGGGTAAAAGACCATGTAGCGCTCTGAAATCATTAACGCCTGTATTTCCGAAACTCTTTTAAAACAGAAGTAATGGCTATAAGGAATGTTAATTTCAAAGTTAAGTTCCATAGTGTAATCGAATCAGCTGGGGGAAAGGGAGAATCTGATAGGGTTTTCAGGACTATCGATAAATCCCATGCTGGAAAAGTCGGTCTTCTTGGAGGCCTGATCTTAACACACGCTCTTATAAATTGCATAAGAAGAAGAGAGTGAGTGGCCCACTTGACACCCGTCTTTGCTGAAAGAGCCGAAACCTGTACTTTGAGTGTACTTGAACTGAGTCCTTTGGATAAACATGTTTGAAGGAACTCCAAAACGTGCAAAACTTTGGGAGATGAAGGGTCCCAACCATTCTGCTGGGCCATAGACATGAACTTGTCCCATATTCTGTCATAAGTGACATTGGTTGTGTATTTCCTAGCCTGGAGTAATGTTGAAACGACCTCCTCCTGTGAACAGCTTTGCTCTAGGAACCTAATCCTCTCAACATCCAGGCCATCAGATGGAGCCTCTCCGGGGCTGGATGGAGGAACTGACCTTGGTAAAGAAGATCCTGAGATAATGGAAGGAGGTAGTGGGTCCTCTAGACTGAGCTGTAGCAGAGTCACTAACCAAGGCCTCCTGGGCTAGGAATTATGGCTATCACTGAGGCCGAAGATCTCCTGAGCTTTGTATAGGAACCTCGCAATCGGAGGGATTGGTGGAAATATGTATCCCAATTGAAAGTTCCACTGATAAGGAGGGCAGTCCACCCCCTCCGCAGATGGGTATGCCACTCTCGATAGGAACCTCTGGCACTTGGTGATTGAGGGTGTTGCTGCCAGATCGATCTCCGGAATTCCCCAAGTTTGGGTCAGGAGATTAAAGACTTGAAGGTTCAGGGACCACTTGTTCGATAAGAACTCTCTGCTCAAACAGTCGGCTAGCAGGTTCTGAGCTGCCAGAACATATACTGCTCACAGATCTAATAGAAATATCTGAGCCCATTCTAGGATGGGATGGACTTCCTCCAACAGCGTACTGTTCCTGGTACCTCCTTGTCTCTGGATATATATTACTGCCACCTTGTTGTCCATCTGGACTAGAACACTCTTCCCCTTCAAGGATGGGCCAAAGGCTAGGAGGGCCTAGAAGGCTGCTCTGAGCTCTCGGACATTCAACACCAGATCCTTCGCTTGGAACTGCCGTAGGCTGAGCCGCCTGGTTCCAATAATGAGCTCCCCAACCTAACTAAGTGGCATCCGAGGTAATCACCTCTGGTTCTGGGTGGACTATCGGTCTGTGTCTCCCTAGATTGTCTGTATGCATCCACCACCAAATTGACTGCTTCACGATTCGATGAATGGTGATCAACTGGAGCACTGATGTTCCATTCCACTGGGTAAGGAATGAGAACTGCAATGTCCTCATGCACCATTGTGCCCACCACATCATCGGTAGAGTGGCCGACATTGACCCTAGGATGCTCAGACAGACTCTTGCTGGAAGATATTTTGCCACCATTAGTCTCCTCACCTTTTGTAATAAGGGGCCTATCTTTTCCTGAGGTAGACTGACTCTGTTTGATAGAGTGTCGAGTTCTGCCCCTAAGAAGGTCATATTTTGAGTAGGTTGAAGACTGCTCTTCTTCCAGTTGATCAACCACCCGAAGCTCTGAAGCGCGTTGATCAGTATAGCACGATGGAGGATCAGCGTTTCCTGACTGTCTGCTAGGAGCAGGATATTGTCTAAATAGTGATGGAGCCTCAGGCCTTTTTCCCCTTAGGAACGTGATCACAGGAAGGAGAGTCATGGTAAATGTCCTGGGAGCAGAGGAGATGCCGAACGGGAGACACTGAAACTGGAAATGTTGATGATTGACTGAAAATTGCAGATACTTTTGAAAGGCGGGGTGTACGTGGGCACGTGTAGATAAGCGTCCAATAAATCTACGGAAAGCATCCAGTCTCCTAAGTTTACAGCTAACAGAATTGATTGGAAGCTCTCCATTTTGAAAGCTTCTACTTGAATGCTTCTGTTGTGTCCCTTTAGATCCATAACAGGTCACAAATCGCCTGTCTTCTTCCTTACCAGGAACAGAGGGGAGTAATACCCCCTTCCTCTTTGGGAAATTGGGACTTCCAAAATTGCCCCCTTCATTAATAGCTCTGCCATATACTTGAGAAGTAACCTCCTCTTGACTGGAGATGATGACAGTCTGGTTGACTGAAAATGGTTCTCTGGTATTTCATCTATAAACCTCCATCTGTGTCCATTCTTTACTGTGGACAATGTCCATGCATCTTTTTATGTGTTCCGTCCATACCTGCTCAAATTTTTTTGAGTCTGGCTTTTACTCTCCCAGGTAGGATGGGCGTGCCCTCCAAAGGACTTCTGGTTTTCCCTTGACGAGGTGGTCTTAGACTTCTGAAGGCTCAAAAAACATGATTGTGGATTCTTCCAATTCCATTTAAATTCTCTTCCTGGTCTGTATTTTTTTGCCTCCCTGTATCTCTCCAGAAGATTGTATTTGATGGAAGGACCCTTCTGTGGCTTGGATCGCCTGTCAGAAGGAATCAGGCCCGACTTTCCACTGGTTACTTTGGAGATCGCCAAATCCAATTTCGATCCAAAGAGATTAACCCCATCATAAGGGATCTTGCACCAATTGGTCTTTGATGCTGCATCCGCCACCCATGGCTTGAGCCATAGAGCTCTTCTGGCCATAACTGATGCCAAGAAAAACTAAAAAATTACCGCACTATCGTAAAACCCCTTCAAAAAGCAGCAGTTCAACTGTGAGATATTCACACCATACAAAAAAACAAGGAAAAAAAGTGCGCTATACCATAGATGAAAAAATGCATAGAAATCAACCAATGCAAAAATAAATACAAAATAGCATCAAATTGCATCAAATCCTAAATGTACAAAATGATAGTAAAGTCCATAACCTCAGAAATCTAAAAAGTCTGTAATGGAGATGGAAAGAGTCCCACGGTATCTTATCATAAGAGCCAGTGTGGAAAGGTGAGAAATTGAAAACACCCCTCACAGTGATCCTCCACCACCTAAAATATGCGCTTACCAGATTGCAAGCGCAACAGGCACATATATAAAGCCAAATCAGGGTGTGCGGCTAGCACTGGAGCAATCCTCTAGACAGCGTAATGGATGATACCCAAACAACCACTTAGTAGGCTGTATCCGGATCTCCCGCTATAGTAGAACGTCCCTCTGTGCAGCATGGCTCCAAGCGTATAAAGGGGCAATGCAGCAACCCGAATTCAAGGACATAGGGATGAAGAAAAGGTGGCCATAGTGTAATTCCGATAAAACAATTTATTAAAATCAAGTTTCTGGAGAAGGGCTATTCTGATACCTCCTTCTAGAGTGTTTAGAGTGTTACGACATACTCCATCCATCTTATAGACAAAACGTACGTCGGGAGGTTGATGCTCTGACGTCATCGCACCTTGTCAGAACGGGCGCTCGCTTGCCGGCCGGCGAACTGCTCTGTTTTTACTACGATCTTGTAAGTTTTCTACTTAATTTTAATAAATTGTTTTATCGGAATTACACTATGGCCACCTTTTCTTCATCCCTATGTCCTTGAATTCGGTTGCTGCATTGCCCCTTTATACGCTTGGAGCCACGCTGCACAGAGGGACGTTCTACTATAGCGGGAGATCCGGATACAGCCTACTACGTGGTTGTTTGGGTATCATCCATTATGCTGTCTAGAGGATTGCTCCAGTGCTAGCCGCACACCCTGATTTGGCTTTATATACGTGCCTGTTGCGCTTGCAATCTGGTAAGCGCATATTTTAGGTGGTGGAGGATCACTGTGAGGGGTGTTTTCAATTTCTCACCTTTCCACACTGGCTCTTATGATAAGATAGTGTGGGACTCTTTCCTTCTCCATTACAGACTTTTTTCATAACTGATGCCAGCATAGCCCTAGCAGAGGAATGAATTACATCCACTGAAGCCTCTGCTACTAAATCGCCTGCCAGCTTCAATTCACGAAGAGAACTGATTATCTTCTCCTGGTCAGCCCCCTCACGAATAGATTTCTCTATATTGGCAGACTAACCAGAAATTGCTTTGCCCACTGCAGCTGTTGCTATCACAGGTTTACATGCGCCACCTGCTGTGCAGTATGCTTTCCTCATGTCCAGATCAATTTTTTGATCAAACACGTCTCGGAAAGTTACTGCATCTTCTATGGGTAAAGTAAGTCGCATTAAGGAAGCATCAACCACCGGCAGGTGGGATAGCGAATTCACCTTCTGTTCTTTCAAAGGATACAGCTTAGTAAATCTATTATTCAGATTAGATCTTTTGTCTAATCTCCCCCACACATCCTTGATGAGATCTTCCAGTTCCTCGATAAAGGGGAAGGATTCTGGTTCCCTCTTTAGATTAGGGAAGTACTTCCGGACTTTGCGAAGGGTTTCTTTTGCCTCCTGCCATCCTATGGCTTCCTTCACTGACCTTATGAAGGGCTCCACTAGAGTGAAGGCAAATCCAGTAGCAGTCTCTGAATCAACATTATCGGAATCTGAATCCATAGGAGGATTCTGAACTACGGAAGATGTGCTGGGGCCTGCCTTGTCTTGTTCAGGGAGTGATGTCTCCAAGATAGTCTCCCGCACAGACTCTCTGATGAGGTCAGTCACCTCTCTTACATCAGACTCCTTTTCTTTGGTTGCTTCAATTTGTCTGGCAAAGCTGGAGCTCCGCACACCCAGCAAGCGTTTGCTGCAGGGCAGGTGTGATGGCGAGAAGGTGACCTTCTGTATGAGCGACTCCGGTGTGAGCGACTATAATGAGAGTGGCTGCGACTAGAGTGGCGATGGCGAGCTGAAGATCTTGAGCCACTTCTCCTAGATCTCCCATGGCTTGAAGTATGGCTGGAGCGTCCGTGATGCTTGGAGTTGGCAGATTTAGACCTGGAAGGGCTGTGAGAAATTGCATTATTAGCGAATATGCACTCTTTTTTTCTCTCCCTCATACCAACCATACATGCTGGGCACCTCTTACCTCATATGATGAGGGTGGTCTGCTTGGGCAGTGGCCTCCATAAAGACAACAGGAAGACAGTATCTAATGAAAAGCATACAGTATAGGATTGCAAAAGCAGTCAAGGAAATAAAATGGTTACACAATGACAAAAAAGGAGATGTGGACTTACCTGAGACTGAGGGCAGCAAAAACGCCAAGGAAAACCTTCTGTAATATGCCTGTATAACCATCAGCAACAAACTGACAGGTTACAGGGCTTTTTAAATTCACCGCCACTGTTGCGACGGAAATGACGTCACCGCGCATGCACAGTAACGATGTGTCATCCCGGGTGCCATTTTGGAGAAGGGCAAAGAGACCTGTAGCATTACCTCACTTCCCCCAGCGCCTGTGCAGAGTGCCGAGGAGGACGCTACCCTGCTCGTGGAACTATAGAGCCCAGCAAGACCTTTGATACACAAATACCTGGCTGCACGCATAGACTTTCTATGTTCACTCTTGGTGTGGACTATGGTGTGTGTGTGTGTGTGTGTGTGTGTGTGTGTGTGTGTGTGTGTGTGTGTGTGTGTATATATATACACACACACACACACAGATTGTACATTACTGTACTGTATAGCTTTGTATAAAATATCATTATGTTTCTCCTGAATTGATCCTTTAGGCTCCATTCACACTAGTGCGTTTTTTGATGCATTTTGCATTTTGCAGAAATGCATGGGAATTTTTTAACATGGGTTCCTATGGAACATGTTCACATCAATGCCTTTTTGTACCTCTGCATTTTTGGAAAGGGTCAGGGACTTTTTTTCATGCAAAATGCAGCGTTTTGCATGTAATAGAATTCAATGGACCAGCATCAAAAACGCAAGTGCACCGTTTTTGCAGCGTTTTTGGCATTTTTTTTTTTTTTGTATTTCTTTTTTGTTTTTTTTTAGACTGTATACAGTCTAAAAAAACAACTGTGAAAAAAAAAAAAAAAACGCAAAACGCAGCAAAAACTCTGCTAAAAAACGTGGCAAGCATGACAAAAAAAACTCCAAAAACGCTCAAAAGCAACATGCATTAGGTGTAAGTATGGAGACCAATAAATGTGTGAGACTGCAAATGAAAAACATTTGTGGTGTGTTTCAATCTTTTCCAACTTTGACCAAAACAAATAATTTACCAATAACACCAAAACATGTATACCAAACTATACATTATTTTGTGGGATTTATTCCTTATTCAATCTATGGGCAATCGCCTTAGCCATAAAATGTTACATATCACAACTGTTTCACATATTTCCAAGATATCAATCTTCCCATAGGAGAACTTTGTATTCCACAATCTCAGATGGAGTGTAAAACCATTAAACTGCATATAATGCAAAATATATAATACTAGATTAGGTTTCAATCTTTCCACAGATGTGGTTGTTGGAGGAGCATGAAGCTAATCTCTCCCAATGGTGTAAGCTTTTATGCTTTGATTTAAATAAAGGATAAAGGAAAAATAACAGTTGGATTGGAGTTTGCTGTAATGACTATGGTCTTCATCTCTTGAGATTTCAGGGTTAGAATGAAACAAATAACCAGTGACAAGGTTCTATTCTAAAATGAGCGAGAAAGCATTCACAGCTGAATTGCCTAAAACTGGGTCAGTGCATTGGTCCCAGCAGGGATGTTTTTAAAAGCCAGTTGGACTGTGGTGTTAACCCAATATTAAACACTTCAATGAATGAAAGTGCCTGCATCAACTCAGTTTTATGTTTGTTGGCATCCATTTCCCTCCATACCTTTTGATGTGTTCATAGAGAATTAATTTCCCAGAACCCTAAACAAAAAATATATATATATTTATGCTAAATGAATAAGCATTTTAAATAATGACATGTGGCACTTGCAATCCCTAAGTTCTTATTTTTCGTGGAAAGGATAATGATACTCTTGTAAAGAGGTTATATAAGGACTGCTTTTTCAGTATAAGCAGGGTTGGCTTTAAAGATCTGAACCTATGATGTAGCACCACTTTGTGCATTTTGACCCCTTTCACACTGAGGCGCTTTTGCACTAAAAATAGCATATTAAATTTAGAGTATAGCCTCTTATAGAATTTTTTATTATTCAAAAAAATAAACAAAGTACCATCATCCAAATTAATATATATATGGGGAATGAGGGTGGGAAGAAAGGACAGTTGCTGATGCTGGCTGTGATTCTGAACCCAGACTCAAAAAAGAAGGGGATAGACTATCTCGGTACTGATAACAAACAAGATAAATTATATATAAAAATACACAATTTATTACATAAAAATGACATACAGAGTACATTTAAAACAAGAATTGTATTTCAAATAGCAAATACTCAGGAAACTCCCGACAAGTATCTGCTGTTGAAGCAATTCTCGAAATTGGTTCTGTACTAGTTTTGGGGGTGACCGCTTCTTCAGGAGAACTAATCTATGAAATAAATATTGAAATAAAACACAGTTCAAATACAACATGACACACAGTAAAGTTCAGCAGGATATACAAAATAATAGAATGAAAATTATCAAATTGCTCACCAGACAGCAGCACGGCCTAAGTGTGACCACCAGCCCGAACTAAAAATTCCCCCAGTGGCGGACAAGGGGGATGAATGCAGGTGCGAGTCTAGGTAAAAAATAGTTGGTGAATAAAAATCATGAATCAAAAATGGGAAGGTGACACTCCACTCATTGGAAGGAAATTGGTGCAGTGAAGGGTGGGAGGATTGAACAAGTGAATAGTGTGGAGGGATAATGAAGAGGGAAGGGAATGGGGAATTGGGAGGGGGAAAGGGGGGAGGGGGGAATTGGGAGGGGGAAAGGGGGGAGGGGGAAAGGGGGGAGGGGGAAAGGGGGGAGGGGGAAAGGGGGGAGGGGGAAAGGGGAAGATAATAGAAAACCAGAGAGAGAAAGAAAGGAAATGAATGGGGAGTAGGGGTGGAAAAGAAGGGGGGGGAATCGGGAAAGGAGAGGAGGAAAAAATGAAACACAGATAGAAGGAAAGAAGAAGAACCGGGAACAGAACAGAAGGGGGGAAAGGGAAAAAGGGAGGGAGGGGGTGAAAAAGCGAGGGAGGGAGGAGAGAGGGCGAAAGGGGAAGGGGAAGGAGTGTAGGGGGGAAGGGAGGGCAAGGCAAAGAAACAGGGACGGGAAGGGGGCAAAAGGGGGGGGGGACGGACTGAGGGGACAACCCCAAGGTGGGGATAGAACAAAGGAGATGAATGGATATATGACTGGGGTAATGAGGGAGCAAAGAGTATACAGCTCACCTGAAAATGGCGATTACCATGTAAGATGCATGATATCAAATCTCCAGGGGACATAAGGGAACCATTTAGGTGTTGATAAGGACAAATAGACCGGCGTAAGTAATAAACAAGCCAGCTGAAAACTGAACAAATTCAGAAGGAGGTGTAAGTATTAGGGGTAAAAGATTGGTAGTCCAAATTGATGGAATCCTGGTATCAAAGCCCCTGTATGTTGTTCCAGAATCAAATAGGCATTGGAAAGAGACGGTCTGTAAAGATGGAGGAATGTAACAAGGTAAGTAGATGACCGGCTGGTACTAATAAGAAGGCAATGCCAAGAAGAGATAGTGGCAACTGACAGGGATAAAAATAGGATATACAGTCTACAGGCAGGGGTACCAGTTGTCTTACCCAAATCCGATGGTTCCAGAACAAGTCCCCTGGAGAAGGTTCAACCGTGCTCATTCACGGGCAGAAGCCCGTTAAATGAGCTCCCCGACCCAGGGACGCACAGCACACCGCTGCGAGGCGGCGTCTGACATCACTGGGTCAGACTTCCCACACTGCGCAAGTGCATCAAGTAGACGCCACCGTGCAGGTGTGCGCCATCCGAGCCAATGGGCGGGAAGCACAAAGCTCGGTCGGCACAAGGGAGGGGCAGACTTCGGGAGGTATGCCCATAACTTTGGAAGTCACGTGTCCGCCAGTGGGGAAATAAACATCCGGGTCATGAGGGAACCCAGAGGTCCCACAGCCAGAAGAGCAAAATAGCACCTGTAAAGCACCTCTCAAGCCACCCCAGTGTGAAAGTCTGAGTGCTTTCACACTGGACAGTGCGCTTGCAGGAGAGGAAAGAAAGTCCTGCAAGCAGCATCTTTGGGGCGGTGGTGAATACAGCACTCCTCCAGCATTCCTGCCCATTGGAATGAATGGGCAGCGCTGCCGAAGTGCCTGCAAAGCGCGGATGCTTTTAACCCTTTATTCGGCTGTTAGCGGGGGGGTTAAAAGTGCTCCGCTAGCGGGCGAATAGTGCCGCTATAACAGCGGTAAAGTTGGTTTACCGCTCTGGCAGCTGTCCTTCCTTTCCCAGGTGCAGTAGGGAGCAGTGTGGTGCACGATTCAGTGCATCACACACAACTCTTTTTTTTTTGTACAAACTATATTTGAAGTGTACAAAAATACACTTCATTCATGTGATCCTGGACAGTGTGCTGCAATAAAAATGCAGCATCTCCACATTTTATCAGTGAAGCGCAGCTCTGTCTTGTGTTTCAGTGTGAATGGGGCACACAAAAAACAATTATTTTCTGTGTGTTTTTGCAGTGACAGTGCAGTGTGTTAAAATAGCCTCAAAGTGTTAAGCTACACATTGCAAGAGGCACCAGTTTGCAACTACATCATTGAACAGTCATCATCATATGAGTTAGGCTCTGTTCACATCTAGGGCGACAGGCGTACCGCGATTCTGTTTGTGCGATTTTACTGCGATTCGTCAGGCGTCAATCGTGTCAAAATCGCGGGCACAATCGGGGTGCCATTGGAAGTGACGGGGATCCCGCGATTGGACGTGATTCGGGATCGCGGGCAGAATAATGCGATTCCACCCATGATCCGTGATGCCTAGATGTGAACAGAGCCTAAGGCTGGGTTTACACTTATGCGAATTGGATGTGGGTTTCCCTGTATCCAATTCGCATGACAGCAGAGTGTGACCGAGCCGGTTCACACATCTCCAGGGTAGAGTTGCCAGCCCATCCCTTCAAACCCGAACCCCCTATTAATTACACAGGTTCTGTGGGTGATTAAGGTGATAATTAAACTCACTTGGTGCCTTATCTGCATTAAATTAGCCTCAGAACCTGTGTAATTCATATGTGTTTGGGTTTAAAGGGATGAGGTGGCAACCCTACTCCAGGGCGACCGTGGAGAGCACAGCAGAAGGGTCCTGTGCGTCTTTAGCTTAGTTTTAGGTCCCAATTCAGGCAAAAAAAAATCAGACCTGTATTGCCCCTGAAACTGAGAACAGGGATGCACCAGACCCCCTGCTGTGAGCCGCTCCACACATAGTGTCAACCCAGTCTAAAGGATTTGACTTTCCTAACTGGTATATTTGTACAGAGATAATGGGGCTTCTAAGCAGTTAGCACCTGTTTACCATTCATGACAAGGGGCATTATCTGTTTTTACAGAGAGGAGATGGGTTTAATGGTAAAACAACTCATTGCAATAAAGCTATATCTAGAAAATGATCAGTGAAATATTAAAAAAGTTAATTGATCAATAGTAGTGGCCCCTGTTTTAGGCCCCATTCACACTAGCGTGTTTTTTGATGCATTTTGCAGAAATGCACGGGAATTTTTTAACATGGGTTCCTATGGAACATGTTCACATCAATGCTTTTTTGTATCTCTGCGTTTTTGGAAAGGGTCGGGGACTTTTTTTCATGCAAAAAGCAGCGTTTTGCATGTAATGGTTTTCAATGGACAAGCATCAAAAACGCAAGTGCACCGTTTTTGCAGCGTTTTTGATGCGTTTTTGGTGCGTTTTTGCCGTTTTTTTTTTTTTAAATTTTTTTTAAGACTGTAAAAAAAAATGAAAAAAAAAAAACGCAAAACGCAAATCTCGGCAAAAACGCGGCTCAAAAACGTGCCAAGCATGAAAAAAAAACCTCCAAAAACGCTCAAAAGCAACATGCATAGGTGTGAATCGAGCCTAATAAAGCTATGCAACAGGGGATAGCTAACACATTTATTGACATTTATCCTGCAGCTTGGGGTTGTGAGTTTGCATTTCATCAGGAACATGGTAAGCATAGGGTTTTTATGTTCTACCTATGTTTGTTTGAGTTTCCTCTGGGTAAGGTTTCCTCCATTACTGACATTCTTCCAACATTTATGTCAGAATGACAGGGAATTTATACTGTGAGCCCCTTAACCTATTTACAGCCACCAACATAATTACTACATCATGGCAAACTATGGCAGTAGCAGCATTAAACCAAATGCACAGCCATATTAGCAGCAATTAGTTTATTTACTTTTTTATGCTAGGTTCACACAGATGTGTTTTTGCGACCCATTTTTATACGGGCACGGCAGCCCATTCAAATGAATGGGCTGCCATGCCTGCGTTTCTGCAAAAAAAGCTGTATGCACCTTTTCAAAAATGCAGCTGCAGGGAACACAGATGGCCTTTTTGACCATGGTATTTCCCTGCGGTCCCTGCGTCCGCAAACACACTGTGTTTTTACATGCATGGGGGTGGCATTCAGAATGAATGGCTGCCCTGCGCATCGCCTAAGAACAGCGCATTTACACTGCGGGGGCAGGAATCACTGTAATTCCTGCACCTGCTGCCACACACATATGTGTGAACCTAGCGTTAAAGCAGACTGTGGGCTATATTGTAGAAATGATCTAGCAGCTATACAGTGGCCAGATTACTTCTACACAGATTTTTTTATGTACTCTGGGCACCCCTCAAAAAACCATATCAGGTTGTTGAGCTTATTAGGTTTTTGTGATAGCAATAAACTGCAAACAAAAAAAAATGTCTATAAAAATTACATACTGTAAATGAAAAAAAAAAGTCCCTGCCCCCTAGCACATGAACATCCATGGCATATGGCGCACATGTATACATAAATAATAATTGCACAACACATGTTGTAGGGCCCTAATTTATGGTTAACTATAAAGCCTCGTACATATGATCGGATTTTCCGCAGACAAAACCTCAGACTTTTGTCCGAAGGCGTGTGCCTGGATTTTGTCTTGCATACAAACGGTACACAATTGTCGGCCAACAAACATAAACGTAGTGCCATACTAGATGTACTACGAGCTGAAAAAGAGGAAGTTCAATTGTCAGGCGCCACCCTTTGTGCTTCTTCTGCTAATTTTGTGTAGAAAGTTGAGTGTTGATTTGCGCTTTTCATTTCACACACTTTTCAGTTTGTTTCTGAATGGCTATTCATCAAACAACCATATTGCGGACTCAGAGGAGATAACATGTTATTTATTATTGGCCTTGGAGTTATTGCTTTGACCCAAGTCCAGTCCAGGAACAGGAGGAGGATTTATTGGACCAAAAATTGGTTGCTTTATTAATCGTGACCAGTTATGTCATATGCCTTTGCTGCGGGAGCTCCAGGAGAATAATCCAGATGATTTTCAGAATTATCTCCGGATGATGGACCCCTGCTTTCACCAACTCTTGGCATTGTTGACCCCCTATATTAAGAAGCAGGACACATGCATCAGGCTTTTGATTTATTTTTTGGTTGAATAATGATTTGATTTAGTATATTTTTTATATTTTTGGATGCATAGAATGCACTTTTTGGTTAACCTCCCTGGCGGTATGATTATTTCGGATTTTAGGTGCTGAAAGCGGTACAATTATTTTGCATGGAAATTTGGCGTTTTATATTGTAGGTCTGTAAATCTTAACAATAACACACTTAAATCTGTCCAAACCAGAGTCTAGTAGATATCCCGGGTATGATAAAGTTTGAAACACAAAAACATAAATTATAATATAATAAATAAAAATAAATAATTAAAAAAAATTTTAAAAAATAGTAATAAAATAACTTTCCCCACAATTCACTATCGCTCAATTCTGCAAGTGTTCTAATTTACTATCGCTGTTTTCTAGCTGGTCTAAAGCCACTTTTGACGTAAAGGGACACTTTTTGGTTGCTATGGACAATCTCCAGTTTCCAGGCAGAAAGAACAGTGTATATCATGTAAAACTGCATGCAGGGCATGGGCCAGAGCACTGGGGACAAAAGGGATGTGAAATCATTTCATACAGTACTGTAATCTGTAAGATTACAGTACTGTATGTGTTATGATTTTGACAGTTTTTTGAATTTGCCGCCAGGCTCCGCCCCCGTGCGTCGCGCCGCTCGCAGGGAACGGAGCCTGGCACGGAGAGGCTTCGGAGGAGGACGGAGCCCTCGGACACTGCGGGGGACATCGCAGGATCCCGGGGACAAGGTAAGTAACGCCGCCCCAGGATCCTGCAATGCGATCCCGAGTGTGGCTCGGGGTTACCGCTAATGGTACTGAATTTTAACCCCGAGCCACACTCGGGAAAACCGCCAGGGAGGCTACGTTATATTGGCAGATAGCATGTCTAATTTTATTTGTTTTCTTTTTGTAATGCACAATAAAAAAAAATGTGAAGAATTATACTTGGCTATGTGTTTTACTTCAAATGACAATTTGGGTGTAGGCAGTTACATTTTAAGAAATACCATGTAAAATTAACAAGGGACACCAACATAGTTGTATCTTTGATCTTAAAAACTACAGGATAATGGTGTTGTGGTAATTTGCACCAAAAAAACAAAAAAACAAGCATAATAATATTATTCTTGATATCACTAGAAAAAGAAAAAAGCCTTTGAAAATGTGTTTGCAATAACTCCATCAGTATCACCAGCAAAGCAGCTTCATTATTATCCCATTAAAGAAGCAGAGAATTGTGCACTGCATTTCAAGATTTCATAATTTTGCATTCCGAACGCTAGTTTACAAGACCGACCGCTTCTGGCTCTTCCTTGCTTCCGAGCATGCATGTTTGTACTTTGGACTTTTGTCCCAACGAATTGTGTACACACGCTCAGAAAATCTGACAACAGACATTTGTCCGCGGAAAATTTTAAAGTCTGCCATCCAAAATTTGTCTGCGGAAAATCCGACAACAATTGTCCGATGAAGCATACAAACGGCCGGATTTTCCACCAACAGCCTGTCATCACACATTTCCCGTCGGAATATCCGATCATGTGTACGCGGCTTAAGGCTGGGTTCACACTATTGCGAATTGGATGCGCTTTCTTTGCATCCAATTCGCATAGCAGGAGATTATGACTGGCTCTCTATGGAATCAGTTCACACATCTCTGGAGTGGAGACTATGACTATACTGGACACAACTATGCAGACTTTACTATACCCATCATGCACATCCTATATGAACTTTACACTGTGCTCACATGACATGCAGACTGCATGCAGTACACAATCACACACAGTCTTGTACCCACAGGCCAGCTCCCTATATACAGACATCTCAGCCCAGGTAGGAAGGTGCCAGCCAGGTATAGCCTCCTGTGTTCACACTCTGCAGATGTCTCTGTCTGATTGGCTCTTTAGCCCACATCGCATACTAATTGCATATAGAACAGCCCTGTGATAGGTCTCTCACCACCCCACCCCGCCCGGTTCACACATAGAGAGTGCAAAACACTTTGCGTTGCATACTTCCATCCAGAGTGAGGAAAAAGACATGGAGAGGGAGGCGCCAACCTGAGTGTAGTATTAAAATTATGACTTTAATAGGATAAGATTAAAAACACTTACAAGATGAAAGAAGATGCATGCTCATCAAAGTAAAGTGCAGTCCTGGCATTCCACATGGCTCTGTGGGTCCCACCGCTGTTCAAGATAGCTGGAAAGGATTGAGCAGCTAGCTGGAATGGATCACAGTGTTTCTTCAGGAGCACAGGAACCGAGAAGCTCCACACTGACCAGCATGGACCGTGGAACAGGAAGTGATGTCACCGGCATCTGATTGGACCTAGGCAGGGCTGGAATCTTGTCAATCAGGGCTGCAGTGGTGAAAGGCTACGCGGTCAAGCTGGCTGCCCCTTCTATTGGCCTGAGAGGCGCGTAGCCTTTCACCACTGCAACCCTGATTGACACAATTCCAGCCCTGCCTAGATCCAATCAGAGGCCGGTGACATCAC
This sequence comes from Aquarana catesbeiana, assembly GCF_042186555.1. NCBI lineage: Eukaryota > Metazoa > Chordata > Amphibia > Anura > Ranidae > Aquarana > Aquarana catesbeiana. The sequence continues at coordinate 499,176,537 of NC_133327.1, read as the reverse complement.
TTCCTGTTTCACGGTCCATGCTGGTTAGTGTGAAGCTTCTTGGTTCCTTTGCTCCTGGAGAAACACTGTGATCTATTCCAGCCAGCTGCTCAATCCTTTCCGGCTATCCGGAACAGCGGTGGGACCCACAGAGCCATGTGGAATGCCAGGACTGCACTTTACTTTGATGAGCATGCATTTTCTATAATGTTGCAAGTGTTTTTAATCTTATCCTATTAAAGTCATCATTTTAATACTACACTCAGGTCGGCGCCTCCCCCTCCCTGTTTTTTCCTTACATGTCTTGCAGAGTTCTGGACACACTCTGAAGGATGGCTGCCTTCCTTTTTAACCCTTAATACCCCTTTCTATGGATACATCACCATTCAGCTATTACAGCCACAGACTATACCCTTAAGGATTACTCCATCTGGGGAGCCAGATAAACACTGACTATACTCCATCCAGAGCGATGCAGCCCTGTACAGTGACAGCACCCATGTCAAGGACTCCCAGAGGGGCCCCGTGTGCCTGACTGGTCTCCGCACCGCTGTGTGTAGGGCTGCCTCCCACAGTAATGAGGATCGCACTCTGGAATGTTCCATTACGGCACTCAGCGGAGGGGGGGGTGCACTGTCTGTGCTTACTACAAAGCTCCCTGCACAGCAGGTGGAATGCTCCCTCCCCCCTGCACATGGTACTGTCAGAGATAGAAGCAAGATCGCTCTAGGGGAATCGGAGCCCGCAACGGGAAAAAGATTATGGTATGCTGGAGAGTACTGACAGGGCTTCCCCGCAAGGCCCCCCTGGAGCATGGGGCCAGGTTCCTAACAGTAGCTAAACACAGCCAGAACAGCTGGGCGGGCCCCTGACGGTGGAGAACGGCCAGGCGCCCCCACAGTGGTGAAGCTCCAGGGCCCAGTCGCAAGTGCGACTGCTGAGACTCTGGTAGTTCTGCCACAGGACATTGCATGTGATTCACACCACATTGCTATGGAAACATCACATGCAATGTCTGTGCTATGCAAATGAAATCGCATCAGATCACATGGGTGTTCACACCCATTTGTTTTGATTCCTGTACCATTTCACAGTTCGCACTGCGATCTGCAAACCGATTTGGGGGTGTCATTAACGTTACATTGACACCCGCAGCAGTTCACAGATATCAGTGTGTACAGCCTGCGATTCAGGTGCGATGCACGAACCCGCACGGAAATCGCAGGGTTTCCTGCATCGCATTAGTGCAAACCGAGCCTTAATGTGTTTGTGTGTACTAAACATCATTTAAGGGTATTTATTACTGTAAACACAGTACAATGAAATATTGTACAAATATAATGTGACAAACTAATTGCAACTACCATAATTTCATTTTACAGAATCTCTGCTTTCAGACAAATATATTGTATAATGCTTGGGTGATTTTAAAGCCCAACTCCAGGTAAAATGCTCATTTTTTCTAGGGATGAAGAGAAAGCTCATACCCACGTGATCCGCCGATCCTCCGGAAAGCTGTGCTTTTCCACGGTCCAGCGGTGGATTGTTCCTGTCTGTGGAGCGTGCTTTGAGTGTGCTGACACCAGAAACAGCCCGTTTTCAAGACCGCTGGACTGCAGGGGGGGCAGGAGCAAAGGGACCAGTCTTGTGCAGGGAGGATCGGCAGGTAGGGCTGCCACATCATCCTTTTAATCAGGGCCGATCCTAGGGTCACAGGCGCCTGGGTGCAGAAATATTTCTGGCGCCTTTACATGGGCGTGGTCATCTTACCAACTCCTCCCCTCTTCATCTGTCTCTATGGCAACGACTCAAACACAGAGATGCTCCCCTAAGAAGTTTTTGTTACCCTGGGATCCTCCCATGATCTTTTAACAATAAAGAAAATACAGGATGAATGTACACTAATGAGACCTGGAGGGGAGTCTCTCTTGATGCACACAGAGGGGGCTTCTGTTAGAGAGTCTGTTAGAAAGAGCACCCAGACATAGTACAGGAGATGGTCAGAGACTGCAGACATGATACAGAAGATGGTCAGAGACTGCAGACATGATACAAGAGATGGTCAGAGACTGCAGACATACTACAGGAGGTGGTCAGAGACTGCAGATATAATACAAGAGACGGTCAGCGATTGCAGACATATTACAGGAGATGGTCAGAGACTGCAGACATATTAGACATATTAGAGGAGATGGTCAGAAACTGCAGACATAGTGCAGGAGATGGTCAGAGACTGTGGATATAATACAGGAGATGGTCAGAGACTGCAGACATAATACAGGAGATGGTCAGAGACTGCAGACATTGTACAGGAGATGGTCAGAGACTGCAGACATAGTACAGGAGATGGTCAGAGACTGCAGACATAGCACAGGAGATGGTCAGAGACTGCAGACATACTACAGGAGATGGTCAGAGACTGCAGTTTCTATGGTTAGTAGATAATGGCCGATCGGCCCTCTCACCTGATACAGCAACAACGGTTCCTCTGATCAGGAGTCAGCTCACTCTGAATTGCCCGTGGCGACTCCGCTGGGTAGCTCCCAGATCTGTATTCTGGCAGTGACTCCATTCCTTTCTCCGCCAGGGATGGCGATAGGCTGTGTGGCTTTCCCTCTGGTGGCGCAGGGCAGCGGGGTTCTCACTCTGATGGTGTTCCCTCAGCACTGTCCTCTTCCTCTGGAGTCCTGGGTGCACTTCCCTGAAAGCTTTCCTTTCAGGGAGTGGCTCTCTCTCTCTCTCCCATTCAGCTAGGCATGCTGTGTGGTCTGCAGTCTTATCCCACAATCCTCTTCTCTGCTCCTTTTTTTATTCTATTTCTTCCTTGGCCGATATGAAGGCGGGGGAAGAAACACAGTGCTGGCAAGCACCGCTCACTAGTACAGCAGTGCGCGTGATGAGGAGAGGGAGAGGCGAAAGAAGAGCCCGCGGCTGCAGTAGCATCACTAGGGTTGGCGTCACCCCCCCTCCATCAACTATAGTCGCCCCTCAATACAGACCCCCCTCCACTAAGTATAGATCCCCTCCGTCAGTGCAGACCCCCCACTAAGTATAAACCCCTCCCTTAGTACAGCCCCCCCTCCATCAGTATAGACCCCCCAGGGCAAACCACCCCCCATCAGTATAGACCCCCCAGGACAAACCACTCCCCTCCATTAGTACAGACGCCACCAGGACAGACCACCCCCCTCCATTAGTACAGGCCCCCCTCAGGACAAACCACCCCCTCCATTAGTACAGACCCCCCTCAAGACAAACCACCCCCCCTCCATTAGTACAGACCCCCCTAAGACAAGACACCCCCCCTCCATTAGTACAGACCCCCCAGGGCAAACCACCCCCCAGAAAAAAACACCCCCCCCATTAGCACAGACCCCCCTAAGACAAACCACCCCCCCTCCATTAGTACAGACCCCCCCAGGACAAACCACCCCCCTCTATTAGTACAGACCCCCCAGGACAAACCACCCGCCCATTAGTACAGACCCCCCCAGGACAAACCACCCCCCCAGCAAAAAACAACCTCATTAGCAAGCCCCCCTGCCCATTACCGCATCAGCTCAAGCCGCTCTGGTACATAAAAACACCTGGGCAGCAGCTGGAGAGGAGAGGACAGTGTCCAGCCGTGCCGCCTGGGTAGAGAGCAGATCATGACAGGCTCAGGCAGCAGGCAGGATTGAGAGACAGAGAGGAGGAGGAGAACTGGAACACATGTCAGGCACAGGATGCCTCCCCCCAGCGATGTCACTGGGCGGCTGGTCTCTCTCCACACAGAGACAGCTGCTCTTCCGATCTCCGGCTGCTTCGCTCTCCTCCTCTGACAAGAGGAGGGAGGGGGGATGGGCTTCGGCAAGAAACACAGCGGCAGCGGGACAGTCTCTCCTCCTCTCATCCTTCTGTCAGTTGCCGGTGGAAAGAGCCACCTCTGGACACAGATAAGGAGGGGAGGAGGGAGGGGAGCACTCTGGCACTTCAGCCACCCCACCAACCGCCCAGGATTGACCTTGCCTTTAATACAGGACACATATTATTTACACAGGTTCTGTGGCCGATTAAGGTGGTTACATAGTTACATAGTTACATAGTAGGTGAGGTTGAAAAAAGACACAAGTCCATCAAGTCCAGCCCATGTGTGTGATTATATGTCAGTATTACATTGTATATCCCTGTATGTTGTGGTCATTCAGGTGCTTATCTGATAGTTTCTTGAAACTATCAATGCTACCCGCTGAGACCACCACCTGTGGAAGGGAATTCCACATACTTGCCGCTCTTACAGAAAAGAACCATCTACATAGTTTAAGGTTAAACCTCTTTTCTTCTAATTTTAAAGAGTGGCCACCTGTCTTGTTAAACTCCCTTCCGCGAAAAAAGTTTTATCCCTATTGTGGGGTCACCAGTAGGGATGAGCTTCGTGTTCGAGTCGAACCCATGTTCGACTCGAACATCGGCTGTTCGATCGTTCGCCGAATTGCGAACGATATGGGCCGTTCGCACCAAATTCGTGTGGCGCGTCACGGCCCATAATTCACTGCGGCATTGCAGTGCATTGCTTGCTGATGATTGGCCAAGCATGCACTATGACCCGCATGCTTGGCCAATCACAGCGCCGCCTTAACAGAGAGCCATAATTGGCCAAAGCCAAGGAGGCTTTGGCCAATTATGGCTCAGGGGATTTAGTACACGCCCCACACTATATAAGGCCGCCTGCACGGCGGCCCTGTGCAGTGTGTTCCGGTGTGCTTAGAGAGAGAGAGAGACAGTGTCATTTCATTTGAGTTAGCTAGATTAGGCAGGACAGTCAGTCAGTTAGCTGCACTTAAAGTGTATTGTGTATATATATGCATCCCAGGTGTTGCATATATATATATATATACACTGTATTCAGTTTAGCTAGATCCGTTCCTGTTATCTTCTAGACTATTTACATTTAGTGCAGTGCGTCCTGCTCACAGTGTTCAGCTAGATCCGTTCCTGTTATATTCCTACTGACAGGCAGGCTTGTCTTGTTACAGTATTTTGAAGAAAATTACTGGTGTTCTTTTGATCCTATTAGTACCACAGTCAGGCAGCTAGACTATTTACATTTAGTGCAGTGCGTCCTGCTCACAGTGTTCAGCTAGATCCCTTCCTGTTATCTTCTTACTGACAGGCAGGCTTGTCTTGTTACAGTATTTTAAAGAAAATTACTGGTGTTCTTTTGATCCTATTAGTACCACAGTCAGGCAGCTAGACTATTTACAGTTAGTGCAGTGCGTCCTGCCCACAGTGTTCTGCTAAACCTACAAGTAAGTGGGGTGCGTCCTGCTCACAGTGTTCAGCTAAACCTACAAGTTAGTGGGGTGCGTCCACCTCGCAGTGTTCAGCTAAACCTACAAGCTAGTGGGGTGCGTCCTGCTCACAGTGTTCAGCTAGATCCGTTTCTGTTATCTTCTTACTAACAGGCAGGCTTGTCTTGTTACAGTAAATACAGCTACCTGAAGAAAATTGCTGGTGTTCTTTTGATCCTATTAGTACCACAGTCAGGCAGCTAGACTATTTACAGTTAGTGCAGTGCGTCCTGCTCACAGTGTTCTGCTAAACCTACAAGTTAGTGGGGTGCGTCCTGCTCACAGTGTTCAGCTAAACCTACAAGTTAGTGGGGTGCGTCCACCTCACAGTGTTCAGCTAAACCTACAAGCTAGTGGGGTGCGTCCTGCTCACAGTGTTCAGCTAGATCCGTTTCTGTTATCTTCTTACTGACAGGCAGGCTTGTCTTGTTACAGTAAATACAGCTACCTGAAGAAAATTGCTGGTGTTCTTTTGATCCTATTAGTACCACAGTCAGGCAGCTAGACTATTTACAGTTAGTGCAGTGTGTCCTGCTCACAGTGTTCTGCTAAATCTACAAGTTAGTGGGGTGCGTTCTGCTCACAGTGTTCAGCTAAACCTACAAGTTAGTGGGGTGCGTCCACCTCACAGTGTTCAGCTAAACCTACAAGCTAGTGGGGTGCGTCCTGCTCACAGTGTTCAGCTAGATCCGTTTCTGTTATCTTCTTACTGACAGGCAGGCTTGTCTTGTTACAGTAAATACAGCTACCTGAAGAAAATTGCTGGTGTTCTTTTGATCCTATTAGTACCACAGTCAGGCAGCTAGACTATTTACAGTTAGTGCAGTGCATCCTGCTCACAGTGTTCTGCTAAACCTACAAGTTAGTGGGGTGCGTCCTGCTCACAGTGTTCAGCTAAACCTACAAGTTAGTGGGGTGCGTCCACCTCATAGTGTTCAGCTAAACCTACAAGCTAGTGGGGTGCGTCCTGCTCACAGTGTTCAGCTAGATCCGTTCCTGTTATCTTCTTACTGACAGGCAGGCTTGTCTTGTTACAGTAAATACAGCTACCTGAAGAAAATTGCTGGTGTTCTTTTGATCCTATTAGTACCACAGTCAGGCAGCTAGACTATTTACAGTTAGTGCAGTGCGTCCTGCTCACAGTGTTCTGCTAAACCTACAAGTTAGTGGGGTGCGTCCTGCTCACAGTGTTCAGCTAAACCTACAAGTTAGTGGGGTGCGTCCACCTCACAGTGTTCAGCTAAACCTACAAGCTAGTGGGGTGCGTCCTGCTCACAGTGTTCAGCTAGATCCGTTCCTGTTATCTTCTTACTGACAGGCAGGCTTGTCTTGTTACAGTAAATACAGCTACCTGAAGAAAATTGCTGGTGTTCTTTTGATCCTATTAGTACCACAGTCAGGCAGCTAGACTATTTACAGTTAGTGCAGTGCGTCCTGCTCACAGTGTTCTGCTAAACCTACAAGTTAGTGGGGTGCGTCCTGCTCACAGTGTTCAGCTAAACCTACAAGTTAGTGGGGTGCGTCCACCTCACAGTGTTCAGCTAAACCTACAAGCTAGTGGGGTGCGTCCTGCTCACAGTGTTCAGCTAGATCCGTTCCTGTTATCTTCTTACTGACAGGCAGGCTTGTCTTGTTACAGTATTTTAAAGAAAATTGCTGGTGTTCTTTTGATCCTATTAGTACCACAGTCAGGCAGCTAGACTATTTACAGTTAGTGCAGTGCGTCCTGCTCACAGTGTTCTGCTAAACCTACAAGTTAGTGGGGTGCGCCCTGCTCACAGTGTTCAGCTAAACCTACAAGTTAGTGGGGTGCGTCCACCTCACAGTGTTCAGCTAAAGCTACCTGTAGAAGGTTGGTGGTGTTCTCATACTACAGGCAGGCAGTTGATTTTGCTAGCTGCAGTATCAGTACATATATATATATATATATATATATATATATATATATATCCCAGCTTAGTGCAGCTACAGGCCATTAGTATGTCTGGAAGGCCAAGAAGGAGAGGCAGACAGTCACAAGCCAATAAGAGAGGGCAAGCAGGCTCTGTGTCTAGTGCTGGTCGTGAAGACGGTGCATCCTCATCAGCACGTGGCCATGGGACACGCTTGGCCTTTTTTTCGGCAGCTGGCCATGTTGAGCCGCAACATGCGGAAGACTTGGTCGAGTGGATGACCAAGCCGTCCTCATCCTCTCTCACCCATGCCCAGGGTACTTTGTCTGGCAAAGCAGCGGCCTCTTCCCTTGGCTCAATGTCATCAGTGACTCCTTCCCTAGCCCCACCATGTCCTCCTGAGGAGTCCCTCGAACTGTTTGACCACAGTGTTGGGTACATGCTCCAGGAGGATGCCGAGCGTTTGGAAGGCTCTGATGATGATACTGAGCTCGATGAAGGCAGTAACATGAGCACGGACAGAGGGGGTGCCCAAGAAGGACAGCAATCTGGCAGTCATGCTCCCCCTGCTGCAGCATACTGCCAGGTTTGCTCCAGTGATGAGGAGGGAGGGGATGATGAGGTCACTGACTCAACGTGGGTGCCTGATAGGAGAGAGGAGGAGGAGGAGGAGGGGGCACATCACCAACGAGGCAGGATGCCCTCCAGGGGCTAGCCTAAGGGCAGCACATTGACTGCATCACACCCCAAAGCTCCACATGTGCAGGGCGCTGCAGTCTCTGCGCGTTATTCAAAAAGTTCTTTGGTGTGGGCCTTTTTTGAGACGAGTGCATCAGATCGCACCGCTGCTAGTTGCAACATATGTCTCAAGCGTATCTCGCGTGGCCAAAACATCTCCCGCTTGGGTACCTGCCATGCAGTTCGTTGGCAAGCGTATCTAAAAGACCCACACCAAAGAACAAAGAGGACCTCTGCTTGCTCCTCATCAGCTGAGATTTCCAACCCCACTAGACCTTCAGTCCTCTCTGAGACCTGCACTGAGAGGAATGAAGGTGTAGAATTAGGTGTGTCACAGCCACGTACTTGTGGGCAATCTGATTTTGGTACACCGACGTCAGATTGTACCAGGCAAATTTCCCTGCCCCAGCTGCTGCACCGCCGAAAGAAGTTTGCTCCCAGCCATCCACATGCCCAACGGTTGAATGCTAGCTTGGCAAAATTGCTAGCACTTCAACTGCTGCCTTTTCAGTTGGTAGACTCTGCCCCCTTCCGTGAGTTTGTGGAATGTGCGGTTCCTCAGTGGCAGGTACCCAAACGCCACTTTTTCTCACGGAAGGCAATTCCGGCTCTCTACCAGCATGTGGAAGGCAATGTCCATGCCTCGCTGGACAGGGCGGTCAGCGGTAAGGTGCATATTACCGCTGACTCATGGTCCAGCAGGCATGGACAGGGACGTTACCTAAGTTTCACGGCGCATTGGGTGACTCTGCTGGCAGCTGGGAAGGATGCAGGACAAGGTGCAGTAGTGTTGGAGGTTGTTCCGCCACCACGCCTCCAAAATGCTAATGATTGTGACACACCTCTCTCCTCCACCCCCTCCTCTTCTTCTTCCTCCATGGCCTCTTCCTCGGAACCAGCGGTGCTCCGTAGTCGTTCAAGGGGCTACGCAAGTACGCAGGCCAAAAGATGCCATGCGGTGCTTGAGCTGGTGTGCTTGGGGACAGGAGCCACACTGGGGCAGAGGTTCTGTCAGCTCTGCAGGGGCAGGTTCAGAGGTGGTTGACGCCACGCCAACTTAAGGCAGGAATGGTGGTTTGCAACAATGGCACCAACCTCCTCTCTGCCCTCCGACAGGGACAAATGACCCATGTGCCCTGTTTGGCTCACGTCCTTAACTTGGTGGTGCAGCGGTTCTTGGGAAGGTACCCGGGCTTACAGGATGTCCTGAGGCAGGCCAGGAAAGTCTGTGTGCATTTCCGCCGGTCATATAATGCCAGTGCTCGGCTGATGGACCTCCAAAAGGAGTTTAACCTGCCCAAGAACTGCCTAATCTGTGACATGCCCACCAGGTGGAACTCAATGTTGGCCATGCTGCAGCGGCTGCACACGCAGCAGAGGGCCATCAATGAGTACCTGTGTGACTATGGCACCAGGACAGGGTCAGGGGAGCTTGGTTTTTTTTCCCCACGCCAGTGGGCCATGATCAGGGATGCATGCACTGTCCTGTCACCATTTGAGGAGGCCACGAGGATGGTGAGCAGTGACAGTGCATGCATCAGTGACACTGTCCCCCTTGTCCACCTGTTGGAGCACACGCTGCGTGGAATAATGGACAGGGCACTTGAGGCAGAACAGAGGCAGGAAGAGGAGGACTTCCTTTGCTCTCAAGGCCCCCTTTATCCAGACAGTGTTCCTGCGTGCCCGCCGATCACACAGGAAGAGGACGAGGAGGAAGAGGAGGAGGAGGAGGAGGAAGATTGTGTCAGTATAGAGGTGGAGCCTGGCACTCAGCATCAGCAGCAGTCTTTAAGGGATCAGTCCCAAGAAACACATGGACTTGTACGTGGCTGGGAGGAGGTGGCTGCGGACCATGTCGTCCTTAGTGACCCAGAGGACTCCGGACCGAATGCCTCAGCAAACCTACGCTGCATGGCCTCCCTGATCCTGCAAAGCCTGCGTAAGGATCCTCGTATTCGTGGTATCAAGGAGAAGGACCAATACTGGCTGGCAACCCTCCTTGATCCACGTTACAAGGGTAAGGTTGCGGACCTTATCTTGCCATCGCAGAGGGAGCAGAGGATGAAACATCTTCGGGAGGCCTTGCAGAAAGGTCTGTGCAACGCGTTCCCAGAGACTGGGAGGTTACAAACTCCTGTTTCTGGACAACGTGTTGCTGAGGCTTCGGTCAGTCAAAGAAGGAGCGGTGGAGAAGGTGGCCGTCTGACCGATGCGTTCAGACAATTTTTTGGTCCGCAGCCCCAAGGTATGATCGGTTCCAGCAACCATCGCCAGCGTCTGTTTTACATGGTGCAGGAATACCTAGGGGCAAGATCAGACTTGGACACCTTTCCCACAGAAAATCCTCTGGGTTACTGGGTCTTGAGGATGGATCACTGGCCAGAGCTTGCACAGTATGCAATTGAGCTACTGGCCTGTCCTGCATCCAGCGTTCTTTCGGAACGCACATTCAGTGCTGCTGGAGGCGTGGTAACCGATCACAGGGTGCGTCTGTCCACTGACTCGGTCGATCGACTGACCTTCATAAAAATGAATGAGTCTTGGATCACCACCAGCTACCAAGCACCTGATGCTGATGTAACCGAATAATTTTTTTTGAAATCTCAGATCCCTTCAAAGACTGCCTATGCTGATGCTGAGTGACTATCCCTGAGTAATTATCCTCTTCCTCCTCAATCATCACGCTGATAGCTTGTAAGAACATTTTTGGTTCTGGGTGCCACCACCAGTGCCTAAGGCACAATTCTTCAGCCCCTGTTTAACAGGGGCGTGTAATTACGATTTTTGATGTAATACTTTGCAGCAGGGCTCGTTCCTGCATTCCAACTAGAGTGTCTGTGAGGGGTTGCAGTGTTGTGGCACCAGCACCAGTGCCTAAGGCCCAATTTTTCAGCCCTTGTTTAACAGGGGCGTGTAATTACAATTTTTGATGCAATACTTTGCAGCAGGTCTCGTTCCTGCATTCCAACTAGAGTGTCTGTGAGGGGTTGCAGTGTTGTGGCACCAGCACCAGTGCCTAAGGCCTAATTTTTCAGCTCCTGTTCAACAGGGGCATGTAATTACAATTCTTGATCTAATATTTCACAGCAGAGCCCTGTGAGGGCTTACAGTGTTGTGGCCACAGCAACACCTAAGGCCCAAATTTCTGCTGAGTATATAGGGCAGGACCCTACTTTCAAACAACTAACTTACAAACGACTCCTACTTGCAAACGGAAGGAGACAACAGGAAGTGAAATCTACCCCTAGGAAGGGAAATTCTCTCCTGTAAGAGTTAATATGGGAAAAACATTTCTCCTTTCCACTGATGCTTTCCAATCCATTGGGACAAAAAGTGAGGTGAAATCTTCTGAAGAGGAGGAAAGACAGCAAAACAAATGTCACAGGGGTGATAACCCTTCCCTATGTTTTCCAAAAAGCTTAAAAAAGATTTTTTGGCTGGAGCTAAACACGTTAAAAATGTACCCGTTCAAAATTACAAAGAGATTCTACTTAACAACAAACCTACAGCCTGTATACTGCTGTTCAGAGTATATAGGGCCTGGTGGCCCCACACCTTTCCTTATTTTAATTTGGGTGCGGGGTTCCCCTTAATATCCATACAAGACCCAAAGGGCCTGGTAATGGACTGGGGGGTACCCATGCCGTTTGTCTCACTGATTTTCATCCATATTGCCAGGACCCGACATTACATTAAACCCGCAAGCAGTTTTAAATGAGATTTTTTCCTTTAAAAATGACATTTGGTGCAGGGACTGTTCTAAACACGGGAAACACGCGTCACTTTACAGGCATACTATAGACACCCCTCAGGTACGATATTTAAAGGAATATTTCACTTTTTTTTTTTACTTTAAGCATCATTAAAATCACTGCTCCCGAAAAAACGGCCGTTTTTAAAAGTTTTTTTTGCATTGATACATGTCCCCTGGGGTAGGACCCGGGTCCCCAAACCCTTTTTAGGACAATACCATGCAAATTAGCCTTTAAAATGAGCACTTTTGATTTCGAACGTTCGAGTCCCATAGACGTCAATGGGGTTCTAACGTTCGTGCGAACTTTCGGTCCGTTCGCAGGTTCTGGTGCGAACCGAACCGGGGGGGGTGTTCGGCTCATCCCTAGTCACCAGTATGGTATTTATAAATAGAAATCATATCCCCTCTCAAGCGTCTCTTCTCCAGAGAGAATAAGTTCAGTACTCGCAACCTTTCCTCATAATTAATATCCTCCAGACCCTTTATTAGCTTTGTTGCCCTTCTTTGTACTCGCTCCATTTCCAGTACATCCTTCCTGAGGACTGGTGCCCAGAACTGGACTAGGTGCTCCTGGACAAGAGTCTTGTAGAGCGGGAGAATTATCATTTTATTTCTGGAGTTGATCCCCTTTTTAATTCATGCCAATAATCTGTTTGCTTTGTTAGCAGCAGCTTGGCATTGCATGCCATTGCTGAGCCTATCATCTACTAGGACCCCCAGGTCCTTTTCCAGAGGTTCTCCCCCCAGTGTATAGATTGTGTTCATATTTTTGCCACCCAAATGCATTATTTTACATTTTTTTACATTAAACCTCATTTGCTGGGGCGTGGTTTCGGCATGCAGTGGTGAGGACGTCTCTTCCCTGAGCTCCGACACTGACTCTGCTATTAAGGCATTTTTCTACCCATTTAGCAAAGCCATAGAGCCGGAGAAAATGCGTAAGAGAACAAGCAAATCTCTCCCAAAGAAATGCACACCTACCAGCTCTATTAAACGATTCCTGGCTGATCCGGAGGAACCGACGGATATGGATGGCCTAGGCCACTCTCCACGAGCTACGAGCGCTGGCATGAGCTCCGCCCCTCGACACAGGCCTGAACTCAGACACCGCTCCCCAGCCTCATCCGCCAGTTCGGAAGGTGGGGGAAGCGGGTCCAGGCACTCAAAAGTCGCAGCCTTAGTGAGCAGGCTCCCCACTAAGTCGGAGCTAGCATCTATGCTACTGGGACTGGAACGTTCCATTAAAAAAGAGGTCTCGGCGGTACGCGCGGATCTCTCTCACGTCTTAGACCGGGTGGAGGAAACAGAACAACGCCTAGACAGGCACGCTGATGCCATTAGAAATTTGCAGGCATCCACCCACTCACTTGCTATCGCACACAGAATGGCCCTTTACAAGATCGAGGATCAAGAAAAACGCAATAGGCGGAATAACATCCGCATCAGGGGTCTTCTGGAGGCGACTGGTGATGAGGACCTTCTCCCATCTGTGCGGGGCCTTTTTAATGGCCTGTTAGGCCAGGCGGCAGACCACCCTTTAAAAATAGACAGGGTGCACAGAGCTCTGCGTCCTCGCAACCTCACAACAGATACCCCGCGCAATGTGATTTGCAGGGTGCACTATTTTGAGGAGAAGGAGCTCATTATGTGGAAGGCCAGAGATGTGGAAGGCCGCATCCCTGGATTTCGATGGTGCCTCACTTTCTTTCTTTCCTGACCTGGCCAGGGAGACTCTAGAATGTCGCAGGGCTCTGCGACCTCTAACTGAAAAGATGCGATCTGCCTCAATCAACTATCGATGGGGATTCCCTGCAGCACTGATTGCACACAGAGATGGAAAGACGGCAGTCCTCAGATTCCCAGAAGACCTGGAAAAATTTTGCATGGACATTAACATCTCTCCACCGGAACTCCCAGGCTGTCAGGACACCATTCCGCCTCTCCCCAACAGCTCAGAATCTAGATGGAAGAAAGTGGATCACAAACACCGCGCCTCGACAAGTGGCGCTCCATCCCAGCAGGCCTAACAGGGGACCCTGATGACTTAAGTTTCTCCATCTGCTCAACTCTTCTGCCTTGATGTTTCTGATCCCTTTGGTCTGCAAGTATAAGTCTCCCCATGACATAATACCGTACTTTGCCACCTTTATGTTGTTATGCGGCAGTCTTTAACTGCTTGTTTAGTTGTAAGATGTCATTTACACTGAGACGAACGGACTCACTTTGAACTGTAAAGCCCTCTTTTCAGACATCCTGTTCCTGGTTTTAGTTTTATAGTTTTTTAGTTGATGTCTGTCTCTTTTGGCTTCTAATACACAACTCATATAACAAGTGCCTTAGTTTTAACGTGTACTTATGGGTTTTTTCTTTTTTTTTATTGGTTTGATAGGTCGGCGTTGGAGTTAGGAGACACCATGTTCACCGAGTTTGGTGATCACTGCCCGATGGCTGTGACCCTTTGCTCCCCCTATAGGGGGCATCGCGCGGCTCTGTGCTCTCATACGTCTGCCCCATTTTGGTGGCAGCTGTGGGGGTGCTGGCCAGCGTGATTGCTCCCTCCTCACACCGCAGGCAAATGTGTGCATATGTTGACTTTGTTCTATCATGGTTTATGAGATATGTACCACTAAATGTCAATTACTTGTCTTCTCTTTACACCTGCTATTCTTTTTCCTTTTCCTCCTCTTTTCTTTCTTCCTCTTCCTCTCTTTGCTTATCCTTTTCCCTGCCTCAGGTCCCAATCCTTGGTAATAGGTTACGTATAGATCTTCTCTGCGGACCCCCATGGCTAAGTTGAACCTTATATCTCTAAATGTGAGAGGCCTTTATGCACTAGGTAAGAGGCATAATCTTTACAGGGAACTGGGTCGTCTGCAGGGGGACATTGTCTTCCTGCAGGAAACCCATCTCACACATACCACCTCTGTGAAGCTCTTTTCCCCACGATACCCTACCTGGTATTATAGCCTATCAGAGGTCCATAAAGCTAAAGGGGTGGCCATTGGATTCCGCAAGGGAACTGCATTCACATTGGATTCTATGTTATGTGATCCGAACGGACATTTTCTGTTTCTAAAGGGCAGCCTGGGTGGTATGTTCTGCACGTTAGCAACCCTGTATGCACCTAACCGAGACCAGGCAAGCTTTATTGCGACCACTCTCAAAAAATTAAGAGAATTTGCACACGGATGTGTTGTCCTTGCTGGAGACTTTAACGCTCCCCTAGAACCTAATCTTGACACGTCTCAAGGTAAATTGTGTATCCCACATAAACGACTACTATATATACGCAAACGCCTATCCGACGCCCAGTTAATGGATGTCTGGAGGGTAATGCATCCGCGAGTGAAGGATTATACTCATTTCTCCCAAGTACACCACACCTACTCTAGGATTGACTTTTTTTTTATAGACCACCACCACCTTTCACTCACTGTGAACGCAGAAATAGAATCGTCACCCATATCGGATCATACCCCGATTAGCTCCAATTACGAATTCCTTCTATGCCCCATAGGACTATAAATTGGAAGCTCAATGAAAACCTCATTAGTGATGAAATTGATAAAAAAAATTGCTGAGTAAAGAATTGACGCTATATTTTCGTGAAAACACACATTCGGACATCTCACCAGGGGTACTCTGGGAGGCTCACAAGGCCCACATACGGGGTAAACTTATTGAATTGGGGTCTAGGAAGAAGAGAGAACACACACACCAACAAATTGAGCTAATTCAAGATATCAGTGCTCTGGAACAGCAACATAAAGCTAGTCAGTCACAGGCAGTTCTTCATAACTTAACACTGTAGAGAGAGGAAATGAAGGTACTATTTCATTCAGAACACAAACGCCACTCCCGTATAATAGCACAGCATTTTCATGAGTGGGGCAAAAAAACGGGTAGACTACTAGCGCGCTCTCTGCAACAGAAAAAAAACACCTCTTTCATAGAAAAAATCAAAACCCCGTCGGACAAC
Source organism: Aquarana catesbeiana (assembly GCF_042186555.1). NCBI lineage: Eukaryota > Metazoa > Chordata > Amphibia > Anura > Ranidae > Aquarana > Aquarana catesbeiana. The sequence continues at coordinate 499,160,865 of NC_133327.1, read as the reverse complement.
CTAGCTTATGAAACATCAGATATAGCCAAAGAATTCCAAGCATTTTATCAACACCTATATCATGTCCAAAACTCAGTGGCGGACCAAAATACTAGGATGACCCTAATCCATGATTACTTATCACAAGCCAACTTACCCAAACTCCCACCGGACACCTTAAGCACACTAGAGGGGGAACTCACTACCTCGGAGTTACGCATTGCATTAAAGGCCATGGCCACTGGTACAGCACCTGGACCGGATGGTTTCACGGTTTGATACTACAGAGCTTTTGCGAATATATTACTGCCTTCTGGCTTCTTATGCAAATGCGAACTCTACGGGAGAGACCCTCTGACCCGAAACTTTACATGCACATATTACTGTGATACCCAAACCAGGGAAAGATCCCAGTAGTTGCGGGAGTTATCGTCCCATTTCCCTGTTGAACATAGATGCTAAGCTTTACGCCAAGGTCATTGCGAATAGACTCCTTCCCCTAATTCCACAATGGGTCTCAGCAGACCAAACGGGATTCATACCCGGGAGAGAAGCACGTGATAATGCCCTCCGCCCCCTATCATTATTGGTATACACGGGCGGATCCCCTCAGCCCACCCTCTTGCTTTCAACGGACGCAGAAAAAGTGTTTGATAGGGTGGACTGGGGGTACCTCATGGCAACGTATCTTACTTGGGTATTGGTCCCTCTCTCCTTTCTCACATATCCGCTTTATATAATTCCCCTATGGCCTAAATACCTATAAATGGCACCTTTAGCAACCCTTTCACCCTTTTTAATGGCACCCACCAAGGCTGCCCACGTTTGCCTATTCTATTTGCCCTATCCTTAGAACCTTTTCTCTCGATGGTTAGACATAACCCCTGCATCCATGGAATCACCGTAGGCAACTCCGAACACAAATACGCTGCTTACGCAGACGATATACTGTTTTATGTACAACACCTGCTAATCTCCCTCCCCAGCCTCATGTCAGCACTTTCAGAATTTAGTGTCACTTATAATTTCAAAATCAACATGTCCAAATCAGAAATACTAAACATCTCTGTACCTAGAAAGATCGTAGCCCAACTTAAAAACGTCCTTCCCCTTTAGCTGGCAAACAAGCAAACTGAAATATTTAGGCATATACCTCACTCCCAAACTAACGTCCCTATTTCGCACTAATTTTTTACCTCTTCTCAGCACAATTAGATCAGATTTACAAAAATGGTCACAAATGGCACACTTTTGGTTAGGGAGAATCAGTGTTGTGAAGATGAATATATTACCCAGGCTGTTATTCCTGTTTCAGATGGTACCATATGGTATTCCTGTAGGTTTCTTTACAGTGATTAGATCATTGATCGGCAAATACGTGTGGAACAGAGGATGTCCCAGATTGGCAAGGACCCTCCTTGTCAGATCTAAAAGACAGGGAGGCCTGGCTCTACTAAACATTAAACAATATTTCTTAGCTATAATAATGGGTAGAATCTCTGATTGGAAGTATCATAAAGATTCTAAATTATGGGTCAACCTTGAACTGACACTCAGTGGATCTGATCTTTTTACCCAAATTTGGATTCCTAAGAAATACAGAACCTTATCACCAACTACGTCTCCACTTACGAACTTGACCCTTATGATGTGGGACTCATTGTGTAAGATACACAAATGGCAATATAATTCCCCTCTCATGCCGTTGACTGGACACAATTATTTTCCACCTGGAAAAATGGATCCAAGAGCTCACCTCTTCTTCATCAAGTTACTAACCAATCTGGCACTGTGTCCATGTCTACACTGTTGCCCGGCTCAACAGCTACACCACTGGATTGCTGGAAATGCCGCCAATTGACAGCTTTTATTCGCTCTCTTTCGAAACCTATCCGGACCTCATCAGACCTAACACCTATAGAACTTGCCTTTTTTGAAGATAAACCAGTCGACAAACCTATTTCTTATTTTTATCAGGCTTTACAATCCTTACATACCACAGGAAATCCTACCTTTCTAACTAACTGGGAAAAAGACCTCCATAAAGAGTTATCAGAAGAACAGAAACCCACCATCCTACTAATGACCCACACCTCATCAACGGCCTCCAAAACGGCAGAGGTAAATTACAAATTACTAACAAGATGGAACTATACCCCAGTGATACTACACAAGACATTCCTTCTGACACCACCATTCTGTTGGCGGGGATGTGGTAAGCAAGCCACGCATGCACACATTTGGTGGTATTGCCCACTTATTCGCCCATATTGGCTAACCATCCTTTACTGGGCAAAAGAGATTCAAGGTTTTGAAATTCCTAACGATCCATGGGTTGTATTACTTCATTGTACGAGCTCACCAGCAGGAGCATATAAAAAATCAATAACACCACATTTGCTCAATGCGGCAAAAGCTCTCATTCCACGGTACTGGAAAAAAACAACCATACCTTCCTTACGCCAATGGCTATTGGAAGTAGATCACACATACTACATGGAAGATCTCACGTACTCTTTCAAGAATAAATCAGAATTGGTGAAGAAAATATGGTCCTGCCGGTTTGCTTTTAAATATTCAACCGCTTATACAGAAATTATAAATCAAAATAAATAAGTGAATAAAGTGTTTGGACCGAGGCATACCCCCCCCCTTACCCCCTCCCCTCCTTTTCCCTCCCTTTTGCTTATTTCCACTTCTTAGTCTTCCTTTCATTCTCTCTAGTACCCCTCTCTCTCTTACTCTTTATACTGTGGAGTACACAGAAGGTTGATACCTACACAAGGGTGCTCGTGGAAAAGTGATAGATGCCTAAACTTCATGATGACGGATGATTCTTGTATTACAATTCACATGACATGTCATTTAACATGTATAATGGTCACCTTTATTATAATGTCCACTACGTTATTCACGTTAGAAGGCATGTCAGTTGTTATGTATACCTCTCAGTATATGATCTGTATACTTTCTTGTTCACTTTTCAATAAAAATAAATTAAACAAAAATAAACCTCATTTGCCATGTAGTTTCCCACCCCATTAATTTGTTCAGATCTTTTTGCAAGGTTTCCACATCCTGCGGAGAAGTTATTGCCCTGCTTAGCTCAGAAGTTATGGCCCTGCTTAGCTTAGTATCATCCACAAATACAGAGATTGAACCGTTTACCCCATTCTCCAGGTTGTTTATGAACAATATAAATAGGATTGGTCCCAGCACAGAACCCTGGGGGACCCCACTATCCACCCCTGACCATTCTGAGTATTCCCCATTTATCACCACCCTCTAAACTCGCTCTTGTAGCCAGTTTTCAATACATGTACTCACCCTATGGTCCATGCCAATGGACCTTATTTTGTACAGTAAATGTTTCTGGGGAACTGTGTAAAATGCTTTTGCAAAATCCAGATACACCACGTCTATGGGCCTTCCTTTATCTAGATGGCAACTCACCTCCTCATAGAAGGTTAATAGATTGGTTTGGCAAGAACGATTCTTCATGAATCCATGCTGATTACTGCTAATGATACCGTTCTCATTACTAAAATTTTGCATATAGTCCCTTATCATCTCCTCCAAGAGCTTGCATACTATTAATGTTAGGCTAACTGGTCTGTAATTCCCAGGGATGTATTTTGGGCCCTTTTTTAAATATTGGTGCTACATTGGCTTTTCCTCAATCAGCTGGTACTGTTCCAGTCAGCAGACTGTCAGTAAAAATTAGGAACAATGGTCTGGCAATTATTTGACTGAGTTCCCCAAGTACCCTCGGATGCATGCCATCTGGTCCTGGTGATTTGTTAATGTTAAGTTTCCTAAGTCTAATTTTAAATCTTTCCTCTGTTAACCATGGAGGTGCTTCCTTTGATGTGTCATAAGGATAAACACTGCAGTTTTGGTTACTGAAGCCCCCCCCGATTCCCTCGTGAAGACAGAGGAGAAGAATAAATTCAATACCTTCACCATCTCCCCATCCTTTGTAACCAGGTGGTAATTAAACTCACTTGCTGCCTTATCTGCATTAAATCAGCCTCAGAACCTGTGTAATTCATATGTGTCCTGGATTAAAGGGATGATGTGGCAACCCTATCGGTGGGTCAGGTAAGTATATCTCCTCTGTCCTCTCTCCTAGAACAAAACGAGCAGTTAACCCATGCAATGCAGGTATAGCCCCACTGCACAGGCAAAAAAAAATTCTGCTTTAAATAATCTTCAGGCCTATATTTGTGCATTTAACATGTGCACAAAACAATAAAATATGGCTCTGGCAGTAATAGGGCTAAAGTACACAGTACAGTGCCTTGAAAAAGTATTCATACCTCTTGACATTTTCCACATTTTGTTATGTTACAACCAAAAACATAAGTGTATTGTATGTGATAGACCAACACAAAGTGGCACATAATTGTGAAGTGGAAGGAAAATGATAAATGGTTTTCAAACTTTTTTTTACAAATAAATATGTGAAAAGTGTGGCGTGCATTTGTATTCAGTCCCCCTAAGTCAAAGCTTTGTAGAACCACCTTTCCCTGCAATTACAGCTGCAGTCTTTTTTGGTATGTCTCTACCAGCTTTGCAAATCTAGAGAGTAACATTTTTGCCCATTCTTCTTCGCAAAAAGACTCAAGCTCTGTCAGATTGGATGGAGAGTAGGGATGAGCCGACCCCCCCCCACCCCCATTTGGTTCGCATACAGAACACGCGAACGGACCAAAAGTTTGTGCGAACATTCAAACATCGTTAAAGTCTATGGGACTCGAACGTGAGAAATCAAAAGTGCAAATTTTAAAAGCTAATATGCAAGTTATTGTCCTAAAAAGGGTTTGGGGACCCGGGTCCTGCCCCAGGGGACATGTATCAATGCAAAAGAAAGTTTCAAAAACTGACGTTTTTTCAGGAGCAGTGATTTTAATGATGCTTAAAGTGAAAAAATAAAAGTGAAATATTAATTTAAATATCATACCTGGGGGGTGTCTATAGTATGCCTGTAAACTGGTGCATGTTTCCCGTGTAATTTAAAACTGCTTGAGGCTGTAATGTAATGTCGAGTCCCAGCAATATGGATGAAAATCATTGAGAAAAATGGCATGGGTACCCCCCAGCTCATTACCAGGCCCTTTGGGTCTTGTATGGATATTAAGGGGAACCCCGCACCCAAATTAAAAAAAGAAAAGGCATGGGGCCCCCAGGCCCTATACACTCTGAACAGCAGTATACAGGCGGTACAAACAAGACAGGGACTGTAGGTTTGTTCTTAAGTTGAATCTCTTTGTAATTTGAACAGGTACATTTTTTAAGTGTAGCTCCAGCCAAAAAATCAATTTTTCCTTGTCAAAAGAAGTTTATTGAGTATACAATGTTATAAAGATACATAAAGTAAGTTTACAAGGATCTATAAAGTAAGCTCTTTGTTTTACAGTAGGGTTTATATAGGTAAATATCATGAAATTTCAAATATTAAACATTGGGTTCACGTAAACCTAAATTAAAGATATATATAATTTCCTTAGTTACTTTTGTAGGTATTTAAATGATTTATACCTACTATACATATTGTTTACAAGTAGAGTGTATATAGGTCAAATAAATTCTGATAATGAGCTTTAATCGTAAGGTGGAGAAAAGGAAAGAGAAAGAAGAAAAAGGGTTGAAAGGTAGAGGTATGGTCCACAAGGTTGTCCCGCTCGTCAGTTTATTATTCTTTTTAGTTCTCTTTGAAGCCTTAGAATGGGTGTCTCTGTAAGTCATTTAATCTGTTACCATGGCAACAGGACAGAGTCATTGAAGTTTGACAGGAACTGTTGTTTTATCTAAGGATGCCAAAGTTTTCCAAATTTTGGAATTTGATTTTGATCGATGGCTACCATCTTAGCATGGGACATTGTATTATTCATTCTGTGAATTGTTTCTGCTAGTACCAATGTAGGAGATTTCCATGCCTTGGCCACTGTTTGTTTTGCAGCCGTTATTAGTTGGATCATAAGTTTGAATTGAGAGAGTGTTAACCATTCCGGTTTTAGATTAAGTAAAGTTAAATATGGATCTGGTTGTATTATTTTTTTAAATATTTTAGATGCAATCACAAAGACTTCCTTCCAGAAGGTTTGGATTACTGGGCACGTCCACCATATGTGTAAATATGTGCCTATTTCTGGGCATCCTCGAAAACAAAGAGCTGAGGTATTAGGTGAATATTTTGCCACTCTAGTGGGTACAAGGTACCAGCGAGTTAGGACTTTATAATTTGTCTCCAGTGCTAAGATGTTGGGTGAAGATGACTTAGATGTGAGCCATATGTTAGACCAGTCCGTGTCTTCTAAAGTTCGTCCCAGGTCCTCCTCCCACCTCTGAACGTAAGAGGGTCTATTAAGATTTGCTACTCCATATAATTGATTATAAAGTGATGAAATTGTACCTTTAGCAAATGGATCTTTTGTACAGATTGATTTAAAAATGGATAATTGGGATAATGGTGTATCCCCCTTTAGGAATGGTGTATAGAAATTTTTGATTTGGAGATATCTAAATATCTCAGAGTTTGGTAGATCATATTTTTCTCTAAGCGATGGGAATGAAAGGAATGATTTAGATGCTATGAAGTCATTTAGTGTCTGAATGCCTGATGTTGTCCAAGCTTTAAAAGAATTTGAGTAGATCCATGCCGGATAAAAGGCCGGATTTCTGATAAAAGAAAGGAGAGGATTGTGTGGAGATTGTAACTGATATTTGGTTTTTAGTTTATCCCAGAGAGATAAGAAGTGTTTAGTTATGGGATTATGAATTTTAAAGCGGTCTTTAGGATCAAGCCATAATAAATTTGATATTAATAGAGGGTCATTTTCTGAAGCCTCTATAAATACCCATAATGGGATTTCCTGTTTTGCATGGTATTTGGACAGACTGGCCAAATGTGCTGCTCTGTAGTAGTTAGTAAAATTAGGGTATCCCAGGCCTCCTTTATTTTTGGGAAGATGTAGTGTGTGTATAGGTATACATGGTTTAGAAGAGCCCCATATAAACGAAGTTGCTCTTTTTTGTACTATTCTCAAAAAATAGGAAGGAATTGGAATAGGGAGGACTCTGAATAGATAAAGCAATTTGGGTAGAATAGTCATTTTGATTGCATTAATCTTCCCTATCCCGGATAAAGGAAGTTGCGACCATTGTTTTATTAGATTTGTGATCTGTCTTAATACAGGAGGATAATTGGTTGAGAATAAGTCAGAATGAGATGCTGTTAAATGAATTCCAAGATATGGGATTGATTTTTCTGCCCATGTGAATGGGAGTGCAGCCCTAGCCGGGATCAATTCCATGTTTGTGAGTGAAATATTAAGCACTAGGCATTTCTTAGGATTAATCATAAGGCCGGATAGGGCTGCAAATCCATCAAGAGCTGGTATTAAGTTAGGACTAGAGACCTGTGGTGATGATAGAAAAAGTAATATATCGTCTGCAAATATACATAATTTGTGTGTAATACCTCCTACTTCAATGCCAGTTATAGTTTGGTTTGTTCTGATGTATTGGGCCATGGGTTCGAGTATAAGGGCAAATAATAAGGGAGATAATGGGCAACCCTGTCGGGTACCTCTTTCGATATTAAAGGCTTCAGATTTGTATCCAGCATATTTTATATAGGCTTTGGGTTTATTATATAATGCTTTGATCCATGTTAAAAAGTGGGGTCCAAAACCCCATTTTTGTAATGAATATTGCATATATTGCCAGGATACTGTGTCAAATGCCCTCTTAATATCGAGAGATAGAAAACATAAAGGAATTTTCCGTTTTTTTGCAATATGTGCCAATAACACTGCCCTGCGTATATTATCGCCTGCCTGTCTATTTGGCATGAAGCCTACTTGATCTCTATGTATTAATTTTCCTATAATGCTATTGAGGCGTTTTGCTATTATTTTTGCTAATAATTTAATATCGAGGTTTAACAGAGAGATAGGCCGATAATTCACACAGGAAGTATCATCAGAAAGGGGTTTTGGGATCATACAAACAATTGCCATTAGTGTTTCTTGCCGAAAAGAATGTCCATCTAGAAGTTTGTTAAAAGTTTCAGTGAGAATGGGAGAGAGTATTTCTGAGAATGTTTTATAGTATAAAGCCGAGTAGCCGTCTGGGCCTGGTCTTTTGTTAAGTTTTAGGTCTTTTATGGCGTTAGCAACTTCATCTATAGTTATAGGCTCATCCAAACTGCTTTTTTGATTCTGAGATAACTCAGGTAAGGTTATTTTTGAGAAGAAGGATTCAGCCTCTGTAGGATTAAATTCATTGTTTGTCTTGTATAAAGTTGCGAGATGTGAGTGAAATTTATGGACTATTTTAACTGGATTACAAGTGTAAACATTTTTTGTAATTTCAAACGTATTGGTTTGAAAGATTTGTTAGTTGAATTTAATGCCCGAGCCAAATATGTACCTGGTTTGTTTGTATTCATGTAGAAATTGTGTTTGGAGCGTTTGAGGGATTTATCAACTGACTCAGTGAGAAATAGATCGTATTCCAATCTAGATTTTTCCAGATGAGATTTTGTAATCTGAGATGGATTATCTTGAAATGATATGTAGGCTGCATTAAAATTGAGTTCTAGTTTTTTTGCTAGATTTTTGCGTTCCCGTTTAAATAGTGCCATTTGTCTTTGTATTGTACCACGCAAGACAGGCTTATGAGCTTCCCACAGTGTTATTGGGGAGATATCTGTTGTATTATTAATTGATATGTATTCCTTTAAAGCTTGCTCAATGGCCATCTGATGTAGTGGGTGTTTGAGCATTATGTCCGGTAAGTACCACGTTGGGTCATGCGCTTTTGGTATGGCTGAGGCTATAGTAGTGTATACTGCATTATGGTCAGACCACGGAATCGGAATTATATCTGATGCAATAATTTCTGGTATCATTCCTATTGTTAGAAAAATATGATCTATTCTGGTGAAGGTTTGATGAGGGTGCGAGAAATAAGTGAATTTCTTTTTCATTGGGTTACTTTCTCTCCACTAATCTACCAGATTGTATTTGGAAAGAAGTTGAGAAAAAGGTAATCTAGAGGTTATTTTGGATGGTGTAAAAGGTGATTTATCTAGAAATGGGAGGAGGACCTGGTTCGAATCCCCACACATTATCACTGTTCCTATTTTGTGTGTATTAATCACTTGTAATATATGTGAGAGGAATGGTGTAGGTTGTTTGTTAGGAGCGTAGTAGGAAATCACCATGATTGCTGTATCCATTATATAACCCATGAGTATCAGGTATCTACCTTCTGGGTCTTTAATTTCTGATGATAAGGTGAATGGTGTGGATCGGTGAAATGCAATTAGAGTTCCCCTTTGCTTGGTAAAGGCAGAAGCCGTGTAAATTTGTTGATAAAAAGGAGAAATATATTTTGGAGTAGAATCTTTGGTGAAGTGTGTTTCTTGGAGGCATACTATGTGAGCCTTCTTGTTATGGAAAGTACGGAAGGCTTTGGTCCTTTTTTGAGGGACATTTATTCCCTGAACATTCAGGGAAAGTATATTCAGTGGTGCCATGGCAACAGATCAAATAGTTTTGACTTACTTTTTGTTATGCAGAGCTGACTGCGCAGATCAACCTGTGTGGACTGAAGAGATGAATAGATAGAAAAGAAACCAGTAAATTCTGGAGTAAAGAGTAAACAAAAAACATATGAGATTAGATGATACATTGTATAAATTATTTTTTGCAAGTAATCACAATTTACCCATGAAAGAGAATAAATATCTCTCTCAGGGGAATAAGTGCCTTCGTCACACTCCCACATAATATGGTTGGGAGAATGAGGAGGGCTAATGGGGGTACACGGATCTTCCGCTTACAGGAGAGAAGTGCTATGTCAAAAGACATCAAAATGATGTTTCATTAATTGGAGTGCAGAATATAGTTTTTGTTGAAATTATTTATTCCAGGGTGGTTGTATATGGTTAGTCTTGCCCTAGACTAAATAATTCAGTTAGAAAGGTACTGTTAATAACTTTGGTATTGATGAAGATAGTTTGAATTATTTGGGGATTTTAACCCTTTTAGAGTAAACAATTACATATTTTATTCATATGTAACTGTTTAGATATGTTAACTCATAAAATTGAGGTTGTATTGCTTCAGATTAGAATAAACAAAAACATAATTCTAGGAACTAGTTAGGTAATAATATATTTGTTTTAAGAAAAGAAAGAAAAAGCTTCCATTACTTCTGGATTATTGAACATATTTGTCCTAAAAAGTAATAAATCTATTGTTATTACCTGATAATATATAACTGAACAAGAATTTCCTTATTTCACTTATATATTCTAAGGCTATATGAATCAGAAGTAATAAGAAATATAACTGGAATGTAACATGATCCCACACAGTGTGTGACTATCAGAATGCAGTTACATTCAGTTATAAATACAGGTTTTTTATAGAGAACCATCTCTTAGTATAATAAATGAAGAGATATCAGGAATTAGGATGTCAGTCCATTGAATCTTCTTGGTCCATGGATGATGTGGCATAACGGCCTCTTTTGTGAGAATGATGATTCCCATTTTGTTCTGAAATTTTCTGAGTGCTGCCTGAAGGTGAAGATGATGCCATTTTTCTGCGTGTGGGAGAGTTGCTGCTTGTGGGTTCTGTCAGATTTAATTTTAAAAGGGTTTGTTGTAGTTCATCTGCTGATCTGATTCTGTAAATTGTACCTTGGTAGTTAAATCTGACTGAAAAGGGGAAGCCCCATTGATACATAATGTTGTGGCGTTGCAGTTCCATTAGTTGGGGTTTCATGGATCGTCTTTTAGTAATAGTAAGTTGGGATAGGTCAGCAAAAATTTGATAATTGTGTCCTTGAAAATTAAGTTCCTTTTTTTCTCTTGCAGCAATTAGTATTTGTTCTTTCGTTCTGTAATAATGAAATTGTGTGATTATATCACGTGGGGGTCCATCTTTCTTTTTGGCTGTGAGGGCTCTGTGTACTCTGTCCAGTTCTAAACGTTCAATAGGGATATCTGGCTTTAGTTCTTGTAATAGAGTAGTAATAGTAGATTGCAGGTCTGTAACAGTTTCAGGTATTCCCCTTATGCGCAAGTTTGAACGTCTGGCTCTATTTTCGTAATCTTCGAGCTTAGTTTGAAGTATTAAATTCTCTTCTTTTAATTGTTCCAATTCTGTTATATTTACTTGGGTTGTAATTTCAATTTCATCCATTTTTATTTCTAGGGCTGCGGTGCGGTTTCCCAGCTCTCTTTTTTCTTTGGTTAGGCTTTTTGTTATTTGGTCTGAGGTTTGTTTTAAAGCCTTATGAAGCATCTTTTCAAATTGTAATAATATTACTGGGGATGCTGAGGAGGCTTGTGGAGAGGTTTGTGAGAGGATTTGTTCTGTATCTGACTCAAATGGAGAGTCTTGCTGTGACATTTTCTGTCTGTGAGAGCGCCCTGATGCTGTATCTTGTGAGGTGACTGGAGCTGCTTTAGTTGCAGTGAGTGCCTGTGAGCTCTTTGTGAGGTGATTTTTATTTCTGCCACGGTTTCCTCCCAGTACCATATTTCCTGCCCAAACTTTCACAGTTTGTTCCCTGGGGCAAAAAGGTTCAAATGGATACCTTTTGAGCCTGCAGGCTCCGCTTTGTCCTTCTCTTCTCTCCTCAGCGGTGCGGAGCTCTAACAATGCATGTCTGCTCCGCTAGGCTCCGCCCATCTCCCCCAAAAAATCTATTTTTAAGCTTTTTGGATAACATAGGGAAGGGTTATCATCACCCCTGTAACATTTGTTTTGCTGTCTGTACCCCTGTTCAGAAGATTTCACCTCACTTTCTGTCCCAAAGACAATTGGATTTTGAAAATTTTGGGTTATTAGGGAAACAAGGATTGATGATAAAGCATCAGTGGGGAGACACTTTTTTCCCATAATAACTCTTACAGGAGAGAATTTCCCTTCCTAGGGGTAGATTTCCTCTCACTTCCTGTTGTCTCCCTCCGTTTGTAAGAAGGAGTCATTTGTAAGTCGGATGTTTGAAAGTAGGGTACTGCCTTTATATACTATACGGCCTGCCCTATATACTCTGCAGAAATTTGGGCCCTGCTGTGAAATATTATATCAAGAATTGTAATTACATGCCCCTGTTGTACAGGGTCAGAAAAATTGGGCCTTTGGTGGTGGTGTTTCCATAACACTGTAAGCCCTCACAGTTACACTTGGTGGGTGCAGGAACGGGCACCAGTGTGAAATATTAGATCAAAAAATTTAATTACAAACCCCTGTTAAACAGGGGGCAGAAAAATTGGGCTTTAGGCACTGGTGCTGGTGGCACAATACTGCAACCCCTCACAGATACTCTAGTTGAGCGCAGGAACGAGCTCTGCTGCAAAATATTACAGCAAAAGTTGTAATTACACGTCCCTGTTAAACAGGGGCAGCAAATTGGGCTTTAGGCACTGGTGCTGGTGCCACAACACTGTAACCCCTCACAGATACACTAGTAGTATGCAGGAACGAGCTCTGTTGCAAACTATTGCATCAAAAATTGTAATTACACGCTCCTGTTAAACAGGGTGAGAAATATTGGGCTTTAGGCACTGGTGCTGGTGCCGCAACACTGCAACCCCTCACAGATACTCTACTTGAGCTCAGGAACGAGCCCTGCTGCAAAATATTACAGCAAAAATTGTAATTGCATGCCCCTGTTAAACAGGGGCAGAAAAATTGGGCTTTAGGCACTGGTGCTGGTGCCCAGAACCAAAAATGTTCTTAGAAGCTATCAACATGAACATTGAGGAATAGGATAGTTACTTAGCATAACAGGATAGTCCCTTAGCATCAGCACAGGCAGTCTTAAGGGATCTCACATTCATAAAAAAGTGAATCGGTTACATCAGCATCAGGTGCTTGGTAGCTGGTGATCCAAGACTGATTCATTTTTATGAAGGTGAGCCGATCAACCGAGTCTGCGGACAGGCGCACTCTGTGATCGGTTACAAAGCCTCCAGCAGCACTGAATGTGCATTCAGATAGAACGCTGGATGCAGGACAGACCAGTAGCTCAATTGCATAATGTGCAAGCTCTGGCCAGTGATCCATCCTCAAGACCCAGTAACCCAGTGGATTTTCGGTTGGAAAGGTCTCCAAATCTAATCTTGCCCCAAGGTATTCCTGCACCATGTAAATAACACGCTGGCGATGGTTGTTGGAACTGATCAGACCTTGGGGCTACGGACTAAAAAATTGTCTGAACGTATCGGTCAGACAGCCACCTTCTCCACCGCTCCTTCTGTGACTGACTGAAGCCTCAGCAACACGTTGTCCTGGAGGACCAGGAAATTGCAACCTCCCAGGCTCTGGAAACTCATTGCACAAACCTTTCTGCAAGGCCTCCACATCAGAGAGTCCCCATCAGCAGCCCCTTCACATCAGAGTGTCCCCATCAGAAGCCCCCTTCACATCAGAGTGTCCCCATCAGAAGCCTCCTTCACATCAGAGAGTCCCCATCAGCAGCCCCCTTCACATCAGAGTCCCCACCAGCAGCCCTCTCCACATCAGAATCCCCACCAGCAGCCCCTTTCACATCAGAGTGTCCCAATCAGCAGCGCCTTCACATCAGAGTGTCCCCATCAGAAGCCCCCTTCACATCAGAAAGTCCCCATCAGAAGCCCCCTTCACATCAGAGTGTCCCCATCAGAAGCCCACATCAGAGTGTCCCCATCAGAAGCCCCCTTCACATCAGAGAGCCCCCACCAGCAGCACTTTCACATCAGAGTGTCCCCATCAGAAGCCCCCTTCACATCAGAGTGTCCCCATCAGAAGCCCCTTCACATCAGAGAGTCCCCATCAGCAGCCCCCTTCACATCAGAGTGTCCTTATCAGAAGCCCCCTTCCCATCAGTGTGTCCACATCAGAGTCCCCACCAGCAGTCCCCTTCACATCGGAGTCCCCACCAGCAGTCCCCTTCACATCGGAATCCCCACCAGCAGCCCCCTTCACATAAGAGTGTCCCCATCAGAAGCCCCCTTCATATCAGAGAGTCCCCATCAGAAGCCCCCTTCACATCAGAGTCCCCATCAGAAGCTCCCTTCACATCAGAGTCCCCATCAGAAGCCCCCTTAGCATCAGTGTGCCCCCACCAGAAGCCCCATTCCCATCAGTGTGTCCACATCAGAGTCCCCACCAGCAGCCCCCTTCACATCAGAGTGTCCCCATCAGAAGCCCCCTTCACATCAGGGTGTCCCCATCAGAAGCCCCCTTCACATCAGAGTGTCCCCATTAGCAGCCCCCTTCACATCAGAGTGTCCCCATCAGAAGCCCCCTTCACATCAGAGAGTGCCCATCAGAAGCCCCCTTCACATCAGGGTGTCCCCATCAGAAGCCCCCTTCACATCAGAGTGTCCCCATTAGCAGCCCCCTTCACATCAGAGTGTCCCCATCAGAAGCCCCCTTCACATCAGAGAGTCCCCATCAGCAGCCCCCTTCACATCAGTGTGTCCACATCAGAGAGTGCCCATCAGCAGCCCCTTCACATCAGAGTGTCCCCATCAGAAGCCCCCTTCCCATCAGTGTGTCCACATCAGAGTCCCCACCAGCAGTCCCCTTCACATCGGAATCCCCACCAGCAGCCCCCTTCACATCAGAGTGTCCCCATTAGAAGCCCCCTTCATATCAGAGAGTCCCCATCAGAAGCCCCCTTCACATCAGAGTCCCCATCAGAAGCCCCCTTCACATCAGAGTCCCCATCAGAAGCCCTCTTAGCATCAGTTTGTCCCCACCTGCAGCCCCCTTCACATCAGAGTGTCCCCATTAGAAGCCCCCTTCCCATCAGTGTGTCCACATCAGAGTCCCCACCAGCAGTGCCCTTCACATCGGAAACCCCACCAGCAGCCCCCTTCACATCAGAGTATCCCCATCAGAAGCCCCCTTCATATCAGGGTGTCCCCATCAGAAGCCCCCTTTACATCAGAGTGTCCCCATTAGCAGCCCCCTTCACATCAGAGAGTCCCCATCAGCAGCCCCCTTCACATCAGTGTGTCCACATCAGAGAGTCCCCATCAGCAGCCCCTTCACATCAGAGTGTCCCCATCAGAAGCCCCCTTCCCATCAGTGTGTCCACATCAGAGTCCCCACCAGCAGTCCCCTTCACATCGGAATCCCCACCAGCAGCCCCCTTCACATCAGAGAGTCCCCATCAGAAGCCCCCTTCACATCAGAGTCCCCATCAGAAGCCCCCTTCACATCAGAGTCCCCATCAGAAGCCCTCTTAGTATCAGTTTGTCCCCACCTGAAGCCCCATTCCCATCAGTGTGACAACATCAGAGTCCCCACCAGCAGCCCCCTTCACATGAGAGTGTCCCCATCAGAAGCCCCCTTCACATCAGAGTGTCCCCATTAGCAGCCCCCTTCACATCAGTGTGTCCACATCAGAGAGTCCCAATCAGCAGCCCCTTCACATCAGAGTGTCCCCATCAGAAGCCCCCTTCACATCAGCATGTCCCCATCAGAAGCCCCCTTCACACCAGTGTGTCCACATCAGGGTCCCCACGCAGTCCCCTTCACATCAGAGTCCCCATCAGCAGCCCCATTCACATCAGAGTCCCCACCAGCAGCCCCCTTCGCATCAGAGTCCCCACCAGTAAGGATGAGCTCCGGCGTGTTCGCACACTCCACGTGCCGAGCCTGCCAGGAAGCCAGCACGGCACTGTGCTAATCACAGGCAGTGAGACATTTTCCTGATGTGCGGCTGCAGAGATCGGGAAATGTCTCACTGCCTGTGATTAGCGCAGTGCCGTGCCGACTTCCTGGCGGGCTTAGCACGTGGAGTGTGCGAACACGCCAGAGCTCATCCTTACCCACCAGCAGCCCCCTTCACACCAGTGTGTCCACATCAGGGTCCCCACCAGCAGTCCCCTTCACATCAGAGTCCCCATCAGCAGCCCCATTCACATCAGAGTCCCCACCAGCAGCCCCCTTCGCATCAGAGTCCCCACCAGTAAGGATGAGCTCCGGCGTGTTCGCACACTCCACGTGCCGAGCCTGCCAGGAAGCCAGCACGGCACTGTGCTAATCACAGGCAGTGAGACATTTTCCTGATGTGCGGCTGCAGAGATCGGGAAATGTCTCACTGCCTGTGATTAGCGCAGTGCCGTGCCGACTTCCTGGCGGGCTTAGCACGTGAAGTGTGCGAACACGCCAGAGCTCATCCTTACCCACCAGCAGCCCCCTTCACATCAGAGTGACCCCATCGGCAGCCCCCTTCACATCAGTGTGTCCCCATCAGAAGCCCCCTTACCATCAGTGTGTCCACATCAGAGTCCCCACCAGCAGACCCATTCACATCAGAGTGTCCCCATCAGCAGCCTCCTTCACAGAGTGTCCCCATCAGAAGCCCCCTTCACATCAGAGTGTCCCCATCAGAAGCCCCCTTCACATCAGAGTGTCCCCATTAGCAGCCCCTTTCACATCAGAGTGTCCCCATCAGAAGCCCCCTTCACATCAGAGAGTCCCCATCAGCAGCCCCCTTCACATCAGTGTGTCCACATCAGAGAGTCCCCATCAGCAGCACCTTCACATCAGAGTGTCCCCATCAGAAGCCCCCTTCACATCAGCATGTCCCCATCAGAAGCCCCCTTCCCATCAGTGTGTCCACATCAGAGTCCCCATCAGCAGCCCCATTCACATCAGAGTCCCCACCAGCAGCCCCCTCCTCATGAGAGTCCCCACCAGTAAGGATGAGCTCCGGCGTGTTCGCACACTCCACGTGCCGAGCCTGCTGCGCTAATCACAGGCAGTGAGACATTTTCCTGATGTGCGGCTGCAGAGATCGGGAAATGTCTCACTGCCTGTGATTAGCGCAGCATCGTGCCGACTTCCTGGCGGGCTTAGCACATGGAGTGTGCGAACATGCCAGAGCTCATCCTTACCCAAGTGCAGCCCCCTTCACATCAGAGTGTCCCCATCAGCAGCCCCCTTCACATCAGTGTGTCCCCATCAGAAGCCCCCTTCACATCAGTGTGTCCCCATCAGAAGCCCCCTTCACATCAGAGAGTCCCAATCAGCAGCCCCCTTCACATCAGTGTGTCCACATCAGAGAGTCCCCATCAGCAGCCCCTTCACATCAGAGTGTCCCCATCAGAAGCCCCCTTCACATCAGAGTGTCCCCATCAGAAGCCCCCTTAACATCAGAGTGTCCTCATTAGCAGCTCCTTTCACATCAGAGTGTCCCCTTTAGAAGCCCCCTTCACATCAGTGTGTTCACATCAGAGTCCCCACCAGCAGTCCCCTTCACATCAGAGTGTCCCCATCCGAAGCCCCCTTCACACCAGAGTGTCTCCATCAGAAGCCCCCTTCCCATCAGTGTGTCCACATCAGAGTCCCCATCAGCAGCCCCATTCACATCAAAGTCCCCACCAGCAGCCCCCTTCACATCAGAGTCCCCACCAGCAGCCCCCTCCTCATGAGAGTCCCCGCCAGTAAGGATGAGCTCTGGCGTGTTCGCACACTCCACGTGCCGAGCCTGCCAGGATGTCGGCACGGCGCTGCGCTAATCACAGGCAGTGAGACATTTTCCTGATGTGCGGCTGCAGAGATCGGGAAATGTCTCACTGCCTGTGATTAGCGCAGCGTCGTGCTGACTTCCCGGCGGGCTTAGCACATGGAGTGTGCGAATACGCCAGAGCTCATCCTTACCCAAGAGCAGCCCCCTTCACATCAGAGTGTCCCCATCAGCAGCCCCCTTCACATCAGTATGTCCCCATCAGAAGCCCCCTTCACATCAGTGTGTCCCCATCAGAAGCCCCCTTCACATCAGAGAGTCCCCATCAGCAGCCCCCTTCACATCAGTGTGTCCACATCAGAGAGTCCCCATCAGCAGCCCCTTCACATCAGAGTGTCCCCATCAGAAGCCCCCTTCACATCGGAGTGTCCCCATCAGAAGCCCCCTTTACATCAGAGTGTCCCCATTAGCAGCTCCTTTCACATCAGAGTGTCCCCTTTAGAAGCCCCCTTCACATCAGTGTGTTCACATCAGAGTCCCCACCAGCAGTCCCCTTCACATCAGAGTGTCCCCATCCGAAGCCCCCTCCACACCAGAGTGTCCCCATCAGAAGCCCCCTTTCCATCAGTGTGTCCACATCAGAGTCCCCATCAGCAGCCCCATTCACATCAAAGTCCCCACCAGCAGCCCCCTTCGCATCAGAGTCCCCACCAGCAGCCCCCTCCTCATGAGAGTCCCCGCCAGTAAGGATGAGCTCTGGCGTGTTCGCACACTCCACGTGCCGAGCCTGCCAGGATGTTGGCACGGCGCTGCGCTAATCACAGGCAGTGAGACATTTTCCTGATGTGTGGCTGCAGAGATCGGGAAATGTCTCACTGCCTGTGATTAGCGCAGCATCGTGCCGACTTCCTGGCGGGCTTAGCATGTGGAGTGTGCGAACACGCCAGAGCTCATCCTTACCCACCAGCAGCCCCCTTCATATCAGAGTGTCCCCATCAGTAGCCCCCTTCACATCAGTGTGTCCCCATCAGAAGCCCCCTTCCCATCAGTGTATCCACACCAGAGTCCCCACCAGCAGCCCCCTTCACATCAGAGTCCCCACCAGAAGCCCCCTCTACATCAGAGTCCCCACCAGCAGCCCCCTTAACATCAGAGTGTCCCCATCAGCAGTCCCTTCTCATCAGAGTGTCCCCATCAGAAGCCCCCTTCCCATCAGTGTGTCCACATCAGAGTCCCTATCAGCAGCCCCCTTCACATCAGAGTCCCCACCAGCAGCCCTCTCCACATCAGAATCCCCACCAGCAGCCCCTTTCACATCAGAGTGTCCCAATCAGCAGCGCCTTCACATCAGAGTGTCCCCATCAGAAGCCCCCTTCACATCAGAGAGTCCCCATCAGAAGCCCCCTTCACATCAGAGTGTCCCCATCAGAAGCCCACATCAGAGTGTCCACATCAGAAGCCCCCTTCACATCAGAGAGCCCCCACCAGCAGCACTTTCACATAAGAGTGTCCCCATCAGAAGCCCCTTCACATCAGAGAGTCCCCATCAGCAGCCCCGTTCACATCAGAGTGTCCCCATCAGAAGCCCCCTTCCCATCAGTGTGTCCACATCAGAGTCCCCACCAGCAGTCCCCTTCACATCAGAGTGTCCCCATCAAAATCCCCCTTCACATCAGGTGTCCCCATCAGAAGCCCCCTTCACATCAGAGAGTCCCCATCAGCAGCCCCCTTCACATCAGTGTGTCCACATCAGAGTCCCCACCAGCAGTCCCCTTCACATCGGAATCCCCACCAGCAGCCCCCTACACATCAGAGTGTCCCCATCAGAAGCCCCCTTCATATCAGAGAGTCCCCATCAGAAGCCCCCTTCACATCAGAGTCCCCATCAGAAGCCCCCTTCACATCAGAGTCCCCATCAGAAGCTCCCTTAGCATCAGTTTGTCCCCACTGGAAGCCCCATTCCCATCAGTGTGTCCACATCAGAGTCCCCACCAGCAGCCTCCTTCACATCAGAGTGTCCCCATCAGAAGCCCCCTTCACATCAGGGTGTCCCCATCAGAAGCCCCCTTCACATCAGAGTGTCCCCATTAGCAGCCCCCTTCACATCAGAGTGTCCCCATCAGAAGCCCCCTTCACATCAGAGAGTCCCCATCAGCAGCCCCCTTCACATCAGTGTGTCCACATCAGAGAGTCCCCATCAGCAGCCCCTTCACATCAGAGTGTCCCCATCAGAAGCCCCCTTCACATCAGCATGTCCCCATCAGAAGCTCCCTTCACATCAGCATGTCCCCATCAGAAGCCCCCTTCACATCAGTGTATCCACATCAGACTCCCCACCAGCAGTCCCCTTCACATCAGAGTCCCCATCAGCAGCCCCATTCACATCAGAGTCCCCACCAGCAGCCCCCTTCGCATCAGAGTCCCCACCAGTAGCCCCCTCCTCATTAGAGTCCCCACCAGTAAGGATGAGCTCCGGCGTGTTCGCACACTCCACGTGCCGAGCCTGCCAGGAAGTCGGCATGGCACTGCGCTAATCACAGGCAGTGAGACATTTTCCTGATGTGCAGCTGCAGAGATCGGGAAATGTCTCACTGCCTGTGATTAGCGCAGCACTGTGCAGACTTCCTGGCAGGCTTAGCACGTGGAGTGTGCGAACACGCCAGAGCTCATCCTTACCCACCAGGAGCCCCCTTCACATCAGAGTGTCCCCATCAGCAGCCCCCTTCACATCAGTGTGTCCCCATCAGAAGCCCCCTTCCCATCAGTGTGTCCACATCAGAGTCCCCACCAGCAGACCCCTTCACATCAGAGTGTCCCCATCAGCAGCCTCCTTCACAGAGTGTCCCCATCAGAAGCCCCCTTCACATCAGAGTGTCCCCATTAGCAGCCCCTTTCACATCAGAGTGTCCCCATCAAAAGCCCCCTTCACATTAGAGAATTCCCATCAGCAGCCTCCTTCAAATCAGTGTGTCCACATCAGAGAGTCCCCATCAGCAGCCCCTTCACATCAGCATGTCCCCATCAGAAGCCCCCTTAACATCAGCATGTCCCCACCAGTAAGGATGAGCTCTGGCATGTTCGCACACTCCACGTGCCGAGCCTGCTGCGCTAATCACAGGCAGTGAGACATTTTCCTGATGTGCGGCTGCAGAGATCGGGAAATGTCTCACTGCCTGTGATTAGCGCAGCGTCGTGCCGACTTCCTGGTGGGCTTAGCACGTGGAGTGTGCGAACACGCCAGAGCTCATCCTTACCCAAGAGCAGCCCCCTTCACATCAGAGTGTCCCTATCAGCAGCCCCCTTCACATCAGTGTGTCCCCATCATAAGCCCCCTTCACATCAGAGAGTCCCCATCAGCAGCCCCCTTCACATCAGTGTGTCCACATCAGAGAGTCCCCATCAGCAGCCCCTTCACATCAGAGTGTCCCCATCAGAAGCCCCCTTCACATCAGAGTGTCCCCATTAGCAGCCCCTTTCACATCAGAGTGTCCCCTTTAGAAGCCCCCTTCACATCAGTGTGTCCACATCAGAGTCCCCACCAGCAGCCCCCTTCACATCATAGTGTCCCCATCCGAAGCCCCCTTCACACCAGAGTGTCCCCATCAGAAGCCCCCTTCCCATCAGTGTGTCCACATCAGAGTCCCCATCAGCAGCCCCATTCACATCAAAGTCCCCACCAGCAGCCCCCTCGCATCAGAGTCCCCACCAGCAGCCCCCTCCTCATGAGAGTCCCCCCCAGTAAGGATGAGCTCCAGTGTGTTCGCACACTCCACTTGCCGAGCCTGCCAGGATGTCGGCACGGCGCTTCGCTAATCACAGGCAGTGAGACATTTTCCTGATGTGCGGCTGCAGAGATCGGGAAATGTCTCACTGCCTGCGATTAGCGCAGCTTCGTGCTGACTTCCTGGCGGGCTTAGCACGTGGAGTGTGCGAACATGCCAGAGCTCATCCTTACCCATCAGCAGCCCCCTTCACATCAGAGTGTCCCCATCAGAAGCCCCCTTCACATCAATGTGTCCTCATCAGAAGCCCCCTTCCCATCAGTGTATCCACACCAGAGTCCCCACCAGCAGCTCCCTTCACATCAGACTCCCCACCAGCAGCCCCCTTCACATCAGAGTCCCCACCAGCAGCCCCTTCCACATCAGAGTGTCCCCATCAGCAGCCCCCTTCACATCAGAGAGTCCCCACCAGCAGCCCCCTTCACATCAGAGAGTCCCCACCAGCAGCCCCCTTCACATCAGAGAGTCCCCACCAGCAGCCCCCTTCACATCAGAGTGTCCTCATCAGAAACGCCCTTCACATCAGAGAGTCCCCATCAGAAGCCCCCTTCACATCAGAGTCCCCACCAGCAGCCCCCTTCACATCAGAGTGTCCCCATCAGAAACTCCCTTCACATCAGAGAGTCCCCATCAGATGCCCCCTTCACATCAGAGTCCCCATCAGAAGACCCCTTCGCATCAGAGTCCCCACCAGCAGCCCCCTCCTCATTAGAGTCCCCACCAGTAAGGATGAGCTCTGGCGTGTTCACACACTCCACGTGCCTAGCCTTCAAGGAAGTCTGCACGGCACTGCGCTAATCACAGGCAGTGAGACATTTTCCTGATGTGCGCCTGCAGAGATCGGGAAATGTCTCACTGCCTGTGATTAGCGCAGCGTCGTGCCGACTTCCTGGTGGGCTTAGCACGTGGAGTGTGCGAACACGCCAGAGCTCATCCTTACCCAAGAGCAGCCCCCTTCACATCAGAGTGTCCCTATCAGCAGCCCCCTTCACATCAGTGTGTCCCCATCATAAGCCCCCTTCACATCAGAGAGTCCCCATCAGCAGCCCCCTTCACATCAGTGTGTCCACATCAGAGAGTCCCCATCAGCAGCCCCTTCACATCAGAGTGTCCCCATCAGAAGCCCCCTTCACATCAGAGTGTCCCCATTAGCAGCCCCTTTCACATCAGAGTGTCCCCATTAGCAGCCCCTTTCACATCAGAGTGTCCCCATCAAAAGCCCCCTTCACATCAGAGAGTCCCCATCAGCAGCCCCCTTCAAATCAGTGTGTCCCCATCAGCAGCCCCCTTCACATCAGAGAGTCCCCACCAGCAGCCCCTTCACATCAGAGAGTCCCCACCAGCAGCCCCCTTCACATCAGAGTGTCCCCATCAGAAACTCCCTTCACATCAGACTCCCCACCAGCAGCCCCCTTCACATCAGAGTCCCCACCAGCAGCCCCTTCCACATCAGAGTGTCCCCATCAGCAGCCCCCTTCACATCAGAGAGTCCCCACCAGCAGCCCCCTTCACATCAGAGTGTCCCCATCAGAAACGCTCTTCACATCAGAGAGTCCCCATCAGAAGCCCCCTTCACATCAGAGTCCCCATCAGCAGCCCCCTTCACATTAGAGTCCCCACCAGCAGCCCCCTTCACATCAGAGTGTCCCCATCAGCACCCCCCTTTACACCAGAGTGTCCCCATCAGAAACTCCCTTCACATCAGAGAGTCCCCATCAGAAGCCCCCTTCACATCAGAGTCCCCATCAGAAGCCCCCTTCACATCAGAGTGTCCCCATCAGAAACGCCCTTCACATCAGAGTGTCCCCATCAGAAGCCCCCTTCACATCAGAGTCCCCATCAGCAGCCCCCTTCACATCAGAGTCCCCACCAGTAGCCCCCTTCACATCAGAGAGTCCCCACCAGCAGCCCCCTTCACATCAGAGTGTCCCCATCAGAAACTCCCTTCACATCAGAGTCCCCATCAGATGCCCCCTTCACATCAGAGTCCCCATCAGAAGCCCCCTTCGCATCAGAGTCCCCACCAGCAGCCCCCTCCTCATTAGAGTCCCCACCAGTAAGGATGAGCTCCGGCGTGTTCGCACACTCCACGTGCCGAGCCTGCAAGGAAGTTGGCACGGCACTGTGCTAATCACAGGCAGTGAGACATTTTCCTGATGTGCGGCTGCAGAGATCGGGAAATGTCTCACTGCCTGTGATTAGCGCAGCACTGTGCCGACTTCCTGGCGGGCTTAGCACGTGGAGTGTGCGAACACGCCAGAGCTCATCCTTACCCACCAGCAGCCCCCTTCACATCAGAGTGTCCCCATCAGCAGCCCCCTTCACATCAGTGTGTCCCCATCAGAAGCCCCCTTCCCATCAGTGTATCTATACCAGAGTCCCCACCAGCAGCTCCCTTCACATCAGATTCCCCACCAGCAGCCCCCTTCACATCAGAGTCCCCACCAGCAGCCCCCTCCACATCAGAGTGTCCCCATCAGCAGCCCCCTTCACATCAGAGAGTCCCCACCAGCAGCCCCCTTCACATCAGAGAGTCCCCACCAGCAGCCCCCTTCACATCAGAGTGTCCCCATCAGAAACTCCCTTCACATCAGAGAGTCCCCACCAGCAGCTCCCTTCACATCAGATTCCCCATCAGCAGCCCCCTTCACATCAGAGTCCCCACCAGCAGCCCCCTTCACATCAGAGTCTCCCCATCAGCAGCCCCCTTCACATCAGAGAGTCCCCACCAGCAGCCCCCTTCACATCAGAGAGTCCCAACCAGCAGCCCCCTTCACATCAGAGTGTCCCCATCAGAAACTCCCTTCACATCAGAGAGTCCCCATCAGAAGCCCCCTTCACATCAGAGTCCCCATCAGAAGCCCCCTTAACATCAGTGTGTCCCCATCAGAAGCCCCCTTAACATCAGTGTGTCCCCATCAGAAGCCCCCTTCCCATCAGTGTGTCCACATCAGAGTCCCTACCTGCAGCCCCCTTCACATCAGAGTGTCCCCATCAGAAGCCCCCTTTTATATCAGTGTGTCTTCCCTCTCCTCCCCTGCTACATGTACTCACAGTGCACAACTTCTTGTTCCTCTCTCCAGTCATGTGATAACAAGTGATAAGGGGAGAGAGGAAGAAAAGTCTGCTGGCTGTCTGTCTATCTCCCCTTACAGGCTGGAGGGAGCAGAAAGCCTAATTCTCTCTCCAGCAAGTGACAGCAGCTGCTCCTCCTGACAGGAGTGAAAAATCGCAATCCCTGACTGTCAGAGAGGAGCGGCTCCAGGACTGCACCTGACAGGGCCACTGAGCCATCGGCCCACCGGGATACTCCTGGTATCCCTATGGCCAGTACATGCCTGGTTCTGGGTAATATGCAGTGTTAGTTTTACACCACAAATAGCGCTTTGCTTTTAGGCCAAAAAGCTCAATTTTGGCCTCATCTGATCAGAGCACCTTTTTCCACATATTTACTGTGTCCCCCACATGGCTTCTGGTACACTGCAAATGGGACTTGCCACTCTTCCAAAAAGGCTAGATTTGAGGAGTGCACAACTAAGGCTTCGTACACACGCTTTGATTTTTGGACAACAAAACATCTGATTTTTGTAGCATGCTAGTCTCATGTCGAAACTGAAGAGGTTAATAACAATATGAGAATTTTTGTTTGACAGAATACAACGTCAGAAGTGACGTAACGTGTTGAATAGTTTTTTATGTATTTCTTCATTTCTGAGCATGCGTAGTCTTGCAATTATGATTTCTTTTTCGTACGAAGAGCATACCGATGAAACGAAAATCAGACGTTGAGTTCACACCTGGCAAAAATTTTATAGTCTGCACATCCAGCTTTTGTCTGATGAAAAAGTAAAATCGGCTAGTCGAAAGCACCTTACTAACGGTAAGATTTGCAGACGATCAGCCGTTGTAACACAACTGACGTCCGAAAATCAAAGCGTGTGTGCAGGCCTTAATAGTTGTCCTGTGGACAGATTCTCCTGCCTGAGCTGTGGATCTCTGCAGCTCCTCCAGAGTTACCATAGGCCTCTTGGCGGCTTCTCTGGTTAATGCTCTCCTTGCCCGGCCTGTCAGTTTAGGTGGACAGCCATATCTTGGTAGGTTTGCAACATATTCTTTCCATTTTCGGATGATGGATTCAACAGTGCACAGTGAGATTATCCCTGACCTGTCTGGTGTGTTCCTTGGCCTTCATGATACTGTTTGTTCATTAAGGTTCTCTAACAAACCTTTGAGGGCTTCAGATAACAGCTGTATTTATACTGAGATTCAATTACACACAGGTGGATTTAATAATTCGGTGACTTCTGAAGGCAATTGGTTCCATTCAGTTTTAGTTATGGGCTGAATACAAATGCACACCACACTTTTCCAATATTTATTTTTAACCAGTTGCCGACCGCCGCACGCCGATGTACGTCAGCACAATGGCATGGGCAGGTATAAGGACTTACCTGTACGTCCCTGCCTGCCCGCAGGTGGGGGGTCCTATGGGACCCCCCCCCGGTGCCTGCGGCGGTCAGATTCTCGTCAGGAGCGATCTGAGGTGAGGGGGAGGCCACCCATTTGTGGCCACCACCTCATGATCGCTCCTGGCAAATGACAAGCTTCCTTGGCTTCTGTAATGTAAACAGAAGCGGAGGAAGTGATGTCATCTCTCCTCGAGCCGGTCTTTTCGTTCCGGCGCCGAGGAAAGAAGACATCAATGTGAGTTTGCATCAACACTATACTTACACTACACTTACAGTAGAACACGCAGGCACACTTTTTACCCCCCATCACCCCCCAGTCACCCCCCGATCACCCCCCTGTACCCCCTGTCACAGTGACACCAATAGCAGGTTTTTTTTTTCTGATTATTGCATTGGTGTCAGTTTGTGACAGTTATAAGTGGTAGGGCAGTTAGTGGTAGGCCCCTTTAGGTCTAGGGTACCCCCTAACCCCCCCTAATAAAGTTTGAACCCCGTGATCACCCCCCGTCGCCAGTGTCACTAAGCGATCGTTTTTCTGATCGCTGTATTAGTGTCACAGATGATGCTAGTTAGGGAGGTAAGTATTTAGGTTCGCCGTCAGCTTTTTATAGCGTCAGGGACCCCCATAAACTACCTAATAAAGGTTTTAACCCCCTGATTGCCCCCTAGTTAACCCTTTCACCAGTGATCACCGTATAACTGTTACGGGTGACGCTGGTTAGTTAGTTTGTTTATTATAGTTTCAGGGCACCCACCTAAAAAAGGTTTAACCCCCTAATTGCCCGGCAGTGATATAAGTTACGTTTTGGGGTCAGATAGGGTCTGCATCGCCCCAGGCAGCATCAGGTTAGTGCCAGTACCGCTAACACCCACGCACGCAGCATAAACATCCCTTAGTGATATAGTATCTGAACGGATCAATATCTGATCCGATCAGATCTATACTAGCATCCCCAGCAGTTTAGGGTTCCCAAAAATGCAGTGTTAGCAGGATCAGCCCAGATACCTACTAGCACCTGAGTTTTGCCCCTCCGCCCAGCCCAGCCCAGCCCAGCCCAGCCTACCCAAGTGCAGTATCGATCGTTCACTGTCACTTACAAAACACTAAACACATAACTGCAGCGTTCGCAGAGTCAGGCCTGATCCCTGCGATCGCTAACAGTTTTTTGGTAGCATTTTGATACAGTCGCAAACAGTCAGGAGCTTTTTTGCCTGTGAGTCTCACTAGTGTACCACTAAATTTAGAGCCCAAAATGGCAAATTGACGGTACACTAGTGAAAAGGCCTACACATTTCTGAGCATGACAGATAGTGAAGAGGAAGTCACTCATCTGTCAGATTCAGGCTCAGAATACGAACCTGTAGACAGCAGCGGCTCCCTGACAGATAGCTCTGACAACGGAGTTGTGGTCCCTGCCAAGGTCAGGCATACCAGACCCCGAACTTCTTCTTCTGCTGTTGAGGTGCAAGTACCGCAGGGCTCTCGTATGGAGCAGAGCAGTACTAGTGCCGCTATTCCTTCTGGTGAACTGGCAAGCACCAGCGGCCTAGTATACCTTGGTCATACATCCAGCACTGCAGTAACACTGCAGTGCTGGATGTATGACCAGGGTATGTATGACCAGGGTATGTATGTATGTAGCACTGCCGTTTTTTCAAGAGCAGTGATTTTAATAATGCTTAAAGTCAAACAATAAAAGTGTAATATCCCTTTAAATTTCGTAGCTGGGGGGTGTCTATAGTATGCCTGTAAAGGGGCGCATGTTTCCCGTGTTTAGAACAGTCTGACAGCAAAATGACATTTCGAAGGAAAAAAGCCATTTAAAACTACTCGCGGCTATTGCATTGCCGGTCCAACAATACACATAGAAGTTCATTGATAAAAACAGCATGGGAATTCCCCACAGGGGAACCCCAAACCAAAAAAAAAATGACATGGGGGTCCCCCTAAATTCCATACCAGACCCTTAAGGTCTGGTACGTATTTTAAGGGGAACCCCACGCCAAAAAAAAATAAAAACGGCGTGGGGTCCCCCCAAGAATCCATTCCAGACCCTTATCTGAGCACGCAACCTGGCAGGCCGCAGGAAAAGAGGGGGGGACGAGAGAGCACCTCCCCTCCTGAACCGTACCAGGCCACATGCCCTCAACATTGGGAGGGTGCTTTGGGGTAGCCCCCAAAACACCTTGTCCCCATGTTGATGAGGACAAGGGTCTTATCCCCACAACCCTGGCCGGTGGTTGTGGGGGTCTGCGGGCAGGGGGCTTATCGGAATCTGGAAGCCCCCTTTAACAAGGGGACCCCCAGATCCCGGCCCCCCTGTGTGAAATGGTAAGGGGGTACCTACCATTTCACTAAAAAACTGTCAACAATGTTAAAAATGACAAGAGACAGTTT
The DNA here is from genome assembly GCF_042186555.1 of Aquarana catesbeiana. Taxonomy (NCBI): domain Eukaryota; kingdom Metazoa; phylum Chordata; class Amphibia; order Anura; family Ranidae; genus Aquarana; species Aquarana catesbeiana. Next base: position 499,132,744 of record NC_133327.1, on the reverse strand, counting down.
TTGACAATTCCTTTATTTAAATGCTTCTTCTTTCTTCTTTCTTCTATCTTCCTTCATCTTCTTCTTCTGGTTCTTCTGGTTCTTCTGGCTCTTCTGGTTCTTCCTCCGGCGTTCTCGTCCAGCATCTCCTCCGCGGCGTCTTCTATCTTCTTCTCCTCGGGCCGCTCCGCACCCATGGCATGGGGGGAGGCTCCCGCTCTTCTCTTCATCTTCTTCTCTTCTTCATCTTCTTCTTTTCTTCTATTCTTCTCCTCTTCTCTTCTTCATTTTCTTCTCCGGGCCGCTCCGCATCCATACTGGCATTGAGGGAGGCTCCTGCTGTGTGACGGCGTCTCCTCTTCTGACGGTTCTTAAATAACAGGGGGCGTCCCGCCAAGTCCCGGGAAGTCCCGTCAAGTCACCGTGCGTCAGAGGGGGCGGGGTCACCGGGTGGCCCCGCCCCCGTTATTTAAGAACCGTCAGACGGGGAGACGCCGTCACACAGTGGGAGCCTCCCTCCATGCCAGCATGGATGCAGAGCGGCCCGGAGAAGAAAATGAAGAAGAGAAGAAGAGAAGAAAAGAAGAAGATGAAGAAGAAGATGAAGAAGAGAAGAAGATGAAGAGAAGAGCGGGAGCCTCCCCCCATGCCATGGGTGCGGAGCGGCCCAAGGAGAAGAAGATAGAAGACGCCGCGGAGGAGATGTTGGACGAGAACGCCGGAGGAAGAACCAGAAGAAGAAGAAGAAGAAGATGAAGGAAGATAGAAGAAAGAAGAAGCATTTAAATAAAGGAATTGTCAAAAACCGTCTCTTGTAATTTTTAACATTTTTGACAGTTTTTTAGTGAAATGGTAGGGGTACAAGTACCCCCTTACCATTTCACACGGGGGGGGATCTGGGGGTCCCCTTGTTAAAGGGGGCTTCCAGATTCCGATAAGCCCCCTACCCGCAGACCCCCACAACCACCGGCCAGGGTTGTGGGGATAAGACCCTTGTCCTCATCAACATGGGGACAAGGTGTTTTGGGGGCTACCCCAAAGCACCCTCCCAATGTTGAGGGCATGTGGCCTGGTACGGTTCAGGAGGGGAGGTGCTCTCTTGTCCCCCCCTCTTTTCCTGCGGCCTGCCAGGTTGCGTGCTCAGATAAGGGTCTGGAATGGATTCTTGGGGGGACCCCACGCCGTTTTTATTTTTTTTTGGCGTGGGGTTCCCCTTAAAATACGTACCAGACCTTAAGGGTCTGGTATGGAATTTAGGGGGACCCCCATGTCATTTTTTTTTTGGTTTGGGGTTCCCCTGTGGGGAATTCCCATGCTGTTTTTATCAATGAACTTCTATGTGTATTGTTGGACCGGCAATGCAATAGCCGCGAGTAGTTTTAAATGGCTTTTTTCCTTCGAAATGTCATTTTGCTGTCAGACTGTTCTAAACACGGGAAACATGCGCCCCTTTACAGGCATACTATAGACACCCCCCAGCTATGAAATTTAAAGGGATATTACACTTTTATTGTTTGACTTTAAGCATTATTAAAATCACTGCTCCTGAAAAAACGTCAGTTTTTAAAACTTTTTTTTGCATTGATCCATGTCCCCTGGGGCAGGACCCAGGTCCCCAAACACTTTTTATGACAATAACTTGCATATAAGCCTTTAAAATTAGCACTTTTGATTATTCATGTTCGTGTCCCATAGACTTTAACGGTGTTCGCGTGTTCGAACGAACTTTTTTCCTGTTCGCATGTTCTGGTGCGAACCGAACAGGGGGGTGTTTGGCTCATCCCTACTGGCGAGGTGGCAAGCACAAATAGTGTACCGCTGCCACCAAGAAGACGAACACAGGCCCGTCATGCCCATAGTGCCCTTCCTGCTGCATTCGCCAATCCTAATTGGAAACCCACCACTTCTGCAGCACCCGTACTTCCCCCATTCACTGGCCAACCCGGCAATCATGTGGAAATGGTTGATTTTACACCACTTGATTTTTATTCGCTGTTTTTCACCGAAGATCTCTAAAGATCTATTGTGGACCAAAGCAATTTGTACGCTGGTCAACACATCGCCACTATTCCCCAGTCCTCCCTTGCCAGAGATTGGAAGCCAATTACAGTTTCTGAATTTAAGATCTTTCTGGGCCTTTCCCTCCTCATGGGCATAACCAAAAAGAGTGAGTTGTGGTCATATTGGTCCACTGACCCAATTCACCATATGCCCGTGTTCTCTGCCTCCATGACCAGGGCACGATACGAGCAGATTTTGCAGTTCATGCACTGCAACAACAATGAACTCTGTCTTCCTCGTGGAGACCCTGGATATGATCGGCTCTACAAAATTCGGCTCCTTGTAAACCACTTCAACCAACGTTTTGCAGACTTGTTTACTCCCCGTCAAGTTGTCTGCATTGATGAGTCCCTGATTAAGTTTTCTGGCTGCTTGTCATTCAAACAGTACCTTCCCAGCAAGCGTGCCAGATTCGGGGTCAAGATGTATAAGCCCTGTGACAGGGCCACAGGCTATACATGTAGTTTTATGGTTTACAAGGGAAAAGATAGCCACGTAGAGCCGACAAACTGCCCTGACTACATAGGAAGCGCTGGCAAGATTGTGTGGGACTTGGTGTCACCCTTATTCGGAAAGGGATACCACTTATATGTGGACAATTATTACACGAGTGTGCCACTTTTTAGTCACCTTTTTGATCATCAGATTGGAGCATGTGGCACTGTGCTACCTAATCGCCGGGGCTTTCCCCAGCGGCTTGTAGATTCCCATCTTAGGCTGGGGGAGAGAGCCTGCTTGCAATGCAATAAATTGCTCGCTATGACGTGGAGGGATAATAAGAATGTTTTCGTTCTTACCTCCCTTCATGCAGACACAACAGTCCAAATTACTACGGCGACTGGTGTTGTGGAGAAACCCCTCTGTGTCCACGAATATAACCAAAATATGGGAGGGGTGGACCTCAACGACCAGTTGTTGGCGTCATACCTAGTTGCCCGTAAGGCCAGACGCTGGTATAAAAAAAGTGTCTGTATACTTATTTCAATTGGCTTTGCTGAACGCTCATGTGCTATACAGAGCTTCAGAATGGACTGGATCCTTCCTTAAATTCCAGGAAAAGATAGTCAGAGCCCTTCTGTTTCCAGACGGTGCTCCACCTCACCTTCCCAATCCAAATGCACTAAGCCGGCTGCATGAGAGGCATTTTCCTTATGTCCTCCCGCGTACCCCTACCCAACGAGCCCCCCAAAGAAAATGTTGTGTCTGCAGAGCGCGGATATAGGCGTGACACCAGCTATTATTGTCCCTCCTGTCCTGACAATCCTGGTCTTTGCATTTTTGAATGTTTTGAGCGCTGCCATACACTAGTTGAGTTTTAGCGTAGGGTACAGCATTGCACAGACTAGGCACACTTTCACAGGGTCTCCCAAGATGCCATCGCATTTTGAGAGACCCAAACCTGGAACCGGTTACAGTTACAAAAGTTACAGTTATTAAAAAAAATGTAAAAAAAAAAATACACAAAAAAATATAAAATAAAAAAACAAAAATAGTTGTTGTTTTATTGTTCTCTCTCTCTATTCTCTCTCTATTCTCTCTCTATTGTTCTGCTCTTTTTTACTGTATTCTATTCTGCAATGTTTTATTGTTGTTATGTTTTATCATGTTTGCTTTTCAAGTATGTAGTTTTTTTAATGCTTTACTGTTTACTGTGTTTTATTGTTAACCATTTTTTTGTTTACGCCATTCAGCTGCAGCGCGGATTTATTTATCTTGACAGCAACAGCGTTTGCTCCCACGATACATAAAGCCGTGACTCCAGCGCTGTCGGAGGTGATTTCACTACCACAGTTACATACTTCAGCATATATGCCGAAGCATGGGGGCAGCAGGGGCGGAGGAGCGATTTGCTCCTACCTTTTGTGGGTGGATGCCCCCATGCTTCGGCATATATATATTTTAGGCACAGGTTGCATTAAAAAATATTTTATTTTTTACTATGTTTTTTTGTATTTGCTTTGCAGGTATGGTAAGTCTTACTGTTATACTGTAATGTTACTTTGTTTTATTGTTAACCATCATTTGCTTAACAGGTACGCCATTCAGTTGCAGCGTGGATTTATTTATCTTGACAGCAACAGCGTTTGCTCCCACGATACATAAAGCCGTGACTCCAGCGCTGTCGGAGGTGATTTCACCACCACAGTTACATACTTCAGCATATATGCCGAAGCATGGGGGCACCGTCTTCCATGGTTTTCTCTGGCTCTCCTGTCCCAACAGGGAACCCGAGAATGCAGCCGGCGATTCAGCCAGCTGACCATAGAGCTGATCAGAGACCAGAATGGCTCCAATCATCTCTATGTTCTAAGAAACCGGAAGCTACGAGCATTTCATGACTAATGCCGTGTACACACGGTCGGACTTTTCAGCTACAAAAGTCCGACAGCCTGTCCGACAGACTTTCGACAGACTTTTGACGGACTTTTGGCGGACTTTGGACGGACTTTCTAACGACCGGATTTGCCTACACACTATCACACCAAAGTCCGACGGATTCGTACGTGATGACGTACACCGGACTAAAATATGGAAGTTGATAGCCAGTAGCCAATAGCTGCCCTAGCGTCGGTTTTTGTCCATCGGACTAGCATACAGATGAGTGGATTTCTGGGTCCGGGGGAGTTACGACGTAAAGATTTGAAGCTTGATCCAAATCTAAAGTCCGTCAGATCTGCGACTGGAAAAGGTGAAGCCCACACACGATCTGATTGTTCGCCGGATTTGGTCCGTCGGTGTCCGTCAGATCAGTCCGGTCGAAAAGTCTGACCGTGTGTACGCCCCATTAGATTTCGCCGGATGTAAACAGCGCCATTGGGAAATTGGGAAAGCATTTTATCACACCGATCTTGGTGTGGTCAGATGCTTTGAGGGCAGAGGAGAGATCTAGGGTCTAATAGACCCCAATTTTTTCAAAAAAGAGTACCTGTCACTACCTATTGCTATCATAGGGGATATATACATTCCCTGAGATAACAATAAAATGATAAAAAAAAATGAAAGGAACAGTTTAAAAATAAAAGAAAAAAGAAAAAAAAATAATAAAGAAAAAAAAAATAACCCATGTTCCCCCCTGCTCTCGCGCAAAGGCAAACGCAAGCGTCGGTCTGGCGTCAAATGTAAACAGCAATTGCACTATGCAAGTGAGGTATCACCACGAAGGTCAGATTGAGGGAAGTAATTTTAGCATTAGACCTTCTCTGTAAATCTAAAGTGGTAGCCTGTAAAGGCTTTTAAAGGCTTTTAAAAATATATGTAGTTTGTCGCCACTGCACGTTTGTGCGCAATTTTAAAGCATGTCGTGTTTGGTATCTATGTACTCGGCCTAAGATCATCTTTTTTATTTCATCAAACATTTGGGCAATATAATGTGTTTTAGTGCATTAAAATTAAAAAAAGTGTGTTTTTTCCCAAAAAATGCGTTTGAAAAATCGCTGCGCAAATACTGTGTGAAAAAAAAAATGAAACACCCACCATTTTAATCTGTAGGGCCTTTGCTTTAAAAAAATATATCATGTTCGGGGGTTCAAAGTAATTTTCTTGCAAAAAAAATTTTTTTCATCTAAACAAAAAGTGTCAGAAAGGGCTTTGTCTTCAAGTGGTTAGAAGAGTGGGTGATGTGTGACATAAGCTTCTTTTTTTTTTTTTTGCACAAAGTTGTCACTAAATGATATATTGCTCAAACGTGCCATGGGCATATGTGGGATTAAACCCCAAAATACATTCTGTTGCTTCTCTTAAGTACAGGGATACCACATGTGTGAGACTTTTTTGGAGCCTAGCCGCATATGGGATCCCGAAAACCAAGCACCACCTTCAGGGTTTCTAAGGGTGTAAACTTTTGATTTCACTCACTGCCTATCATGGTTTCGGAGGCCATGGAATGCCCAGATGGAACCCCCCCCCCCAAATGACCCAATTTTGGAAAGTAAACACCCCAAGCTGAGAGGTATGGTAAGTATTTTGCAGACCTCACTTTTTGTCACAAAGTTTTGAAAATTGAAAAAAGAAAAAAAAAATACATTTTTCTTTTCTTTCTTCATTTTCAAAAACAAATGAGAGCTGCAAAATACTCACCATGCCTCTCAGCAAATAGCTTGGGAGGGGGGTTGTGCCATCTTAGCATTTTATGGCCTTCAAAACTGTGATAGGTAGTGAGGAGTGAATTCAAAAATGTATGCCCTTAGAAATCCTGAAAGCGGTGCTTGGATTTCGGGGCCCCGTACGCGGCTAGGCTCCCAAGAAGTCCCACACATATGGTATCCCCGTACTCAGGAGAAGCAGCATAATGTATTTTGGGGTGCAATTCCACATATGCCCATGGCATGTTTGAGAAATATATCATTTAGTGACAACTTTGTGCAAAAAAAAAAAAAAAAAGTTTGTCATTTTCCCGCAACTTGTGGCAAAATCTAAAATATTCCATGGACTCAACATGCCTCTCAGCAAATAGCTTGGGGTGTCTACTTTCCAAAATGGGGTCATTTGGGTGGTTTTGTGCCATCTTAGAATTTTATGGCCTTCAAAACTGTGATAGGTAGTGAGGAGTGAAATCAAAAATTTATGCCCTTAGAAATCCTGAAGGCGGTGCTTGGTTTTCGGGGCCCCGTACATGGCTAGGCTCCCAAGAAGTCCCACACATGTGGTAACCCAAAACTCAGGAGAAGCAGCAGAATGTATTTTGGGGTGCAATTCCACATATGCCCATGGCATGTTTGAGCAATACATCATTTAGTGACAACTTTGTGCAAGAAAAAAAAAAGTTTGTCATTTTCTCCCAACTTGTGGCAAAATATAAAATATTCCATGGACCAGGGCTTTTTTTCAGCGGGAACGCGGGGGAACGCAGTTCTGGCACCTCCTAGACTGACTGTATGTAATGGCAAAGCGTGCTGGGGTGTGCTGCAGGGTATTGATGCTCACTGCTGGGGGATCTATTGTAGCTGGAGGGGATCTATTTTTGCAGGGGGGTCTACTGTTGCTGAGGAGGTCTATTGTTGCTGGTGGGGGACCTATTGTTGCTAGGGGTGGGTCTTATGTTGCTGGGGGGTCAGTTGTTGCTGAAGGAGATCTACTGTTGGGGGAGGGGTCTATTGTTGATGGCTGCCAGAGAGTCTATTAATGCTGGCTGTGTGGAGATCTGTTGATGCTGCCGGGAGTCTATTGTTGCTGGGGGAGGGGGATTTTGTTGTGGGTGGTACATTGTTGGATCCATTGTTACTGGCTGAAGAGGATCTATTTTACTGCTTTTCTTGATATCATTACCAATTTCTTTATTGTATTGTAATGCTCTGTATTGTCTAAAAGGGATGGTACTGAGAGGTGGGTAGGGGATGGAACCAAGGGACGGTGCTCTGAGGTGGGTAGGGGCAGGGAAAAGAGGTGACTTTTAAAAGGGGGGTTCCTGCACCTATTGTCTGAGAAAAAAAGCCCTGCCATGGACTCAACATGCCTCTCAGCAAATAGCTTGGGGTGTCTACTTTCCAAAATGGGGGCATTGGGGGGGGGGTGCCATCTTAGCATTTTATGGCCTTCAAAACTGTGATAGATAGTGAGAAGTGAAATCAAAAATTTACGCCCTTAGAAATCCTGAAGGCGGTGCTTGGTTTTCGGGGCCCCGTACATGGCTAGGCTCCCAAGAAGTCCCACACATGTGGTATCCCTGTACTCAAGTGAAGCAGCTAAATGTATTTTGGGGTGCAATTCCGCATATAACCATGGCATGTGTGAGCAATATATCATTTAGTGACAACTTTTTGTAAAATATTTTTTTTTGTTGTCATTATTCAATCACTTGGGACAAAAAAATAAAATATTCAAAGGGCTCAACATGCCTCTCAGCAATTTCCTTGGGGTGTCTACTTTCCAAAATGGGGTCATTTGGGGTGGGGGTTGTACTGCCCTGCCATTTTAGCACCTCAAGAAATGAGATAGCCAGTCATAAACTAAAAGCTGTGTAGATTCCAGAAAATGTACCCTAGTTTGTAGACGCTATAACTTGCGCAAACCAATAAATATACGCTTATTGACTTTTTTTTTACCAAAGACATGTGGCTGAATACATTTTGGCCTAAATGTATAACTAAAATTGAGTTTATTGGATTTTTTTTATAACAAAAAGTTGAAAATATAATTTTTTTTCAAACTTTTCAGTCTTTTTCCGTTTATAGCGCAAAAAATAAAAACCGCAGAGGTGATCAAATACCATCAAGAGAAAGCTCTATTTGTGGGAAGAAAAGGGCGCAAATTTCGTTGGGGTACAACATTGCATGACCGCGCAATTAGCAGTTAAATCGACGCAGTGCCAAATTGTAAAAAGTGCTGTGGTCAGGAAGGGGGTAAAACCTTTCGGAGGTGAAGTGGTTAAAACATTTTGAAAACCATTTATCATTTTTCCTTCCACTTCACAATTATGTGCCAATTTGTGTTGGTCTATCACATAAAATCCCATTATATAAAATACATTTACGTTTTTGGTTGTAACATGACAAAATGTGGAAAATGTCAAGGGGTATGAATACTTTTTTAAGGCACTGTATGTATAGCCAAAACATTTTATTTTAGTTTTGAATAATGTGTGGAAGAATAAGAACCTCTGTCCAGTTTTATCGCTGTTTGCATTTCTAATTTACTATTTTCATTTGTCACTGAAGCAGAAAGTAATGAAAAACTAACATTTTACAGTTTTGATCAGAACAAGAGGTGAGAGTACAAGAGGTGAGAGTAAATCTTCCAATGGGGACCTATTGTAATGACTATTGCCTAAGGGAATTCCCTTCAGTTTGAAAACATTTTCTTTCATTTCCTGTGGCATCTCTGAGGCAGGAAGTGAAGGGAAATCTCCCTAGCCAGACACAGAAAGTAAAACCAAAAGCTGACAGGCTACCCTCCCTATTTTATTTAAAACTGAAAAAAGTCTATTTACACCTTTGCAGTCAAATTTTAGAAACCTCTACTATATGTTTATAATGTGTTCCATTCACACAGCATACCTAATAATTTAAAAAATGTTACCCTTTTCAGTTATTTGAACCAGGTTTATACCGTATACTTATACTGACTTTATAGACAGCTTGAAATTGCTCAGAATAGCTTGCAATGTGCATTTAGGCTGCTTTCACACCGAGGCAGCAGTAAAGCGCGGAGGTTTTCGGCTGCTAGCGGGGCGCTTTTAACCCCCGCTAGCAGCCGAAAAAGGGTTAAAACGACTCGCAAAGCGCCGCTTCAGCGGCTCTTTGCCAGCGGTTCCGTGGCGCTGCCCATATATTTCAATTATGGATGAGCCCGATGTTCGAGTCAAACATAAGTTCGACGCGAACATCGGTTGTTCACCTGTTCACCAAATAGTGAACAATTTGGGGTACACCGCGGAACACCCTTTAAAAGTCTATGAGATAAACCAAAAGTGCTAATTTTAAAGGCTTATCTGCTTGATATTATCATAAAAAGTGTTTGGGGACCTGGGTCCTGCCCCAGGGGACATGTATCAATGCAAAAAAAAGTTTTAAAAATGGCCATTTTTTCAGGAGCAGTGATTTTAATAATGCTTAAAGTAAAACAATAAAAGTGTACTATTAGGGGGCGTGGCCGGATGTTGGGCTGAACAGAAGCGTGGGTAATTAGCTCCTGCCATCCTGATCCATTATCCTGGTTTTTGGACTCCAGCGGACCTGCCTTGCACCCCACATAACCATCCAGCTTGTGGGAACACTGCTTGGACTCGCCAGCACAGCGCTTCTCATACCTGCAGCTGCCTGAAGGACAGACCGCGGCTCCGGCCTAGTTCCCGGAGCGGCGGCCATCTTGCCTCACCCGGCGGCGGCCTCAGCGGGATCTCCTGGCCTCCCTGAACTGTCCTGGGCCCGATCGCCTCCTGTTGTGGCCGTCCGACCGCTCGGGGCCACCTCCGGCGGCGTTTCCTCCCCATTTTGCAGCTGCCTGAAGGACGGATCGCGGCTCCGGCCTGCATTCCGGGGCGGCGGCCATCTTGGTGCACCCAAAGACAGCCCAAACAAGTGCTTCTGGCCCACCGGGTACATCCTAAGCTAGGTGACATATAGCTGCTGTCGGCCGCATCATCCGGGCTGTCATTGGGGTGCTCACTCGCCCTGTGGCTGCCTGTGGGAAGGGCCGGGGCTCCTGCCTAATTCTCGGCGGCCATCTTGCTTCACCCTGTGCAGGCCTCGGCGGATTCTCAGGGATCCTCAGACAACCTTGAGCCCAGGTTTCTCTTCCCACGGCCATCGGGACCTCACGGCTGGCCGGCTGCTGCTTGCTGGACCCAGTGTGTCATTCTAACTGAACGGCAGGGGGGGGGAGATTGAGGATCCGGCCTGGTAGGAGACGGCCATCTTGGTACACCAGTGATCACCTGTGGCTCTCCTGTCCCTTTGGCACCTCTGTGACTCTGATCCATCTCCATCCTGGTGTATATTCAGCAGCTCTGCTCAGCAAATACCTTCCTCCGGTCTGGGGGCCCCCCCGGTCCTTCCGATGACCAGGAAACGACAATCGGCAAAGAAGGCAGCTACCTCCATCTCCAGGATCTCGCCACCGAACACATGTGCTACAGCCGCCTTGCCTATAGCATCATCCTCTCCGGCCTCTGTAGCGGTACAAACAGACACCTGGATGGCGGCACTTAGGGCTTCGGGTCAAGAAGGGCCCCCGACGGAAGCGTCGGAGCGGCTGGGTGAGGGGTCCACCGCAATGATACTGGCGGCCATCGCAGATAGTAAGTCATCCGTGGAGGGGAAAATAGATACCCTGACGATCGAATGTGGGCTGATAAGGCAGGATATGGACAAAATTAGGGGCCGTTTAACAGAAACTGAGCAGCGCATTTCTACAGTGGAAGACGTGGCAGCCTCCACAGCACAATCGGTGGTGGAGCTGCAGCAGCAGGTTAAAACTCTAATGGCCCGTTCAGAAGATGCAGAAAACCGCCTCAGGCGCAATAATGTCTGGGTGGTAGGGCTCCCTGAAGGTGAAGAGGGCGCCAACCCTGTGGAGTTTGCGGAGGCCTTTTTCAAAAAGCTCCTGGGACTGCAGCATCTGTCTCCTGTCTATGTTGTGGAGCGAGCGCATAGGGTGCCCGCGGGCCAGAGACCGACGGGAGCATGGCCGCGTGCGTTTCTTGTGCGCCTGCTGAATTTCAGGGATAGAGATATGATCCTGGCGGAAGCCCGCAAGCACCCTGAATTGAAACATGAAAATGCTGTCATCCATTTGTATCCTGATTTTTCGCCAGAACTGCAAAAGAAAAGACGCTCCTTTACAGATATCCGCAGACGCCTGAGGGAGAAGGGTCTGATTTATAACATGCTGTATCCTAGCCGTCTAAAAGTACTTCATCCTGGAGCTGCAAAGTTCTTCGAGTCCCCTGCGGAGGTGGCTGAGTGGCTGGATGCCATCGCTTAATGCTGGGACCTGGTGGCGGAATCTGTCTCACGGAAACATTTAGATTGGATCCAGAAGATACTTGCCTTAATATGGTACTAATGCTGAGAGTGGTGGTTCCCGCTGATGTGGCACCTTTCTGGAATCCTGTTGTCCCAAAACAGTTTTTCTTTTTGTCCCCCTAGCGGTCTGCAATGGAAGACAATCTCTGGAACTTGCCATCCGTGCACTGCAGGAGCTTCAGGTACTGTTCTAAATGTTTGCACTACCTACAAGTCTTCCCGAACCCCCTTTTTTGAGTGGATAGACTCTTGGAACGTTCCACCCTTTGCTCACTAAGTTGATGGGAATAAAGTTTCTCCGGCGGTTTTGTTCTTTTTTTGGTTCTGTTCGCCTGGAGCAAACAGGGAGTTGGGTTCTTAAAATGTTTTTTTCTGTGACTTCTCTTTTTTTATTAATTTTTGCAAGTCCGTTTTTATTTTTTTCTCTTTTATGTTTTTTGTTGGGAAAAGATGACTGTTTTCTATGCTTCCCTCGGTGGCCCACCTCATTGGTGCGACCACATGAGGAGGTAAATTGCCTATTAAGATATATGCTGTCCATCTGTAGTGCTGTGGTGCTTTACTGCTCTCTGTGCCCGGGTCCCCCCCATTGACCTCCCCAGTTTATGGGACAACTCCTGTCCTTATCCAATACCTAGCTCCACTCTATGAGTGACCTCAAAATAATCTCGTGGAATGTCCGCGGATTAAATTCCAAATTTAAATGTTCATTGGTCCTCCAGTACCTCAAATCCTTGAATCCCCATATTATCCTCCTGCAGGAAACCCACCTAGAGGGTAACAAAATTTTATCCCTGAACAGGAACTGGGTACAGAGAGCCATACACTCTACGCACTCCTCTTATGCCAGGGGAGTGGCTATTTTAATACATAAAAACTTACCATGTGTTATAGAACATGTAATAACAGATCTCTATGGGAGATATGCAATTGTGGTCCTTGCCATTGACTCTCAGTTAGTGGCAATAGCGAATGTATATGTTCCACCCCCCTTCAAAAACGAGGTTCTGTACCTGGTTTTAGAGAAGATTGCCACCTTTGGCCCATTAAAAGTGCTAGTGGCGGGCGATTTTAATAACATCCTAGACTATGGGCTGGACACCTCTAACCCGACTCGGGTGCGGAATCTAGAACTGGGTCACTGGGCAGACACGGCGGCATTGGAGGAGGTGTGGAGGTGGAAACATCCTGGTGAGCGCAGTTATTCTTACCTTTCCCACGTCAGTGCCTCCTCATCCCGTCTTGATCTGGCTTTTGCTAATTCAGCACTGCTACCACAGATTGTGGAAGCCGTTTACCTGGCGGGGGGGCTTTCCGATCATACCCCCTTACAGGTAATGTTGAGCCGATCATCAGGCAATAGTCGAAGGAGTTGGAGGCTGCATCTGGGGTGGGTGAGTTAGCCCTCGGTTGAGGAATTGGTCTCCCCACACATACAGGAATACTGGGACAACAATGAAGGTTCAGCAGATGGGCTCATGGTTTGGGATGCGTTCAAGGCATCCACCCGTGGGGCATATATATCTGCCATTAAAGCCGCTAGGGTGGAGAAAAATTCAGAGTCGGAGATGCTTCAGGCCCATGAACTACGCTGTGCGAAGCTCCATGCTGATGCGCCCTCTTCCTCCACCCTGGCAGAGTTACAGATGGCCAGAAGGGCCTTGTTGGTCCATTTTCAAACTCATACACAATGTACATTTAAGAGAAGGGCTGAGGAACTATTTGAAAAAGGGGATAAGAATGGGAAGCTGTTGGCCTACTTGGCGGCAGACACCCGAACACACACAGCTATCCCGTGCATTTATTCAGCTGGAGGTAATCTAGTGAGAGATGGAGAGGGTATTATGCGGGCTTTTGTGTCGTACTACTCAGAGTTATATACTGCTATACCCAAATATGATGACCGAGTGCTAGTGGATCTGTTGGGCTCCCTTCGGGTCCCGGAGCTGCCGGGGTAGGTGGCGGCAGAGTTGGAAGCTCCTTTTACTCTTAAGGAATTGGCTTCGGCCATTGCCTCCTTCCCCAATGGTAAAGCTCCGGGTCCGGATGGGATACCAGCGGAATGATATAAAACTTATATGGAGCTGCTGTCTCCCAGACTCTTGCAACTTTATGGAGAATGCTTTGAAACAGGGAGACTGCTACTCTCGATGTATGAGGCTCATGTGGTGTTACTGCCCAAAAGGGATGAGCTTCGAGTTCGAGTCGAACTCATGTTCGACTCGAACATTGGCTGTTCGCCAGTTCTCCGAACAGCGAACAATTTGGGGTGTTCGCGGCAAATTCGAATGCCGCGGAACACCCTTTAAAAGTCTATGGGAGAAATCAAAAGTGCTAATTTTAAAGGCTAATATGCAAGTTATTGTCATAAAAAGTGTTTGGGGATCCGGGTCCTGCCCCAGGGGACATGGATCAATGCAAAAAAAAGTTTTAAAAACGGCCGTTTTTTCAGGAGCAGTGATTTTAATAATGCTTAAAGTCAAACAATAAAAGTGTAATATCCCTTTAAATTTTGTACCTGGGGGGTGTCTATAGTATGCCTGTAAAGGGGCGCATGTTTCCTGTGTTTAGAACAGTCTGACAGCAAAATGACATTTTGAAGGAAAAAACTCATTTAAAACTACCCGCGGCTATTGCATTGCCGACAATACACATAGAAGTTCATTGATAAAAACGGCATGGGAATTCCCCAAAGGGGAACCCCGAACCAAAATTAAAAAAAAAAAATGACGTGGGAGTCCCCCTAAATTCCATACGGGGAATGCCACAGGGAAGTCCCGTCATGTCCCGTGCGTCAGAGGGGGGCGGGGTCACCGGGTGGCCCCGCCCCCCCGTTATTTAAGAACTGTCAGACGAGGAGCGCCATCACACAGCGGGAGCCTCCCTCCATGCCAGCATGGATTGCGGAGCGGCCCGGAGAAGAAAATGAAGAAGAGAAGAAGAGAAGAAGAGAAGAAAAGAAGAAGAGAAGAGCGGGAGCCTCCCCCCATGCCATGGGTGCGGAGCGGCCCGAGGAGAAGAAGATAGAAGACGCTGCGGAGGAGATGCTGGACGAGAACGCCGGAGGAAGAACCAGAAGAGCCAGAAGAACCAGAAGATGAAGGAAGATAGAAGAAAGAAGAAGCATTTAAATAAAGGAATTGTCAAAAACTGTCTCTTGTCATTTTTAACATTTTTGACACTTTTTTCGTGAAATGGTAGGCCCTTAGGCATTATTAAAATCACTGCTCCTGAAAAAACGGCCGTTTTTAAAACTTTTTTTTGCATTGATCCATGTCCCCTGGGGCAGGACCCGGATCCCCAAACACTTTTTATGACAATAACTTGCATATTAGCCTTTAAAATTAGCACTTTTGATTATTCATGTTCGTGTCCCATAGACTTTAACGGTGTTCGCGTGTTCAAACGAACTTTTTTCCTGTTCGCATGTTCTGGTGCGAACCGAACAGGGGGGTGTTCGGCTCATCCCTACTGCCCAAGCCTGATAAAGACCTTCTTCAATGCTCCTCCTACAGGCCCATAGCACTGTTAAACATGGACCTCAAAATTTTGACCAAAATGATTGCCAATAGATTGATGAAGATTCTAGAGCACTTGATATCACCAGATCAAACAGGGTTTATGCCCAACAAAGCAACTGACATTAACATCCGCAGAGTGTACACCCACACGCAAATAGATGAGGAGATATCTTCTGGAGGGGCTCTGGTGTTTTTCGATCTGGAAAAGGCATTTGACTCCATAGATTGGGGATATATGACCCAGGTACTTCAACGCATGGGATTTGGTCCTATATTCCTCAAATGGATATCAATGCTCTATGAGCAGCCGGTGGCAGCACTCCGCCTTAATGGAGGGGTATCTGACAATTTTCCAGTATCCAGAGGCACCAGGCAAGGGTGTCCATTGTCACCGGGCTTATTTGCGTTGGTCATGGAACCTCTGGCGATTGCACTGCGCTCCTCCTCTCAAATACAGGGTATTGGGGTGGGTACTCTTACCGAGACTACAGCCCTTTATGCAGATGACCTAGTCCTTTTCATTAGAGATACTGGACCTTCTCTACAGGCTGCGCTGGCGCTACTGGAGCGATTTACAGGGGTTTCTGGACTCCGGGTCAATTGGAATAAATCTAAGAAACTTCCGCTACGTTCTCACCGGGCGAATAGACATGCAGAACCAGGTAATCCCTTGCAATGGGTAACACAAATTAAATACCTAGGTCTTCAAATTACGAATTCAGTGACGGAATTCATTAGTCTTAATGTGTCCCCATTACTAGACATCATCTCTAAAAATTACATTCCTGGAAAAATCTTCCATTGTCACTTATTGGGAAGATAAATCTGCTCAAAATGAAAATACTACCATTACTCCTGTATACCCTTAGAAATTCTCCAGTGTGGATACCAAAAACAGTTTTCAAGTCAATAGACAGTATGATCTCTTCCTTTCTGTGGCAGGGAGGAGTCCCCCGCATTAAACTGACCATTTTGCAGCAGCCGTGGGGGGAGGGAGGCCTAGCGGTACCAAATTTCCAAAAATATTTTTTAGCCGGCCAATTAACGGTGGCACACCGTTGGTTGACCACGCCTTCGGATGACGCAGCTGTGTCGTTGGAGGCGGCATGTGTGGGTTCATATGAAGCACTATCCCACTTGGTATATAGGGGTTTACGGGCTCCCTACTCACTGACGCCCTCCATGCGCTCTGTAATTAGGGCATGGTCCATGACTCAGGTGCTCCGGCCTTCTAGTCCTAATAAATTTTCTCCAAATCTCCCCTTGTGGAGGAATCCTGGTCTGCCGCTCTTCTTCGATTACCCGGATCCCATAGTGTGGACAAAATACGGAATTAAGACACTAAATCACATTGTAGTGAATGGCACCCTAATGTCCTTCGACGTGTTAAAATCGCGTTATGAACTACCAAACTCGCATTTTTTCCAGTACATTCAATTAAGGCATGCCTTTCAATCCCAATTTGGAGGAGAACCTCTTGACCTTGAGCCCAGTGATCTAGAACTGCTGACCCGCAGTGACTCGTTGTGTAAACCAGTTTCCAGCATATACAGAGATCTCTTTCAGGAAACAACGAAACTGTTAGAACCCTGCAGACAAGCATGGGAGGCTGTGACCTCGGGGTTGGATAGAGATGACTGGGATGATTTATGGGGAATTGCAATTCAGACTTTGGTCTCCACTAGGGACAGACTAATTCACTTTAAATTCCTGCATAGGATTTATCTGACCCCAGCCAGACTTGCTAGGATGTTTGGGAACCAGCACTCATCTTGCTGGAGGTGCTCCACGCCGCTAGCGAATTTTATGCATATTTTTTGGGAATGCCTACAGGTCAAGGCATACTGGCAAGATGTAGCAGGCTGCATAAGGTCGGTCACCTCTATTTCGATTCCCATGACAGTTGAGGTATGCCTACTGCATTTGGTGGAGCCCCTAGCTACTACCAGGGCTATTAGAACTCTTCTTACTATATTGTTGTTTTATGCCAAAAAGAGGATTATTCTCTCCTGGAAGAGTTCCTCAGCCCCAACCTTGGAGTCCTGGAAGGCATTGGTTAACAAGGCAGTACCATTTTATAAAGCCACTTATTTGAGTAGGGGGGCACTGACCAAATTTGACAAAGTGTGGGGTGGTTGGATGGCATCGGTGGATACGGTGTCAGACTAATTACAGATAACTTATCGCTATTGATATTGGTGTACGAGGCCACAAAGGAGGATGTATATGACTAACATACAGGAGCAATATTGACAATTCTGCATTAGGACATATGGTCACTTGTGGGGGGGAGAGTTACTTATCCATGCAAAATTCTTAGTACTGGGGTGGGGGCCGGGTCATGCCTTCTGTAATTAGCATTAAGACTCAAGTTGAGGGTGCGGTGTCTGCTAGTGCCTTCCTCCAATCTGGAGGCTAACTTGGACAGTATGTATCTGGGCAAAAGCTTCGTTGTTTGGGGGGGAGGGAGGGGGGAGTTCTAAACGTATGTCTGTGGTTTTGTATGTGAATGTCCACCGGCAATTGTGTTATAGTCGGTGGCTGTCGGCCGTATGTGGCCTGTTGTTATTTGTATGCCTTTTAAAATGAATAAAAAAGAATTTCCAAAAAAAAAAAAGTGTACTATTCCTTTAAATTTCGTACCTGGGGGGTGTCTATAGTATGCCTGTAAAGTGGCACATGTTTCCGTGTTTAGAACAGTCCCTGCACAAAATGACATTTCTAAAGGAAAAAAAGTCATTTAAAACTACTCGCGGCTATAATGAATTGTCTATGGGAGAAACCAAAAGTGCTCATTTTAAAGGGTTATATGCATGGTATTGTTATAAAAAGTATTTGGGGACCTGGGTCCTGCCCCAGGGGACATGTATCAATGCAAAAAAAGTTTTAAAAACAGCCATTTTTTCAGGAGCAGTGATTTTAATAATGCTTAAAGTGAAACAATAAAAGTGAAATATTCCTTTAAATATTCCTGCATTTGCCTCCACTGTCATCCGCATCCTGGTCCTTCCTGGTGGTTCATCATCCGCCCATCTGTGCCAGCTGCCACAGATCTTACAGGCACTCCTACCTCACTGCGCTCTCAAGGCCACTGTCCCAACTCAAGTGGCTCCTGATCCAGGGCTGTAGGAAAGGTCTCCTCCTACAAGTCAGGCTCTACTACAAGGTACATAACAGTCTGCCTTCCTCTACAGTGCAGTACCTGGCAGGGAGTGTGAAGGTACCGTGCTGCTGATTAAAAAGGGTGTGTGTGCATGTTTGTGTATGTGTTTATATATGTGTGTGTGCGAACATGTATGTGCGTGAGTGTGTTTATATATGTGTGTGTGTTTGTGTGTTTATATATGTGTAAGTATATATAGCGTTACCCCCGCAAGAGCTGCTTAAGTATGTTTGTTGTGCACTCAGTCTCAGCCCCCTCTGGCAGATCTGGCAATAGTGTAAGTGCAAGGACCAATGAGAAACACGCACGATATGATAAAACACAGAAATTGTCTTTACTGCAATATTTCTGTGGAAAAGAGTAACAAACAATAATCATATATATTCAAGTAATGCAATTAGAGAGCAATAACTGAGATTAAGAGAAATATAGCTCAATGCTATATTCAGGCTGCTTTCAAGGGATTTAAAACCTGAGAATAACCCTGAGAGCAGAGGCAAACACTTTAATGACAATAAATTACAATATGGCAATCTGTACCAGATTGGTTACATTTACTCAGGTCAGCTCTTTGAGTCCAGGCAGAAGGAGAGCAGAGGAATGACCCTCTGATGTCAGGCCTCTCTCTTCTGTCCCCTGACACCACAGGCCCAACTTTAAACACTTTATTCAAATCAACATGTAATGGCTTAACTTCCTAGATAAACTGTTCCACACACACCCACTGCATATGCAGAGCCCTGAATATGTGTGTGCGGGTCCATATGGCACTAGTAGCTTCAGTCATTTTGAAGAAAAGATAAGACTTTGTGTTCTCAGCTAGCTACTTTTGTTGGTGCACTTAAACTCCTGAATAGGGATGAGCTTCGAGTTCGAGTCGAACCCATGTTCGACTCAAACATTGCCTGTTCGACATTCATCGAATTGCGAACGTTATGGGCCGTTCGCACCAAATTCGAGTGGTGCATCATGGACCATAATTCACTGCGGCATCGCAGTGCATTGTTGGCTGATGATTGACCAAGCATGCACTATGACCCGCATGCTTGGCCAATCACAGCGCAGTCTGTACAGAGAGCAGTCATTGGCCAAAGGCAGGGTGGCTTTGGCCAATTATGGCTCAGGGGGTTTAATACACGCCCCACACTATATAAGGCTGCCTCAGTGGTAGCCTTGTGTAGTGTGTTGCGGCGGCGGAGAAAGACAGACAGAGAGACAGTGTCATTTGATTTAAGTTTGATTAGTTGTGTGTATATATATATATATATATATATATATATATATATATATACACTGTATTCAGTTTAGCTAGATCCGTTCCTGTTATTCTCTTCCTACTGACAGGCAGGCAGGTGTTTTTACAGTATTCACAGTATTTACAGTTAGTGTACTGTGTCCTTTGCACAGTGTACACCTAAAGCTACCTGAAGACAATTTCTGGTGTTCTTCTGATCCTATTAGTACCACAGGCAGGCAGCTGCAGTATTTACAGTTAGTGTACTGTGTCCTCTGCACAGTGTGCACCTAAAGCTACCTGAAGAAAATTGCTGGTGTTCTTCTGATCCTATTAGTACCACAGGCAGGCAGCTGCAGTATTTACAGTTAGTGTACTGTGTCCTCTGCACAATGTACATCTAAAGCTACATGAAGACAATTGCTGTTGTTCTGATCCTATTAATACCACAGGCAGGCAGCTGCATTATTTACAGTTAGTGTACTGTGTCCTCTGCACAGTGTGCACCTAAAGCTACCTGAAGACAATTGCTGTTGTTCTGATCCTATTAATACCACAGGCAGGCAGCTGCAGTATTTACAGTTAGTGTACTGTGTCCTCTGCACAGTGTGCACCTAAAGCTACCTGAAGACAATTGCTGTTGTTCTGATCCTATTAATACCACAGGCAGGCAGCTGCAGTATTTACAGTTAGTGAACTGTGTCCTCTGCACAGTGTGCACCTAAAGCTACCTGAAGACAATTGCTGTTGTTCTTCTGATCCTATTATTACCACAGGCAGGCAGCTGCAGTATTTACAGTTAATGTACTGTGTCCTCTGCACAGTGTGCACCTAAAGCTACCTGAAGACAATTGCTGTTGTTCTGATCCTATTAATACCACAGGCAGGCAGCTGCAGTATTTACAGTTAGTGTACTGTGTCCTCTGCACAGTGTGCACCTAAAGCTACCTAAAGACAATTGATGTTGTTCTGATCCTATTAATACCACAGGCAGGCAGCTGCAGTATTTACAGTTAGTGTACTGTGTCCTCTGCACAGTGTGCACCTAAAGCTACCTGAAGACAATTGCTGTTGTTCTGATCCTAATAATACCACAGGCAGGCAGCTGCAGTATTTACAGTTAGTGTACTGTGTCCTCTGCACAGTGTGCACCTAAAGCTACCTGAAGACAATTGCTGTTGTTCTGATCCCATTATTACCACAGGCAGGCAGCTGCAGTATTTACAGTTAGTGTACTGTGTCCTCTGCACAGTGTGCACCTAAAGCTACCTGAAGACAATTGCTGTTGTTCTGATCCTATTAATACCACAGGCAGGCAGCTGCAGTATTTACAGTTAATGTACTGTGTCCTCTGCACAGTGTGCACCTAAAGCTACCTGAAGACAATTGCTGGTGTTCTCACACTAGTAATACTACAGGTAAGCAGCTGCAGTATAATCAGTATATATATACACATCCCAGCTTTGTGCAGCTACATCTCACTGCAGGCCATTAGTATGTCTGGAAGGCCAACAAGGAGAGACAGACAGTCACAAGCCAATAAAAGAGGGCAAGCAGGCTCTGTGTCTAGAGGCAACAGTGCTGGTCATGGACACGGTGCATCCTCATCAGCACGTGGCCATGGGACACGCTTGTCCTTTTTTTTTCGGCAGCTGCCCGTGTTGAGACGCAACATGCGGAAGACTTGGTAGAGTGGATGACCAAGCCATCCTCATCCTCTCTCACCCAGGATCAGGGTACTATGTCTGGCAAAGCAGCTGCCAACGCGGCCTCTTCCCTCCGCTCAATGGCATTAGTCACTCCTTCCCTAGCCCCACCATGTCCTCCTGAGGAGTTCCCCGAACTGTTTGACCACAGTGTTGGGTACATGCTCCAGTGTTTTGAAGGTTCCGATGATGGTACTCAGCTAGAGGAAGGCAGTAACGTGAGCTCAGAGAGAGGGGGTGCCCAAGAAGGGCAGCAATCTGGCAGTCATGTTCCCCCAGCTGCAGCATACTGCCAGGTTTGCTCCAGTGATGAGGAGGGAGGGGGTGATGAGGAAGTCACTGACTCCACGTGGGTGCCTAATAAGAGAGAAGAGGAGGAGGAGGCACATCTCCAATGAGGCAGGATGCCTTCCAGGGGCCAACTTAAGGGCAGCACACCGACTGCATCACACCACAGATCTCCGCATGTGCAGTGCGCTGCTGTCTCTGCGCGTTGTATTTTTTTTTAAACGAGTGCATCAGATCGTACCACTGCTATTTGCAACATATGTCTCAAGTGTATCTCACGTGGCCAAAACATCACCCACTTGGGCATCACATGCTTGACCAGACCTATGTCGCCCTGCCATGCAGTTCGTTGGCACACATAAAAGACCCACACCAAAGAACAAAGTGGACCTCTCCTTGCTCCTCATCAGCTGGGATCTCCAATCCCACTATACCTTCAGTCCTCTCTGAAACCTGCACTGAGAGGAATGAAGGTGTATAATTAGGTGTGTCACAGCCAAGTACTTGCGGGCAATCTGCTATCGGTACACCAACGTCAGATTATACCAGTCAAATTTCCCTGCCACAGCTGCTGCACCGCCGAAAGAAGTTCGCTCCCAGCCATCCACATGCCCAGCAGCTGAATTCTAGCTTGGCTAAATTGCTAGCACTTCAACTGCTGCCTTTTCAGCTGGTAGACTCTGCTCCCTTCCGTGAGTTTGTGGAATGTGCGGTTCCTCAGTGGCAGGTTCCCAAACGCCCCTTTTTCTCACGGAAGCCAATTCCGGCTCTCTACCGGCATGTGGAAGGCAATGTCTTGGCCTCGCTGGACAGGGCGGTCAGCGGTAAGGTGCATATTACCACTGACTCATGGTCCAGCAGGCATGCACAGGGACGTATCTTTCACTGCGCACTGGGTAACTCTTCTGGCAGCTGGGAAGGATGCAGGACAGGGTGCAGCAGTGTTGGAGGTTGTTCTGCCACCACGCCTCCAAAGTGCCACTACTGGTGATTTTGACACACCTCTCTTCTCCACCCCTCCTCTTCTTCTTCCCTACCAATGTGACTATAGCACCAGGACAGGGTCAGGGGAGCTTGTTTTTTTCCCCACGCCAGTGGGCTATGATCAGGGATGCATGCACTGTCCTGTCACCATTTGAGGAGGCCACAAGGATGGTGAGCAGTGACAGTTCATGCATCAGTGACCCTGTCCCTCTTGTCCACCTGTTGGAGCACACGCTGCATGAAATAATGGACAGGGCACTTGAGGCAGAACAGAGGGAGGAAGAGGAGACAGTGTTCCTGCGTGCCCACCGATCACACAGGAAGAGGACGAGGAGGAGGAGGAGGATTGTGTCAGCATAGAGGCAGAGCCTGGCACTAAGCATCAGCAGCAGTCTTCAAGGGATCATTTACAGTCCAAAGAAACCCAAGGACATGGCTGGGAGGAGGTGGCTGCGGATCATGTCGTCCTTAGTAACCCATAGGACTCTGGACCGAATGCCTCAGCAAATCTACACTGTATGGCCTCCCTGATCCTGCAAAGCCTGCGGAAGGATCCTCGTATTCGTGGTATCAAGGGGAGGGATCATTACTGGCTGGCAACCCTCCTTGATCCACATTACAAGGGTAAGGTTGCGGACCTTATCTTGCCATCGCAGAGAGAGCAGAGGATGAAACATCTTCGGGAGGCCTTGCAGAAAGGTTTGTGCAATGCGTCTCCAGAGCCTGGGAGGTTACAATTTCCTAGTCCTCCTGGACAACGTGTTGCTGAGGCTTCGGTCAGTCACAGGAGGAGTGGTGGAGAAGGTGGCCATCTGACTGATGCATTCAGGCAATTTTTTAGTCTGCAGCCCCCAAGGTCTGATTGGTTCCAGCAACCATCGCCAGCGTCTGATTCACATGTGTAGGATTACCGAGGGGCAAGATCAGACTTGAACACCTTTCCCACCAAAAATCCTCTGGGTTACTGGGTCTTGAGGATGGATCACTGGCTAGAGCTTGCACAGTATGCAATTGAGCTACTGGCTTGTCCTGCATCCAGCGTTCTTTCGGAACGCACATTCAGTGCTGCTGGAGGCTTTGTAACTTTGTAACCGATCACAGGGTGCACCTGTCCACCGAATCGGTCGATCGGCTGACCAAGCACCTGATGCTGATGTAACCGAATAATTTTTTTTTTTAATGTGAGATCCCATCAAGACTGCCTATGCTGATGCTGTGTGACTATCCTGTTATGCTGAGTGATAATCCTCTTCCTCCTCAATTTTTATGCTGATAGCTTGTAAGAACACTTTTGGTTCTGGGCACCGCCACCAGTGGCTAAGGCCCAATTTTTCTGCCCCTATTTAGCAGAGGCATGTAATTACAATTTTTGATGCAATACTTTGCAGCAGGGCTCATTCCTGTGTTCCAACTATAGCATCGGTGAGGGGTTGCAGTGTGGTGGCACCAGTGCCTAAGGCCTAATTTTTCTGCCCCTGTTCAACAGGGACATGTAATTACAATTCTTGATCTAATATTTCACATCAGGGCCCATTCCTGCGCCCACCAAGAGTAACTGTGAGGGCTTACAGTGTTGTGGCAATACCACCACCCCCACCAAAGGCTCAATTTTTCTGCCCCTGTTCAACAGGTGCATGTAATTACAATTCTTGATATAATATTTCACAGCAGGGCCTGTTCCAGAGCCCACCAAGAGTAATTTTGAGGACTTACAGTGTTGTGGCACCAACACCACCACCACCACCAAAGGCCCAATTTTTCTACCACTGTTCAACAATGGCATGTAATTACAATTCTTGATCTAATATTTCACAGGAGGGCCCATTCCTGCGCCCACCAAGAGTAACTATGAGGGTTTACAGTGTTGTGGCAACACCAATACCTAAGGCCCCAATTTCTGCAGAGTATATAGGGCAGGCCCCTACTTTCAAACATCCAACTTACAAACGACTCCTACTCGCAAACTGAAGGAGACAACAGGAAGTGGGATGAAATCTACCCCTAGGAAGGGAAATTCTCTCCTGTAAGAGTTAATATGGGAAAAACTTTTCTCCTTTACACTGATGCTTTATCACCAATCCTTGTTTCACTAAAAACCCCAAATTTTCAAAAAACATTTGTCATTGGGACAGAAAGTGAGGTGAAATCTTCTGAAGAGGTGCACAGACAGCAAAACAAATGTTACAGGGGTGATAACCCTTTCCTATGTTTTCCAAAAAGCTTAAAAATAGATTTTTTTGGCTGGAGCTACACTTTAAAAATGCACCAGTTCAAAATTACAAACAGATTCTACTTAACAACAAACCTACAGTCCCTGTCTTGTATGCACCGCCTGTATACTGCTGTTCAGAGTATATAGGGCCTGGGGGCCCCACGCCTTTCCTTTTTTTAATTTGGGTGCAGGGTTCCCCTTAATATCCATACAAGACCCAAAGAGGGCTGGTAATGGGCTGGGGGGGTACCCATGCCATTTTTCTCAATGATTTGCATCCATATTGCTGGGACCAGACATTACATTAAAGCCGCAAGCAGTTTTGAATTACTTTTTTTCCTTTAGAAATGTCATTTTGTGTAGGGACAGTTCTAAACACGGGAAACAAGTGCCACTTTACAGGCATACTATAGACACCCCCCAGGTATGATATTTAAAGGAATATTTCACTTTTTTTTCACTTTTAGCATCATTAAAATCATTGCTCCAGAAAAATCGTCCATTTTTAAAACTTTTTTTTGCATTGATACATGTCCCTTGGGGCAGGACCCGGGTCCCCAAACCCTTTTTAGGACAATATCTTGCATATTAGCCATTAAAATTAGCACTTTTGGTTTTAGAATGTTCGAGTCCCATAGACTTACGGGGTTCTAAAGTTTGCATGAACTTTCTCTTTCACAGGTTCTGGTGCGAACTGAACTGGGGGGGTGTTCGGCTCATCCCTACTCCTGAATAGCAGGGCCAAACAACACAACTGTCCCGGATTATCAAGTGAGGAAGGCAGGATCTTTTTCAGCAAGGTGAAAGGACAATGTTGTCTGTATACAGTGTCCCTTGGAATGAATGACCTTTTCCTTTCGCCCTGTGGCACTACAAGTGTCAGCAACATGACTAACAGCAATGATGTCTGTATACAGTGTCCATTTAACTCTGTGTGCATAATTACATAGTTAGTCAGGTTTAAAAAAGACACAAGTCCATCTAGTTCAACCAAAAAAAATACAATCCCATGTGCAGTGTCCTTGTTTCCTGCAAATGGGTGAAAGCCCTCTCACCCAATCCTGAGGCCAAGGCCCAAGACCCGACTGGTCACCTCACACTGGAACGCTTCACACCATTGGTGCAGGTGCATCTGGATATGCACCTGGGATTCCCCTCTCTCAGGCTGGATGTTCCTCTGCCTTGTGGAGTCTGAGCAATCTCCTCAGATCAGCAAGATGGAGTCTCTAGCTCCTTTTCTCCCAGAGCATTCTGGCTATTGTAGTTCTGTCTCCATAGAAAGCTATGGGGCCATTTTAGATGGGACTACATGTCCCAGAATCCTTTGCCGCTGTTGCTAGTTAAAGTCCCTCTGATTTGCTCCTGTAATTGCCCCTGTCATTGGCTCTCATCCTTCTGCCAATAGGAACACAGGGGAGGGTGCAGAGTGAGCAGCTCTGTGTGTCAGACGCTGACAGGCACTTTTCTCCCTCACAGAAGAATCTCTTCAGCTTGGCCAGGCTGCGGGATATGCAGGGCACCTGCTACATATACACGTGTGTATTTGCATACATGTGTGTTTACATGCATGTGTATGTATGCACGTCACTTTTAATCCTGACCCCCTATTTCTGTATGATCAGAACTGATTTTTTTATGGCTTGTTCATAATATCAGCAAGAAAATGCTGTTCCTCTGAAAAGCGATCTATGATTAGATTGCTTTTCAGAGGCATTTGACAGTCAGTGAAGAGGCAATATGTTTAACCCCTAAATGCAGCATTACTATGCAATGCACACAGTTGCGGGGTGGTTGCAGCACAGCCCCATTCACCTGGGGGTTTACTTCCAGCCGCAGCCACAGCATGTGTACACCCCAGCTGCTTCCTTTGCAGCTAAAGGGGGAGCAGTTGGAGTGGTAAAAATGCAACCAAAGCATGTGGTTTTACGTTCAACCTCACATGCAAACAAGCCCTTGGTTCACATCTGTGCAGCTGTGTGCTGCGTATAGGGTAGCAAATTCATTTCAGTGGGCTGCCCCACAGAAACACGGATTATGTGAACCAAGCCTTTGACTGGGGTTCCTCCAGACTGAAAAAACTTTTCAATGCTCTGACTGGAAAAGGGTTGAGAAACACTGATATAGAGGAATCATTCTCTCCATTTTCCTCCTGCAGCCGCTGAATGCCTGGCCCCCCTGCTCTCTCCTGGCCCCACCTTGTCCCCACAGTTCTGTAGGGATGTCCCTTCCCCTCTCCCACCAAGTGCCGCAGGGTATCTGTCAGGATGGAGCCTTTTCTGAATGGAGAGTCAGTGATCCATACCGATCACTGACTCTTTCCATTCATAACTGAAACATAGTAAACTGTGTTTACTATGCTTCAGTTTGTGAATGAATAGGAAACCCTGTACAGAGCTGTGCCCTCAATCTCCTTTCTCTGTCTCAAATGTGAAAAATCAGAGGTCTGTAAAATCCCTTGATATCTCACCAAACCCCCCCCCCAACGGGGCTCCTAAAAAAAAATTGTGAAAAATATTTTTAAAAACCATTATGGTAAAAAAACTAAAAAAAAATAAAACAAATGGTAGAAAAATAAAATAAAAATAAAAAGTGGAAGCCGCAGGCACCGCAACGTACCTGAACATCGTAGTGTACTTCGGGTTTAGAGGCAGGCATTTGTGCGTCCCCTGCTGACCTTTGCTGAGATTGGAAACAGTACGAGTTTGTCAACAGGTTACAGCCAATCATTTTGGCTGCATACCTGCTGCTTGGATGTGGCCGAACACAGCACAGAGATCTGTGTGTTTGTTAACACAACACACAGATCGTGCTGGATTTCTCCCTGTTCTCAGTTGCCATTCGGAACTGAAAGCAAGGAGAGACCAAGCCAGATGATCAGTGAATAAAAACAGCACACACATATTTGCATACAATTATTAGGCACACAGTTAACCCCCTAATTGCCCTCCTGATCACTCAGCCAATGTCATTAGTATAGTGTAAAGTATTATCGCTGATCACTGTATTAGTGTTACCAGCGACATCAGCATGAGTTAGTGTCCTTTCCAGCAAGTGTCAGTTAGTGCCACATTGTCCACCACACTATCACAGTAACACTATAACCACCATTACTAGTATAGTGTCTGTATGAATCCGTATCTTTGAGATCAAGATCAGAACCCAAAAATGCAGTGTTAGTAGGATCAGCCCCAATCCCTACCAGCACTTACATCATGTAGCAGAATACATTTGAGCCTAAATTTATTAAGTAATGTTATTTTATTGGATATGTAAAACAGAAAGTAGAAATATTGTTTTTGCTTTTTCAAAATGTTCGGTCTTTTTTTCATTTATATAATAAACATGTAAAAAAGAAACAGTGGTGATCAAATACAGCCAAAAGAAAGC
Source organism: Aquarana catesbeiana (assembly GCF_042186555.1). Taxonomy (NCBI): domain Eukaryota; kingdom Metazoa; phylum Chordata; class Amphibia; order Anura; family Ranidae; genus Aquarana; species Aquarana catesbeiana. The sequence goes on along the minus strand of NC_133327.1, from coordinate 499,104,748 downwards.
TCTATTTGTGTGAAAAAATTATATAAATTTAATTTGCGTAGTGTTGCATGACCAAGCAGATGCCAGTTACAGTGAGACAGCTATGTAATATGTTGACACGATATACTGTACATATCTCAACAACATAACATACTGTATGTTGAATGAGAAAAGATACGTTTGTGTCTTTTTTTCAGTCATGAAATCTTTATAAATGCATCAACTACAGTATGAACCAGATTAGGGTTTTCTATACATATTGTAATAATGCTTGGATATCAAACTGGCAGAATTGAAAATCTATCTGCTTCTAGTATCCTACAAGTAAGACGTTATATGTGGGGGCTAAAGCTGTTTTAAGTGGAATCATATTTTTAAATCCTGTAGTAGTTGTTTGTATTCCAGTTATAATCAAACATGTACAACCTTTTCATATTCCAGGACTCACAATATTTTTCACCAAACATAGTTAATACTCATAAAATATATAATAGATTATTTGAAACCAAAAATGATAAAAAATAATTTATAGAGAGCACCATACCTCAATAATTTAAAATCAAGCAAATAAAATTGATTATGACAAACTGCCAAAAAACATAGCAAATACAAAATTACATGCATCACAACTGCTGCCTCTTTCCTGGTCTACACATTTTGCAGTGACGAGTCACATTTCTCAGGAACCAGTTTGCAAAGGCACACTAACGCATCTGCATTGTAGCACTCCCCAGTGTATGACAAAGCACAGCAGTATACTGCTCTGCATGGTAGTACACAAAAAGAGTCATCTCTGAGTTCACAGGTGCTGGGGTCCATTGGTAGTCCTTGTCAAAATGAATGAGTTGGCTTAATGTAGTGCAATTTAACACACCACACAATAACACAGTGCAAACTGAGAAGTTACCCAAAGCAACTAATCAGATATGTTGTTGCATTTTAACATAAAACTAAACTTAACAAAATGGCTAAAGAAATCTCTCTCTCTCTTACTGTATATATATATATATATATATATATATATAGATAGATAGATATATCTATACATATAGATATATCTATATCTATACATATAGATAAATCTATATCTAGATATATCTAGATCTATATCTAGATATATCTAGATATAGATATCTAGATATATCTATATCTATATATATAGATATAGATATATCTATATATATAGAAATATATATATCGATTGAACTAGTTGCACGTGTGTCTCTTTTTCAACCTGACTAACTATTTAACTTGTATGCTTTTTTAACAATACAAAAATGCAAAAATGTATCAAATAAGAGATTATTTAGTAAAAAAAAAATATCAATCACAACTATAGGATTCAGACTGGTTAATTTGACAACAGTATTTATTCTGTTTCACCAACCAAAGGTTTATACACTCAGACTATGTACTTTGTTGTTGACGATAAAACGGAAAATTGTATACTTACCTTCCGTAATTTTCCTTTGCTGACGCATCCCATGGCAGCACACACAATGGGTTGTGACTCCGCCTCCACAACCTGATAGGACTGGTTAGCTATAAGTTTTGAAGAGGAACCCACCACTGCATTCTCAGTAACTATCACCTTAGAAGGGTGGGATTCCGTGTGCTGCCATGGGATGCGTCAGGAAAGGAAAATTACGGAAGGTAAGTATACAATTTTCCATTTTCCTGACGCATCATGGCAGCACACACAATGGGAAATAACTCGCTACATGGGTGGGTGCTTTTAGAGCATTTTATTTACTCAGGTACAAGGTATAGAGGAGTTAGATTGAATGATTGATCTTCCGAACTCAACCGTAGTTAATTGAGCCGGATCTATTTTGTAGTGTGACATAAACGTGTTTTTAGAAGACCAAGTTGCTGCCTTGCAAATAGTTTCTGCTGACACTCTGCAGTACGCTGCCCAGGAGGTGGCCACTGCTCTGGTCGAGTGGGCTTTTAGACCATCCGGTATTGGGAGTGATTGTATACTGTACGTCCTCTTGATGATTTTAATAAACCAGGTCGCTATTGTTCTAGGGGAAGCTGCTTGCCCTTTTCTAGGGCCATGAGGAATGACTAGGAGGTTTTCAACCTTTCTGAACGGTTCAGTAGCTTCAAGGTAAGAAACAATGGTAGACTTGACATCTAGGGGGTGTGGATGTCCTTCATTAGAGAGAAAGACTGGAAGATTGATTTCCGAGTTAAAGTGGAAGGTAGACGTCACTTTGGGTATAAATCGTTCTGATGCTCTGAGAACAACTCTATCCGGGTAGAGGACTAGATGTGGTTCTTTAATTAATAGAGTGTGTATCTCCGAGACTCTCTTGGCAGACGTTATTGCGATCAGAAATGATAATTTGAGCGTCAGATCCCATAAAGATACTGATTCCAGGGGAAGAAATGTTTTTTTTGATAGAGCTTCTAACACGGTGGACAAATTCCAGGTTGGAAAGACTGGTTTTCTGGGCGGTCTTATCTTTATGCATGCCTTCAAGAACTGAACTATGAGCGGGTCTAACGCCCCTCTAGTTTCCATCATTGCGGACAGTGCCGAGACTTGTACTTTAAGAGTGCTCGCACCCAGGCCCTTTTCCAGGCCTAGCTGCAAGAATTCCAAGATATGACAGACTGAAGGAGAGAACGGATCCCAAGAATGTTGCTGGGCAAACGTGGTAAATCTCTCCCAGATCCTGTTGTACGTGCCATTTGTTGATCTTTTCCTGGCCTGTTGCAGTGTGGCCACTACTCTGAGTGAGCATCCCTTATCCAGCAGCCTTTCCCTTTCAACCTCCATGCCGTTAGGTGTAAACGTTCTGGTGCCGGGTGCAGGAATCGACCCTGAGAGAGTAACTCCGGGCTCAACGGGAGCGGAAGCGGCTCCTCTGTGTTCAGCTGTAATACAGTCGCGAACCAAGGTCTCCTTGGCCAGAAGGGCATTACTGCTATGACCGTGGATGTCGAGTTCCTCAGCCTGGCCAGAAATCTGGCTATTAGGGGAATCGGAGGAAAAATGTATCCCAGGTGGAATTCCCATGGGTGGTAAAGGCAATCGATCCCTGCTGCTGTCAGATAATTGTTCCTCGCTAAGAATTGAATACACTTGTTTTTCTCTGGGATTGCCGCTAGATCTATGTTGGGAATCCCCCATTTGTGGGTGATGAGAGCAAAGGCTTGGGAACTGAGAGACCACCCGTTGTTCGATACAAACCTCCTGCTCAGGTCGTCCGCTAGTTGGTTTTGTATACCCGGAACATAAGTCACCTTCAAATCCGTCAGGTAGATCTGAGCCCACACGAGTATGGGTCGCACTTCCTCCATGAGCGTTCTGCTCCTGGTACCTTCTTGTTTGTGGATGTAATTTACCGCTACCGTATTGTCTATACGTAAGAGAACACTTTTCCCTTCTAGGCATGGTCCGAATGCTAGAATAGCCTGCCAGGCGGCTCTGAGTTCCAGGACATTTGAGACTATGCCCTGTGCGCGGAAAGACCAACGTCCCTGTGCTCCGTGATGTTGGTAGTGTGCTCCCCATCCCTGAAGACTGACATCCGTCGTGACTACTTCTGGTAGTGGAGGAACTATGGGACGACAGCGTGTTAGGTTGCTGACCCGTGTCCACCACCATGCTGATCTTTTTACTGCTTGGCTGATGATTATTCTCTGTTTCATTGAGGACCCGTTCCATTGAGACAGGAATGCATTTTGAAAGACCCTTGAGTTCCACTGGGACCACTGGATCATTAGGAAGGTCGAGGACATGGAGCCCAGGATGCTCAGACACATTCTGGCAGGAAGATGTTCTGCCGCCAAAAGGTTCTTTATTTTGTGAATCAATGGCCCTATCTTCTCTTGAGGCAACCCGACCGTATTGGATCTGGTGTCCAATTCTGCGCCTAAGAAGACCATTCTTTGCGTTGGAACCAGACTGCTCTTTCCCCAATTTATTATCCAGCCGAACTGTTGAAGTGTAGAAATTAGAACTGCTCGATGCTGGAGGGCAACTTGTTGGCTGTCGGCCAGGAGGATGATGTCGTCGAGTGCAACACCCTTAGCCCTTTTTCTCTTAGGAGAGCTATGATCGGGAGTAAGACTTTTGTAAAGGTTCTGGGAGCCGTCGATATGCCAAACGGAAGGTTTTGGAACTGGAAATGCTGACGACCTATTGCAAAGCGTAGGTATTTCTGAAAGGTTTGGTGCACCGGAATATGTAGATAGGCGTCGGACAAATCGACCGAGAGCATTCAGTCCCTTGTTCCTATTGCTAGTAATATGGACTGGAGGCTCTCCATCTTGAAGGATTCGACTGAAATTGTTTCGTTTAGGTAGAGAAGATGGTGTTCTGGTCAGTCTGAAGTGGTCTTTTGGAGGTTTGTGTTTGAATGACCATCTGTGACCCTCCTGGATGGTGGAAATCGTCCAGGCGTCTCTTATTTGATTTTCCCAAGTCCGAGTAAATCGCCTCAACCTCGCTCCTACTATCGCGGGCTTGGCGTGCACGCCATCAAAATGACTTCTGCTGCTCTCCTGAATTGGGGACTTTAGGTTTTTGCACCCTCACAAAGGACGACTGGGGATTTCGCCAGTTTCGCTTGAATTCCCTTCCTGGTTTGTAAGATCTTGCCTCTCGGTATCTCTCTGGCAACTGGCGTCTAAACGGTGGATTTCTTTGTTTAGGTCTTCTATTGGAAGGGATGAGGCCAGACTTCCCTCCAGTAACTTTTGAAATCGCCATATCTAGTTTAGGGCCGAATAAGTTGGTGCCGTCGTAGGGAATCCTACACCAGGTCGACTTAGAAGTCGCATCTGCGACCCATGGTTTTAACCAGAGTGCTCTCCTTGACATTACTGAAGCCAACATCGCCCTTGCTGAAGATCTTATGATATCCACGGCCGCTTCAGCCACGAAGTCTCCTGCTAGGCTAAGTTCTTGCATAGCTGATATGATTTTTTCCTGATCCGCTGCCTCTAGCAACAATTTCTCAATGTTGGCTGCCCAAAAGGTAATCGCTCTGCCGACCGCTGCCAGAGTGATCGCTGGTCTGCATGCTCCTCCTGCTGCTGAATAGGCTTTCTTAAGATCGAGGTCTATTTTTCGATCCATTACATCCCTAAAGGTAACGGCATCCTCGATCGGGAGAGTTACATGTCGCGCCAGACGCATTAGTGAGGAATCTACTACAGGAGCTGAAATTAGAGGGTTCACCATTGGCTCCCTTAATGGGTAGAGTTTTGCTATCCTGTTGTTCAGACTGGCTTTTTTATCTGGTTTCTGCCACTCATCCTTTATTAGCTCCTCTAGCTCTTCAATAAAAGGAAAGGTTTCAGGGTCTTTTTTCAGGTTAGGAAAATACTTTCTTAACTTGCGTGGCGCCTCTTTCTCTTCTTCCCAACCGATTGCCTCTTTTATCGATTTTGCGAAGGGATCTATAAGCGCAAAATCAAACGAAGTGGGCATTAGAATCTCTTCCTCTTCTGGGGAGTCTTCCTGAAGAGTATGAGAGGCTGACGGGGAGAGATCTTGCGGCGTATAAGAGGTTGAGGCCACTGAAGCCTGTCTGATGGATTCGTGGGCTGCCACTTGCATGATAGACTCTTTCACAGATTCTTTTATTATGTTGGATGCTTCCCTTGCGATTCTTTTTCATGGGTTGCTTCATCAAAACAGACTTGACAGACTAGTTTAGCAGGTAGTGCTACTGCTCCGCAAACCCAGCAGGCTGGGTGTGTTGGTCATCGCAAGGTTGACGGGATGAAGTCTCATCTCTATGGTGATGGGATGAGGTTCTTGACTGACTTCGTCTGGACTGAGAATGTTTTGAAGGTGATCAGTCCCTGCGTTTGGAGTGCGTTGATCTTGATGATCTGCCAGAGCTATCAAAATAATATAGCATTAGTGGCAAGGCTCTCTTTTACTCCTCTTCACTACTTACCTAATGTCTGTCCCCCCTTACCTTGTAGCCCGTGAATGGTCTGCTGGAGCAGCGGCCTCCATAAAAGGAGATAGAGTGTATCTGAAAGGAAAACGTTTGTGTTTTTTTTTTTAAAAACAGGAGGTGCCAAGAGAAAAGAAATGCAGAGTTGTAGCAATGTAGGAGAGAGTTCAAGACTTACCAGTGTCAGGGATCAAAAAAGGGCACAAGGCAGCACTGTGGTGAGGTTCTGGAGCTCACAGAGGCAAAATGACAGAATTCCTCTGTTTTTAAATATACCGCCACCGCGGTGACTCTGACGTCACGGCCGCGCATGCGCAGTGGCCATTTGCGGCATCCGGCGCCATCTTGGAATCTGGCATGCCCTAACACCGCCTATGTCAGATCCTGTGCGCCCTGGAGCCGGCGCTATGCACAGTAAGAAGACGCTGTGGGACTACAGCGCCCAGCGCGCCTGGAGCCATAATTACACAGATGTGTATAAGGGAATACAGCATGTCAGGAGAGGGATGAGAGAGAGAAAAAAAAAGGAAAGACAGTGCCTGGAGGCCGCTGCAGATGACACCAAAAAACCTCTTTAAGGTTTGTAAGGCAAAGGTGGATTGTTTGTGTTTTTTTTTTTTTTTAACCCCTGAGACCACCAGAGTGGGGTTCCCTTGCATAAAGCTCTTTTAGAGACTGTACAGCCAGGGCTTCCAACTAGGAGAGGCTTGAACCTAGCTGGGGTGAAGCGGTAAGGGGGTTTTCAGCTTTTACCGGTCCAACCATCTAGGTGAGGAAAAAAAGGAGAATGCAGCGGTGGGCTCCTCTTCAAAACTTATAGCCAACCAGTCCTATCAGGTTGTGGAGGCGGAGTCACAACCCATTGTGTGTTCTGCCATGATGCGTCAGGAAAGTACTTTTATCATCAAAATACTATAGGTGGCTTTATAGAATTAGCCAGTTAAAGAACTTTGACTGGCCACAATTTCTTAAATCTAAAAACCATTAATGGTAATCATGTGAATGTATTTATATTCTAATCCCTCTAATCAAATCGCGGTTTGCATTTTGATCTTTAAAACAATTCTTTCATACAATTCTAAAATATCATTGACTATGGATAATCAAATGTGTTTGAGTCTGGTTTGCAGGGCTTTTTTCAACGTGCAAAACTTCAGAATTCAAAATTGAACCCTATTGCAGTCTATGGGGGTGAATGTGGATGATCAATTATGGCCATTTTAACTACTTCCTGCCTGCACTATAGCCAAAAGATGGCTACAACTCAGGCTTCCTTTGCTGGGAGGGAGTACATGGATGTCCTCCCATGATCGTGCTGCCCGCATTCCCCCTGTGGCACGCGGCGGACTAGTTCCGTGATCACCAAGTCCTTCAAACTCAGCTGACCACAGATTGAGGTAAAGGGCCAATCTCAGGTGCCCTTTACCATGTGATCAGCTGTCAGCCAATGGCAGCTGATCACAGGTTGTAAACACAAGCTGGTTATCGGCTTTTCTTTCCTCATGCTGACAGCCCAAGGAGAGAACAAAGCCGGCAACCAGCTTATGTTAAAGGGACATCAACACTGATAATCAGGGCAGTCCCACCAATGTTGCCAATTAGTGCCCACTAATGCTGCCAATCAGTGCCCACTAGTGCTGCAAATCAGTGCCCATCATTGCCACCTATCAGTGCCCATCAGTGCCTCCTCATCAGTGCCACCTATCGGTGCTGCCTATCAGTGCCCATCAGTGCTGCCTACCAGTGCCTATCAGTGTCCATCAGTGCCGCATATCAGTCCCCATCAGTGCCTCCTATCAGTGCCCATCAATACCACCTATCAGTGCTGCCTATTAGTGCCACCTCTCAGTGCCCTTCAGTGCCACCTCTCAGTGCCTTTCAGTGTCACCTATCAGTGCCCATCAGTGCCGACTATCAGTGCACATCAGTGTCACCTATCAGTGCCTCCACATCAGTGCCGCCTCATCAGTGCCACCTATTATTGCCCATCAGTGTCGCCTCATTAGTGCCGCCTCATCAGTGTCCATCAGTGCAGCCTATCAGTGCCCATCAGTGCAGCCTCATCAGTGCAAATCAGTGAAGGAGAATGTGATAGACTCACCTGGGACAGAGGCTTTTGGAGGGGACTAAATGCTAGCCTCTTGCCTGTTGACTATGGGCCCTGGCATTTGAGGGAGCTGCAAGCATTTAGGAAGATGTTCTGTTATGTAATGCAAAAGGACATTACTAAAAAGGCTATGATGGTCTCTGCCAGTGTGGGACTCATAGCAGATGCTAATGTCATCAGCAAGCCACCTGTCTGGGGCCCCTGCCATAATGTGTTTATAGTATTATTGTAAGTAGGTCTGCTATTGTCTGAAGGAGTTCTGTGTTTATACTTATGATAATGTGTCTTGAGCTGTGTGAGCTTGGAGTCAGCAAGTCTGACCTGCAATGTGAGATCTGAGTCATCCAGATGGTTAAATAAGGATTGTCTGTGATGGGATTAGACATGAGTCAGCTGTACCTAGTTAGCTAAACCATTGTGTGATGCTTTGGGTAAATATTTGGGTCATTGCCAATGTTGTGAATTACCTCCTTCTCATGTGTATAAAATCCTGTATTCTTGTTCAAATAAACAGTTCTTATTCTGGTTTACTCCAAAAACTGGTGTTGCCTAGTTCTTGGGGTAACTTGTGTTCCAGAGCATTGGGAAGCAGCTTCTTGGCAGAGATATCCAGTTAGGGTGTCCGGATTCCGTCACAGAGAAAAATTACCTGCTTGCAAAATTGTATAACAAACTATTAAAAATGTTTTTTTTTCAAAAATGTTGGTCTTTTTTGTTTTAGCAAAAAAATTTGTTTAGCAAAAAATAAAATAACCCAGTGGTGGTTAAATACTACCAAAAGAAAGCTCTATTTGTGTGAAAAAAATGTTTAAAATGTCATATGGGTACAGTGTTGCATGACAGCACAATTGTCATTTAAATTGTGACAGCGCTGAAAGAGGGTAAAAGTGCCCAGTAGGCCAGGGTTTCTCAAGCTGTGGTATGCGTAGGGGGTACGTGTACCAAGGGCAGGTGGTACGCCCAATGTCTCCCGAGTCCCGCCTCGCGTGTGTGAAAAAAATGTTTAAAATGTCATATGGGTACAGTGTTGCATGACAGCACAATTGTCATTTAAATTGTGACAGCGCTGAAAGAGGGTAAAAGTGCCCAGTAGGCCAGGGTTTCTCAAGCTGTGGTATGCGTGGGGGTACGTGTACCAAGGGCAGGTGGTACGCCCAATGTCTCCCGAGTCCCGCCTCGCTTGGCCTCCTCCCACGCACACATACAGTCCCGGGCGGCTTGCTGTAGCATGGCAATATGGCGTACCAATGGGGGGGGGGGGGCGGTCCGCTCCATGTACCACACATTGGTGGGGGTGGGGGTGTCAGGCCGGCGGCAGCTGCCTGGGGTTCTTTCATCAATGGAGCCCATCGCGCTGCCGCAAGATGTTTCCCCGGACAGGGCTGACTATGTTTAGGGTCGGTAGGTCGCCCCATGTCCTCTATCTGCTGGCTCCTTCCCCTCTCCAGCGTGCCTCAGATCTCCTGCCTGTGTGAAGAACCCATCCAGATGATGACTGCTGTGGCCTCTGATCTCCTCTCGACTGTGCAAACCTGCACATAACCAGCACACTGCAGACAGGAAAAAAAAGGTAATGCGAGTCCTGCCTGTCACTTCTCATCTCCCTGTGTCTGCTCAGGAACTAGCATCCCAGCATGCCCAGCTATCAGTGCAAACTCATCAGTGCCTATCAGTGTCTCCTATCAGTGCCACCTATCAGTGCCGCCTATCAGTGCAGCCTCATCAGTGCTGCCTATCAGTGCATCCTATCAGTGTTGCCTATCAGTGCCACCTATCAGTGCAGCTTCATCAGTGCCGCCTATCAGTGCAGCCTCATTGGTGCCGCCTATTAGTGCAACCCATCAGTGCAGCCTCATCAGTGCCACCTACCAGTGCCCATTAGTGCTGCCTATCAGTGATGCCTATCAGTGTAGCCTCATCAGTGCCCACTATCAGTGCAGCCTCATCACTACCGCCTATTAGTGCAGCCTCATCATTGCCCCTATCAGTGCAGCCTCATCAGTGCCCACCAGTACCTCTTATCAGTGCAGCCTCATCAGTGCCCCTATCAGTGCAGGCTCATCAGTGCCTTCTATCGGTGCAGCCTCATTAGTGCCTCCTATGAGTGCAGCCTCATCAGTGCCGCCTATCAGTGCAGCCTCATCGGTGCCCCCTATCAGTGCAGCCTCATCAGTGCCCCCTATCAGTGCAGCCTCATCAGTGCCCCCTATCAGTTCAGCCTCATCAGTGAAGCCTATCAGTGTAGCCTCATCAGTGCTGCCTATCAGTGCATCCTATCAGTGTTGCCTATCAGTGCAGCTTCATCATTGCCCCTATCAGTGCAGCCTCATCAGTGCCCACCAGTACCTCTTATCAGTGCAGCCTCATCAGTGCCCCTATCAGTGCAGGCTCATCAGTGCCTTCTATCGGTGCAGCCTCATTAGTGCCTCCTATGAGTGCAGCCTCATCAGTGCCGCCTATCAGTGCAGCCTCATCGGTGCCCCCTATCAGTGCAGCCTCATCAGTGCCCCCTATCAGTGCAGCCTCATCAGTGCCCCCTATCAGTTCAGCCTCATCAGTGAAGCCTATCAGTGTAGCCTCATCAGTGCTGCCTATCAGTGCATCCTATCAGTGCAGCCTATCAGTGCAGCCTCATCAGTGCTGCCTACCAGTGTCCATTAGTGCTGCCTCATAGTGATGCCTATCAGTGTAGCCTCATCAGTGCCCACTATCAGTGCAGCCTATCAGTGCAGCCTCATCACTACTGCCTATTAGTGCAGCCTCATCATTGCCCCTATCAGTGCAGCCTCATCAGTGCCCACCAGTACCTCTTATCAGTACAGCCTCATCAGTGCCCCTATCAGTGCAGCCTCATCAGTGCCTCCTATCAGTGCAGCCTCATCAGTGCTGCCTATCAGTGCAGCCTCATCATTGCCACCTCATCAGTGTAGCCTCATTAGTCCCGCCTATCATCACAAACACATACTGACATCACACACACACTGAAACCATGACATCCAAACAAAATAAATTACTTTCTCGAGACAGGGGTACTTAAGAATTTTTTTTTTTAGACCTGTAGGGGTTCTTCACCATAAAAGGTTGAGATACACTGCAGTAGGCAAGTGGTTAAAGGCTGATATGCAAAAAATTGCCAAAAAAGGCTATAGGAAGCTGGGCCCTGCCATGAGACACATGTACCTATGAAAAATACCATAAAATACCATTAAATACAATACAGCAGAAAGAGGGGCCACTTTTTAATGCAAGGGTGACATGAGAAAAACACAAATTCTTTCAATTAGATGCTTGGGAAATGCACTTAAGCTGTATGTGGTGTTATGCAAAAGTACAAATCTCACAGACAGCATCAGCAACACCATATTCTGTTTGTCACATTCTCAAATGTGTAACTGATCATTATAACTTTTTCATTATTGTCTGACTTGAATGCAGCAGCAGCACCCTAATCTGATTCATCACAACGTTAAGCCGCTATTTGTTGTGAGCTGCAATTTTTTTTTGTGATCATTCTGATCGGTCAGCACAGCGATCACAAGGTAAAGAGTCATTTGGATTGTTTATAGAACAGTACGATTCTTACAGACAGCGTCAGCGACACCAAATTCTGCTTGTCACATTTTCAGATGTGTAATTGATTTTTAGAACATTTTTATTATTGCCTGGCTGCAATACAGCAACACCCATTTGTGATCATTCTTATTGGTCAGCACAACGATCACAAGGTAAAGAGTCACTTGGATTGTCTTTGTTATCCAAATCATCTCATGACAGCTTGAATCAAGGCTCTAATGCAGTGTTTCTCAACCTTTTTACCATCAAGGAACCCCTGGCAAACAGTCTGAAATCTCGGGGAACCCCCAAAATAATTTTTTATATTGACAGGTCATGGAACATCGGTGTGATCCGTGAGCTGTAGATATACATTAAAACCTTGGATTGCGAGCATAATTTGTTCCAGAAACATGGTTGTAATCCAAAGCACTTGTATATAAAAGTAAATTTCCCCATAAGAAATAATGGAAACTCAAATGATTCATTCCACAACCATTTATACATAGGTCCTTCAGTTTATAGTCCATATAAAAATATTACAGCAATGTGACCAGGTTTTGTAACCATAACATGTCCATCCACAAATGGAAGCCTCCACAAGGGGATTAGAAGCAAAATCCAGCAGGAGCTAGATTATTAAAGAGAAGAGAGGCACCTCTAAGTGTAGCAATATGCTGCGAAATGTTGTACCTTCATTAAATGTAACTATATTGCTACACTTAGAGGCGCCTCTCTTTTCTTTTATACTCAGTTGTGACATGACGCTACTTGTATTTAATGACATCGCTTGTATATCAAGTCAAAATGTATTTAAAAATGTTGCTTGTCTTGCCAAACGCTCTTAAATCAAGTTACTCTCAAACCAAGGTTTTACAGTAACAACAATTATTTTTAGAACTAGCATTAAATAATATGTAGCACCCTCTACCAATAGGTAGGTGCTAGTAAGGTTTATTTTACTAGGTTATCCAGCACAGGTAAATTTAGGCAGGCTTATGCTGCACACTAGGCCTGTCTGTTTTGTCTGGGGGGCTGGGAGTGGTCAGAGTAGCAGTGGGTGTGACCACCTGCACATCAGTTCTGAGGCACCTCCCCTGTTTCTCAGGAGAATGTTCTAGAAAAGGGGCCGGGCCTGGAACTGGAGTGGCAGTCAGCTTGCCTGTGAGCCCTGACCAATCCCCAATTGGTATTGGCAGGGGGCAGGACTCATATATAAGCTGAGGTGATTTTCCACTGGGGGTCAGAGTCGCTGGGTGAAGTGAGGAATGGCATGTTAGACAGTCGCAGGAGGCCATCCCCATCTGAGGGGGTGCACCAATCGCAGGAGAAGGCCCGGGGAGAGCTGTGAGGGAACATTGCCTCTACACGGTCACTGGCAATGTCTCTGCCACCACAGGGTCGGATGGCAGGGAACTCCTGGAGCAGAGGGGCAGGTGAAACTGTCGGTACGCATGGTCCAGTCAAAGTTCCTCATCAAGGACTCAGGGCTGTTGGAAGGTCGGTGAGTGTTACCACAGTGGGGCTGGAGGTGCCAAGGGCTAGAAGTGCCAAGGAGTCTGTGAGGGAACTCTGCTAGTACACAGTCACTAGTGGAGTCTTCATCAATATACATGGTGGATGATGGGGAGTCCTGGAGCAGAAAAGAGACTGTGGGGATCTGTGTCAAGTCAATGTTGCCTGCGTGCACATGGTTTGCAAGTTGGGCTGGCTGGGAACAGTAGTCCATATTTCCTAGAAGATATGCTTTTAACCCACTGGGCCTCTGGGGAGAGGTTCTGCAGGCCTCAGGCCTAGTGGCCGCGAGCAACCAGAACCACAGTAGGGAGGCTTATACAGAGTGGGCCCCTACTATTCAATAGAATAGGATGTGTCAGATTTCAATACAGTAACTTCAAGTTTGTGCACGAGGAACCAAGTGAACAGGAGGAAACAAGTTATGGGCAGGAGGCGAAAGAGATCTAAGAACATTGCTTTTGCATGGTCATTAGTGATGTCTCTGCCACCACATGATCGGATGGTAAGAGAACTCTTAGATGTTATAGTCTACGGAAGTTGAGCCGCAGGAGGAGCAACAGTCTGCATGGAGATGCAGGAGGAGATTCATATCTAATTCAATCTGCACATTTAATCTTCTGGCTCTAACTTTATTCAGAATGTACTAAATCCTTAAATATGATGGCAATAACTTATCCTATGGGCATCCCATATTCAAGTTGTACCCCCCAATAAAAACAACAAAAACAAAGCTCACAAAAGACTGTTAGTTGTCTCTGGAAGTAATGTATGAAGTCTGGCAGTGGGGTGATTTGGCGGATTGTTTGTTATTAGCTACAACACCATGGCTACAAATAGAATAAATATTAAAATGTACCTATTTAATCTAAAACTTGTACTTGTTTTTTCTGCACATATGCTCAATTCTGGGTCCAACTTGATAGCAGCGTAGAGGACGGCAGCAGCAGGGCAAGGTACAGGGGGCAAGCAGGGCATAGCATGTGAGGTAGGAGACACAGTACATGGCAGAAGCGCACATATTTACATGGCACATGATTACATGAGAGCAGAGCACATGTTTACCTGAGAGCAGGGCACATGATTACATGATAGCAGGGCATATGGGAGCAGGGCACATTATTATATGAGAGCAGGTCACATGGGAGCAGGGCACATGATTACATGAGATCAGGGCACATGGGAGCAGGACACAGGATTACATGAGAGCAGGGCACAGGATTACATGAGAGCAAGTTGGGTCCAACTTGATAGCAGCGTACAGGACGGCAGCAGCAGGGCAAGGTACAGAGGGCAAGCAGGGCATAGCACATGAGATGGGAGACACAGTACATGGCAGAAGCGCACATATTTACATGGTACATGATTATATGAGAGCAGAGCACATGATTACCCGAGAGCAGGACACATGATTACATGAGAGCAGGGCAGATGGGAGCAGGGCACATGATTACATGAGAGCAGGGCACATGGAAGCAGGGCACATGATTACATGAGATCAGGGCACAGGATTACATGAGAGCAGGGCACATGGGAGCAGGGCGCATGATTACATGGGAGCAGGGCACATGAGAGCAGGGCACTGGATTACATGGGAGCAGGGCACATGGGATGAGGGCACATGGAAGCAGGGCACAGGATTACATGGGATCAGGGCACATGGGAGCAGGGCAAAGGATTACATGGGAGCAGGGCACAGGATTACATGGGAGCAGGGCACAGGATTACATGGGAGCAGGGCACAGGATTACATGGGAGTAGGGCACATGGGAACAATGCACATGGGATCAGGGCACTTGGGAGTAGGGCACAGGATCACATGGGATCAGGGCATATGGGAGCAAGGCACATGGGAGCATGACACAGAAGTACATGGGATCAGGGCACATGGGATCAGGGCACAAGATTACATGGGATCAGGGCACATGGGAGCAGGGCACAGGATTACATGGGAGTAGGGCACATGGGAGCAAGGCACGGCATTACATGGGAGCAGGGCACATGGGATCAGGGCACATGGGAGCAGGGCACAGGATTACAAGTGAACAGAGCACACAACTACATGGGAGCATGGCACATTTTTATATGAGCAGGGCAGATTCTTACATTTAGGCAGGGCAGCCGTAGTTTCCTTTTCATTGCAGTGGTACACAGGGAAGCGGCTGGCTGTGGTAGATGTCCTGACTCTCGCACGCTGTTCCCAGCCAGCCCCTCCTCTCTTGTCCATCCTATCACATACATGCACCTGGGATGGACGAGAAGGGGGGAGGAGGAGCTGGCCAGGAAGAGCAGAGACACGCTTTGTTTACCTGACTGCTCTGCATGCAAACGTGAGTGAGGAAGCCATCTACCTGTCAGCGGCTTGCCAGAGGGTGATTTCTGCAGTGCTGTCCATAAACAACTTCCTGTGTACTCTAATCTCCCCAAGCTGAAAGTTAAAGATCTACAGTGCCTTGAAAAAGTATTCATACCACTGAAATGTTCCACATTTTTCATGTTACAATCAAAAACGTAAATGCATTTTATTGGGATTTTATGTGATAGACCAACACAAAGTGGCACATAGTTGTGAAGTGGAAGGAAAATGATAAATGTTTTTCCAAATTTTTTACAAATAAATATCGGAAAAGTGTGGTATGCATTTGTGGTTTGCGGGGCATTGTTCCAAAACTCCCAGGCAGCAGGCAGAAAGCAGCCAATACAGCTTGTCAGGGGGCTGGGGCTTTAATAGATAGGTGGAGCTCTGAAGAAAGCGGAAGTTCAGGTGGGTAAACTATCCTCCCTCACATTTTCATTCTGTTTCCGTTCGTTGACAAAAATTGGAATTGATTTTCGTCATACTTTTCGTCAATTAACTAAATTAGAAATTTATTTTTGTTTATTTTTTAGCACTGAAAACATGCAGCTGATGAAAATTGTGATGAAATATTTTCGTCAACAAATTGAACACTGCTCCTTAACTGAATTGAAAAAAATCTTCTGTGAAAAATAAATTAAAAAACTGAATAGACGTAAAATGTTGGGTTTCTGCCTGAACAACTGGCTGTGGTGTAAATGGGGGGATTATACAGTAGGTGCTGCTGAATGTGAACGTAGCCATACAAGGTTTGAAAGTGCCTCTGGGAAACTAGTATGGGCTCTAATCCTTTGTGGCTGACGTGATACCTCACTACTTGTACTTGGTCTTTTATCCACTTGTTCTGTACTGCTGATGCTCACCACTTCACAGGGATATATTGCGCTGCTGGTGGTTGCTTGCTGCAGTTCAGAATGCTTTGTTCTTTTTTGGGGGACCCTTTCCTCCTCTGAAATGGTTATTGATCCGCTGCTCTCCATGGATTCATATTCAGAATATTAATCTGACAGTAATAGTTCCCTGCTACTTTCATCTGTCATGCTCAGATTACGGAATGCCTTCTCACTTGTGTACAATTTTTTGGACATGACATTCAGGTTCTTGGGAAACTGTACTGTTGACACTGGTGTGGTGGTGATCTTGTCACTGGTACTGGTCTATAATGGTCTGGCATCACTGCAATCAGGGACACTGGCTCTGTTGACACTAGTGTGGTGGTGATCAGGAGACTGGAATGGTGGTGATCAGGATGCTGGTATGGCACTGATCAGGACACTGGTATGGCACTGATCAGGACACTGGTACGGTGGTGATCAGGACACTGGTATGGCGGTGATCAGGACACTGGTATGACGGTGATTAGGACACTGGTATGGCGGTGATTAGGACATTGGTATAGCGGTGATCAGGACACTGGTATGGCGGTGATCAGGACACTTGTATGGCGGTGATCAGGACACTGGAATGGTGGTGATCAGGAAGCTGGTATGGCACTGATCAGGGCACTGGTATGGCAGTGATCAGGACACTGGTATGGCAGTGATCAGGACACTGGTATGGCAGTGATTAGGACACTGTTATAGCACTGATCAGGACACTGGTATGGCGGTGATCAGGACACTGGTATGGCGGTGATCAGGACACTGGTATGACAGTGATCAGGACATTGGTATGGCAGTGATCAGGACACTGGTGCTTGTGTATAGCGGTCTGGCATCACTGCAGTCAGGGACAGCACTGGTGACACTGAGACAGGTGACAGGCTGCAGTTTATTCACACTACACTGTTGAACAGTGATCGGGTACACTGCGAACTGGCTGGCGGTGTGTTTTGTGTATTAAACTGTGTGACATGCTGCAGATTTCTCACAGTACTAGTAACGGCTCTCTCTGTGAGCAGAGAGAGACGGTGTCTGCACCATGTAACCTGTATTTAGATTTGTGTGTAGCTATTATTGGACACAGCGATCATATGGTATACTGGAATTTCATTGGTCCTGTACCATGTCATGTGATCAACTGTGTACAGGTGACATGCTGATCACTGGTGACACTGGTGACACTGAGACAGGTGACAGGCTGCAGTTTATTCACACTACACTGTTGAACAGTGATCAGGTACACTGTGAACTGGCTGGCGGTGTGTTTTGTGTATTAAACTGTGTGACATGCTGCAGATTACTCACAGTACTAGTAACGGCTCTCTCTGTGAGCAGGGAGAGACGGTGTCTGCACCATGTAACCTGTATTTAGATTTGTGTGTAGCTATTATTGGACACAGCGATCATATGGTATACTGGAATTTCATTGGTCCTGTACCATGTCATGTGATCAACTGTGTACAGGTGACATGCTGATCACTGGGCTCATGGATTTGTGCTCTGTGAGCTGCACAAGGTGTGAAAGAATTTGTTCAGAAATAGAACTGTTAATAGTTTATTTTTTACCAGTTACCAAAATGGAAAGCAAATGAACAGAAGAGAAATCCAAATCACATCAATATTTGGTATGACTACCTTTTGCCTTCAAAACAGCGTCAATTGTTCTAGGTACACTTATTATTATTATACAGGATTTGTAGTCAGAGTCTTCGAGTAAGAAAGTGATACTCCTAAGCACCAAGGCCTGAGGTGTGCCTTGACCTGAGTGGTCAGTATGCCTTAAAAGAGGGCATACCCTGAATGTAAGAAAAAGTAATATGAGTATGTATGAAGATTGGGGGAAACGGGTGGGTGGGAACCCAGAAACGCAGACGAGCCCTGGCCAGGTAGAGGAGGAGTCTTAAGTAGCCCTCTCAGCCTCCTCCCACAAATACAGGCTAGCCTCAGGCTAGCCTTTAAACTTGTAGTCAGAGTCTTCGAGTAAGAAAGTGATACTCCTAAGCACCAAGGCCTGAGGTGTGCCTTGACCTGACTGGTCAGTATGCCTAAAAAGAGGGCAAAAAGACACAAATTTAGGTGAAGAAGGGAATGTAACGATCCATCAAGAGGAGTAGCGTGCACGCGGATAGCAACAGTATATATCCGAAAAGTGTCCCCTATGACCGGAGAAACCCCCCCCCCGACTTGGTGATGAGACAGAACCCCCTACAGAACCTGCAAAGCTACCCAGAACCCAACTAAACGTCCCATGAACGATTGGACAGAGCCTGAAGTCCTAGACGACCCAGACATGAGAATTAACTGCTTGTGAATGAGGATGCGTGGGGGAAGGGGAGCAATGGCTGTCCCGAGGAGCCCCTGCAAAATGAATGGCCGAGAAGATCGAAACTTCAAAAATGGACACCAGTGAAGTGCTCAGTGAAACCCCTCCCAAGCCCTGGCCTGGCCATGCTGGTATGGGGAAGTGTGAGGGTGAGTGCCAAAGGACAACTGGTAGGAGTTCAAAATGCTAAATACCTGAAGGATGTGATGGAGTAGGTGGATCAGGCCCATGCACTATGGCAATAAGTATTGACAACATGGAGAAACCATGCCAGACACAGAATACTGGTCCCACCTGATGCGATCGGGTCGTGCTTCAGCCTGTGACCTAACAACCGAGTCTGAAATCTGAACCGAGGAAGGAGGGCCAGACTCCATCCCAGGGAAATAAGTCCCATGGCATGAACCATACCCAAAGTGACTGAACCCCCCTACCTGGGGGGAAAGGAAAAGATGACTGGACTGACGTCCCTGAGCAGTCTTCCAGGCCACATCCTAGACAAGATCCGAGCCGAGAGTGGAATCCAGAATCATGACGACGTTTGCCCAAACCTTCCACTTAAGGACCAATAAGGGGATAATGAATGCCAATACAGCCCAACCTGAGAACATGCACAAGAGAAATAACAGACAAGACATGAAAACAACAACGCCTCTCTGTGCCTGCCTAAGTATAAGAACATGAGCAGTAACCTGCCACGCAGAGACAGGTAATTAACTGAAAACTCAAGGCTGGTGTACCCACAGACCATGGTGGGTAATCGTACAGGTGTGGTGAATGAACGTGCATCGTATGACGTATGTTATACGGGCGAGAAGATCGTGGTCAACTATCATTAACAAACAAAACCTCAGCCCGTATGGATCTGTAGACGTGACAGATCCTGACATGTGAGCCCTGGCTACCTGACGCAGGTAGGTACAACCATGAACAAAAAACGATGAGACATGACAACCAACGAAGATGAAACAGCTACCGGAGTATGTGCCGTGACTGAACAAACATGCCCCTCTGAGAGATGCTGAGGCTGAACACTGAAACAGAAACGTTGGGGCAGAAACACAAGGACAACAACGCTATGAAAGAAATGCTGAACTAAATGCTGAGACAGAGAACATGTACAAGAGAAATAACAGACAAGACATGAGAACAACAATGCCCCTCTGTGCCTACCTAAGTTTGAGAACATGAGCAGAAATGCCAAGACCACTGCGCATGAATGAACCTGATGATGGACCCCCCCCCTCATGTGAGTAAAGCGTGAGCCCGAGTAACCTGCCACGCAGAGACAGGTAATTAACTGAAAACTCAAGGCTGGTGTACCCACAGACCATGGTGGGTAATCGTACAGGTGTGGTGAATGAACGTGCATCGTATGACGTATGTTATACGGGCGAGAAGATTGTGGTCAACAATCATTAACAAATGAAACCTCAGCCCGTATGGATCTGTAGACGTGACAGATCCTGACATGTGAGCCCTGGCTACCTGACGCAGGTACAACCATGAACAAAAAACGATGAGACATGACAAACAACGAAGATGAAACAGCTACCGGAGTATGTGCCATGACTGAACAAAAATGCCCCTCTGAGAGATGCTGAGGCTGAACATTGAAACAGAAACGTTGGGGCAGAAACACAAGGACAACAACGCTATGACAGAAATGCTGAACTAAATGCTGAGACAGAAACGTGATGACAGAAAAAACCTGGGGCAGAAATGTAATGACAGAAAAAACCTGGGGCAGAAATGTAATGACAGAAACCCTGGGGCAGAATTTAATGACAGAAACCCTGAGGCAGAAATTTAATGACAGAAACCCTGAGGCAGAAATGTAATGACAGAAACCCTGGGGCAGAAATGCCATGACAGAAAATGCTGGGGTAGAAAATGCTCAGACAGAACGCAGAGGCAGAAACGCGATGACAGAAATCCTGGGGAAGAAACGCTGAGGCAGAAATGCCATGACCGAAACGCAATGACAAACGCTGAGACTGAAATACTGATGGCAGAAATGCAAAGACAGAACCCTGGGGCAGAAACGCTATGACGGAAATGCCGAGACAGAAAAAATTGAGCCTGAACGCTGAGCCAGAAATGCTGGGGCTGAACACTATGACAGAAAACACCATGACCGAATAGAGAAAAAAAATGCCATGACAGAAATCCTGGGGCAGAGATGCCATGACAGAAATCCTGAGCCAGAAACGTTATACAGAAATCCTAGGGCAGAACTGCTATGACAGAAATGCCGAGACTGTACGCCGAGACAGAAATGCCGGGGCAGAAAGCTATGACAGAAAAGCTAGGGCAGAACGCTGAGACGGAAATGCTAGGGCAGAACGCAGCGACGGAAATGCTGAACACTTATGACAGCAATGCTAGAGCAGAACTCTAAGAGAAATGCTGAACGCTATGACAGAAATTCTGGGCAGAACGTTAAGCTAGAAATGCTGAACGCTATGACAGAAATGCTGGACACTACGACAGAAATGCTGGACACTACGACAGAAATGCTGGACACTACGACAGAAATGCTGAACCCTGCGACAGAAATGCTGAACCCTGCGACAGAAATGCTGAACCCTACGACAGAAATGCTGAAACGCTACGACAGAAATGCTGAAACGCTATGACAGAAATGCTGAACCCTACGACAGAAATGCTGAAACACTACGACAGAAATGCTGAACCCTACGACAGAAATGCTGAAACGCTACGACAGAAATGCTGAACCCTACGACAGAAATGCTGAAATGCTACGACAGAAAGGCTGAATGCTATGACAGAAATGCTGGGCAGAACATTTGAGACAGAAATGCTGAATGCTACGCCAGAAATGCTGAGGAAGGAAATGCTATGACAGGAAAACGCCATGACAGAAAACAAGCGCTGAGACTAAACGCCTAAACAGAAACGCTATGACAGAAAAGCCTGTGCCGAAACGCTATAACAGAAATCCTGGGACCAAAATGCCACGATATGAACACTTGTGACTGAAGTGGTGGATGCCTGAGAGGCGTGCGGGGACCCCCCCCACATGATGCCCCACGTGAATATCGGGAGGTGAGCGGTTGGGTGAGCGCCACCCTGGCTATGAAAACTGGGAGACGTGTGGGCGTCCCCTCTACGATGCATGGTTGGTACCAGGGAGGTGTATTGGCAGGCGAGTGGCAAGTGGGTGGGTGGAGAATGGAGGGACGTGCCCCCCTCCCCCCCGGCATGAGAGCCAGGAGACGTGGGCGGTCAGCACCCCCCCGGACAGATGGGGCTGTGGGGAAAGTGGGTGGTTGGAGGATGGATGACCGGACAGACGGCACAACCCCCCCTCCCCCACAGCGTGAGTGCCGGGAGAAGCGGGCGGGCGGGCAGCCCCCCCCACGCTGTCAGGAACAGAGGGACAGAGGAACAGCGGTGGCCCCCCCCCCGACTATGTGGGATTGTAGAAAAATATATGTATGATGGCTCCGCTTAGGACAAGGATTAAGGTGTGCAGCCCCCCTGAAAGGAGCTTCCCTAAGGATCCTCCAATTAGTTACAAATTATCTACAATGGGGTATGGCGCCCCCTATAGGATTATATGGGATGAGCAGCTACAGCGAGGGGGGAGGGGGGGTTCCCCTTGTGTCCTGAATACGTGATAGTACAAGCTATAATAAATATCTGAGTGAGGTTTGCAAAAAACACATAAACCCTAGTGGTGGTTAACAGAGACCACCAATAGATTGTGCCAAAGTTATAACAGTCTCTATGTGATAGGAAAAATCAAAATAGTCAACTCATGAGTATAAAAGGTGTGAGTTAGAAACCTATAATTAGTAGTGATACAACTTCAAAAAGAAACCATCATATGGTATAGTGCCTTAGCACTGAACAGAGACATAAAAATGCACCTCTGCCTAATAGTTCAGGTATATACAAATAACATCAAACAAATTATAATTAGTAATCATAGTCCATAGAGTGATACATTTCTGCAGAAAACGTGTGCAAATTTTCTTCAAACAAAACCGTGACTGGGGTGCTTTCAAATGTTCTTAGTGACTTTTTTGCTCCCCCTCAAGGGTCCCCACTCACCGGATCCAACAACCCCAAAGGGGCATACAGCATATGATTATATCATCCACGATCTCCTCACCACCGTGATCATGTAGGGCGCCCAGGGTAGTCTCCGATCTCCGTATTGGTGATTAAATTGTATTCATGGTAGCTCCCTCGTAAAAAAGGAATATAAGGCTCCCATAGTGTAGTAGGTAAAAATTTATTGACAAATCTCCATATTATAAACGTCAAAAAGTAAAAAATGAAAAAATGAAAAAATTGGAAATAAACCAAATACTAATTCAAAATTCAAAATTCAAAATTAAGGATTAAAAGGTCCAGCAACAGTGTGCCAGATACACCACAAGTCAAGGTAAGCATACCATAAGTGGAACGTGCCAAAGTATTGAGCCAGGTGTATTCCAGCAGCGTGACGCTGGATGGAGGTAGTGCTGGTTGTTTGCACTCCACCTGCATTCCAAAGGTCCGTACCCGGAAGTGACGTAGCGTGCGTGACGCTGTCGTACACGTTTCGTCATAGACGTCCTCAGCGACGGTGCCAGCACGCCACGCGCTACGTCCATTTGTAGGGAGCCGCCACATTCGTCACATCCCTTTATGTGGGGGGACCAATCAGACCATGGTAAGGTAGAATGGCCCTTCCCACCCTTCTCATAGTGTCCGCAAAGGTGAATCAATAGCGATCCTCCCTTGAGACACCATGAAACTGTATTAAATTCTCAGCATAAAGCTAAAGCATTAACACTGTGTTATATTCCCAGCACAAAGCTAATACATTATTATATGATACAATACATACACAATATGTTTAAATACAGTGTCCGTAGAGGCATAACTAGTAAATCACACCATAAGGCCTTACCCATATTCCCTTATTAAACTGACAATATACTACATCTAGCATATTCATTCCCCTTACGTCTTCATTCTATGGGAACTAGGACTCATGATTAAATGTACCTCATACCTATTATATTGCCAAGAATAATTAGGCATTAGCCCATATGCAGAGAAAATACACACCTGCGTGTTACACATTTTAGGGGAGTTGCATTAAATGATCACCTGATCCAACATATGGTATATAGTGCTAGGGGGAAGAGTTATGGTAGTATACCATATGTAGTGGGTCCAGATGAATGAAACACAGTATTTTGAGATTATATATTTAGATCTATAATGAAATGATGGTTACATATATTACCTACGGGTGCATGCATCCATAGCTGGAAAGGTCCATACATCGGGAGGAATCACCTAAAGAAATGCCCACATGTTGACACTAATGAGGGGATAATGTCACCCATATGGTTAGGAAGGCTATGGTTGTGAATCCATGATACATGAAAAAAACACCATGAAGACATGTGTAAGTCCCTGAGTGGAGAGGGATGGATAAAGATCCCATACTCATGTCCCTTATATTGTACATTTTTATACGTGGGGGGAACCTCATTATAGGAGTAGGGTTAATTATACCATTGCATATCTGGTGGGGCTATGGTTATACAAAACGAGCCTTATTATATCTTCCTAGTGTGGTTTTATTACCACCTCGCCAATGATCCTTGATGCAGTCGATCCCATAAAAGATCAGCCCGAGGGGTCACGGTTATGTACTGCATCAAAATGGCGAGAAAGATGGTGTTTTGGAAACCCTTTTCTTATGTTTTTAATATGTTCACGTATTCTCACATATAAGGGTCGGGTAGTCCTGCCCACGTATTGCAACTGACATGGGCACTTGATGACATAGGTATTTAAACATATTGTGTATGTATTTTATCATATAATAATGTATTAGCTTTGTGCTGGGAATATAACACAGTGTTAATGCTTTAGCTTTATGCTGAGAATTTAATACAGTTTCATGGTGTCTCAAGGGAGGATCGCTATTGATTCACCTTTGCGGACACTGTGGGAAGGGTGGGAGGGGCCATTCTACCTTACCATGGTCTGATTGGTCCCCCCACATAGAGGGATGTGACGAATGTGGCGGCTCCCTACAAATGGACGTAGCACGTGGCGTGCTGGCACCGTCGCTGAGAACGTCTATGACGAAACACGTACGATGGCGCCACGCACGCTACGTCACTTCCGGGTACGGACCTTTGGAATGCAGGTGGAGTGCAAACAACCAGCCCTACCTCCATCCAGCGTCACGCTGCTGGGATACACCTGGCTCAATACTTTGGCACGTTCCACTTATGGTATCCTTACCTTGACTTGTGGTGTATCTGGCACACTGTTGCTGGACCTTTAAATCCTTAATTTTTAATTTTTAATTTTTAATTAGTATTTGGTTTATTTCCAATTTTTTCATTTTTTTATTTTTTACTTTTTGACGTTTATAATATGGAGATTTGTCAATAAATTTTTACCTACTACACTATGGGAGCCTTATATTCCTTTTTTACGAGGGAGCTACCATGAATACAAATTAATCACCAATATGGAGATCGGAGACTACCCTGGGCGCCCTACATGATCATGGTGGTGAGGAGATCGTGGATGATATAATCATATGCTGTATGCCCCTTTGGGGACGTTGGATCCGGTGAGTGGGGACCCTTGAGGGGGAGCACAAAAGTCACTAAGAACATTTGAAAGCACCCCAGTCACGGTTTTGTTTGAAGAAAATTTGAACACATTTTCTGCAGAAATGTATCACTCTATGGACTATGATTACTATTTATAATTTGTTTGATGTTATTTGTATATACCTGAACTATTAGGCAGAGGTGCATTTTTATGTCTCTGTTTAGTGCTAAGGCACTATACCATATGATGGTTTCTTTTTGAAGTTGTATCACTACTAATTATAGGTTTCTAGCTCACACCTTTTATACTCATGAGTTCACTATTTTGATTTTTCCTATCACATAGAGACTGTTATAACTTTGGCACAATCTATTGGTGGTCTCTGTTAACCACCACTAGGGTTTATGTGTTTTTTGCAAACCTCACTCAGATATTTATTATTGCTTGTACTATCACGTATTCAGGACACAAGGGGAACCCCCCTCTCCCCCCTCGCTGTAGCTGCTCATCCCATATAATCCTATAGGGAGCGCCATAACCCATTGTAGATAATTTGTAACTATTTGGAGGATCCTTAGGGAAGCTCCTTTCAGGGGGGCTGCACACCTTAATCCTTGTCCTAAGCGCAGCCATCATGCATATATTTTTCTACTAGCCCTCACCCTAGGTGGGATTCCTGGCTGCAGCTATGGACATTTTTGGGTATATGGGAAATAGGAATATTGATTTAGGTGGCATTTTTAGTCAGGAGATAGTGACTAATGCACAAGATATGAACAGCTTGATGAAGAAACTTAGACACACCATGTAAAAGCAGCTCAGAGTCTGGTGGGATATAGCCACCATGGAAACCTATATTACAGCAAAAATGACACCTAGGAGATTAAGGTGGGACCTGGACCCCAATAATGGCATCACTGACCCAGAGCTGATGGATGAATGGTACACCTTCTTCAATGGGTGTGAAAACGATCTACTACATAAAATCTTAAAGAGGAGACAATTTAAGCTAAAGGGGATTGAGGTCAATATCATTGACATTAAAAACCAGCTACTACCCTTTATCAATCAGACTGAATATAAAAACAAAGAAAAGGAGCTCCAGGAGATTATTAAAAAATATGACATCCAAATACAAGCAAAAAAACAGAAAAAATACAAAAGGGACCTTATTGATTATCAAGGCATGAACGTTTACAAATGGCAAACCACCAATGTAGATACTTGCATATTAGAGGAGGAATTGGGGGTGGATGATAGCCCTGACACCTCCATGGAGATGGAGATGGAAGGACCGATTAATAACACACCGCAACAGACAGTAAGAACTAATATGAGGCTCCCATACAGGCAACAACAAGATACACCACATGGGTACATGGCAGGATCTAGAATTAGGAGTGCCAATTATCAGGAAAGACACGATTACAGAGCCCGCCAAACACCTAGATACAATGTACCTACAAGAAACAGATATTCCCCACTAAGGGTCCAATACAGAAACAATTATGAAGACACCTCGGGCCCACAATATAGAAGGGATCGAGGACCCCCTAGGGATTTTCCCAGGCGTTGGGCCAGAGACAGACCGCCAGGGAGATGGAAGGCACTGCCCCCCCTACAGGAATCCTGAATGGAGAGGATCACACACAGACAGAGGAGAACCCCGAGGAGAACAACACAGAACGATGGAAGAGTATCACCAGTCATACAGGGAACAGGAACACCCCAGAAGTTACGGAGGAGAAACGAGGCATGTTCCAGGACCCGAAGAAAGAAGAAGACGACTAGAGGAAACAGAGGAGGGAAGAAGAAAGCGAAGGCGAGAATATTAGGGAAGGGTATATTTAATCTTAGTGATGTCCAATTCTCTGAAGACGAAATGAAAATTCTGGACACAGGACTCAAGTTTTCCCCTGAAAAACCTCTGGATAAGTTCGAAACATATATTGACTTAAAAAAGTTTATGAGGAAACTCAACCTCAAAAAACATTTTCTTACAAATACAGATACAAGAACAAGGAGAGAAGCAATATATGAGCAAACAAGGCTGAAAAACAACTCCACCTTTAACCCCAAAACATCTGGGAATTAATGTATGGGAGCTTTCCAAAAAATGGTGGAAGATGATCTAAGGAAATTAGAAAAACGTAGGAACCATAAAACAAAAAATGTCTGGAAAACTATAAAATCTTTGGGTAAAAGGAAGGAGGTGGTCATAAGACACGCAGATAAAGGTCAAGGACTAGTAATATTGAACAAAAAAGATTACGAAGAGGAAATGGAGAACTTGCTCCAGGTAGAGAACACTTATAATAAGCTTAATAAGAACCCCTAGCGTGCATATGAAAGAAATTAAAAGCCTATGTGAAAAAAGGAAAAGATATGGGGATTTTAAACATCAAAGAAGCAGAATATTTGGTTTCCAGCTCGACTAAAACCCCGGTGATCTATTACACACCTCAAATTCACAAGAGATTACACAAGCCACCTGGGAGACCTATAATTAGTGGCATCAATTCAGTGTTCTCTAGGCTGGGCGAATATCTTGATACATTCCTTAAACCACTGGTGAAGATGGGAAAATCTTATCTACTAGATAGTGCCCAACTCTTAGAAGAACTACAGCAAATAGACGGAGCACAAGATTATCTACTAGCCACCATTGATGTGAACTCATTGTATACTAGTATTGTGCAACAAGACGGACTGCTGGGTGTGGAAAAGGCTCTCCATGAGCTTACTAGTATGAGACAAGAACAGATTGACTTTATACTTGAAGGTTTGGAGTTAGCGATGTCATGCAACTACTTTTGGTACGATCAAAATTACTATGTCCAAACTAAAGGAGTTGCTATGGGCGCACGCTACGCACCAAGCGTGGCCAACCTACTTATGAATATGTGGGAGGAGGAGTACATCTACGCTAAAAACATCCCACAAGTGAAACTGTACCGCAGGTACATATACGATCTAATCATATTTTGGGAAGGAACATCTAAGACCTTTGAAAGCTTTCTGCAGGACTTAAACACCAACAGATACGGGCTTATTTTCACAGGGAAATGGGATTCCCATAAGTTTGAATATCTCGACCTTGACATTTTCAAGATGGGTGATGGCCTACATACAAAAACCTTTTTTAAGGCAACAGATAGAAACGGGTACATCCCGATTAACAGTTGCCATCACCCTCAGTGGAAGGGGAATATCCCCAAAGGCCAGTTTACTAGACTGCGGAGAAACTGTGCAACCATCGAAGATTATCTAGAACAAGCTGACATCCTGATAGAGGGGTTCCATGAAAAAGGATATAATCTAGACATAAGATGAAGAGGGATAAGATGAAGAGGGATATAGCACATCTAGATTGGAAAAACCTGTTAACAAAACCTAAAAGAAAGAAAAAGAATGCAGAATTGGTGTTTATCACAGGGTTCAATTCCCAATATAAAGAATTTGAACAGATCTTGAAAAAGTATTGGCCTATCCTAAAAGAGGATAGAGCATTAGCAAATGTACTACCCAACAAACCTAGGATTGTATATCGAAAAGCCCCCACCCTAAGACATCTCTTGGTGCATAATGTCATAAATCCTCCCAAGGTAAGCCGAATCTTTCCAGACATGAAAGGCTTCTACAAATGCCAAAAATGCCTACCATGTAGGGTCAGTAAAAAACAGCTCCGAAAAAGGGAAACTTTTAAATCAAGAACAGATCATAAACAATATTGTATCAGGGAACTTATAACTTGCCAGAGTACACACGTGACCTATGTCATTGAGTGCCCATGTCAGTTGCAATACGTGGGCAGGACTACCCGACCCTTATATGTGAGAATACGTGAACATATTAAAAACATAAGAAAAGGGTTTCCAAAACACCATCTTTCTCGCCATTTAGATGCAGTACATAACCGTGACCCCTCTGGGCTGATCTTTTATGGGATCGACTGCATCAAGGATCATTGGCGAGGTGGTAATAAAACCACACTTATCTCACAGAACGAAACCGCCTGGATATACAGGCTGGGGTCCCTTGCCCCCAGGGGCCTCAACCTGGATATTGATTTAAACTGCTTTCTAGCCAACCCCTGAGGGGAACATGTATGACCAATCAGTTTTTAGTGGTCCAACTGGGAGCTATGGTTGCCCCTGTAGTTAAGCCACAAGTGCACATGTGTGGGCTTTCTGGATGGGGAGGCTCATTCATGTGCCCTTTATGTGGCTAGGAAGATATAATAAGGCTCGTTTTGTATAACCATAGCCCCACCAAATATGCAATGGTATAATTAACCCTACTCCTATAATGAGGTTCCTCCCACGTATGGAAATGTACAATATAAGGGACATGAGTATGGGTTCTTTATCCATCCCTCTCCACTCAGAGACTTACACATGTCTTCATGGTGTGTTTTTCATGTATCATGGATTCACAACCATAGCCTTCCTAACTGTATGGGTGACATTATCCCCTCATTAGTGTCAACATGTGAGCATTTCTTTAGGTGATTCCTCCCGATGTATGGACCTTTCCAGCTATGGATGCATGCACCCGTAGGTAATATATGGACCCGTCATTTCATTATAGATCTAAATATATAATCTCAAAATACTGTGTTTCATTCATCTGGACCCACTACATATGGTATACTACCATAACTCTTCCCCCTAGCACTATATACCATATGTTGGATCAGGTGATCATTTAATGCAACTCCCCTAAAATGTGTAACACGCAGGTGTGTATTTTCTCTGCATATGGGCTAATGCCTAATTATTCTTGGCAATATAATAGGTATGAGGTACATTTAATCATGAGTCCTAGTTCCCATAGAATGAAGACGTAAGGGGAATGAATATACTAGATGTAGTATATTGTCAGTTTAATAAGGGAATATGGGTAAGGCCTTATGGTGTGATTTACTAGTTATGCCTCTACGGACACTTATTTAAACATATTGTGTATGTATTGTATCATATAATAATGAATTAGCTTTGTGCTGGGAATATAACACAGTGTTAATGCTTTAGCTTTATGCTGAGAATTTAATACAGTTTCATGGTGTCTCAAGGGAGGATCGCTATTGATTCACCTTTGCGGACACTGTGGGAAGGGTGGGAAGGGCCATTCTACCTTACCATGGTCTGATTGGTCCCCCCACATAGAGGGAAGTGACGAATGTGGCGGCTCCCTACAAATGGACGTAGTGCGTGGCGTGCTGGCACCGTCGCTGAGGATGTCTATGATGAAACGTGTACGACGGCGCCACGCACGCTACGTCACTTCCGGGTACGGACCTTTGGAATGCAGGTGGAGTGCAAACAACCAGCACTACCTCCATCCAGCGTCACGCTGCTGGGATACACCTGGCTCAATACTTTGGCACGTTCCACTTATGGTATCCTTACCTTGACTTGTGGTGTATCTGGCACACTGTTGCTGGATCTTTTAATCCTTAGTTTTGAATTTTGAATTAGTATTTGGTTTATTTCCAATTTTTTCATTTTTTAATTTTTTACTTTTTGACGTTTATAATATGGAGATTTGTCAATAAATTTTTACCTACTACACTATGGGAGCCTTATATTCCTTTTTTACGAGGGAGCTACCATGAATACAAATTAATCACCAATACGGAGATCGGAGACTACCCTGGGCGCCCTACATGATCACGGAGGTGAGGAGATCGTGGATGATATAATCATATGCTGTATGCCCCTTTGGGGATGTTGGATCCGGTGAGTGGGGACCCTTGAGGGGGAGCACAAAAGTCACTAAGAACATTTGAAAGCACCCCAGTCACGGTTTTGTTTGAAGAAAATTTGCACACGTTTTCTGCAGAAATGTATCACTCTATGGACTATGATTACTATTTATAATTTGTTTGATGTTATTTGTATATACCTGAGGCACTATACCATATGATGGTTTCTTTTTGAAGTTGTATCACTACTAATTATAGGTTTCTAGCTCACACCTTTTATACTCATGAGTTCACTATTTTGATTTCTCCTATCACATAGAGACTGTTATAACTTTGGCACAATCTATTGGTGGTCTCTGTTAACCACCACTAGGGTTTATGTGTTTTTTGCAAACCTCACTCAGATATTTATTATAGCTTGTACTATCACGTATTCAGGACACAAGGGGAAACCCCCCTCCCCCCTCGCTGTAGCTGCTCATACCATATAATCCTATAGGGAGCGCCATACCCCATTGTAGATAATTTGTAACTATGCGGCATTGTGCCCAGATGAATGGATAGACACCCCCCCATGGGAGCCAGGAGATGCCGGCGGGCAGGCAGCACGCTGACCAAATGGAGTCATGGCTGATGGCTGGACGCCCCCCCCCGCTCCCCCCGGCATGAGCGCCGGGAGAAGCGGGCGTACCCCACAGCTCTGGCAGGCACCTGGATGAAAAGGAGAAGAAGCGGGCGGCAGCTACTTTAATAGACGAACCCCCCCCACGAGCGCCAGGAGAAGTGGGCAGCCCTGACAGCTCCGGCAGGCACCTGGATGACAGATGAAGACAGAGGCAGGTGACGTCTAAAGTACAGATGCCCCCCCGCAAGAGCGCCGGGAAAAGCGGGCGGGCAGCACCTTACTAGCTGCAGCCGAAGGAGGGTGGATGGATGGCCCCCCTCCCTTCCCCAGGCATAATCACCGGGAGAAGCGGGCGGGCGGCCCCCCGTGGCACCGTATGCAGAGAGGAGCAGACAGCTGGCTGGCTGGACTCCCCCCCCAACACCCAGAAAAAGCGGGCGAGCAGCTCCCCCCTGGAACAAGCTGGTAAGGGGAGAGAGTAGCTAGCCAGCGAGTGGCTCCCTCGTGGAGCTGTCTTTAGATATGGAGAGGAGTCGGCGGCGGCGGGCGGCCGAGCACCCCCCCGCTGAAATACCGGGAGAAGCGGGGACCCGTAAATGTGGGTGCAGGTGGGTAGACAGGCGAACTCCCCGGTGAAGCACCGAGAGAGGCACCGCCGTCATGTTGCAGCCGACCCGGAAGTGACGTGTAGGCCCCACCCCCTATTGAACCCTGGCCCTGGCCAGGTAGAGGAGGAGGCTTAAGTAGCCCTCTCAGCCTCCTCCCACAAATACAGGCTAGCCTCTGGCTAGCCTTTACACTTATATAGCGCCAATAGTTTACACATCGCTTTACAATATAAAAAGGAGACAATACCGTTATAATACAATGAAATACAAGAGGATTAAGAGGGCCCTGTTCAGAAGAGCTTACAATCTAAAACTTGCGGTCTTCAAAAAAACTCAGCAATATGTTCAGCAAGATGTTCCAAACATCTTGGAGAACTAATCACAGATCATGCCTGTGAAAAAGCATATGCAGACAGTTATCAGTGAATTTCATGTGGACAGGGACATGCTGTGAGAAAAATCTATTGTGACCAGAAAAAATTGTAAAATTTGCACTGTGAAAAAATAAATGCAGTCTGCTATTACTGCAGTACGTGTGGGCAAGGACAAAAATGAATTGCAGCCAGTGAAAAATAAGAAAATATGCCCTGTAAAAAAAACACATGCAGTTTATTATGACCGTAGATAGTGCATGAGATGATGTAAAGTAGCTACAGGACCAGTAGCCCCACATTCACACCACTAACCCCCCCCCCCCGCGTCAGTCGGCCCTGCACTTACCCCACTTAGGTTGTGGGCTTCCTCTTCTGCAGCTTCCCCCCACCTTCCCTTGGCAGCCAATACGATCGCTTCTCCTCTCGGCTGATTGGGTCTCAGGACCCGCTTCCTAATTGGCCGGGAGCCCACCCTTTTTTAAAGCCAACTAGAGCCTCTGGCTCTAATTACATGCTTCTAAAAAATATAAAACCCCATTGGAATCCATGCGTCCGGTGCCCTGCATGTAGATAAGGGGCCAGGCGCATGGATTAGGGTGTAGGTGCTCCTTCGCCCCTAATAGACGGGCCGCCACTGTACAGGATACACACCCAGATAGCAAGCAATTTTGCTGCAAGTTTGAAACTTTCAGATCAACTTTCTTTGCAAACATTCTGCAAGTCTGCTGCAAGTTCTGGTGCAGTTATGTTGTGCAATAATCATCCCACCACAGGGGTCACTGTGGCTGAATTTTCATGCTTTAGACTTGCAGAGCTCATGCTGTAGACTCACCACTGCAACTTTGCTCTTGCTAGAGACTTGCCACGCAAATTTGCTACAAATTGGAAAAGTGTCAACTAGAACTTGTGTTTCAAGTGCTCTGTGAGTGTACAACTTGCCAATGAAAATGTGCAACAGGTTAACAGACTTACAATTCAACATTAACACAAGTTATCCTTGCTATCTGGGAATCAACAGCATTAAGATGTAAAAAAATTCCCCACATTACCCAGGATACACAAAATGAAGCTACTAAAAGGAAATACATTAAGGGTTTTGAAAAAGATTCCAGGTTTTTGTGTACTTACACAGCGTGACACTGTGGCTACACAGGTAGTAGTGTGCCAATGTCCCAGTAATGGACATATGAAAACTAAAGACTAAAAGAGTGGACTTTAAAGGCACACAGGTAGACTGTCTAAAAATGATTAGATTGGTTTATTGGGTACAAGATTAATTAAGTGAAAACAGTTATTACATATAAATACATATAAAAATTCATGAAGTTGATATTGTATACCCCACACAAAGACTCTGCCACCACTTATTACGATAAATAAATGCAGTAATACATCCGAAGGAACAGAAACAGAAACGGAGCAGGTAACTTACTCTAAAAAAGGAGGGGAGCCATGAGGCTAAAGATGTATAGGAAAGTATATGGTGTAATTACCTCAAGGATTATAGAGCCAAGCTGTGTGAGATTGATCCGTCTCCTGATAGCTGATCAGCTTTTGCTAATAGCTTCAGACAAGCTGTGTTATATACATATCCCCACTGGAAATGCGTCAATCCCAGCCGGAAAGGATGCACGCCGGCCTGACCGACGGCTACCGCGCATGCCCCGAATGACAGCCAATACACTGGCAGCAGAGGCGGGGACCAGGGAGAACCAAAGGACCCCCCGTGCGCCCGTCAATCACCGCACATCTGGTCCAGAGGAGGAGACAGGATGTGCGGCGCTGTGCGGTCGAACTGACTGACCAAATGCCTCACTCCCAGCAGATAGGCCAGAACCGGGGAGGAAGCGTGCCGCCAAGGGCCACAGCAGAGCAAAGGACAAAGTTAAAATTGTGTAACATAATACATAAAATACAACAATTAAATAAAACAAAAATATAATAACTACAGCAAAATATCTAGTATGTTAATACCCGCATAAATAGTTATTGAGGAGTTTATTGGTTTAAATTTATAGTATATGAAATAAAAAGGTATTGCTTTTATTTTTTATTTTTTATTATTAATCCTACATTAGGGTTTGGCTAGGAAATTTTTTGTTTGTTTTTTGTTTAGAAAAGGGACAGAGGTACTAGGTAAAGAATCAATATTCTTAAATGATATTGCACCAGAGAAGCAAGTCTGGCCATTAGCTCTTCCCAGAAGGCATTGCCCAGGTCAGGGAAATATGTAGAGAGGCTACCTATGTGACAAATGAATTGCACATCTTGACCAACATGGGGCAGTTTTGATGGTATCGAATACCGAGCACAATGATAGTCAGAGGGTGGAGGCGTGAAGAAGAGGCAAGGCAGTAAATAGCAAGGGAACTACAGAAAGGGTTTGTAGGACTGGGTTTCACTCAGCTGTAGTGTTAAGCGAGTAGCGCTAAGTCGCTCTATCCAAAGGGTTTCCCTTTGCAGGATAAGCTTGTCCCATTCACCCCCTCTGGGACTTTTTGGGACGACGGCCAGAACAACGAATGAGACAGAGGAAGTGTCAAAACGATGGTAACAATCCAGCATGAGCATTTTCCCATTGCCCGAATAGTATAAATGATCGTTAATTCTCTGTCTCAGTTGTCTGGCCGTCTTCCCTACATAGAAAGCCCCACATTTGCACACCATAAGGTTGTTTGCGGCCAACTGACCTAATTAGAGCACCCTTTGTATTTTCTGTTGATTATGTATTATTAAGGTTTTTTATATGTTGATAAACTGTATATTTACAGCCCGGATCCATATCCTGACCCACAGACCTCCTTACTTACATCTTTATCTGGATAGTATCACGGGAATTTCGATTTCTGTTCCTTCGGATGTATTACTGCATTTCTTTATCGTATTAAGTGGTGTCAGAGTCTTTGTGTGGGGTATACAATATCCACTTCATGAATTTTTATAAGTATTTATATGTAATAACTGTTTTCGCATTAAGGTTTTTATTTTCCTGTAAGAGACCAGTGGCTTCTAGCCCTACATTAATCGGTCTCTATATATTTAATTAACCACGCTCCCTTTGCCTTTTCTATCAGAGCTAAGCAAATTGTCATAACGGCTGCTGTGCATCCAGCTGAGGGGACTGGCACATCACAAAACCCCACATTTTTGACATTCTAAGCCACCTGACCTAAGTTTAAAGGCCAAGAAGTGCATTATTAGTCATCAGTTGCTATAGTGGTGAACAGCCGCATTAGTTAACAGTTATCTTGAACTGCAAATCAGTTGGATTAGCACCATCCCTAATATTGACATGTTTCGATATCTCTTAATTATACATGTACTACCGATTAGACATTTTATTATTTACACTTTGCATGTGTTTGTAATATAATCGCTATATTTCCTCCCCTATTAACATTTTACAGAGCAGTGCATTCCCGTTTGCCTATTTCAGACATCAGTTCACTGATCTAAAAAAGCACATTCATATTTATCCCACCAATTCAAACACATCTCCCACCTATTTGTGATGAACCCCTTCATATGTTAAGATGTATTTCATTTATTCTTTTCCTTTAAAGGAATAATAAAGACTCTTTTTTTGTGTTTCAAAATAACAAACATGTCATACTTACCTGCTCTGTTGCAGTGGTTTTGCACAGAGCAGCCCAGATCATCCTCTTCTCAGGTCCCTCTTCGGTGCTCCTGGCCCCTCCCTCCTGTTGAGTGCCCCCACAGCAAGAAGCTTGCTATGGGGGCACCCGAGCCAAGCTTCAGCTCCCTGTATCCATTCAGACACAGAGCCGTGACTAGGCCCTGCCCCCTCTCCTCATTGGCTCACTGACTTTGATTGACAGCACCGGGAGCCAATGGTGCTCCGCTGCTTTCTCAGCCAATCAGGAGGGAGAGTCCCGGGCAGTCAAGTCTCTCCTGCAACATAGCTGGATAGAAATGGGCTAAGGTAAGTATTAAGGGGGCTGGGGGGGGCTGCTGCACACAGAAGTTTTTTTTATCTTAATGCATAGAATGCATTAAGATAGAAAACCTTCTGACTTTACAGCCACTTTAAGTGTTTAATGAATTATTGGTAATGTGTTCTGATACAAATGTGTAGACTTCCATTTTAGTAAAAATGTTAGTTGTCATACTCTTTAAATAGATTCAGTACTTTCCAAGCGACTGTCTTGAAACAAATATGTGGCAAATGTCAAAGTAAAGTCAGGAGATTTTATCCGTGTGCTTGTTTTGAATCAGTGATTCAGCAATTTTTAAAGCCATTGGATTTCAGTTAGGCTGCCCACACATTATACAATGTTCTTGTACAATTTTCCTTTAGATATACCAAAAACCATATAACATGAGTCAAACCTAAACAAGACTTTCAATTTGTATCCAATCAGGCAGGCCCCTGCACTACATAGTTGATTGTAACTCTAATGCCGCGTACACACAGCTGGACTTGCCAAGGGGCTAAACTCCGTCGGCATTCCCGACGGAAAGATTTAGAACATGTTCTATATCTGAGTCCGTCGGAAATGCCGACAAAAAAAGTCCAATGGGGCATACACACGGTCAGAATGTCCGACTGAAAGCTCCCATCGGATTTTTTCTATCAGTCTGGCCGTGTGTCCGCGGCATTAAGGAAATTGTACAAGAAAATTGTGCAACTAGCAATTTTAGAGAGGTTATATAGCAATCTTTCAAGTTGCAAATATTCACATTGTGAACTGTATATTTGCATCAACTTTACCAAGATCAACAGCAGAGCAGATTTGCCAAGATTCATTCATCAGCGGTCAGGGTATTCTGCCTATGTGGGATATGTTCTATGCATACCTATTGTGTGTACATATTGCACGATATTCAAAAATGAAGACTCGATTGCAGTTAGATATGACCTATTTTGCAGTAATTACATGTAATTTCATGATGTTTTTATATTGTTTACTGACATT
Organism: Aquarana catesbeiana; assembly: GCF_042186555.1. Taxonomy (NCBI): domain Eukaryota; kingdom Metazoa; phylum Chordata; class Amphibia; order Anura; family Ranidae; genus Aquarana; species Aquarana catesbeiana. The sequence goes on along the minus strand of NC_133327.1, from coordinate 499,067,251 downwards.
AAAAAAATTTGTTAACAAACTGAAAATCCACAATTAGGGATGAGCTTTATGTTCGAGTCGAACATGCGGGAGCGCAGTGCATTGCTGTATGATGATTGGCCAAAGCATGCACCATGACCTGCATGCTTTGGCCAATCCCAGCGCCCTCAGCTAAGAGAGCCATAATTGGCCAAAGGCAGGGTGCCTCAAGGGGAATAAGTCCATGCCCCACACTATATAAGGCTGCCTGCACGTCAGCACCATGTAGTGTGTTGTTGGCGTGGACCGAAAGAGAGTGTCATTTAGTGTCATTGTACTTTTCCTAATATACTTACGGCATGCAGGTTATTCAGTTAGCTGCAGTGTATTTAATATATATATATATATATATATATATATATACGGACAGTCTTGTGTATATATATATATATATATATATATATATATATATATGCATCCAGTTTAGCTATAGCTGACTGCAGGCCATTCCTGGTGTACTTTTTCTAATATACTTCAGGCAGGCAGGTTATTCAGTTAGCTGCAGTTTATTTTATATATATATATGCACCCATAGTGCAGTTGCTACTACTTTTCTGGTGGTGTACACAGTACACAATACATACAGTGCACCCATAGTTGCTATTAGACTTCTGGTGGTGTACACAATACCGTGCACCTCTAGTGCATTTGCTACTACTTTTCTGGTGGTGTACACAATACATACAGTGCACCTATAGTTGTTATTACACTTCTGTTGGTGTACACAGTACCGTGCACCCCTAGTGCAGTTGCTACTACTTTTCTGGTGGTGTACACAGTACACAATACATACAGTGCACCCATTATTATTATTATTATTATACAGGATTTATATAGCGCCAACAGTTTACGCAGCACTTTACAACATGAGGGCAGACAGCACACTTACAATACAAATCAATACAGGAGGGATCAGAGGGCCCTGCTCGTTAGAGCTTGCAATCTAGAAGGGAGGGTCAAGTGGAAACAAAAGGTAATCACTGTGGGGGGTGAGCTGATGGAGAAAATGAAAAAAAACAGTTGTTGTTAGGTGTGGGTAAGGTAGGCTTCTCTGAAGAGAAGGGTTTTCAGGGATCGTCTAAAAGCTAATAGAGTAGGAGAAAAGCAGACAGATTGGGGTAGGGCATTCCATAGGATTGATGAGGCTTTGGAAAAGTCCTGGAGGCGAGCATGGGAGGAGGTGATGAGGGAGCTAGGGAGCAGAAGATCTTGAATGGAGAGAACGAGTAGGTTGGTATTTAGAGACTAGGCTAGTGATGTAGCTGGGGGCTAAATTGTGGATGGCTTTGTATGTAGTTGTTAGTATTTTGAATTGAATTCTTTGGCCGACCGGAAGCCAGTGGAGGGATTGACAGAGAGGGGTAGCAGAGACAGAGCGATTGGTAAGGTGGATGAGTCTGGCAGCAGCATTCATGATGGATTGAAGAGGTGATAGACTATGTAGAAATAAGCCAATGAGAAGGGAGTTGCAGTAGTTGAGGCGAGAGATGACCAGCGAGTGAATTAAGAGCTTTGTTGTGTCATTGGTTAGAAAGGGGCGTATTTTGGAAATGTGGCGGAGGTTGCAGCGGCAGGATTTGGACAGTGATTGCACGTGGTGCTTAAAGGAGAGTCCAGGACTACACCTAGAACCTTGGCATGTGGGGATGGGCTTATAGTTGTGCCATCGATTTTGACAGAGAGATCAGGGGAAGGGGCATATGGGGGAGGAATAAGTTCGGTTTTGGATTGAGTTTGAGGAAGTGATGTGACATCCAGACTTGCTATTAGACTTCTGGTGGTGTACACAATACTGTTCACCCCTAGTGCAGTTGCTACTACTTTTCTGGTGGTGTACACAATACATACAGTGCACCCATAGTTGTTATTACACTTCTGTTGGTGTACACAGTACTGTGCACCCCTAGTGCAGGTGCTACTACTTTTCTGGTGGTGTACACAGTACACAATACAGTGTAGTGTGGTTTCGCTAAACAAACTTTACATCATGTCCAGAAGGCCACCAAGGAGAGGCAGACGCTCACAGGCCACTAAAAGAGGGCAAGTAGGCTCTGTGTCTACAGTCGACAGTGCTGGTCGTGGACACGGTGCATCCTCAGCGCGTGGCCGTGGGGCACGCTTGTCCTTTTTTTCTGCAGCTGGCCCTGTTATTAAACCACAACATGCAGAAGAGTTGGTGGAATGGATAACAAAGCCATCCTCATCCTCCTCATCCTCTGTCACCCAGGCTGAGAGTAGTTTGCCTGCCAATGCAGCTGCCAAAGTGGCCTATTCCATCGGCTCCATGTCAACAGTCACTCCTTCCCTAGCCCCACAATCATGCACGGAGGAGTCCCCTGAACTATTTGACCACAGTGTCGGGTACATGCTCCAGGAGGATGCGCAGCAATTTGAAGGCTCCGATGATGGTACCAAGGTTGAGGAAGGGAGTAACGTGAGCCTAGGGAGAGGGAATGCCCAAGAAGGTCAAGAATCGGGCAGTCTGTTCCCCCAGCTGCAGCATACTGCCAAGTTTGCTCCAGTGATGAGGAGGGAGGGGATGATGAGGTCACTAACTCTAGGGTGCCTGATAGAAGAGAGGAGGAGGAGGAACATCTCCAATGAGGCAGGATGCCCTCCAGGTAGCAGCTTAAGGGCAGCCACCCTATTGCATCACACCGCAGAGCTAAGCAGGTGCAGGGCACTGCTAACTCCCCGCATATTTTGAAAAATTCCTTGGTGTGGGCCTTTTTTGACACGTGTGCAGCAACATATGTCTGAAGCGTATCAAGCGTGGCCAAAACAGCGGCCGCTTGGGCACCACATGTTTGACCAGACATATGATGACTTCCCATGCAGTCAATTGGCAACAGCACTTAAAAGACCCACATCAAAAAACAAGGCGGACCTCTCCTTGCTCCTCATCAGCTGGGATCTTCAACCCCACTATACCTCCAGTCCTCTAAGAAACCTGCACTGGGAGGAATGAAGGTATAGAAATAGGTGTCCCAAGTACTTGCAGTCAATCTGCTAGCGGTACACCAACATCCAATTTTAGCAGGCAAATTTCCCTACCCCAATTGCTAAACGGTCTAAAGAAATTCGGTCCCAGCCATCCATATGCTCAGCGTCTGAATGCTAGCTTGGCCAAATTGCTAGCAATGCAACTGCAGCCTTTTCAGCTGGTAGACTCTGCATCCTTTCGTGAATTTGTAAAATGTGCGGTACCTCAGTGGCAGGTTCCCAAACACCATTTCTTTTCATGGAAGGCCATTCCGGCTCTCTACCAGTATGTGGAAGGCAATGTTCTGGCTTCGCTGGACAGGTCGGTCAGCGGTAAGGTGCATATTACCGCTGACTCATGGTCCAGCAGGCATGGACATGGATGTTTCCGTTCTTTCACGGCGCACTGGGTAACTATGCTGGCAGCTGGAAAGGATGCAGGACAGGGTTCAGTATTGCTGGAGCTTGTTTCGCCACCACGCCTCCAAAATGCTAGTAGTGGAGGTTCGGCTCTCTCCTCCACCCCCTCCTCTTTTTCTTCCTCTAAGGCCTCTTCCTCTGCAGATTGTCCTCTGAACCAGCGGTGCTCCGTAGGCATTCAAGGGGCTACGCAAGCACTCAGGCAAAAAGATGCCATGCAGTGCTTGAGTTGGTCTGACAAGGACACTTGACCCATGTTCCCTGTTTGGCTCACGTCCTAAATTTGGTGGTGCAGTGGTTCTTGAGCAGGTACCCGGGCTTACAGGATCTCCTGAGGCAGGCCAGGAAAGTCTGTGGTCATTTCTGCTGGTCACATAATGTCAGTGCTCGGCTGGCTGACATTCAAAGAGAATGCAACCCCAAGTACCTGAGTACCTGTCACAGCCCATCTGAGTACCCGAGTACCTGAGTACCTGTCCCAGCCCATCTGAGTACTCGAGTACCTGAGTACCTGTCACAGCCCATCTGAGTACCCCGAGTACCTGAGTACCTGTCACAGCCCATCTGAGTACCTGAGTACCTATCACAGTCCATCTGAGTACCCGAGTATAGGGATGAGCTTCGTGTTCGAGTCAAACGCATGTTTGACTCGAATATCGTGTGTTCGGTCGTTCCCTAAATTACGAATGATATGGGCCGTTCGTGCCAAATTCGAGTGGTGCGTCATGGCCCATAATTCACTGCGGCATCGCAGTGCATTGCTGGCTGATGATTGGCCAAGCATGCACTATGACCCACATGCTTGGCCAATCACAGCGCTTGGTGTACAGAGAGCCGTAATTTATAATAATGGCTCAGGGGGTTTAGTACACACCCCACACTATATAAGGCCGCCTGCACGTCAGCCCTGTGTAGTGTGTTGCGGTGGAGAGAGATAGATAGACAGAGAGATAGTGTCATTTGATTTAAGTTAGATAGAGTAGGCAGGTCGAGTCAGTTAGCTGCACTTACAGTGTATTGTGTATATATATATATATATATATATATATATATATATATATATATATATACTGTACTGTGTACCCTGCACAGTTGCACCTACAGTATAGCTACCTGAAGCCAGGTGCTTGTGTAGGCTCTTGACGTATTTCCAGTTACTGTACTATTTAACCTGCACAGTTGCACCTACAGTATAGCTACCTGAAGCCAGGTGCTTGTGTAGGCTCTTGATGTATTTCCAGTTACTGTACTGTGTACCCTGCACAGTTGCACCTACAGTATAGCTACCTGAAGCCAGGTGCTTGTGTAGGCTCTTGATGTATTTCCAGTTACTGTACTGTGTACCCTGCACAGTTGCACCTACGGTATAGCTAAATTAAGCCAGGTGCTTGTGTAGGCTCTTGACGTATTTCCAGTTACTGTACTGTTTACCCTGCACAGTTGCACCTACAGTATAGCTACCTGAAGCCAGGTGCTTGTGTAGGCTCTTGACGTATTTCCAGTTACTGTACTGTGTACCCTGCACAGTTGCACCTACAGTATAGCTACCTGAATCCAGGTGCTTGTGTAGGCTCTTGACGTATTTCCGGTTACTGTACTGTTTACCCTGCACAGTTGCACCTACAGTATAGCTACCTGAAGCCAGGTGCTTGTGTAGGCTCTTGATGTATTTCCAGTTACTATACTGTGTACCCTGCACAGTTGCACCTACAGTATAGCTACCTGAAGCCAGGTGCTTGTGTAGGCTCTTGACGTATTTCCAGTTACTGTACTGTGTACCCTGCACAGTTGCACCTACAGTATAGCTACCTTAAGCCAGGTGCTTGTGTAAGCTCTTGACGTATTTCCAGTTACTGTACTGTGTACCCTGCACAGTTGCACCTACAGTATAGCTACCTGAAGCCAGGTGCTTGTGTAGGCTCTTGACGTAGTTCCAGTTACTGTACTGTGTACCCTGCACAGTTGCACCTACAGTATAGCTACCTGAAGCCAGATGCTTGTGTAGGCTCTTGACGTATTTCCAGTTACTGTACTGTGTACCCTGCACAGTTGCACCTACAGTATAACTACCTGAAGACAAGTGCAGGTGTTCTCATACTAATAATACTACAGGCAGGCAGTTGATATACTGCTAGCTGCTGTATAATCGGTATATATATACATCCCAGTTTTGTGCAGCTACATCTCACTGCAGGCCAATAGTATGTAACAAGTAACAATAACAAGCCAATAACAAAGGGCATGCAGGCTCTGTGTCTAGAGGCAACAGTGCTGGTCATGGACACGGTGCATCCTCATCAGCACGTGGCCGCGGGACATGCTTGGCCTTTTTTTCGGCAGCTAGCCGCATTGAGCCGCAACATGCGGGTCGAGTGGATGACCAACTGTCCTCATCCTCCTCATCCTCTCTCATCCAGGCTCAGGGTACTTTGTCTGGCAAAGCAGCTGCCAACGCGGCCTCTTCCCTCAGCTCAATGGCATCAGTGACTCCTTCCCTAGCCCCACCGTGTCCTCCTGAGGAGTCCTCCGAACTGTTTGACCACAGTGTTGGGTACATGCTCCAGGAGGATGCGCAGCAATTTGAAGGCTCCGATGATGGTACTCAGCTAGAGGAAGGCATTAACGTGAGCCCAGACAGAGGGGGTGCCCAAGAAGGACAGCATTCTGGCAGTCATGTTCCCCCTGATGCAGCATACTGCCAGGTTTGCTCCAGTGATGAGGAGGGAGGGGATGATGAGGTCACTGACTCCACGTGGGTGCCTGATAGGAGAGAGGAGGAGGCACATCACCAACGAGGCAGGATGCCCTCCAGAGGCCAGCCTAAGGGCAGCACACTGACTGCATCACACTGCAGAGCTCCGCATATGTAGGGCACTGCTGTCTCTGCGCATTATTCCAAAAGTTCTTTGGTATGGGCTTTTTTGAGACGAGTGCATCAGATCGTAGCACTGCTATTTGCAACATATGTCTCAAGCGTATCTCGCGTGGCCAAAACATCTCCCCCTTGGGCACCACATGCTTGACCAGACATATGTTGACCTGCCGTGCAGTTCGTTGGCAAGCGTACCTAAAAGACCCACACCAAAGAACAAAGAGGACCTCTCCTTGCTCCTCATCAGCTGGGATCTCCAACCCCACTATACCATCAGTCCTCTCTGAGATCTGCACTGAGAGGAATGAAGGTGTAGAATTAGGTGTGTCACAGCCAAGTACTTGCGGGCAATCTGCTATCGGTACACCAACATCAGATTGTACCAGGCAAATTTCCCTACCCCAGCTGCTGCACCGCAGAAAGTAATTCGCTCCCAGCCATCCCCATGCCCAGCGGTTGAATGCTAGCTTGGCAAAATTGCTAGCACTTTAATTGCTACCTTTTCAGTTGGTAGACTCTGCCCCCTTCCGTGAGTTTGTGGAATGTGCGGTTCCTCAGTGGCAGGTTCCCAAATGCCACTTTTTCTCATGGAAGGTGATTCCGGCTCTCTACCGGCATGTGGAAGGCAATGGCTTGGCCTCGCTGGACAGGGCGGTCAGCGGTAAGGTGCATATTACCACTGACTCATGGTCCAGCAGGCATGGACAGGGACGTTACCTAAGTTTCACCGCGCATTGGGTGACTCTGCTGGCAGCTGGGAAGGATGCAGGACAAGGTGCAGTAGTGTTGGAGGTTGTTCCACCACCACGCCACCAAAATGCCACTACTGGTGATTCTGACACACCTCTCTCCTCCACCCCTCCTCTTCTTCTTCCTCCATGGCCTCTTCCTGTTCTTTGTCCTCAGAACCAGTGGTGCTCCGTAGGCGTTCAAGGGGCTACGCAAGTACGCAGGCCAAAAGATGCCATGCGATGCTTGAGCTGGTGTGCTTGGGGGACAGGAACCACACTGGGGCAGAGATTCTGTCAGCTCTGCAGGGGCAGGTTCAGAGGTGGTTGATGCCACGCCAACTTAAGCCAGGAATGGTGGTTTGCAACAATGGCACCAACCTCCTCTCTGCCCTCCGACAGGGACAACTGACCCATGTGCCCTGTTTGGCTCACGTCCTTAACTTGGTGGTGCACCGGTTCTTGGGCAGGTACCCGGGCTTACAGGATGTCCTGAGGCAGGCCAGGAAAGTCTGTGTGCATTTCCACCGGTCATATAATGCCAGTGCTCGGCTGGCAGACCTGTCACCATTTGAGGAGGCCACGAGGATGGTGAGCAGTGACAATGCATGCATCAGTGACACTGTCCTCCTTGTCTACCTGTTGGAGCACATGCTGCGTGGAATAATGGACAGGGCACTTGAGGCAGAACAGAGGCAGGAAGAGATAGACTTCCTTAGCTCTCAAGGCCCCCTTTATCCAGACAGTGTTCCTGTGTGCCCGCCGATTACACAGGAAGAGGACGAGGAGGAGGATTGTGTCAGCATAGAGGTGGAGCCTGGAACTCAGCATCAACAGCAGTCTTTAAGGGATCATTTACAGTCCCAAGAAACCCATGGACTCGTACGTGGATGGGAAGAGGTGGCTGCGGATCATGTCGTCCTTAGTGACCCAGAGGACTCTGGACCGAATGCCTCAGTAAACCTACGCTGCATGGCCTCCCTGATCCTGCAAAGCCTGCGTAAGGATCCTCGTATTCGTGGTATCAAGGAGAGGGATCGTCACTGGCTGGCAACCCTTCTTGATCCACGTTACAACAGTAAGGTTGCAGACCTTATCTTGCCATCGCAGAGGGAGCAGAGGATGAAACATCTTCGGGAGGCCTTGCAGAAAGCTCTGTGCAATGCGTTCCCAGAGACTGGGAGGTTACAAACCCCTGTTCCTGGACAACGTGTTGCCGAGGCTTCAGTCAGTCAAAGAAGGAGCGGTGGAGAAGGTGGCCGTCTGACCGATGCGTTCAGACAATTTTTTAGTCTGCTGCCCCAAGGTATGATCAGTTCCAGCAACCATCGCCAGCGTCTGTTTTACATGATGCAGGAATACCTAGAGGCAAGATCTGACTTGGACACCTTTCCCACCGAAAATCCTCTGGGTTACTGGGTCTTGAGGCTGGATCACTGGCCAGAGCTTGCACAGTATGCAATTGAGCTACTGGCCTGTCCTGCATCCAGCGTTCTTTCGGAACGCACATTCAGTGCTGCTGTAAGCTTTGTAACCGATCACAGGGTGTGCCTGTCCACCGACTTGGTCGATCGACTGACCTTCATAAAAATGAATCAATCTTGGATCACCACCAGCTACCAAGCACCTGATGCTGATGTAACCAAATACATTTTTTTGAAATGTCAGATCCATTCAAGACTGCCTATGCTGATGCTAAGTGACTATCCTGTTATGCTGAGTGACTATCCTCTTCCTCCTCAATGATCATGCAAAGAATATTTTTGTTTCTGGGTGCCACCACCAGTGGCTAAACAGGGGCGTGTAATTACAATTTTTGATGCAATTCTTTGCAGCAGGGCTCGTTCCTGCACTCCAAATAGAGTATCTGTGAGGGGTTGCAGTGTTGTGGCACCAGCACCAGTGCCTAAGGCCCAATTTTTCAGCCCCTGTTTAATAGGGGTGTGTAATTACAATGTTTGATGCAATTCTTTGCAGCAGGGCTCGTTCCTGCCCTCCAACTAGAGTATCTGTGAGGGGTTGCAGTGTTGTGGCACCAGCACCAGTGCCTAAGGCCCAATTTTTCAGCGCCTGTTTAACAGGGGCGTGTAATTACAATTTTTGATGCAATTCTTTACAGCAGGGCTTGTTCCTGCGCTCCAACTAGAGTATCTGTGAGGGGTTGCAGTGTTGTGGCACCAGCACCAGTGCCTAAGGCCCAATCTTTCTGTCCCTGTTTAACAGGGACATGTAATTAAAATTCTTGATCCATAATTTCACAGCAGGGCCCGTTCCAGCGCCCACCAAGAGTAACTGTGAGGACTTACAGTGTTGTGGCACCAGCACCACCACCAAAGGCCCAATTTTTCTGCCCCTGTTCAAAAGGTGCATGTAATTACAATTCTTAATCTAATGTTTCACAGCTGGGCCCTGTGAGGGCTTACAGTGTTGTGGCAACACCAACACCTAAGGCCACAATTTCTGCAGAGTATATAGAGCAGGCCCCTACTTTCAAACATCGAACTTACAAACGACTCCTACTTGCAAACGGAAAGAGACAACAGGAAGTGAGATGAAATCTACCCCTAGGAAGGGAAATTCTCTCCTGTAAGAGTTAATATGGGAAAAACATTTCTCCTTTCCACTGATGCTTTATCACCAATCCCTGTTTCACTAAAACCCCCAAATTTTCTAAAAACATTTGTCATTGTGACAGAAAGTGAGGTGAAAACTTCTGAAGAAGAGCGCAGACAGCAAAACAAATGTCACAGGGTTGATAACCCTTCCCTATGTTTTCCAAAAAGCTTAAAAATAGATTTTTTGGCTGGAGCTACACTTTAAAAATGTACCAGTTCAAAATTACAAACAGATTCTACTTAACAACAAACCTACAGTCCCTGTCTTGTTTGCACCGACTGTATACTGCTGTTCAGAGTATATAGGGCCTGGGGGCCCCACGCCTTTCCTTTTTTTAATTTGGGTGTGGGGTTCCCCTTAATATCCATACAAGACCCAAAGGGCCTGGTAATTGACTGGGGGGGGGGGTACCCATGCTGTTTGTCTCACTGATTTTCATCCATATTGCTGGGATCTGACATTACATTAAAGCCGCAAACAGTTTTAAATACCTTTTATTCCTTTAAAAATGTCATTTTGTGCAGGGACTGTTCTAAGCACGGGAAACACGCGCCACTTTACAGGCATACTATAGACACCCCCAGGTGCGATATTTAAAGGAATATTTCACTTTTTTTCACTTTAAGCATCATTAAAATCACTGCTCCCGAAAAAACGTCCGTTTTTAAAACTTTTTTTTGCATTGATACATGTCCCCTGGGGCAGGACCCGGGTCCCCGAACCCTTTTTAGGACAATACCATGCAAATTAGCCTTTAAAATTAGCACTTTTAATTTTGAACATTCAAGTCCCATAGACTTTAATGAGGTTCTAACGTTTGTGCGAATTTTCAGTCCATTCGCAGGTTCTGGTGCGAACCGAACCGGGAGGTGTTCGGCTCATCCCTACCCGAGTACCTGAGTACCTGTCACAGCCCATCTGAGTACCCGAGTACTTGAGTACCTGTCACAGCCCATCTGAGTACCCGAGTACCTGTCACAGCCCATCTGAGTACCCGAGTACCTGTCACAGTCCATCTGAGTACCCAAGTACCCGAGTACCTGTCACAGCCCATCTGAGTACCCGAGTACCTGTCACAGCCCATCTAAGTCCTTGAGTACCTGTCACAGCCCATCTGAGTACCCGAATACCTGAGTACCTGTCACAGTCCATCTGAGTACCTGAGTACCTGAGTACCTGTCACAGCCCATCTGAGTACCTGAGAACCTGTCACAGGTCATCTGAGTACCCAAGTACCTGTCACAGTCCATCTGAGCACCTGTCACAGTTCATCTGAGTACCTGAGTACCTGTCACAATCCATCTGAGTACCTGAGTACCTGTCACAGTCCATCTGAGTGCCTGTCACCAGGGCTTTTTTTCAGCGGGAACGCGAGGGAACGCAGTTCCGGCACCTCCTGGACTGACTGTATGTAATGGCAGGGGGTGCTGGGGTGTGCTGAAGGGTACTGATGCTCACTGCTGGGGGATCTATTTTAGCTGGATGGGATCTATTTTTGCAGGGGGGTCGATTGTTGCTGAGGAGGTCTATTGTTGCTGGTGGGGGACCTATTGTTGCTAGGGGTGGGTCATATGTTGCTGGGGGGGGTCAGTTGTTGCTGAAGGAGATCTACTGCTGGGGGAGGGGTCTATTGTTGATGGCTGCCAGAGAGTCTATTAATGCTGGCTGTGCGGAGATCTGTTGATGCTGCCGGGAGTCTATTGTTGCTGGCTGAAGGGGATCTATTTTACTGCTTTTCTTGATATCATTACCAAATTCCATACAAATTACTTAGCACCACAAAATGATACTTGGTTCTGTATTGTCTAAAAGGGGTGGTACTGGGAGGTGTTTAGGGGATGGAACCAAGGGACAGTGCTCAGAGGTGGGTATGGGCGGGGAAAAGGGGTGACTCAGAAAAGAGGAGTTCCTGCACCTATTGTATGAGAAAAAAATCCCTGCCTGTCACAGTTCATCTGAGTACCCGAGTACCTGTCACAGTTCATCTGAGTACCCGAATACCTGTCACAGTCCTTCTGAGTACCCGAGTCCCTGTCACCAGGCCATCTGAGTACCCCAGTAACTGTCACCAGGCCATCAGAGTACCCGAGTACCTGTCACCAGCCCATCGGAGTACCCGAGTACCTGTCACCAGCCCATTGGAGTACCCAGTACCTGTCACCAGCCCATCAGAGTACCCAAGTACCTGTCACCAGCCCATCGGAGTAACCGAGTACCTGTCTCTAGCTCATCACAGTACCCGAGTACCTATTTGCAGCCCATGCCTCATAGAATATACGTTGGGGTGTTTGCTTTCCAAAATGAGATGTGTAATTTATGCTCCTAGAACACCTGAAGGTACTACTTCAATGTTGGGCCTCTGTATATGGCCAGGCTGTGTAAAAGTCTCACACATGTGGTGTCGCCATACTCAGGAGGAGTAGCAGAATGTGTTTTGGGGTGTAATTTTTGCTATATACATGCTATATGTGTTAGAAATATCTTATAAATTGACAACATTGTGTAAAACAAAAAAAAGATTTGCATTTTCTTTCTACGTTTTCTGAAGGCTTGTGTCAAAAAATTAACTGTTCAAAAGACTCATAATGCTTCATAAAATATACTTCGGGGTGCTTGTTGTTCAAAATGGGGTCATTTTGTGGGTAATTCCATTGTCCTGGTGTTCCAGAGCCTTCAAAAGTGTGATAGGTCGTTAGGAAATTAGAGGTGTAATTTATACTCCTAGAACGCCTGACGGTGCTCCCTGCATGTTAGGCCTTTGTCTGTGGCCAGGCTGTGTAAAAGTTACACACATAAGGTATTGCCATACTCAGGATGAGTAGCAGAATGTATTTTGGGGTGTCATTTTTGCTATGTACATGCTTTGAGTTAGAAATATCTTATAAACCGACCACTTTGTGTAAAAAAAAAAATACGTTTTCATTTTCTTTCCACGTTTTCTGAAGACTTGTGGAAAAAAAATAATTGTTCAAAAGACTCATTATGCCTCATAGAATAAATGTTGGGGTGTTTGCTTTCCAAAATGGGGTCATTTTGTGGGTAATTCCACTGTCCTGGTGCTCCAGGGCCTTCACAAATGTAATAGGTCGTTAGGAAATTAGAGGTGTAATTTATGCTCCTAGAACCCCTGACGGTGCTCCCTGCATGATGGACCTCTCTGTGTGGCCAGGCTGTGTAAAAG